>NC_030681.2:33322856-34000981 GCF_000004195.4 Xenopus tropicalis | reverse complement strand
ATAGCACTGACCTGTGCAGCCAGAATTTTAACCTGCTTTTATGTGCAGCACAATAAAATTCCAAAGCTACCATAATTATTTCATAATCTAAACCAGAACAATAACTGTACTTATATGATGTTTCATGAAACATTCCAATAGCACTTAAATAGCAGGATTACAACCTAGGAGTGAAGTCAACATTCCTAATTCTGCTAGTGACCACAGAATATTCAGCTGAAGATCTAAAATTATAAGCAAACAATAAGTATGCATCCATTCATGTAGTTGCATGCCAGACACAAGAATTTATGCTGCTTGAAAACGAGTAGATACATGATAAGGTATTACTTTGGTCATTTATTTTCTAACTGAACCATGTCTGGACCACAGATAGAGTTAAAGCAGAAGCAGCACCCTGTGGCTTTCTGACTTACTTTTTACTCCCATCATAGTCTGGCCAAATTAACAGTATTCAGATGATTCATCAGTATTATTATAAAGGTATCCCTATTTGTATCCTAGATATATTTTACTAACCCATTTGTTCAAATCTCACAGCCTCTATAGCTTCTACCACTACCCCTCCAATAAAACAGTAACTATTATTAATTCTCTGTTTTCAAATCTACATAAGTTTTGCTCTAGAGCTTCGTTTCTACCGAGAACATGCTTCTCCACTGAATTTGCTAATGGCACATGGTCCTCAATGATCTAAAACAGTGCTGTCCAACTTCTACGGTGCCGAGGGCCGGAATTTCTCTAGCATACATGGTGGAGGGCCGCTAATGGAAGCCAGTTTTGACCACTCCCCTTTTTGAAACCACACCCACTTCAAACCACACCTATTTTATCACAATGGTGGTAGCACAGCAAAATCCCAAATGCTTGGTCCTTACTGTGGGGATTTCAACCATCATTCATATGTGAAAGAATTATGTCATATTAAGATATACCCTTAAATTCAATATGCCTCCTCCTCCCCTGTGGATAGCAGAGCAACCCCCAGTACATAATTACACACCTTAGGGACCATTTAATGGCTATTTCCAACTGCTAACAAACTCCCACAACAAACCCCCTGCCAGGTTCAGCTCCCACAAGCAGCATAGGGCAAGCAGAGTATGGCACACACAGGAAGCACTCTGCCTGTCCTAAGCTGTCTGTGCGCGCCATACTCTGCCTGTCCTACCCTGCCTGTGTGTGCCATACTCTGCCTGCCCTACCCTGCCTGTGTGTGCCATACTCTGCCTGTCCTACCCTGCCTGTGTGTGTGTGCCATACTCTGCCTTCCCTATGCTGCCTCTGTGTGCCATACTCTGCCTGCCCTACCCTTCCTGTGTGTGCCATACTCTGCCTGCCCTACCCTGACTGTGTGTGCCATACCCTCCCTGACCTATGCTGGCTGTATGTGCCATACGCTGCCTACAGTACCTGAGTCTGAGGTGTGAAGAAGTGAACGATGGGAGTGATTACAGTCTAAGCCTGAGGTGTGAACACTGCAGGGGGTGAACAATGCAGGTATTAAAAGGTGTGAAAAACACAGGGGATTACATTTTTAAACAATACAGAGGGATTACAGCCTGAATCTGAGGTGAGAACCATGCAGGGGGCCAGTTAATCTCAGTACTGATACCATTTAATGCTTACTCAAAGGTAAGCCATCAAAGCAGCCAGACAGGTGGGGGGCCACACAGAGGGCCGCTAGTTGGACAGCACTGATCTAAAAGACTTGTGAGCCATTAGTTAGCCACAAATGCATACCTTAGTCAACTCTTAGTCAACTATTTCAACCATACTTCCCAACCCTGTAGGCTGCCAGTTTGAACTGACTATATGGCAAACCAATTTGGCAGGTGAATTGGCAGAAGATGAAAAGAGGAGCTACAGCTCTTGTCAGATCCAACAGCCAGGGCATACATAAAAATTAACATTAATGGCAACATTTAACCACAACTGTCCAACTGGCCCATGTGCTTATCAGTCTGATACCTTTGAGGGTGGCCTCAGGTATGACCACCTTTATGGATTTACCCACTTTATATTCACACTTGCTCCTGTGATTTAACAATGCATAGTAAATAGAACCAAGGTGCACTGTGGTTATGTTGTATGCACTTTCATAGTCAAGACACACATTTATTTTAGCAGTACAGGAAGACAGAAGATTTTAGGGAAGTGAAAGCAGGTTATTTCATACTTCATCTGCAAATATCATGTGTGGTGGCTCATGTGGCAAATGCAAACCCATGCTTTAAGTTACACTTTAGAAACTGAGATTTGCATGTACCAACAAATCATGTGAGACAAAATCAGTTATATTAGCCATTACCTTCTCTACTCTGCAGTTTTTGAGGAAGTTAAAGTATTAGTTACACACTTTTTAAAAAAAATACATATGTGCAAGTGACTGTTTATTGATACTGCTGCATTTGTATTTTTTTGTAACTAAAAACAAAAAAGTGGAACATTTCATAGTTGTGCAACAATATTTGTTTACAGTTCTGAGTGTGCAACAAGTCAGTACAACCAGAAATGAGACAGTAGAAAATTACAGCACTGAATGTGACACCAAAAACGTTATTGGTTTGGGGACAAGCCCAATATTCTTTATGCACCTACTTGAACGATGTTCTAGGTAGAATCTTATTTCTACAGGCAGGCCAAGTTTAGCCTCCGAAATGTGGCCAACATAACCACCCAGCAGAATCAAGACACTGTTAGGCCCGTGAAGCAAGGACAATGATCAATACCAAAGTAGTGCAGGTTCCTAGACACTCAATGAATGGCTTCAGTGGTGAAACCCTGGTCTTAGGTAAGTGTCCAAGATTCTGATTACTCTTTAAGAATGCCTAGGCTGACTACAAAATTCAAAATGGCAGGCGTAAGTTTATGAAAGAAAAAGAAAGGCACAGGTGCAGCAGTTCAGGAATTGGGAGGTTAAATAAAGGAAAATGTCTTTAATTTGGCTTAAAGTGTGATCCACCTATTTCAAGTACACAGAGGCCCTAACAGCGCCCCCCCCCCCCCCCCCTCCCCACCAGCCCAATAGATAGGGACTGTCTATTGCATCTTACAGCATTTGCTAGAACCCACAGACTGCCTGTCCAAGCCTGTCTGGGGGTACACTCAACCTCCCCCCTAACCTAACCTACAGGTAGCTTTCTGATTTATTTGGGTCATTAAAATATATGTGAAGCTATGTGCAGAAGCAGGTGGCTCCGAGGCAAATAGATCTCCAGTTATCACATAGGGAAGGTGACCAAGTTAGTGGTCTCATGGACATCAAAGAAAGAAACCATTTTTCCAGTATAATAAGTTGTATGCAACAAATAGAACAGTTGTTGTGAAGTCAATAGAGCTATGAAGAAGGGAGGGCTCTTGTTGAAATTTTGTTTTATTCGTACAACCTTGCTAAAACTGTGCTGACTCCCCCTTCCATGAAGGAATGAAGAGACTAAAATCGCATCCATCCTCTCACAGCAGAGAACTGTACCCCTCATGCTTTATTTTATTATTACACTGACCAATTCATTTGGAAAGCAGCATGTACAGATGTGTTTCTCTGCAGCCGGAGCCATAGGATTCTCTAATCACACTCAGTAGCAGGCAGTCTTACTCATTAGTGGCCTCACATTTGAATCTTACACTTGCACATCATAACATTTCCATTAAAATGTGATTTGTTTGATACAGAATTCCCACATCTCATGTCTCTGGATCATTAATACAGTTTCACAGAGCTGGCTGAACCACACAATAAATTGCTGCCTAATATATGCCAAAACACTCCTTTCTAGTTTCAGTCTTATTTGGTTTGAAGAATGAATATGTCAAAATGAATGATTTTAACTGAATGTATATATGGCTATTAATGTAGCCTTATACGGCTTTAACTTATTTCCCTATTACTGCAATCACAATATAATTGCGCACGATAATACATTCAGAGCTTTGGCCATATGAACACTCAAAAGTATAAGAGGGCTTAATTATCAGTGGGGGCAAGGTCCAGAAAGCAGGTCCAAAGTCTAATGTCCATTGACCAGAAAGGGATGCAAAAAGTTGTCCTGACCCTTGGCATGCAACTTGCACCTGTCATGTATATGGCACCTCATATGAGTCCACATGCACACCTCCTAGCACCCACAGTGACTAGGTGAACCCAGAGCCTTGTGCTTTAATACCTGCTTCAGGCAGATATTAAATATCGATTGCACTGCTGGGTGCAGCATTCTGTTCCTTACACCCTATGGTGTTTATTTTGGTTCAGCTTCTTCTATTCATTCCAGGTTCTAGGCTCTTGCTTACACATAAAATTTCAATACATTTTAAAAGAAAGATTAACATAGCTAAAGGTAACTTCAGTAGCCAACTGCTACTGACATGAATAGGAAAGGTGAAAGAAATACTAAAAATCCCCAGTACAGTTTCAAAGCTAAAAAATTCAAGTACTGGCCCTGTCGGGCTTTATGCTTCAGTGCTTCATGTGATCTAATGCAAAACAGTCAATATAGGTGTAAGTTTCCAAAGAGCAGTCTAGTCTCTTATGTGTAAATAGCAAAATTACTACAACAGTACCTGTCCTAACAGGTCTGCGTAATGCTGTATGTGACTAAGCACGAGCTTAGAAAACCAACGTAACCTGTAAATCAATTTAAAAAACAACATGACTTGTTACCGCTGAAGATTTTGCTGTTCTGTATTTTGAACGAATGATTCAAGTCTTCCCGCTTTAAATAGCCAATGAATTTGGCTGAAATCTGCACCAATGAAAAGCTTTCCGTTAAAGAACATTGTCAGCCACCGGTCTGCAGGGCGAACGATCCCTTCCCATTGTAAAGTTATTGCACAAGGGACCAGAGCCAAGGAACAGTTTACATGGAATCTATCAGAGGCAAGACAAAAGATCCTAAGCTAGGCAATAGCAAGCAATGCAAATACATTTAGAAGGGCCCACCACTCTTGACCTGCCAAAATAAAAAAAAAATCATTTTGCCTTTCTGCAGCGTCTGCAGAAAACTAAAAACAGCCTTAGCAGGGGAGGAGAAGAAAGAAAAATGTCACAAAGAGAGGTTGAAATATTTCTTAAAATTAAGCAAT
Source organism: Xenopus tropicalis (assembly GCF_000004195.4). Lineage (NCBI taxonomy): Eukaryota > Metazoa > Chordata > Amphibia > Anura > Pipidae > Xenopus > Xenopus tropicalis. The sequence continues at coordinate 33,995,899 of NC_030681.2, read as the reverse complement.
TAACTTTTAGGCAGAATCCAGCGAGCGATTGTGATAGACTGTTCTGCATAAAAAGCACGAGTCGTGATCCTCGATCTTAGACCCGCGGCCAGCACAAAAGAGGCAGCCCCTGCACAATGCCTGCTGTCAGCAAGTGAATTATTTTTATACAGGAATTTTTATCTCTATTGTACAAACAAGTATGTGCCTGTGCTGGCTTGTTAAGCAATCCACTTGTATGTAGAATAAGAAATGCTGCTTTAAAAAAAAAAAATCCTGCTGCTACAAGTCACACAGCTCCAACATCAGAACAGAATTCACTCTTTGAAGCTTCAGAAATGTTTTAGTTAAAAGCAGTTATTTAAAAAAAAATGGAAATTATATCCAAATGTAATTTTTTCATTTTTAGATTTTTATTTTTTTTTAATTTAGTATTCAAACATGAAAAGGTAGAGATTTGGCAGTATTTGAAACAATATATGGGAGTTCAAAACAAACATTTTAAAATTGAATTTTGCGCAAAAATATTTCTTCTTTTTTTCTACTATAAAAAGAATATTTAATTCCTTAACAGCTAATTAGAGCATGTCAATATGTCCCATTTATTACTAGCAGGAAAGGGGGTTTAAAAGAGATTTTTAAAATATTGTCACAATATATGGATATTTCTTTACATTAAAAATGTATATTATTTATGTATAATGTCTTTTTTATGTAAAGAATTTTAAATTCCAAAAATAGGTTATCTTGCATTAGTCAAGGCAACTTGTGGCCTGTGCAAAGGATCATTAGTCAAAGGTAATAATACCATATAGCACCTAACAAATATAATCTAATATAAACATTTTTTTTTTAGAAAAAGGAGTGGCCTCAATTTCAAGTGTAATTCCATGGGAGCTTATTCTGATGTTGTACAAGGCAAGTCTCACGTGCTGGAGAACCAAAAATTAATTGTAGGCTCAATTTATAGTACAAAATTAATGTGGTGTAAAAAATAAACAGAATAAAGTATTTCCGGCTTCTCGGTGCTAGGATGTCACTTGGTGTAGCTTTGTTCCTTTAAATATTCCATTGCATTTTCTAAACACTAAAAACATGGTCTAGAACAAACGCACCATATGTAGGACTCTGATTGACAGCCATTTGTCCAACTAACACCCTAAAGCACTGCAGCTATAGACAGGTTCCATTATGGAAGATCGTGGATTCACAGGAGCATAAGACACTGTAAAAACACTGTCAACGCTCTTTTAACTAAGCAAACTGGGAAGGGATGAATTTGTTCAAGTGTGTTTTATTATAAGCATGCTTCTTTCTTTATACACTCTGTTAATTTGGTCCATCTGCCAACAAAGATGTTCCGCCTGCAAAATGGGCATACAGTTAAAAACTCCTTTCTACCACCAAACAAAGGAAAGAAAGGCTTGTGATGAAAATTCAGGCATCGGCTAAAAACACTTCTTGGTTGTAAAAGTTTAAAATTAAAACATTCAAATAAAAACAGCTACTATTATAATATTTCTGTTTTTTTTTAAGTATGCTTCATAATACAAAGGAAACATGCAAAACAAATCAGGATTAGGATTCGAAGAATGAAGAAAGGAAGATCCTCTGGCCAACGTTTCTGTGTATCATCGTCATCATTTAGTGACAAAGCACCAGCAAGGTACATGGCATTTTACAATAATCTAGTATTAATGGGAACACAACAGACATCTGTTTTTCGGGGACCTGCACAGGTGTGAGCTATATTTGAAAAAAAAAAAAAAAAATACATAAAAAGAGGAACAGATATATTTGACATTTTAACACGGTTCCCCGCACTAAGCTGTGTGTTGTAAAGTTCCCTGGCTGCTGAACGTGACTTCGGTATGTCACTGTGTACAGGTCTTTTCCAGGGGAACCCGAGTACAGCATTAAGATCTGATTATGTATCAACCTAGAAATGTGCACATGCCCTGAAATAAACTTATACCTATAGGAGGTGCAGTTGCTTTTGACAATGAATGACCTTAAAATACCTTAAACCTTTCCGATAAGTCCAGCACACACCTACAATGAGCTGTAAAGTCCCTGGGCCTCCATGAACAATGTCAGTCTTTCCAAAGCTTCATTAAGGCACTAAATGGCAGCAGAGAGTGAGTGAGAAGACGACTCATAGATGCACTGCATTGGCAATACAACACTGTGCAGACTGATAGCATGCAGGCCCAAACACCACATGCAGGGCTGTTTAATAACCTCCAGATCTGTTTGTACTCGGACCCTCTTTAATAATACAGAGGCAGACAATGCATGTGAGCAGTGTAGAAGGCCAGCTCTCCGTACCAACAACAAATCGTTAGGAATACTTGTGGGTGTATGATTTGCCATGCTTATTCTTGCAATTACGTCTGCCAACAATATATAGCATTCTTTTGAAAAAGTAAACTAAGATCTTGGATATAGAAAGGGTATATATCCAAAAATACACTTAACATTACTTTAATGATGAGGGTGATAGTGTTCTCCTGGCACAGCCGATCCTCAACCAGCAGTAACAAAATAAAGACCTTCACTGATTAGATCTCATAGTAAGTGGTGGCAAAATGCCAGGCAATGTCCAGCCTAATGCTAACTGTCTTTCACTGCACAAAGCTGGTACCATGGCATACAAATGCTAGCTACATCATGGGCAAAACTGTGTCTAATTTAGTAATAAAGAACCTTTTTTCAACCCCCTCTTCTGAGTAATCAGCCCAGCATCTATAAAAAGCTGCCCAGCTTTTTATGGCTTCCCATTATACATGTTAGACTCAAGCACAACTTTATTTGTTAAATGTGCAGATTAGTAATTTCCTTGTTTTTTAACCAATTTTCTGTTAACATGAGGTTTTAACCATTTTTTCTTTTAACATGAGAACATATTACCGGTACTTATGTTTCAAATGGTTTAATTCTGACCCCTGAAAGACAAATCTGCCTGCACTGCAAATATATTCATTATTTGCCTAACAATGCCCCTTACGAACACTCACAAATGTTTGTTAATGAAGCAAAGAGCAGGCACTACGCATCTTGTCCCTCTCATACACAGTTACCAAAGTCAGTGTGGTTATTTATTGGTATAGGTAAAATATGAGGCTTCTTTTTAAAATCTCGTTGTTTACTATGTGACAATGACAATAAAGATATATTCTATTCTATTCTAAAATTCTACCACAATATCCCCAATTTCTTTGAACCACACAAAGACACAGAAGCTTAATCTACCCAATTACAATCGTTCAAAGAATGTCAGAAGACTGTACATTCAGATTATTCTTCATGAAAGATCTTTGCAAAAGGCAAAATAGCTTAAAAGCCATACATTTTTGAGACATTTATTATATTTTTTCAGTATAATAGGAATGATGCCCGCAAACTCCTTTTCAGCTATATTAAGATTGGTGATTTAATAAACGTGCGACTACAGAAATTCAGCATTTATCGAGAAGAAACTCATTAAACAGAAAATAATACTTTTTTCTTTGTAATATTGGGAATGGCGTTGAACATGTTTTTTTTCTTTAATCAGCGTCTCATACTGTCTAGAAGCATACTAAAGAAATTCTGGCAAACAAAAGGTTACGGTATCTGCATTCTTTGGCCATGTAGCTCATAAAAAGGCTGCTGTTTGGAAATTCAAAGATTGAGTTAGACCTATGTACACTCTTTTATTAGAGTTTAGCAGACATCAAAGCCCTCAGACCTTCCATGTCATGTTTACAAGGTAGCAGCGCCATAACAATGGCCACATGTTAATTAAATCATTTTGGCTTAAACCAGAAACATATTTTTTACAGACAAATGTAGTATGTTTTGGTCACTGGCTGAAGAGAAAAGAACTCTGCTATGTAATTACCTGTAGTGACTACAGACAATTTAACAGATATCAATGGGGGTGTTGGATAAGAATCAAGCATTTCTACTGATGTGTATAATTTACATTTCATACAATACATGGAGTTAGGACTGTGCCAATACTGAATGTCAGATAGCTCTAATACCTAATGTAGCACATATAGTATATAATCAAAGGGTGATAGTCCTCTCAGCAAGCCTTAGAAAAGTTCACTCAAACAATAACTGCTTCATTTTTCAGTCAGTCAATCACATAGTGGATTGCTGGTAATAAATGTATGCTTTCATCGCCAATTTTGATTCATATTGTGATATTTCTTGGAAGATACTCCAATTAACATTCTACTTTGCAACATAACCATCTCTTTAGAAATGATCTGGCATCCAGGAGGGGGACTTCTTCACTCTGAGTTTTAGAGATAACTGTCTAATACACATAGCTTTTGCTAATGGAAAGTGCAAGAAGTCGAGCTTTTCAGTAAGAGATGTTTTCACAAAGAGCCAAAACTTAATAGTTTATAAAATGATATTATAATTTATAGAAAGCAGACATCTCTAGACTTGTTAAACATAGCAAGTATTCTCTTTCTACACACTCTCACTCCACAGAGAATATTTGACTAACATGAAGTCAGACTTTATACATGTCCAGTCAGTCCCAACACCTAGTCATGACTCGAAAACTTCTGTCGGAGGTTACGGTTGTTTCTATATTTAACATATTATAAACAAACTACAGTTTTCAGAAAACAGTGCCTGTGTCAGAACCATATTGGGGGTGATAGCACTCCTTTTAACTACAGGGGAAAGTCTGGCAATGAGCTTAGCAACAGATGCATCCTACAAGTGGTTGATCTTGGTTTCACCCTTTAAGTCCACTGTGGCTTCCAGTATGTCTCAGTACTATTTTGTAACATTTACAGTATTTATTAAAATAGAGATTATGTTTTTGGGTACAGGTATAGGACCATTTATCCAGAATGCTCGGGACCAAGGGTTTTCCAGATAAGGGGTCTTTCTGTAATTTAGATCTTCATACCTTAAGTCTACTAAAAAATCAATAAAACACGAATTTAACCCAATAAGATTGTTTTGCATCCAATAAGGATTAATTATCTTAGTATCTTAGTTATCTTAATATCTTAGTTGGGATCAAATACAAGGTACTGTTTTATTTTAAAAATCTGAATTATTTGATTAAAATGGGAGACAGGCTTGCCATAATTTGGAGCTTTCTGGATAACGGGTTTCCGGATAACGGATCCCATACCTGTACCAGTATAGGGCATGCATTAATTTTCTTCCTATCAATTTTAAATTATATTGCATTAGCTCTCACTCAGTTGAATTGTGTAGAGAGCATTTAGAAATATGACCATGTCAAAGGTCAGTGTGTATTTTCTGGCAACACATGGTTTTTACCCCGCCCCCAGAATGACCCCCAGAATGATGAAAATGTTTTTGTCCATAGCATAGTACAGTCCAGTGCAGTAAGCCACTGCAGCCAAACTGTTTGCATTAATAGGTACATGCTATAGGACACTAAACTGGTGTACTTTTTATAGATGAATTAGTACTAAGGATTTACTTGTTAAGGAGTGACCACTGAGATTTGAACTATGATAGTCTTCTAGCTAGCATTTAAGCATGGGCCACACAATACATGCAATAGGGGAGGTGACATTGTGGATGCCATATTTGTACTTTCATATTATGCATAAACAGCTTGCAAAGATTTCATGTTTGGCCCTGCCCTTATTTAACTTTTTCCCAAACTATATTCTGTGGTGTATTTGTCAAGAGTATCCAGGGCAATGATTTTTTCTACTTTACACCTGAATTACACCAAATCTGTAAACTAATTTGGTCCAAAACATTCTCACCATAGTCATGCAGTATCAATGCACAAAACAGCCCCTGGTAGTACTTACAGAATCTTCCCCATTACAATTTTTGGCCACCACTGACAATATGGGTAGCCTATTTTCGACCAAATGGGCTGATAAGAAAACATTAATCAGATTATCAAAATCTGTCAAGAATTAAATTTTATTGGTTTGGCAAGACTTGACAAGGTTATTAATAGTAGCCCACATCTGAATGCATAAGCTGTCATCAACCAAACACATTGCAATGGGAAAGCCTTTGATCATTAGCAGCTGGATCTGTGCACTGTGGTCCGGGTGGCTACAGATTCAGCTGTATGTCAATCAGGTCCATAATTCAGATAGTGTAGTATACTTATGTGTATTTTGGGACCCTGCAACTATGGGTGCATCACAATCACTAGCTCATGCTGTGTCACTGCCAGTTCTCCTTTAAGAGATAGTACTCTAGAGCAACACTGACAGCTGTATATAGTGCAAAGAAATAGGAGATATACCGATTAATATCCAGATATTTGTTCAAACATCTAGTGGAGGGGACAGGTATATTCCTAAAAGAATGTGTTGGTCTGCAAACCGGACCAAAGGGTTAGCAATAAGTTCCACTGAAGAAGAATAATTTGGGTCACAAAGCTTTAAACGCCTGCTGGCAGTAAAATGAACATGAGTCTTTGACGAGTGTTCGGAAGTTGGGGCCATCACTAGATGCTGATATTTTCTGTCCAGGTGGTGAATAAATATGTATAAGGTACACCAATTATTTCACTGAGCAATATAGCACTCAACATTTCCCTGGAGTGGGACACAGCCCAGCAGCTTTCAAAGTGGTGGCTGCAGTTTCGAAGCATGGGTTTGTTTCACTCTGAATCAGGTCAGTAACTTCTCTTTTAGGTACAATATAATCCTTTTCAAAACTGCCGTATGGATCAAATAATCACCAAAAACTCTCTCGCCCTGTATAAAGTTGGTCACAGACTAAACTAAGAGCAGGTATGAGATCTAATCTTCAGATTCATTTGAACCTGGGGGGGGTTTCGGATAAGGGTTCTTTTCATAACACTTCTACGCTGCAATAAATGTTTAAATTTCTGTTAAAAGTAGAGTAGTTCTGATATCAATGGGCATCTAAGCTGGATTAGTTAACATCAAGAACGAGACACAATTTTATTATTAAATAGAAAAAGCAGTATGCTATGGCTATTGGCATTGCCAAATTTTGGAACTTTCTGACTAATGGGCTCTGAATAAGATATCCTGTACCTAAAAATCTTAAGACGGCTACAAAAACAGTGAAGGCAACAAAAGCATTTTATGGAGAAATGTGATTAATTTAGGTCTCAAAGTCAAAGGTATATTCAAAGGCAGCTTCCACTTCGCTACTACAAAAATAACCTAGATATTGTACAATTTACCTTGTACCACCTGAAATAACTTCTGCACAACATGCTTATAAATATTAATTTAGAATAATGTGAGCGCTTCCAGCAGAGGTAACAGTACAAAATCATTGTGTATGTAGGATAGCCTGTGGGTTGGTTATGCTTGTTCTAGACAATTACTACTCTGCGGTGCACTGTATACAAATTAGTGAAATTATTTTTTAAACGTCCTTATTGAGGCTATCATGGAAGTAGATTTATAAACATTTGCCTCATTTATGTGAGTTAAACTTAACACCATGACAACATCTAAATCAATTTGTTATGCATGTATGAAAAAAGTCTAGAAACGCTCATTACTGCAAGAACAGTGAGTCTGAGATTTTAGTCTGACCATCAGGCTCAGAAAGAATTGTGTGGGAATAAATTCAGATAATACAAAGTAAAAGGAAATATATACATAGTATATATTATATGGGTTTTTTTGTTATTCTAAAAGTAAAAGCACTGGCTTTTTTTATTATCCCCAATAAGATGCTGATTGTCTTAAAGTATCATTAACAAATACCTTTTAGGGTGCCATGATCAAAAAGGTAAAGTACAGACTCATGGTAAGTCCGCTCCATGCAGAATTTGTCAATAGAGTGACCTATTTGGGACCAAAGCAAGACGTCTGGTTTTAATTCCTACTTGACAGATACTGTGTTTTGTCTTTTAAACAGAGCTCTCCGATATGTAAATATGATGTTACATCACACTGGTGTTACTCCATATTTGGTGATTTAGCATGGCTTTGGATCTCCGAAGGCTACAAATCCCTTCCACCAAGCTCTGACTTCATTAATCATGTCTCGCTCTACTGTTCCATGTCCCTCAAATGAAAGACAGCACATGGAAATGGTCGTTGCTACAGGCCCTTCAGAAAAGAAATGAATCTTAACTCTGAAAGTGCCAAAACTTTTACAATGAACTACATACACATTTCCATCTGAATTTGAGGCACGCGTTCACTTTGCCCTTGCACATAGGACACGTGCTACATGTGGACATGTTAAGTACTATGAACGATCATTAAATACAGCAACCGTAACTTGTTGCCAAGATGTCATGACCAGTGATAATGAGGTAAGTAGACATACAATATATACAACAGGGAATAAAACATATCTTTAATAAATGACTTACAGTGTAATTCCTGGAGCGTGACTCAAAGAACTCACATTGGCTTTCTAATAACTAAACTGCCATTTACTAGATCAAAAATGTAGCAGGCAACTAAATGGGTTAGTCCATTTTTCATCTGCACAGCTCCTGATAAATGACTAAATAACATTATTATTTTCAACATATATTTTTACTAGAACACAGCAAGCCCAACAATGGCAATGTAAATTAGACAAAGATCAATTTAAAAATAGCCACGTGGTTCATTTTCCACTCCTCTTTCCTAAACAAGCCTTTCCACTTTATGAAAACGGCTGTTCTTCCTCTGTCCTGCAAAAAAGTGCTGCACCAACATGAAATCCTATTCTTTTCATTGTGATGTTACACCTTAGCAAAACACTTGGAACTAGTTCTATAATTTAGTCCTCCTAATTATGAAAAAATACAAGACTACAAGAGCAGTAAAAAAATAAAATATATTTACACATAGATGTAAATTCAGAATGTAATGTAATAAGTACTCGCAATTTACCTTACCTAAGATTATATATAAAAATATGTACAAAATGTAAAATAAAAAGTTAAGAGTTTAAGTAATATAAAATTGGTGCTGGACTTCTCGTTAAAACAATACAGGGTTATGCAATCCAGAAAGAAAATAAAGATACATCTGTCAAAGCCACATCAGAAACATGGGAAAGCTCAGGAAAGCATTTATCATTTGGCTGAAGAGGCAGGCTGCAGAAAGCAGCCTTTCCTGTCAAACCAACCTTTTGAAATTTCCAACATGCCCTTAAACTTTTCGAATAAGCATGTCTGTTCGCTTCAGCAACTGCCCTCTCTACACTGGTCTGGCCAGTCGAAAATGGCATCTTAAAGTCAAGGTCAGGGGTGTCACTATGCCATGGGGCTGTGTTTAATTACAGTCTGCATGCTGACAGCCAATATGGATCCAAGGCTAGCTAGAGCACACTTTAACCCCTGCAGTGCTCACTTTGGAAAAGTCACTGTTTTCCTCATTCACGCTGTAAACCTACATTATTTCATGGAATAGATACACATATATGAACTTAAAACATAACAAATAACATAACAAATGTTACATAACAAATAACATATTTTGTGGGGGAAATTCTAGATTGTAGGTTAACAAACTAGCTATCAAAGATCTAACCAATTGCATCCATATAGAAATGCAAACAAGATTTATTTTATTTGTAGAAAACTGCACACACTTCTAGAAACATTCCAAGGATGTTATGCTTCTAAGAGTGTAAACGTGGTTGCACTTTGTGATTGTGATAAAGAAAAGCATGCACTAACTTTTCCGATGTCGGATTTACCTGCTGCATTTTCCTGTTTTGGACAAATTCCTCTAGATGACGTTGACAAACAATCGTCATCCTCCGGCGTGACCTGGATGCCAACTTCCACTGGATTGGATGCTTTCTTGAGTTCACTTGGTGTGGGAGAGGGTGGCTTATCCCCAGCCTTCTCTAAGCAAAGGCTGCCATTGCATTGTTTCCGTTTGTGCTCAATAAAAATAAGAATGTCCCCCAACGGGAAGTTCATCTGACACTGGCCACAGGTAAGGAGATCATGGTCCCCTTCCCCAGCTCCCAATGTGCTGTTGTCTGGTTCGTCGTCTGTGAGAATGGCTTCGACAGGTTCGGCTGCAGTTTAGAAAACAAAGGGAACAACATCAGCTCTTTAGAAGGGAATGAAAAAAAATGAAAAACAAATCTACGGCAAAGCTTAGTTTACACCCCACGTATTGCTTTTTTTTTTTTTTTTTTTAACACCGATATGCTGTCAAAGAAATAATGTAATAAAGGGATCAACATTGTAGGAGAGAAATCAAGAGGTTTGCATCAGCACATACTGCTATTGTTACGGTGAACATGCATCATTCACTAGGAAAGATATTTTGAAATAAATAAATGTAGAAATAGTTATGTCCATACCCCCACATGCACCTACATATAGCCTGATGCATAGCTATGAGATGTATAATACTAGTTAAAAAATATATATAGAGAGCAAATAAGGAAGAGGATTTAACAGTCTGAGAGAATTCTATTTTGGCGCATACACTAAATCAATTTAATTGCTTTTGAAAATAAACCATCTCAGAAGTATCTGTGGGAAATGGGAGGATTGTCTCAGGTACAGTTTGACAGTATCCACTTGTGCTTCCCTATAAAACCAATGTAGCCTGATCCACAGTACATTTTATAACCCTGTATCTGATTAAAGCCAATTCTGCAAAATAATACGTTCTCTCCTGGTTTTTCTATAAGACGTGAAAGTTCCTTGCATGGAGTTTGAAGCACTTCTGACTGATATCTGTATAATATACTGCAAATATTAATATCAGCGCCCGGATAATTTGAGAATTCTGGAAATCAGGTCTTATTCCAGCAAACATACACAACTCATATGAACAAAGAGTAGCAGCATACATTGTTCTGATGAACACAACGGTGGCACATCTGAGAGGCAGCTACGAGAGAAAAAGAAAAACATTCAAAAATATCCGGGTGCCCAACAGGATGATCAAACAGTTAATCAGCGTGACCTTCTTTAGCAGACTGCCAATTTCACATTTTAATGAACTTAAAGCCACAGAGAATCAAAAAATAGATTTTAATTTGGCTTCAGACTATTGGAATAGTTCTTGGTGAAGTGCAAAAAAATCTGCTGAACTCAGGTTAAATTTATTTCATCCCTACATACAGGGAATATTGAAAGGGGGGGGGGGGAGGTCTGGAGTATAGTCCCAGCTGAGCAGAGTCAAATAATATAGAAACGGTACCTTCTTGCACCTGAGTTCCAACTAGGACAAAGTCTGACATCAGAATTCCAAGCCTTTAGGACCGTTCTTTATATTGGGTCAACTGCAATATTATGAAGGTTGCAACTGACCACAATAAGATTGTTTTAAACCCAGTGCAGCTTTAAAGGGAGATGTCCAGTTTAGTATAACCAAGCTAAATGGTATTTACATTTTCTAAGAGGGGAAAGAAGGAAAATTAAGGTTTTTTAATTTTACAATGAAGGAAATATTTTTTAATGGCTATGGTGATGATGAGAATAGTTTATTATATAATATATATATATGAGTAAATATACACACACGCAAGCATATAACCGAAATCAAGAATAAGCTAAAAAGTTCTCAGTGTTTTCTACTGATATAAATGAAGAGCAGGAATACACACAATGACCTAGTATAGCTGGGAATGGTTAAAAGAAACCTGCAGGAAAAAAAGAGCCTTAAGTCTTGGGAGTGGGGTGACTAGCCTGATTTACAATCAAAACCAGGAAATGAAGTGCTTATTCAGAGGTTGCTGATTACCCCTCCACATTTCACCTAATTAATTTTATAGGAGGCAAAGTTCTTGAAAATAACAAGATGATCAGATGTACAGATATAAAATCCATAACCTTAACATTTCCGACGCTCTCCACGTAAATTATTCCCAATTAGCCGGGCAATACATCCTGATAAATAAAGTATATTCAGCACTGCCGCGCCGGTTTCGTATGTTTGGGCAGCCTGATGTATTGAGATAACTGAAGAAAACGATTTCATTATTCAGTGCTGTCATTATTATTAAAATCAGATGCAGCAGTGGCTGCGAAAAACAAACAGCTCAGCCCATTCCATAGACACGTACATACAGTACATGTATATAGGACACGTTTGGACATATCTGTTTATCCTAATATATTGAACTGGTTCTTGGACCCTCTTCTCCTTATAGATTTTAAGTTTTTTTGAGCAGGGCCCTCTTCGCCTACTGTAATAGCGAGTGTTTGCATGTAATGTATATGTTGCTTGTGCAAACCCTCCTATTGTACAGCGCTGCGTAATGTGTTATCGTCATATAAAAACGTGTCATTATTATTATTAGTGATAGTAAGAAACTGCTCATTTTATAAGCATAGTAAACATTGAGGGTTAGGCAGTAATACAATTTTCTGTACAATGTGATGACCTTAAATGATTTATACAATTTTTAAGGCCTGCAAGTTTAAAGCAGAACGTCACAGTGATAATGTTATCTGGAGTCTGGACTGGTCCGGGCTTTAATAGAAATAATAAAGATCTCGCCCTAGCTAGTAGTGTTTCTGAAGTGAACTTTGCAAATAATAAAAGCACAATGAGAGCTTGAACAGAGGACTCTATCCCTCCCTCTTCCTCTCTCTGTCCAAACACGTGGATAAAAGGCAAACATGTCAGACAGTCAACAAGGAACCTCTCTGTTTTAGGAAAAACCTGTTTCCCTCCCCTCCCCCTCTTACACAAGCCTCCTTGCTTCCTTCATCTGGGCTAATGGAGAACAGAACGATGTAAACTTTAAAAAAAAAAATGGACGGGCAAAAAAAAAAAGTCCCAACTAAACCTCTGACTTAAAGGGGTGCACCCCCAAAACTGCTTTTTGTAAATTAAAGAAAATCCCATGTACATTCATTCAAAAAGTTCAGTGGTTTTATTTGTAAATGTAATTGCTACCAAAAATGGTATTTGCTGATCCCTTTCTGTTCTCTGACTCTTGAAACAATGTAGCAGAAGCCAATTCTCCTCAAGGTCTGTTAATCAGTTGACTTCTGCTACATTGTGCCCGCAGTCAAAACCAGAAGTGCAGACAACGTAAACAGCCAGAAACATAGCAAAGACAGCAATTTCATTTACGAAATAACTTTTACATTTTAATGAATGTATATATAGGAAAGATGTTTAGAAATGCGATTAATTTCAGTTTTTGGGTGGGGGTAAAAAAGCAATTACTACACAACTAAATTGAGAGCTGGTAATCTGATAAAATAATGCATGTTGGCATACCACGTTCATTTCTGACCCATTTATGAATGTTACTTATTTACAAAGAGGTGGGTGATTTTTAGCAAGTGGGGAAAACGGGTCTTATTCTGCAAGGCAACGTTTTTCTTTCATTGTAACATTTATGAGGAAAGCGAGTTAGTGTATAAATACAGTTTTCAAAATAATTCATCATCAATAAAATATAAACTCGAAAACTGTTTATACCTTAAAACTGGGTTGCTCTGCGCAAATAAATACATGAATAATTAGAGTGAGATGAGGAAAAAAGACAAAGAAATGAAGAGGAGAAAATATATTCTACCCATTCACCCCCACCAGGAAGAAAAGGAATATGAAAATGAAGGAATATACATTGAACGAGTTAAAGGTTTAAGCTGATAGGTTTCCTAATCTTCCTCTGCTCCCTAGCGGTCAGATCTGGTATCTCTAAGCAAGTCTTAAGTGAAACCTCATGTTGGTGATCAATCCCCTGGAGCTCCCTTGGCAAGGGGTGGGGGTGGGTTCAGACAGAAAAAAAGGCATTATTGCTGACAACAAGAATGGAAAAAAGTTAACTGTGAATAAGAAAATAATACACCAATATAAACTATAAAAAGCAAATATCAACATGTAACAAAGACGTGGAACAATAACTAAAAATATGAAATTCTATTCCCAAAGGACTGGGTCATGCTATGGGGTCATGTCTGATATCCGGTATTGTAAATGTGATAAGATGCAAACACCCACATTTATATAAAAGATCAACAGACAAAAGGAAAGAGAACCTGAACCAAAGAGCAACAAAATGATAATATAAAGAAATACTACAGGTAAAATGACTTTCACCTATGGTCTGGCCGGTACCTGAAGGGGTCGAAGAGATTTATGGAATGAAAGAAATGTGTCATGGGGAATCCATGCTGAACAAAAACAAAAAACAGATGCAAATAAGCACATTTTTTTCAAGAATCCATAAATGTCACAACAAGGGGTTTCAGACACCAGGAAACAATATGGATATATAGATGACATAAATCAGTCTGGAACCTTTTCACATCAGATCGAGGGAATTCTGCACTGCACATTCACACGTTATTTTTTTCACAAAGCGGCGAAAAGTGCTCGGCACCCAAAACAACAACACCAACAACTTGCTTCGAGAACCCTCTCCAACCTTTTCTGAGTCACAAAGTGACAGACAATTTGATTTCTTTCACGGCCGAGCTGCCTCTTCAGAGGGTTTTTGTGTGCGAGTGTGTGCGTGTGTGTGCATTCTGTTGCTTTTTTTCTGGAGATTATTTTGCTTTTCCTGTCCTCAGTTGTTGGCAGGAGGCTCTGCACACGCGGTGCTTGTAAACATTCAGACACGAGATTTTTCCCAATCAAAATCCACTTCCACTTTTTTTGAAAATCTTCCAAAAAATAGTAAGAGAGTGAGAGCGAGAGAGGGAGCGAAAGGGAGAGAGAGGGAAAAGGAAGGGATTTCCTCTGCCGGCGGTGGAACGAGGAAAAAAATAAAAAGTTTTGAAAGAAGAATGAAGATTTCTTTGGGAAGAAAAGCAGCAGCAGCGGCCACAGAGGAGATTCCCTCTTGCAGCAGTCTCTTTCCCTGGGCTCCAGCGAGCAGTTGATAGAGCAGCCTATACAGCATGCCCCATGCCTGCAGCAAGCCAAAAAGCACCCAGCGCTGCCCAAACCTTACACCTTCAGGTCACCACTTTTAAGTTCAAGTAAAAGAAGAATTGCTCATAAAAAGCCCACACTTGCCTACTGATTCCCATGTCATCCCTTCTGCATGGTCTCTGTGCTGTGGCCACTATCACCCCCACTCTCTGCAACATTTGGCTTTTTACCCCCTCTGCCACAATCTCTTATCCTTTCTATGAAAAGTATTTGGCTTTCTACTTCTGAAGACATGAAAGGCTCCATAGAAAGTCTTGAAGATTTTTTCCCCCTTCTTGTCAGTGGTTTTGTCATGCTCTCACCTTTTGCATTGGAGCAGTGGGCAGCTGTGCGGGCAGGTAAGTGTGGGATCGGTACTTACGTGAGTATTCCCGTTTGCTTAAGTGCTGCGGCTTGCCTTGCTTGCGGCGAGACATGTCGGTCGGTGGGTGGCTCGTAAGAGCTCGGTTCACATCGGGAGAGCAGGGTTAGAAAGAAGGAGACTCCAGAGAAAATATCTTCATCAAATGCCTTTGACATCCAAAATAAATTAGAAATAATACAAAGATGGTGCGGGGAAGATGAATTGTGGGACAAGCCGTCATGACATTTTTTTTTTTTTTTTTGGAGGGGGGTGAAAAAAAAGGAGAGAGAGAGAGATAGAGAAGGAGAGAAATGAAAAAAAATGGCAAAAGCCCCCCTGAGCTGCAAGTTCAAGTGCGGACGTGACGTCCCTGCAAACTTGAACGTCAGGAGCTGGATGGACAGAGACATAGAAAACATGGGCAGGGCCAGTGGGAGAGAAGGGGAGGAGGGAAGCCAACACCAATGGACATTCATAAGGGGCTGGACAGGAAAATGAGACCCGGGCAAAGCCAATGGCCAGTGATGAGAGAGAGAGGGGGGTGGGAATGAGGGCACACACGGTACAAGCGGGAGGGGGGAGGAGAAGCTACACACAGGCTGCTGGTACTACTGCCGCTGCCGCTGCCGCTGCTTATTGAGAGGGAGAAAGGAAATAAGGCGAGAGGAGAACTGGAATGTGATCCTGCTGTGGAGATAACACAGGGGAAAGGGATCACAGTCTCTGGCACACTCACTGGGGCTAAGGGGGGCGAGCCCAGGGAGCGGGGGGGGGGTGGGAGAGACAGCAAGGGGTCAGGGAGAATCACCTCACGGGGTATAAGATGGTGCTGAGACCTACACTCGGGCTGGGGCGGCAGGAGAATGACGGGTCCGGTATGAGGAACCATGAGAGGGAAATGGAAGTTAGAGGCGAGCCCAGGGAGGGGTTTATGAAGTTGTTGCGGGAAGAAGTGAGTGGGGCGCTGATGGTACAAGACAGGTATTAATATTTAGCACAAGCACTTGTGTAGAAGGCGTCTCCATGAATGTGCGATAGGGCTGGGGGTGGGCGAGGATACACTGTGGCGCTGGGTGCAACATGGGAACATGCTCACACCTCACACAGGGAGTACAGCACTGGCACACAGAGAGGAAACATGCTCCCACCTCACACAGGGAGTACAGCACTGGCACACAGAGAGGCAACATGGGAACATACTCCCACCTCACACAGGGAGTACAGCACTGGCACACAGAGAGGCAACATGCTCCCACCTCACACAGGGAGTACAGCACTGGCACACAGAGAGGCAACATGCTCCCACCTCACATAGGGAGTACAGCACTGGCACACAGAGAGGCAACATGCTCCCACCTCACACAGGGAGTACAGCACTGGCACACAGAGAGGCAACATGCTCCCACCTCACACAGGGAGTACAGCACTGGCACACAGAGAGGCAACATGCTCCCACCTCACACAGGGAGTACAGCACTGGCATACAGAGAGACAACATGCTCCCACCTCACATAGGGAGTACAGCACTGGCACACAGAGAGGCAACATGCTCCCACCTCACACAGGGAGTACAGCACTGGCACACAGAGAGGCAACATGCTCCCACCTCACACAGGGAGTACAGCACTGGCATACAGAGAGACAACATGCTCCCACCTCACATAGGGAGTACAGCACTGGCACACAGAGAGGCAACATGGGAACATGCTCCCACCTCACATAGGGAGTACAGCACTGGCACACAGAGAGACAACATGCTCCCACCTCACATAGGGAGTACAGCACTGGCACACAGAGAGACAACATGCTCCCACCTCACACAGGGGGTACAGCACTGGCACACAGAGAGACAACATAGGAACATGCTCCCACCTCACATAGGGAGTACAGCACTGGCACACAGAGAGGCAACATAGGAACATAGTTCCACCTCACACAGGGGGTACAGCACTGGCACACAGAGAGACAACATAGCAACATGTTCCCTGCACACACAGGGAGTACAGCACTGGCACACAGAGAGGCAACATGGGAACATACTCCCACCTCACACAGGGAGTACAGCACTGGCACACAGAGAGACAACATAGCAACATGTTCCCTGCACACACAGGGAGTACAGCACTGGCACACAGAGAGGCAACATGGGAACATGCTCCCACCTCACACAAGGAGCCAACATAGGAATATACTCCCAGCACACACAGAGAGCCAACATAGGAACATGCTCCCAGCACTCACAGGGAATACAGCAGTGACACACAGTGAGGGAACATGCTCCCACCTCACACAGGGAGTGCAGCAGTGACACACAGTGAGGAGGCAGCGGCAGTTCACTCAAGTGCACCGTGTAACCCATTAGCTGCCAGGGCAGTCTGTCGGAGAACTATTTGGAAAGGTCTGAATTGAATTGATGGTGACTGGGCTGCTGGAAGGGAAGGGCAAAAAGGGCTTTTGTTGGCTGCACCTCAGCCGCAGGTTAGACTTGCCTGTTTATGTCCCACCCCCCCTTGGTTCCATTCTTCCCTAACTTCCCTAACACCTTTTTGTAATTATACATAAAACAGCCAAACAACATATAAATACTGATCAATGAGACATTTATAAAGGGAAGTTTACAACTTTTGTTCCAGTGAACGTTCCTCTGCTACTGCAACACATGGAGTGTTCCTAATGTGGCTTGTAGAAAAGAAGCGCCACTAAAAACCTCAGATAATGCTGCAGGTCATTTTATAGCTGACTACAGTGGCACTCACAGGAACTAACCTGCAATTAGCGCCTAAAAATGGTCCTACCTGCATTTTCACTCACAGTGGGTGGGCTACTTGCAATACTTTGTATTGTACTCTGTGGAAGTTACCTACAGCAATCCCCTGGGAATTGTGCATCCCACCAGAAAAATTACTTTTAGGGGGTCATTTCAGGCTGCCTTTGCTACCTGAGGGCAAGTGACTAGTGCAAAAATCAGATTGATTTGCTTTACTTAGTGCAGAGGTTTTTCCCAGAATTCCAGCTTCACTGTGGCCACCACTAGACGCACACTAATGCACTTTATAGGTGCACATTTCCTTTATAAACTGTGTCGAAATCACATTTGCAGTTATCTCACAAGCCCGTTACTGCTCCAAAGGGGCACCCAAATGATGTGTTACTTATTATCATTATATAAGAAAGGGCATATAAGTATATATTTTGGAACATATTTGCAGGAAAGTTAAAAACCAAACTTATATTAAATTTGTTAAATATTTCAATACCCCTCCAATATAAAAACCATTTAAAAAGGGACATTTCAGGTTAGCTGCAACTATTAAGCATTTTATAGAAGGATAGCATATTCTATATTTCATTCCATAATGTAAGATGGGCAGATGACTTCTCACTGTCTCTTGCTCTGCTGGAATCAGAACACTAATCTGTATCCTTGACACATAATGCTTTGGATTAGACTATTCAGTATCACTGCAGGAAAGGTAAAATGATCTGCTAGCTATTCAAAGCCCCCTATCTGCACCTAAAACCTTTAGAGATGCCTTGCTCCAGGTTCTAACTGGTCTTAAAAAGTTGACATGTTTTACTTAGTCTTTGATAGGACTGCTTTCATCTGCATGCTTATGGACATTATACAGGTGCACCATGCGCATTCTCTTACCCTCAATATGCCTTCTACAAAAAGGGATCCCTCTACTTGGGCAGGAGAAAATGGATCACCTTGCACCAATAGGATTTAACACAGCAGCTTGTGCCTGAGTTACAAGCAATAGGTGCTATGGCGTAAGTGTACTGGGGGCTATGATATTGGCAGTAAATGCTATAATGGCATGGTGGCGTCGCTCCCTGCATGACATTAATACCTCCACAAATTTAGGCCCATTTCTGCTAGCACTGCGCCCACAGTTAGCAAATTAGACGGTTCCACTGAGGGTAATTGTTCTTTTGTTTTTACAGTTTGTTGCTTTTTAATAGAGAAAAGTAGAAAGTATATCTGAAAAGTACTGTTTATTATAGCTATTGCTTATAGTACCAACTCATTACTCAGATGGTAAAATGTAATTATAACATAAAGGAGCATTGCACCAAAATTACAAACAAGGAGGGGTAGAGGTCTCTGCTCATAAAAATTAAATTATAAACAGATCTGGGGCTTCCCAAGGCATGAATATGTTTTGATTTAGGTATTTGAGTCGGTTACACCACAGCCTTATGTAAAGTGTGTTCGGGTTTTATAGTGAATATATATATGGGGAGCTGAATCACTGCCACAGTCCACATCCTATACTTCATGGTATTGAGACTTATGTTGGGTGTTTTGATTACCATGCCCAGAGTGCCATAGCACAACCCTACCTGTACTTACAATGTTTCAAGGTTTATGCATTAAACAGTACAATGGACAACAGTACAATGGACTGTCATAACAAATTCCTAGTTACTGTCCTGGGAAAGAAAACTTGGCAAGTTAAATGCTTTGTGTCTTCTAAATTCAGCCACATTATTTTTATTATAAATTATATTCTTAACTGCTGCACTGGATCCTAGTTCTACAAACCCGCTGTAAGGGCTATGATACATACAGGGTGCTTTGTTGCCTGCAGAAATAGGGACAAAAAAAACCTTTCCCTCTAGTTAAATTAAAAGTGTAAAACACTTTACATGCAAGACCTGGCGTAATTGCAAGAAAATGTGGAAGGAGACAATTTCTTGCAATTGTGCCAGGTTGCTGCAGCGCAATGTCAACAGAGCCTTAAGGAAAAGTATTTTCTGGAACTGTTATGCCTACAGGAGAGGCGATTTCCTGTGGGCCACAAACGCCTTGTATGTCATTACCCTAAAACTCTTCCATTGTCCCCTCCTAGCTCTCCAAAGCAGGTGACCCAAACCTAATTACAATTGAAAGAGAAATATCCCGCTTATTAGTACCACCTTCCTCTTATATAGAATAGGGAAATTATTGTGCAATTATTTGAGCAATTATTAGACTGTAATTAAGGGTGAACATTGTGTAGTTTAGCTATTTACTGTTATAATAAAGTCTGTGCAATGCTTCTAGTTATGATCAAATGAACTAAAAACAGGGAGATGGGTGTACACAGACAAAGCATGATTCTTATTGGAGGATCCTCTTGTATTTATTAAGGCACTGGTCCTCAGGACCTGAGCAAAAGCTTTTATGAAGCAGCATTGCCTTAAGGACACTACCGTGATAATGCAGGATATACCCAGCATGGTTTCATTCATCATTATATGTTAGTGTATGCTGGGATTAATAGTCCAGAAACATTTGGTTAAAGTGTTGTTAACAGTGCTTACAACCCCTTTAGAAATACATACATATATTAATTTACAAACATATATATATATATATATATATATAAAGAGAGAAAGAAAAAATGCACTATACTCTTCCACATGTTACCAGTTTGTAAGTATCACTTCCTTTAAGAGCAGTGACTTGTGCATACAAATGGTTAATTGAGAAGAGTAGCGAGTGAGAAGGAAGTAGATATACTTATGCACAGACAATGAAGCACAGACTGCAGTGGATTACATAGCTTTAAGGGCAGAAGGAATAAAGGCAGAGTTCAACCAGATTAAGACAGCTGATAAAACTGGTCACTGGTCAAACAAACAGCAGTGCTAAGAGAAATATGCAAGAAGGAATTCTGTTGAACGTTCATGTTTATAAAAATAGGCTAATGGGTTTCAAAAAAGTGACACAGGATGCCGACAAACTGGAGGGTTACTCCCCTATAAATAAACCCAAACACTGTAGCTTGGAAATGAAATTGCATCAAGGCTGTCAGTCTGTGGAGCAGGTAAACTAGAGATAATCATAGCCAGGAGGAAGATGGGGGTGACTCAGTGGAAGATATGTTGCTCAAAACATAATCAAAATTACAAGGTGTAAAAAAAAAAATAATAGGAAAAAAGACAAATTACAGAAACCCTATGGTCTTTTTTTGGGGGGAGTATTTACCCTTTAGGTATTTCTGTATAGAAAGTAATATTAAGCATATTCAGTTTTACAACATTTGTATCAACCAACATAGGTAAGAAACTTAAAATACTTTTAACCTTTACATATTTTGCACAATTGTCACAAATCTTGGAAAAGGAATGAAGCTTGGTGGGGAAGTAGGTGGAGCTTGAACAGGGGGGTGTGGCTGGGAAAGACAAGGTGTGGCCTGCATATTTCCTATTTGTCTACATTTTTTAATTAGAGATGTTGGGAGTAGTAAAAGAAAAGCAAAACCCGTGGACTTAAATCAAGTATCAAGTCTCAGAGGAGACATCATAAGGAGAAATTGCCAGAATGCTTGTTTGTCTTTATCTATCAATAAATCAGGACTTAGCATCTGTCAGACTCAGGAGTTTTGTTTCACTCACCACAGAGCTTATACACATCTTTTCTTTTTACAATTCTTTAAAACGAGACTATTGTTTTAAAACATACCAATAAAAATACATATTATTTAATAATAATACATAATATTTTGCTAACAATTATGAAACTAACAAAATATACCACACTCACAAGTCCTAGTTTAAAAAAACAATATTATAACAGTATTTTCATTGAAAATCAAAACAGTTTGGTCAGATCACATGAGCTTTCACAGTGACATGTTATATATTTTATTTTATGTGTATATATGTTTTATTTGTACTCACCTCTAATTAGTGATGGACCCAGTTTTCCTAAAATTGCTTTATGAGCCTCTTTATTTTAATTTCACAGCTAATTAAATGTGTTATCCTGCACGGATATAAAAAATGAGAGGATTTCAGACCACTGTGGTCTATATGTTCTGTATGAAAATATAGCAAGAATTGCAGCAGTAAAGCATGACACAACTGCTGCTTTGTGAGAAAAGGAAGCCGATTTAACCATTTACACTGTAATCTGCAAGCTCAGATTTTGGACTTTTTAGACAAATCTACTTTACATAATATTACACATAGGCCCAATGTATCATTCCTTTTAGTGAAGCTGATAGAATGGTGCTACGGCACAATACTCTGTTTCAGAGAAACATTTTGCAGGATTTATGAGTTTTGCAGGATTTATGAGTTACAACTCAATACCAGCCAAAATCACAAAATAGCATCAGGATAGAGAAGGATTAAAGCTGAAGTGTGCCATCTGGCATGATATCACCTATGTGCATGGCAAACCCAGGCTGTAGATGTGAATTTTATAGTAACTGTGAAAAAGGGAATATTGTAAATTAAAGTGGACTTCTGTTTCTGCTGACAGGACTTTGTCTTGGGGGCACAGACGGCTTTGAAGAAGCTTATTAAAGGAATGCGCACAAAATCTGTTGGAAATAAGACACGGCCTGATTCTTACAGGCAGCTTGCTGGTGGCAGGAATCCTTGTCTTTTTAGAGCGGGTGGCACCCCTTATGATCTAAAGTTAGTTCTCGTACAATAAACGGCACAGCGAGACCTGCTTCAGCTTTTCTGCCAGGTTAAAATAATCGCCCAAACCAGATAAGGGGGGATACAAAACCGTGTGTGAAGCAGTCCTGCAGTGCATCAATTAATTTTTGTCAGGGAACCCTCTAGAGCATTGCATTTAACTAGCAAATACTTGTATTTCAACATCTGTTACTCTCCATTTAGGTTTTTTTTCTATCATCCCATTAGAAAGCCATAGTAAAAGAATCTGAACTGTTCAGCATTGCTCAACTGGACTATTAATTGACACAATTCATTTGTTGTTCCACTGCAAGCTGGCTGGTGGTTAGTTAAACATAAGGTTTTATTAACCCCTCAAACACTGCAAGCTTTAGATTACAGTTTAATAGGCTTAGGTGATAAATTGTACTCACCTTATTTCTTTTTTGCCATAGATGCATACTAGATTGAAACCGCGCATTTTGAATGCTGAATACCCATCTTCTACATTTTTGTATTTATCTATGTATTTAACCTCAGCATAGGCATTCCGTATAGACACTACCATCCATCTCCATCTAGTGGTCAATACAGACTGGACTGTTGCGGCCCATGAAATACAAACCCCCTAGCTGTGTAGCAAGGAATTGCTATTTACATAACTAATTGCCTCCTGCCTGTCAGAGCCATGAATCAGCCAATGGCAGCGCATATAGGTGCCCCTCACAACTGGTATTTATCATTCAGGGACAAAAGCTAGCATTTGGAAGAAGGTAGAAAAAAGTGTTATATTTTATATAATATGAATATATAGTTACAGCTTCCAAACTACCTATGTGGCCTAATATATATATATGTTTGTGTGTGTACAGGTGTGGGGTACATTTATGAATAGAGGTGTTAAATTGTACAAGGACAGTGACTAATAGTTTACAATTTCAACAGTCCTTCAAATTGGAAAATGAAAGCAAATACTTGACTGGTTGCTTTTGACAACCTCACTTGTGCAAATTAGCACCTACGTTAGTAAATAAGCCATACTACACTTGGAGGTATATTTATCATGCTGTGTAAAAAGTGGAGTGAAGCATTAACGGTGATGTTGCCCAGGGCAACCAATCAGCAAGTAGATTTTAACAGTTAGAAAACCAAAGCAAAGCATCTGATCTGATCTTCTGTGAGCAACATCACCGGTAATGTTTTACTCCACTTTTTACACAGCATGATAAATATACCCCTTGGTGTGTAGGCGCCATCTCAGTGCATTGTGCCTGAGTCTGAGCTTTCAGAAGGAGCCAGCGCTACACAACTGCTTTCAGGTAACCTATTGTTTCTCCTACTCCCATGTAACTGGAGGAGTCCCAAGCCGGACATGGATTTCTTACTATTGAGTGCTATCCTAATGTCATCATCAGGTGTCAGGTAGCTGTTGTCTTGCTTCCCACCCATTGTTCTAATGGTTGTCTGCTGGGGGGAAAAGGTAAGTGGGTGATATCACTCCAACTTGCAGCGCAGCATTAAAGAGAGACGGAAGTTTATCAGAGCACACCTTACATGGCTGTGGCACCCTGGCAAATGAAAAATATGGCTAGCCCCATGCGAAATTTCAAAATTAAATATTAAAAAATGTGCTCTTTTAAAAACAGATTTCAATGCAGAATTCTGCTGGAGAAGCTCTATTAACGCATTGGGAAAAAAACACGTTTTCCCATGACAGTATTCCTTTAAGCTACAGTATTATCCTGTGCTGTATACCTGCTTTCTATATGTTTTTGTGGGAAGCCAAAGAATAGCAGAAATATCTAACCATTAGTGATAAGTGAATCTGTCTATTGCATGACAATTTTTTACTGCTTTTTTTAAACTTTTTGTTGCAGCCATTTAAATCTATGGGATTTTTTCGCAGCAAAACCTGGCAAAACATTTTGCTCATCACTGCTAGCCATGCTAATTCTTTCATTTATTAAAAATGTAACTTTCATTACGATATACATGGTGGCATTCTAACATAATAATGATTTTGTGATTTTTTATTGTTAAATTATTTTACTTTATCCATTTTACCAGAACTGTAATCTTTTAAAGGACATGTAAACCTTACATTTTCCTACCATGTATATAAGTTGGGCACATTTCCCCCACTCAAACCACACCATTTGTACTGCATATATCCCCTCAAATCCCCAGCTCCATCACATTTTGCTAAAACAAATAGCATCTTTCACCCAGTGGCCATTTTCCCTCTGACATCATCAGTGACATTTACATCTGCAAACAGCACATGCAAAAAAAGAATGCAGGCTTACACAGGCAGAGATTGCTTTGATACTTGGATTCTGCCCTGTAGTGGTTAACTGAGCTCAGGACACAAAAAAACTTGTGTCAGAGTGCACAGCTCAAACAGACTTTCTGTGGAAACCAGCAGTGCTATATTTTCATTGGCTGCTAGACTGGAGGGTGTGTTTGGTAACCTGAGTTGAGAATAGCTGTGAATGTGCAGTTAGCCAAGAGCCAAAATCAATTCCTAAGGGAGGGGGCCAAGTGGGTTAGAGGAGGAGGAGGAATCCAAAGTAATTAAGGGGCTGCAGTCTTACTATTAACCTTTGAACAACAGGAGTGGCAGATATTTAATGATTCAAAGAGGCTGTTTGCTGATTTAATTTTTTGTGGGGGTTTACATGTCCTTTAAAGAAAAGTGCTATTCTTCCTATAAATATTTCACCCATACATAGACTTTCACCCATACATAGACCCAAACTCTGGTGGCCTTCTGCTGTAATCAAAGGTCATTTGGGTTATTAACATATATCTTTCTTATTTTCATTTATAGGAACCTAGAAGTGTATCTGACCATATTTCCAGCATTTTCACAACAGCCTGACTTAGCTAGTCCCACTACTTGCGCTCAAGAGAAAGCACAGGGTCCCTTAGGGACAAAAACTAAAACACGCTGAATCTTTAACTAAGTTTGAAAAACCTTACTTCACTGGCTACGGCATTCCCATGTCTCTGCTCAAGGCACACATAAACTTGTATATAGAAAAACAGAATGGAACCACAGAAGATTAACTGCAAACCTCAATTTATTCACATGCACATTCCCTGAGGCATACCTTTTTTACTTCTTCATTAGAGTTTTTGCTGCTCATGCTACCTAACTGTCCTACTTTTCTTCCCTTCACACCCACTTTATAAGCAGATACATACTGTGTATACCTATATTGTAGTGATATCACATATTTACATCACAACCTGTCACAGAGCACTGGATAACTCACAGCAAAACACTACAGTATCACAGAGCAGATAAAAACACTCTTTAAATAAAAAAATAAAACAGACTTTGGTTATGGCATGAAAACATTTAATGAAAACAGTAAATATTTAGTACGTGTTATAGGATAATGTGAATGAAAAAAGATAAGATAAGTTTCACAGGTGTGAGGGTAAACAGGTTCTGAGAATATTAAAAATGTTTTACTTTTGTGTTCCCTGAAATATTTTACAATAATGGTCAGACCTGGTCAGCAGGTTTGGGCTAGTTAGATACCGGTATAGGACCCGTTATCCAGAAACCTTCAAATTACAGGAAGGCCATCTCCCACAGACTCCATTATAATATTTCAGTACTTTGTACTTGATGGTAACTAAACTGCATGAATCCAAATTGTTGGTAAAATAATCCTATTGGGTTTATTTAATGTTTAAATGTTTTTTTCATTAGACTTAAAGTACACAAGCACAGTTCTGTCAACACTTCCTGGAGTATGTTCCTTCTAATGGCTGTTCTTCTTTCTAAAAGCCTGATATAAAGGAAAGAATCCATACTGCACTGACCAACAGGAGCAGATTTTAAATGTAGTTTGATTGTAGTAAGGCCCAGTATGTATCCAATTGGGAGGCATGTATTGCTCTAAATTTATATAACTTTACACAAAATTCTTTCATAAGTTAGTATAGGCTTAACTAGTGAATGCAGTTGTTGGGGAGAAAGCAACTATTAGGCACAGTTGGCACAAGGTGGTACTAAAATGCGTTTGCTTGCCTACTGAATTTTTCCAGCTGTTGAATTTATATGTATTTAAACTGTCTCTTATACTTGAGATGTGGCCTAATCATTGCTTTATACATAGACACACTATGCTTGCGTCACTTGAATCAAATCTATTACAAGCATGCTAACATTATGCTAGCCTTGGTGGGCACTCTATGTTATTCAGAGCAAATTTTACACTAGAACCATCAAAGGATTCTTGCAAGGTCCTTACTCTGAAGGGAATAAAATTTTTAGATCATTTATTTCTATTTCACGTTCTAGGAGCCAATCATCCCTTTCATTGCAAGCTAGTCTGTAAGAGAAAAGTTTGAAATAGTATGTATCTATATAGGTGTCAGTCATTAGTGTGAAGGTGGCACTGACAAACTTGGCCACAGATTGAGCACTCAAAGGGGAATTAAAGCTTAACAAATAATTTGTCTAGGAATTCAAAATCTTATGTTTTGAGCTTCTGTACCATGGCCCTTTAGCAGTAAAGGTCTGTGCCCCTAGGATGACCATGGCAGCCTCCATCTCATTTTCTGCTGATGCTCAGTTACCTAAGCATAGAGGCTGCCTAATATTATACAGCATGAATACACAACATAAAACACTCTTGTTAATGTGTTGATATTTTGTTAAAACATCTACCTTTAGCTTCTAAGCAGCAGCCTGGAGCACAGCGAGCATGTGCAGTGCCGCCGACACTTGAAAGATTGCATATCAGTATAAAAAGATGGAAGGCTCCTCTGTACAACTTTGAAGACTTTTATCATTACTATTGTAGGGCTGCTGAAGCACAGGGCTATTAAGTTTTATGTATATAAAATTCAGCATTTTTAGTTATGTTCTTTTTTTAGGCTTTAGTTCTCAAACAATTTCCTGTACAAGCAGATCTGAATAATATCACAATGTCTTGCTGAGAGTTTAATTTTTCCTTTAAATTTTAGAAGGCTATCTTTGCATAAGTGTCAGTAATATTATAAAGCATTACTGACATTAAAAAATAATATATGCATATGTATGCTTGCTATGCCACATACACAAATATATTGATAGATACTAAGGGTAGCAGAGTAGCCTTTAGACGGAAAAACATTTAAATAAATTTATAAATGCAAAGTGAGGTTATGGAAATACCCTTTGGTGGTTATTTCCAATCAATACATTGCATAGCTATATTGATTCCCTTAAAAAAAAAGTCACAATAAATTCAAGAGCACTTAGTTATAGTAGATCTATTTATTATTATGCTTCGTTTAGATTGGAGAGGTGACTTCCCCAGCCATGCTGGAAAGCACACATTAGCTGAACGCAGTTCAGAACTCATCCCTTTTATACCTTTGAAGGAGAGATAAGCTGTTTAGAAATATTTCCCTATATCAAAAAGGAAACAGTGCACAAATTCTTGTCTGTGCTTGTATGGCCACATTAAACTACTGTTGTATTTGAAGCTTGCATTATAGGAAGCTTGCATTATAGGAAAAAAGATTGATTGGGTTTTTTTTCTTATATTGTTCTTATATTATTACAAATGTTTCATGAAACAAAAGGACATAGTTCCTTGGTTCTTAAACCTTGGAACTACCCTTGCTAGCAGGGTCCAGTGCACTGGAAATAGGGGCCCAGCATGAGAGCCATTAAAACTAGAATTTGGGGTGCTTATTTATTGCCTTCACTGGGTATGGAACAATAAGAGGCTGCTGATTTAGTTTATGTTTTATAGATCTGTTATTTTGTTACAGGCTGAGGAGACTGACATATTGTTAAACAATAATTAGCTTGTTTGCCTTTAAATTAACTTTAAAGTATGATGTAGAGCGTGTATTCTGGGATATTTTTTTTTTATTTGTTATTTAGCTCTTTATTCAGCTGCTTTATAGTTTGGAATTTTAGCAGCTATCTGATTTCTAGGGTCCAAATTACCCTAGCAATGAGGCAGTGGTTTGAATGTGAGACTGGAATATGAATATGAGAGGACCTGAATAAAAAGATAAGCAATAAAAATGATAGCAATAATGATGAAATTGTAGCTTCACAGAGCAATAGTTTATTGGGGTCAGTAACCCCCATTTCAAAGCTGGAAAGAGTCAGAAGAAGAAGGCAAATAATTCAAAAATTATAAAAAATGAAGACCAGTTGAAAATTTGCTAAGAATTGGCCATTCTATAACATACTAAAAGTACCTCATTAACAAGTCTGTAAGTCTGCCCATACAGACTTGTTTAGTTGCATGAAATGAAATACCATCCATGGACTCATGTTGGTGGGGCTATAATAGGCCAAACCATGAAAATGGTACTATGCTCATTAATGCCTTTGTACAAAGCATCTCTTTGGGAAAGTCCCCCCCAACTAATGAGACTGTTTAACTTGGTCTAATCCACATTGGTTTTCAGTAACCAGAAATTCAAGACTCTGAAACACACATGCAAATTATTCAGATGGAAAATAACTTGTTCCTTATGGTCCTGCACACTGTACAGTTCTGTTTTTGTTTTTTTGGAGGGGGAGGGATCTGTAAATCCTTTCCTTATAAATTGCAACTATTATAATGCCTTTTAGCATTTTTTCCTGTTTAACAGCCTGCAGGGATGTGCACCTCTCACCCTCTAATTGTGTCCCCCACCAAAGGTGCGGGCTTATAGAGCTCCCGCCATTTACTGCCTGCACCAGGTGGTAGCTCCCTGTGCCAGTGGCCATGTTGTTTGCTGTACATGCGACTGGATGTGATTCACCCTCCTTCATCACACACATGCGCATAATGAGCGAGTAGTGGCGCCCGCGAGTGTCACAACAACCTTGCGCTGGTGGAGGCTATTTGTTTTTTAAAAAAGCTATTGTTTTCCCCAGCGGAGTGTGGGCTCTGTTAGGGCTGTGGCACACGGGGAGATTAGTCGCCCCCGACAAATCTCCCTTGTGGCGGGCAACTAATCTCCCCGATATGACATCCCACCGGCGAGAAAGTAATCATCGGTGGGATGGCATAAGGGGCGCCGGCGATTTGCAGAAGTTGCCGCGTATGCCATCCCACCAGCGATTTACATTCTCGCCAGTGGGATGTCATCGGGGAGATTAGTCGTCCGCAACAAGGGAGATTTGTTGCGGGTGACTAATCTCCCCATATGCCACAGCCCTTAGCCAGCACCTCTGGTGGGTAAACACTTTCAGGGTGATAGGTGCCCTTTAATTACAGGATGAGGGTTTATTAAGTGATGGTATTCCAGAGAATATGCAGTATGACAATTGCATTCTATATTTCTGCTGTGATACCATTTGGCATCTACCAGCATTTATATAACTTCAAGATACATCTTGTGATATGGCAACATCACTTTGGTATAAAAGAATGTACACACCTCTTAGAAAATCTCCAGTATAAGGGCTAGTGGGTCTGTATCCTAATGCACTGAGCCGGTGTAAATCATAGCAGATTTCATAGCCCTTTCAGTAGTTTTCTCTATGAAGTATGGGCTGGGTGGCCTCTCGACGTAACCTTTTAGAAAAAAAGACAGTGCTTTTATTTTATGGTGTAAAGTGCTTTTAGCTCTAGGGCTCCGAACGTGAATGTGGTCAACAAACAGCTCCTAGATTTAAGGTTGATATAGCCATATTTTCTGCCTCAGAGCGGCCCTGCGTGGACAGGAGCCAAAGGGGTTAATGGTTTATCTGAAAGAAGATGACAAGATCACGAGAGAATCTTCACATATGACTCTATGGGCCAACACTTTGCAATATTTATGCATATTAAAATAAATCTTTCATCAGAAAATAACAAAAAAAAGAACTGGGAATCTTCTGTACAGTAAATATCAAGCTGTTATATGGGATGGGGGGGATAGGGTTATGTAAATCTAAAGGTGTGAATTCAGTGTTAATAACAGAAGGGGAGAGGCCCAAGAAGCATTTTTGAGTTGTTACTAAAATGTATTCTTTCTATAGCATTTAATAGGCCCCAGTGGGAATAAACTCCCTTATTTAGCACTTGATACACTAATGGCTAGTCTGCCCCTGATTATCAGTTTTATTTCGTGTTTATTGTAGGAATAAACTGCTTTTACACCTTATTGCTTCTCTCTATATGCGCCTCGATGCCTTGTTTCCATAAATATCTCCTGACCTAGCTTTAAATGAAAAAATGTACCATGTATATTTAAAGAACAGTTTCTTCTCAGCTTTCTATGATAAAGGGGTGAAGACAAACGGGTTGATTCGTCACCACAACTTTTAAGAAAACCCCAGTCGCAGCAACTAACTTCAGTGTAAAATATATAAAAGTTGCTGTGATTTTTTGCAGTGGTGATTAGTATAGCAGGCTAGCACCGGATAATTTGCATAGAAAGTCATACTTATTGTATGGAAATACCATACTGATCAATATCAACAATATTATCCTGAGTGCAAATTTAACCCTACACTGACAGTAATAAAACAATACCCATCAGCCTAAGGATAGCTTGCTTGCCTTTCCCAAATAATAATCCTTGAATTGAGCCAGATAGGGGGATAACTTTAATTTACTCTGCATGAACAACAACACGCCATTTTCACTTCTTCAGCTGGGTACCGCATTGCCCGTATTTAATCTAACGGTTCTTAACGTTGACGGTTTAAGTAATACAGTGGAAGTGAATGCAAAACAGCCAGTGGATTCATTTGGAACATCATAGGATTTATAAGCCTAAATCCGGAAATGATTCCAGATTCCTTCACCATTTCTGTTTGCCATAAATTGCTAAATTAACGGAATTCTTGCAATAATCCTCCCACTTGCACCCAGTGCACCAGTTTTTTCAGTGTCAAATCAGCTTCTGTTTTGCTGTCAGTAACAGTGCAAACTGTGTATAAAGATCTGGGGAAGCTGTGGTACATTCATTTTGTTTCTCAATTACATTGGTTTGTGAATTGCCTTTTCGCTGGGAGTCATTTTTTATTTATTTGTTTATACTTGCATAAGGGGGATTTATATTTTCTCCGTTACCTTCCCTGACGGCTAGGCAATCATAATGAACTACAGGAGGTACCATAAATATGCAAATTGCAGTGAAATGACTAGTTTTAGTGATTTTACCTTTGAGTGTTGGAGAACCAGAGAATTTATCCATACAAGAGCTGCTTCTGTTTTACTGATTAGCCTGTGGGATTTGTGTGAGTGTGTTAGGACAGAATGATCATAGACAACAGGCTGGCAGACATAAAGAGGTAGATAGATGGACAGACAAACAATAGACACATAGCAAAAGATGATGATAGATTGATAGATAGATAGATAGATAGATAGATAGATAGATAGATGATAGATAGATAGATGATAGAATGATAGATAGATAGATAGATAGATAGATAGATAGATAGATAAAGAGAAAGATAGATAGATGATAGAGAAAGGAGTGAGAGAGGCTGAGAGAAATTGATAAAAGCAGAAAAAGACACTGGATATACTAGATCACAGATCTAGACAGACAGAGGATAAGATAGACATATAGATAAAGATATAGATAGATAGATAGATAGATAGATAGATAGATAGATAGATAGATAGATAGATAGAGAAAAGAATGAGAGAGGGTGAGAGAAATTGATAAAAGCAGAAAAAGGCACTGGATATACTATATACTAGATCACAGATCTAGACAGACAGAGGGTAAGCTACTGCTATAACCTATAAAAATAAATTAGCATTGAGCGTCCCAGATGAAGGAAGATTCCCAGCAGGTATGTTTATATGATTATTTTCTGTGTGTATTAGGAAACACTAATAAACAGTGCCAGCACAATAAAATCAACTGAAGCAAATTTTATTTTTTTTTTGCCTCTATTTTGTAAAAATTTGAAAAAAGAACAAGAAATTCATAAAATTATTAATTATATTTGTTTCCATCAGTTTTCTCAACACAACACGATCCATTGCATTCCACTCTCAGACTGTAATAGGTATTGGATTCATTATCCAGAAACCCATTAACCAGAAAGCTCTGGAATACAGGGATGCCATTACCTACAGAGTCCCAATTAAACAAATATTATATATCTTCATATTTCACTGTTTTGCTTTTTGTTTGTACAACTATGGGACCTGTTATTCAGGATGCTTGGGACCAGGGGTTTTCCGGATAAAAAAACATCACGTCTACTAAAAGTTATTTAAGCATTAATTAAATCCAATACGATTATTTTGCCTCCAATAAGGACTGATTATATCTTAGTTGGCATCAAGTACAAGGTACTGTTTTATTATTACAGAGAAAAAGGAAATCATTTTTAAAAAACTGAATTGATAAAAATGGAGTTTATTGGAGATGGCCTACCCGTAATTCTGAGTTTTCTGTATAAAGGGTTTCCAGATATTAGATCCCATAATATGACTGTACCATGTACTTGAACACCAACATATTCCACATAATTCATTGCTGATTGTATAACAGACTTCCTGGTTTGCTTTTCTTTTCAACTTAAGTAGCCTTAGGGCATGGTGCCCCCAACTACAGAAAGACCCGTTATCTGGAAAACCTGTATTTGCATGGCAGAAAACATTAATATTTTACTTGTGAAACCTGTAAGTGAATTAAAAGGGATGCATACAATTACTATTAGCTCTTTATTCATACACAGCCATGGTTAAATAAGAGCAAAGCCCTATCTAGGTATTTCTAGTGCACCAGTGAAACCTCCCAGGAAAGATAAAGGTCGCTGGGCAATAGAGGAATTCAGATCTGGCTGGTTGTTACCAAGCATCTGGGAATTCCTTGGAGGAGTCAGGCTGCTCAGACGTACTGCACCATTTCAGGAAGGGAATACAGAGCATTACGTCTTTAAAAAGAGTCTCTCTTTAGTGAAATCTTACAAGTCTTGTCACCTTCCTCCCAGATCTGCAGTCTATCCATTCTAACCATTTCCATCTAGAGGCTGTTTGATCGTATCTGCATCTGTGAGCTGACTGTCAGCCTGCCTAAGCTGCATATTAAATCATCTATAGTAGCTCTATCAAGCTGGGATGATCTGTTAATTCTAAATTTATTAACCCTTGGAGTGCAGTCATCGTGCTTAATCTAGTGTATCTGAAATTAGCTTTAACAGACTAAACCCCTCCTGAAGATATGAGTGTGCTTTAGGTATAAAGAACCATTAATGAGCATTACATTATGATAATTGAAAAATATAGCCTTTGATAACTGATCTCTTGTTTAAAAATAATGAAAAAAAAACTGATTGTGAATGAAGAATAAAAAGGTGAGTTTGTCTGTAAACACAGGGGCAGTGGCTAAATGAGTCTGGCGCTCTGATGGTTAACCCCCCTGAAAGAAGCAAAATGTCGTCAATCTGGAGTAGTGTGAAATAGAAGTCACCAATTAGTTAAATGAACGTGGGATGTTTCCGTGGCATTTTTTCCCCTCAACTTTGAGATCAATAAATGACACCAACTGTTCATTTCCTTTCAAGCCATTGTCTTGCATAATGGAACTAGTCCTTGCCCCTTTCCTCAGGAATATAATATATGCACAAAAATGTATATTGCCAGTGTTTGTGTGTTGTCCAGTTAATGGGCTCTTTTTTTCTCCTATTTATCCATTTCTGAATATGACACACACTGTGGCATACATATACAGTATGTGCACACACACACACACAGGCACATCTGAATATGTTTATGCACAGATGCACATAAAAGGCGTTCTGCATTCCCAGCAGTGAACTGGGTTAACCCAGGCAATTTCCATGGCCGCTCTCTTTCCCATAATTAATATGAAAGCCTACAGTATGCACATATGTAAACCCCTACAGATATCCACCAAGATACCTCCCTCCATCATAATGGCAATATCGCTGGCTTTGATTTCAGACACAAACTGCTAGGCATGTTTCCTTTTTTGGTAATCACGTGCCTGATTTGCCTCTAATGTAGCCTAATAACAATTTTAGCATTCAGATGAAGCGATTTCATTCT
This sequence comes from Xenopus tropicalis, assembly GCF_000004195.4. Classification (NCBI taxonomy): domain Eukaryota; kingdom Metazoa; phylum Chordata; class Amphibia; order Anura; family Pipidae; genus Xenopus; species Xenopus tropicalis. The sequence continues at coordinate 33,961,370 of NC_030681.2, read as the reverse complement.
GTGACTGCCTTTTCTATTAGATTTGATTTTGAGAAGCCCCAGTGGGTGCCTCCGAGGCAGAGATCTATCTGAGAGGCTGCAGCCGATTCAATAGCAGCCTGAGCTAACCTTGACCTTTCCCTAGACCCTGCTCCATCTGGTGCCAGGCTGGGTTTTTTCTTTTTTTTTTCCTCCTTCTTCATGCTTTATACATTGATCACGGCGTCTCATCTTCTCCAAGGGCTAGGGAGACTCGAAAGGACAGCACATTTCAATATATGGAAATAATAAAGCTTCTTATGCAATCATAAATCTACATGCAGGCTTGTGAATTTCAGATTGCATTCCCCTCCATCTATTTCCCAGGTAGTTGCTCGAAGCTGCAATGCCAAAGATCATAGGACAATGCAAATTTTATATTGGGGGAAAACGCTCATTTACTTTAGGTTTTATCCTCGCAATTATTTGGTCATAACTGAGTTATGGGGGGGGGTGGTTCATCATGGACATTGAATTTATAATTCCATAAGTCTTGTTAAATGAAGCCTAGTTACCCTTTCGAATATATTTCATACTGCGCTGGCTCATCTTATCATAAATGATATATACATAAAAAGATATAAACATATAATGAGATACATATAAGGCTCATTTGGATGGTACTGCACATTGAGAGTAACATATTTGTTTGTTTTTTTATAGGGAGAAAAAGAAATGGAGATCTGGTGTTCTCTCTATGGCTGACATTGATTGTCTGCTCATATCTTTAATATGTTTTTGTCTTGATCAAAGCAAGAGATGCAGAATAGCAGAGAGGAGGGAGTAAGGAAAGTCACATGGGCAGCCCATGGGCAGCAGCAAGCTCAAAGGAAATTGACTGACTGGCCGCTTGGGCGCATTTCAATATATGGAAATGACCAGAGGCTTCTGCAATAAATCAACACCCAGCACTGTCATTTTTCCCAGTTTTTTGCTTCATTTTCCCGATTCTTTTTCCACCTCACCTCCGGAAGCATCCTTTCAAACGAGCTTTTTTTTTCTTCTCCCTAGTACCGTTAATTGGAGCGCGGTGTCAATGATTTCTAACACTTGCCGTGTACTTGTAGAGCTGATAGTGTTGTTTTTTTGTTTGATGTCTCCCTTGCATATTGCACATTGTTCCGTGCCTCTGACACATGCTTTTATGTACAGACGGCACAGAAGTGTGAAGGGATTGTGGTGCGGGGCTGGCTGCAGGTGAACACAAACCCAACACCTCATGCCGCCCCTCTCTCCGTTGTCTGTCTGTCTGTCTGTCCCCACATGCAAATGCACCCGCACATATATAATCTCCTGGCTAATTACAACATAAAGCATCGTTGTTCAGTCGCCTCTTTTATCTTTTTTTTCTTCCCTGTCTAAATCACTACCATAAGGCATTTGTGTTGTGAGAGAGATTCTACTTGAGTAACCTTTGCAGCATCTTGTCAATTTAAATAGAAGGGAAAACAAAATTCCTAGAAGAAGGTTTCTATTTAATTTAAGCTTTTTGATCTTTCAACTTGGTTTCCATTTCTGAAGCAGAAGCATGGTCTCTCCTAGCGGCTGTGTGCACAATAGGCATGCACAAGGGTCAGCGGGCATCACCCTATAAAACTCCGAACCTAATTAATTGCGTTCAGAGAGATCTGTTTATGCAATATGACAGCCTTGAGGAATTAACTATTCCTCTTCTTTCTCGCAACGCTCAATATATGCTGGCATGCCTTAGAACCTTTCCTGCCAGCCAGGTAAAAGAAAGCATTGAAAACTGTGGCACCGGTGCCAAGCTCGTGGTAGATACAATAGGTTAAACTGAATCTCCAGGAAGATTCTTTTGATCAAAAAAAGACAAAGTATTTTTCAGCTACGACTGTCAAGGTGATAGAAAAGAAGAAATGATTCCGAGTTATTAGTTTTATTATATTTTTCATCCACTGCCGCTCTCAAAAAATACATTACCTAATAACCTCCAGCAAATTTCATATTCAGTCAGGCTTCCATTCTCCCATCCCAGAGTTTATTTCTTAATTATAAGAACACATTTTGTATCACTTATATTACTAGCCACTTTATTCCTCTCCTATTCATGTGCTGCTGGAGACAGAATTACAACTATCGCTACATTTTTCTCTTCTATCACTTATTATTTTATTTTTATTTTGCACTTCTAATTGGAAGCAGCACCATAACAGATTTTTTTCAGCCTTGACCCACTGAACTTTTAGTCAGGGTGTGGCACCCAAGGCACATGGTGTTAGCATGCCTTCCCGAGGTGACAGGTAGCTGAGACAATATAATCCCAGGCCTGGCTGCTTTCTGTAATTTGCAATGAATGTCAGTACATAAGAAACTATTTAAAACCTGTATGACTATATATATATATATATATATATATATATATATATATAAAGGTTTGGGATCCATTATCCAGAAACCCGTTATTCAGAAAGTTGTGTATTATGGGAAGGCCATCTCCCATAGACCTACAGTAGATAACAGATACCATACTTATATATATATATAGATCATTGATATAAACAAAGATAGAGATAGATAGATACTGGATGGATACATAGATAAGTAGATAGATAGATAGACAGACAAGCAGATAGAATAAGGGATTATCTGTTTATTTGATACCTGTGTATTTATTAGACGATAGATAGACATATGGTAGATAGATAGATCCCATGCCGATATATATATATATATATAAATGAAGAACAGAGTGCCGCACACACAGGGACTTTAAAAAAAAAGAACAAAAAATGTTTATTAATCCAACGTTTCGAACACTTAGGGGCAGATTTACTAATCCACGAACGGACCGAAAGCGCCCGAACGCGTTTTTTCGGAATGATCGGTATTTGTCGCGACTTTTTCATCGTCGTCGCGACTTTTTCATATGTCCCGCGATTTTTCCGTCGCCGTCACGACTTTTTCGTATATTTTCCCAGACTTTTCCATCACCGTTGCAAAAAAACGGATTGGTTTTTCCGCCGTTTACTATCACTCAATGCGAAAAAATTACGACGGCGACGAAAAAGTCACGCAACATACGATAAAGTTGTGACGGTGATGAAAAAGTCGTGACAAATACGAAAAATCGCAACGGCGACGAAAAAGTTGCAAAATTTTAATTTCCAATACAATCTTTTCCCTTTCGTGATTCGGATTCATGGATTAGTAAATCTGCCCCTTAATGTGTTCTTCTTCAGGGACAAAACATATATATATATGATCTATTATCTGGAATGCTTGGAACCTAGGGATATCCATACCTTAAGTCTGCTAAATGAACCAATCATGAAATGAACCAAATTGGATTGGTTTGCCACAATATTGATTCATGCAGTTTAGTTACCTTCAAGTATTGTTTTATTACTACAGAAAGAAAGGAAATCATTTTTACAAATTAGAATTATATGCTTAAAATGGACTCTATTGGAGATGGCCTTCCCATGATTCAGCTTTGTGGATAATGGGTTTCCATATAAGAGATCCCATACCTGTATATACTGGAGAAAGTTGAGGACAGAATATAGACAATGCATTAAAAGAGACATGACATCAAAGGAGTTTGCCCATAAGTGTGCTTCATACTGGCCCAGATGCTATTGTGCTCAATAACGACTAATAATATTAACCACTCCTAACTATCAAAGACTGGCCTAAATCTAGTTAACAAAGTTACAAACATTTTGAGGTTAGGCTTGTTGTGACAGCATCTTCATAGACAGTAATTTGTGATATGGAACTGTGGCTTCTTCAGATGGAAGCGTAACCCCAGGCAAGTCTTCTTATGCCCCCTAACCAAAATGAAAAATACTAACCAAGTGTCCCCATGGAAAATAATGGAATTCTCCAGCCTGGAGGTGGCTAATTGGTTTTGGCATAATTCCTAATATGAAATATTCCTTGGATAACATTGTTCTCCGTACTAAGACATGTAAGAATTATTTTATTTGTGAAAATATTTATAAAATGTTGCATAGGTGACAAATTACCTTTTTTTGGTGAATTTTGGGGCAAACATATGCTGTGCCTTTTTAAAAAATCTACCCAGTAGTTTCCTAAAAAGGAACATTTTATCATCATTTCTGAAGACAATTTCAGATGAATCTTCCTTATTGATTGATCTTGTCCTATGTACAATATAAGCACAATCTGACCACATTTCAGCCTCCTTTAACCCAGACTGGGTAATTAAAACAAATTCTGCTGTGGGGATGCTGCAAAAAAAGGCATTTGCATGTGCAAATCACTAGTGTTATACAGAGAAAGATCTATCCCCCCCCCCACCTTTCATGGTTGATGAGGGGGGATTTCCACATTAAGGAACCTGCTGTTGGAGACTTTTTCACTTCTCACACCGTCCATTCCACAGCTGCACAATATATCCCAGAATTCTGCATGTGTTCGTCAGACGTCAGCAGAGGTTTATGGTTTGCCTGTGAGACCTGTCAGCACATGCTAACTAAAAATGAGTATCAGTTAATAGGTTTATGCAACCAACCCCGGCTTTTTCTCACTCACTTTAAATTGACAGCACTGAAGGGAAGAGCTTTTCCAGTTGCGAAAATATGACGGTAACGACACCATCAAAGACTTACATCTGTAGAATTCAGGATTCAAAACAATAAAATATTTTCCTTTCTTCTAAAATGTGCTGAGTCTAATAAACCTAGAAAAATAAAAAATACCAATTTTGGGGAGCAGTCAATACACTGTAATGGACCTGATATTTGACTAATGAACTTTGAGGAATCGTTACATCTTCTAACTTTGATGCGACAGTTCTGGATTATTTTATAAATATTTCATTAAAGCAGATCAGACTTGTGTGCCACAAACAAAACCAAGAGCAAAGTGACGTTTGTTTGATCACCTGCTTATTGTGCCAATGTGTGACTTCAATTAAAGGGGACTCGTATCTGTATTTATAAAACTGAACTGTAATGTTTATATCTCAGTTTCTGGTTTGAAAGTGCACATTCATTTTGGCAAAATCACATTTAAAAAAAATTATCAAAAATCATCTGTAGCAATCTCCAGTTTACCCTCTTGGCTCAAAAATAGACATCTAGATCAATACTATATGCACTGGTGTAACTATAGAACAAGCAGACCCAGCAGTTGCAGGGGACTCAGGGGTTAGGGGGGCTGCTTTCTCTATAGTTATAAAGAACCCCCCCCCCCCTCCCCAGCTGCTCTCCTACCTGTGGGTGGCCGAGAAGTGGTTGGACAGGAGACCAGGTAGGATTCATTGTGTGCCAGGACCCTTTGAAGGTTTTTTTTGTGGGGGGGGGGGGGCACCACCATTTAGCTATGCCACTAACTACATATTAAAATAAGTAACCTCTCACATGCTAAACAGGCATCCAACCCATTCTTGAATCGAGTGGTGTGTTTATAGCTTGTGCTTCCCTAATGGAAAATGCTCTGTAGCTTTTAAGAAATGTGCCATTCAGATATTTTCCCCACCCCTTGTAGCTTTACAGGCATCTCCCTTTCTATCCCTCTCTGAATCATCAACCTTGCAAGATTAATGAAAAAATATTATTTCACCTATTAAAAAGACTTACACAACTTATCTACTTTCACTGTAAAAAATCATTATGGCACCTTAAGGGGGAACCTCTTTTCTTTGAATGTGAATGGATGCCCTCTGGAAAGATCTACTGGTGAATTGAATAAGGCAGTGATCCCCAACCAACGGCTTATGAGTAACATGTTGCTCTCCAACCCCTTGGATGTTGCTCCCAGTGGCCTCAAAGCAGGTGCTTATTTTTTAAATCCTGACTTGGAGGCAAGTCTTGGTTGCATGAACACTTGGTTGTACTGCCACACTGAGCCTCCTGTAGGCTGACAGTCCACATAGGGGTTATCAAAAATCCAATAGGGCAGGGCTTGCCTTGGACACCACTGTCAACTCCACTGTCTGGAAACCACTGGTATAATTTACTTGCATGTGTTTAGATCACAAACCCTTCCAGACCAAGTCGGCATCTTATTGGAACATGTATTGGGCCCACCAACGGCCCTGTCCAACTTATATCTGGCCGAAAATTACTTCGTTGGCCAGAGTTTTCACGTCTCAAATAAAATGGGACAGGGTTGCCAACTCACCCTTTTTTTTTTTTAACCCTTGTCCCCCTGCCAGAATTTCCTAAAAATGCAGCTGATTTAACTGATAATCTACAGAATGGGTTTAGCTGTAATATTCAAATGAAATAAATAGCACTGTGAGTTATTGAAAAAAGAACAGAGGTTTCAGGGAATCATGTCACTAAGCTCCAATCATAATTGATATTAGAAGTCAACAAGGAATTTCATGACCACATTAAAAGGGTCCAGAACCCTAGAACTACTGCAAGATCCAGATTGTTGGTAAGTCCACTATTCCTTTGTTTCCATGTGATCCATTGCCCTAGTTAATCAGAGCAGGCTGAACAGGCATGTATGAATGCAAGCAGCTTTGTGAATAACGCTAATGCATGCTTAGTTTTGTGTCAGTAAATAATACCTATAGAATATTTTGCACCAGTAGCCTTATTTACCTGCAAGAATTATTATGACCATCTAGTATGCATCTATTATGATTCTTGATTTAGTGTTGAATAGAGCTGCAGACCGATCATTCCCACACTGCAGCTTTTCAGCAGCATGCAATGTCATTTGGTTCCCTTGGCCATGGCAGCAAATGCAGTTACCTAAGGTCATATAGAGCTGACAGAGAAATTGAAGAGGGTTCCCTTAGGTCAGTGTCATTGTCTTAGCCTATTGAGCAAGACTGCCTTATGATATCAATTTCTCAAGTTTACCTGACTTACAGGCTTAAGGAATACATTTTTGTCTCTGCAATAAAGAGATATTATTGTACGACCCACAAGTGCGGTTGTGGTCGGAGCAACTTTAGGTGCAGTCACGTGTGAATTGACGCCAATCTTTAAAGGGCACCAATCACCTTAAAATTGCTTTCCTTACCAGAGGCGTAGGCTAATAGAGCCCACTCCATTTGTCACAAGTCACTCATTATGTTCATGCCTGTAAAGCAGGAGGATGAGTCGCATTTACTTCTACGTCAAATGCATGCGCATAATGAGCGAGCGGGGAGTCTCACATTATTCACATGCACGCTAAACATGGCTGGCAGCCTAGCAACGGTGAGGACAGTTTTTTAAAGAAAAAATTGTTTTTGGGTGAGTGCGGGCTCTATTAGCTAGAGTTATATTAGTGGGCTCTATTATTTAGGGTGATAGGTGACCTTAAAAGGTACTTGAGTCTAAAGTCACTCCTTACAGTTCTGAATAGTTTTGCTCAGTGCCACTACTTCCATCCCGCCACCTCCTACTAATCAAACGCAGTGCGCCTACTGATGCAGGTCACCTGGAGCTGTCACCACCTTTGAGGCCACAGCGGCCTAGGTCAATGGACCGAGTGAACTTGTGTCTAAAGAATTGGCCTTAGACATTATTTTGACACTGAGCATCAAAAATTACATCAAGACACCATAGATTTTCACACAATTGCACTGAATTTGCATCCAAGCACACACTGCATTTGCATCAAGCACATCACTACCTCAAGGACGAAATTACACTGGATATGGGGAGAAAAATGCTGCATTCTACCTAAAACTGCACTAAACTATAGCATTTGTGCTCTACACAAAGCCTGAAGTTATAAGGGGTCATGCAGTACCCCAGGGGCTAAGGGGCACAGATCAGCCCTGTCCCCCCACGGACAGCTGCTGCAGACAAAATTTGTGGGAGAGTTAATACCTACCTGTATACTTCTATAATATTGTAAGTACACCCCCCCCCCCCACCTCCAAACCTTCATTCTCTGCCTATGGTCCTCAGCAAATGGGATTCTCTGATCTGCCTAATCAATCTGACTGACTTTCTACCAGATACATTTGGACAAGGAAAAGTCGGCAGCTTTTGTCGGCCTGTGTATGGCCACCTTTCTTCTGATAATTTCACTTCTGCAACACACCATTTATAACATATTTCCTGTATGTAAGTTGTGGGGCAGATGTCCCCTGCGTGTGGTTATGGTGCCATATATTAAGTGCATATCTTTATATAAAAAGAACAGCATACTATCTTGCATACCTTGCATATTAAGTTCAGTTCTTTCTGAATGGACCTCACCTGCTCTGTTATTTATAAAGGAAAATTTACAGGACTTATTAGAGCTTTCTTATTACTGATGAACAGAAAAGTGGTTAAAACACACACACACAAATTCCTAGTACCCCCTGGCAAAATTGTATAGCCCCTTTTCCCCAAATCTTGGGAATGGTTTGTTTCGCACACATACAGTATAGGCTGAAACTGTGCATGGACCTGTTGTCTCCATGTAACTGAGTACAGAATAATTTAGCCTCATTTATAATGTCATTGGCCAAACTGTAAGCAAATATACATGATTTGTTTGTCTATCCACAGGTCCCTGATAAAGGTTGTGACTATAATATTGGGCTCTTTATTGGATCATTAAAACTTTTTGATTAAACCAGGAGTGCAATTCCTGTTTTAGATATTTTATATAAATATATATAAAACCCATCACTGGCTATCTGCGCCACTGGGGAACATTGGCAAAATAACACAGGTGACATAATTCCCACTCTCAAAATGGTAGCTGCAAGTTGCACCCGATGCATTGCCATAATTATACGTATACTCTGGGGAAGAGGTGCTGGAAAGAACCTGGCAATTTGTGTCCGGAAATGGCACTTTGCACTGCTTTTGCAAAAGACCTTTGTAGTCTCCATGCACATCAGTGAACCACCCATTCCATCTCTAACCACAAGATGGTGCTCTTCTGTGGGGGCCTATGTATAAAAGGCAATATGACAACTACTTTTATGAATATTATGCAGAGAAGGAATGTTTTACGCACAAAGTAAGCAATGCCCATTTAATGTGCTGCATATTGAATTGAATATATAGGAGTATAAACAGTACTATACATATGTGCCTTTAAAGTTGGATTGTGAGTTGAAATGCCCTTCCTACTTGCACTACCCAGTGATATCCGTATTAGATAAATTAAGCTTAAAACCATTTTGTTATGTAACAGATGCTTCAAACCAACAAGAGATCACATTACAAACAAGTAGGGAAGACGCATTCCTGTACTACTGTTCTCTCATCGCCCTCTTACCCAAATCAGATCAGAACATCTCTCCCTCTGTTATTTTTTTTCATATTGATTTAACATCTTCATTGCTGTGACTTCTTTGGACAAGACCAACTCCATATGGTATGGAATCCTTTCTTGTCCGGAGGGTTGCAGGTTCACACGGTGGAAATGACCCCCATCCCCCCACCCTCCAAAAATGGCATTTTCAGAAATGTGACGTTCTCCTTATAATCGACATCTGCAGCACTTTGCAGATCCCAGTGGACTCGGGGGGGGGGGCGGGGGGGCAGTGACTGTTGTGCAGACAAGCATGAGTTAATTTGCAATAACAAGGGAAGTAGTTAATTGAGGATTAGAAGCAGAAATTAGAAAAGAGAAAGGGAAACAAAAGACGCTTTTCAGGTCAGCAGATTTCATCATAACTATCATAGCTCATTATTACTGCACATACACAAAACAAAAAGGGAAAGTTCTTGTGGACCCAGTGATCAGGGCCCTGTCTCCCATATCCGTGCATCAGCAGCCGTGTTGCACCATAGGAACAGAGACAAGCGCTGGCCCTGTGCAAATGGCAATGCCACTAACATGCAGGGAATCTAGAAGTTGGTCTCTCGTGAGACAATTGGGTGGCTGGTAATTTGTCACCCAGTGCCTTGTCATGGTTCCAGCCTGTCTCCGTGGGGAGATAAGATTAGCTCTTCAGATGGACTCCACTGAAAACACACTGTCCCATTTCAGCACAGTCTCTTTTCACTAATTCTAGGCTGCCCTCTATTAAAGTGCTCACTGCAACAAAAGTGTCTCAGCCTGATGAACTGCACGCCGCGTCTTTGACTTGTGATCTGTCTGCATTAGAGGGCTCCTTGTAATGGTCTGACATTAATTGCAGCCATTCCGATTATGGGGTATAATCAAATGCACAACCAGAAACATCATATTGTTCAAATCTGGTTTTTTTTCTTCTGCTCCCATTTTTTTGCTTTACTGCACAGAGAATGTTTCCATGGCAGGTCCTGTTCCACAGAGCTTACAGTCTAGTTTCTGACCTTGTGGCACAGAAAGAGACCTGCCCACATTTGTCCAAGTCACTGACATATCAACCTGCCTATAGGAGGTTTAGTTTTCGAGTAAACTATTTGTAAAGCCAAATAAACACTCTATATTGACAATACAAGTATGGGATCCATTAATAATGAAACAGTACCTTGTACTTGATCCTAAGATATAGTTAATCCTTACTAAATTTAAATAATGTTTAAATAATTTTTAGTAGCCTTAAGGTATGGAGATTCCCCAGTTCGTGAGCATTCTGGAAAACAGGTCCCATTGCACTGAAGAACACAAATAACCAGTATGGCAGCTCCCACACACAGGGATACATAAAAATAGGTCCATTGTAGAAATGGACAGTTTGGACAGTCAGACATGAATATGTATGTTATTAACAAAAACACATTTCATTGCATTCATTTTAACCTTCATTTATTCAGCAGCAATATATCCCACTGAGAAAGGCAAAAAAAGGTAAAAATATGAAAAATAGTTATATATATGTTTATTTATTTTTTTAATTAAAACTATAGTGAGTGAACATATGAGACACAAATACACATTTATTTGCCATAATTTCATGGAACAGATTAAAAAAATATATATTTCCCGTCAGTCTGTTAAATGGGGCAGGTCCCTGAGTGCTGTGTATTGCTTGGGAACTACTGGTCAGTGTAAGCAAACACTTTAGAAGGCTCGGAACTGGAGATTACTCCAATTTGTTTGTAGCCAGCAGAGAGCACACAAGGACCCATTGAAAGTGTCTTGTTTCAAGTACAGACAGATGGAGAGCACGGGGGTTAGCATAGCCAGGCCTGAGAATGACCTTTCTGGAGAAAATTAAATCAGTCTGACCTCGTTGTTAGGCCTAAATTATAGCCCCAGTTCCCCAAATAATGCATCTTTAATACATCGCTGCCCTCTTTTTATCAGGCTCCCTACCTCGAGGGTATTTTGTTCACTAACCACTAATGTAAAATGGGAGCTCTTTATACTTGCGTTTGTGACCTCAATGGTCATCTTGCAGGATCCTTAATTGAGAACACTTCAAAACATAAACCCCAGCCTCAAAAAAAATCCCGCATTCTTTCCAGCAAGAACAAAAGAAGACAAGCGAAAGAGAAAGAAAAGAACGAATCCTTTAAATTAGGAGGATTAAGATGCTTGCTGCAATCTAGTTCTCCCACAAATTAACACCAAAAGGATAGGAGCCATTGTCCAGCAGTTGGTCTGAACGCAAATTCTGCTTTTTGTCATGGTTTATTAGCCGGTCAGAGGGAAAAAAAAATAAAAACAGGCAAAGTAGTTGAGTTTGGCTACCTAATTGCACAGGGCTGCTATAGAGCTCCGTCCCTTTCTCTATAATATGTCTCAGTCTGGGCTTTTAGCAATCAGGGGGATTTCACATGGGTTTATTGATATCAGAGCAAAAACATGGATTTCACAGGCTGCTCCATGAGTTCAAGCTCATTTTATTCCTCCTAATAACTGCAGGAAGGTGAGCTCCAGAACATACCTTGTAAACCCCTGCTACTTACATGGGAATGATCCTGACAGCAGGTGGTGTTCGCTTCCCAACTGTAAACATGAAGGAGACAAACGTCGATTCCCCCAGACACTTGATACTCAATGCAATGTCAGGAACTGCTCGGTACAATAAGTCACATGCAAATCACTGCTTGCAATTAATTGTTACTGATTAAAAATACAGTATATATATATATATTTATATATATATATATATATATATATATATATATAGATCATTGATATAAACAAAGATAGAGATAGATAAATAGCTAGATAGATTGATAGATAGATAGATAGATAGATACTGGATGGATACATAGATAGGTAGATAAATAGATAGATGATAGATAGATAGATAGATAGCTGATGATAGATAGATAGATAGATAGACAGACAGATAGAATAAGGGATTATCTGTTTATTTGATACCTGAGTATTTATTATACGATAGATAGACATGTGGTAGATAGATAGATGATTGATATATAGATAGATAGATATCTGATATCTGATTATTAAAAAGATAATGATATAGATAGATGATAGATAGATAGATGATAGATAGATAGAAGCAAATACATTTAAAGAGGATAGATAGAGAGATTATAGGATAATCTATAAATTATAGGATAAGTGATAAATAATCTGATTGCTGATTATTAATTATATAATAGATTATTTATCTATTTGATTATTTATGAAATAATAGATTATAGTAGATAGATATATAGGTAGATAAAGAGAGATTATAGGATATGTGATAGCTAATCTGTTTATCTATCTGATTCCTGATTATTAATTAGATTGATGATAAATAGAAAGATATCTCACTTGCATGTCGGTGTTAGGTAAGGCAAATAGTTCCAGCAGCAGAGGTGTTAAATATGTTTTTTTAGCCATCAGATGCCTTGAGAAATCAGCAAATCCTGTAGAGCTATCATTTCACATTCTTTCATATGTGAGGTGTGGAATGAAAGCATGGGAATTATTGTAAAATCCCTGCTAAATCAAACCATGCTTCTTTCTCAAGGCAGACTCGGGCTTGACTAGTTAAGACAAATTCTCTGGCTGACAATTAATATTAATGGGTAGATTTCACAATGTGGCATTATCACACTGTGAGATGGGTGGGCATACCATCTGGGTTTTGGCAGGTATTAGATGTAATCAAAGGGATTACTTGGCTCACGGTGAAATTGAAAACCTTTGGGGCTGTTTAGCCTTTTTTCCCTTTTGTTTGGACTCATTCTAGGTGTGTTTAAATATGTTTCTCAGCCCTCGCGTTATTCTTGTTTGGAACATCCAGGAGTTTCGTTAGGAAATGATATATGAAAGGCAGTCTGTTTTGCTCCTGCTATAATTACCACTTGTAATTTCCCTCCTGTTAGTGCATTCTGAAATTGATTTCCAACCTACGGTTATTTAGATTTCATTCCTACCCTGTTTATTAGCTTAAACACTTGTTTCCAACCAAAGTCGCGGAATTGTTTAGAACTTGGCACAGGCAATGCATGAGAAACGCCTGGCTCTTAATAGGGCATAAGAGGTTTTGGAGCAACCCTACTGATTCTTTTGTCTGCCGAATATCCCTACATTTTATCGAAGCCTCTGTAGAGCAGTGCAGGCTGAGCCCCACAGCCAATACATTACACATATTGTGTGTTTTTAAACTTTGCCATTGTGCCTGAGCCGGCAACCTTTGTCAGATCCGTCCCCTCTCTCCCTTTCCCCGGGTGGACTGTATGTAAGTAATTCTCATTAATCTCATACAATGCATGACCATGTTTATAGCCGGAGTAGTTAACTTGTTGTTAATTTTACACTAAACGCTTGTTATGATGATAAATGGCAAAGTCTGAGATGCTACACAGGGGACCTCTCCTGAAAGAGGGGCTTTAGTCATTCAAAATCAACATTAGCCATAAGTTTGATAAGAATAAAACAGCGATATTCCTTAGTACGACCCGACTGAAAAAAAAGTTGCCAGTGCAAAAGGAATCAGCCACCCAGTATAATTCTCTATACAGTTTGCTCGTGGCTTTTGTTTCACTGATGATAAAATTCCTTGTCCTTCCTTTAAAAAAAAGGGACTCTGACACCTTATCATGCGGCGACGGCATGTGTCATTTCATGGGTTGTGGGTTTAAAAACCTGTTTTCCCTCTCATGATCAAATGTATTTTTAAGGTGGAATAGAAAAGCTTGATCACGTGGCGCAGGATATTTATGGGTTTTTTTTTTTTTCCATCTCTTAAGGGGAAATTTTATGACTGACTCTTTTAGTGCTGGGACATTTTCCGGCACTTCACTGCAGAGCCCTCTGGCAGAGCAAAGATTAACGTGTCATTTAGCTATGCAGATATTTCAGTCTGGGGCGAGAGCGAGAGAATGACAAGGCAAGAAAATTCTCTTGGACTGTATGAGGCACCAACATAGTTATGCGTGCAAAAGAAGAAACAACAAACACACACGTAGATATATATATTTTATATATACTGGCATAGGATCCATTATCTGGAAACCCGTTATCCCAAAAGCTCTGAATTTTAGGAAGGCCGTCTCCCATAGCCTCCATTATAATCAAATAATTCACATTATAAAAAATAATTTGCTTTTTTCACTGTAATAATAAAACAGTACCTTGTACTTGATCCCAACTAAGATATAATTAATCTTTATTAGAGGCAAAACAATACTATTAGGTTTATATGTTTAAATATGTTTTTAGGAGATCCAAATTATGAAAAGATCCATTATCCGGAAAACCCTCAGTCCCGAGCATTCTGGATAACAGGTCCCATACATGAATTTGGTATATTCAAAAGATTTTCCGTTAGGCCATATTGCAAATGTTTCTATATCTATAGCATATTCCAGACACACAGGCTTAAAATTAGAGGAAAGCATTCTTTTGAATGGAAACTGAATTTCGGGTAGGATCATTATTGATCCATTACTAACCTTTGTACTGATTGGGGTTAAAGTAATTTTGCAGAGTTACGAGACTTCAACTGCATAGCGAAATCAGGGCCAAACGTTCAAAATATATTTTTTTTCATTAATAAGCCTAGAGATATTGTACCCTATGGAGTATGAGCAGTTAGGTCTTGTAAGAAAGAATGAAAACTGTACTTTCAATATTATGGGTATGGTGTATTGTTCCATAAGGATAATAATCACATTCTTATTAGAAGAGAGTCACCGGCATTAATACTAGGGCTATCATGAAATATATATCTGGTAACTAGAAATGAAACATTTTAAACATATTCTTTTAGGTTCTTCGTAAGTTCCCCTTGCACCAATCATGTCGAACACAGTGTCCTTTGTCATTGGCAAGTGCTTTAAATAGCTGGATTAAAAGAAGTTACACTTTTTATTGTTACAGTAAATAATAAGTGAAACCTGAAATAGAATAGATGAGAATATATATCGGCTTCCTGAAGGCAGTTTGGCTCATCTTGGGTTGAAAGTAGTCCAGCGATGGAATCCCACATGATAAACACTATATATCACAGAAGTCCCAGATCCATTAAGACTTTCACAATTAGAGGAATGCATTACAACTCATAATGTATTCTAAATCTGAGGTTTAAGGACTCTTGTTGACATTACCAGATCTCAGATGAGGATTTGATATTATTCTTTGTCACTGAAATTACTTTGGGCTGTGTTTTTTTGTAGCAAACTAGCGCCATCTTGAGGGGAAAGCGGTTATCTACCAGGACGGATTTTGCCTGAGCGCAAATTAATATTTAATGTGTTTGTGTGTATGTTGTAGTGTGAACAATGCTACAGAAAGGGCAATGCTATTGTAATGTAGTTATCAATAGATATAATTGTTGAGAGCATGTTTAGTGTTTGCTCAGTATATGATTTCCATAGAGGAAAGCTGATTTGTCCAAGATGAATTAAAAGCTTAAATGTAACTCGTTAAAATTTTGTATTGTTCAAACTTTAATAAAATCATCAATAAGTATTTATTAGTATAAGTTATTAGTATAAGCTTAGTGGTAGTATAATTATATGAGAAGGACTATAGGGAGTTGCTCAATGTCTTGATGCAGGATTTGAATTTGCATTGGGGACCGGCAAACATTTGTCCCCACAGCCCATTTGTGAACAGGTCTGTACAGTTTTCTGGGAATATGATCATAGGAGGGTGACAATTCTATATTCTACTCCATATTTGCACTTATAGATGAGAAGGCTCTAGTGTAAGGAGATATAAATGCCCATAATGGGGCACCTTAGAACCATTGCAGTAAGACACTCAGGTATGTTGGAGGTGTATTGATTCATATACTTTTACTGTGCCCTTCACATGTATGATGGATAAATATTGGCTAAAACATCTAAGACCCACTATTCCTTATATCATTTCAGGGCTACCAAAGCTCAAAAAAACCCAAAAGTTTGTTTCAATTCAAAACTTGGAAAATCATTGTTTTCTACTGTACATGGAACCCTGTGCAGCAGTCCTATGCCAAGTAAGTTCTAGTTGACAGACCTCCTTAGCGGAAATCCATATCATTTCTCTGACTGATTCCCTTCCCAGGGGCACCATGTGAATGAATACCCTGTCATTTGGGCACATTGACTAAGCACCTCCAGCTGAGAGTTGACCAGAGCAAAGATAATCCCATTCATAATGCATTCCTTCTAACAAAATATTCACAACAAAGCAAGAGGGGGTTGCATACTGGTAATCTAATCATCAGCCTCACAAGGACCAAATATGGAGGAGCTTCAGTTTCCCTGATTTGACTGTGTAGATCAACAAGTAACAAAAACCACAGATTTTTTGGCAATTAAAACAATAGGCAAAAAGTATGTTTGGCACAAACCCTATTCATTGCATTTATGTTGAAAATAGGGTATACTGCCCCTTTAAAGTGCATTCAAAGTATATGAATCATGACTAAGTACAGGACTGGCACTTATATTTGTATTTTTAACTACGTCTACAGTACATCTGTTATCTATTATAAGTATAGGCCCTAGTACAACGCAATTAAATGTTACTTTTGTATACATTGGCTGTGCAGGGCCTGTTTTAATAAATGAGCAATAGGAGCATTTGCCCAGGGTTCACCAGGACAGGGGACCCACTATCAGACTTTTTGACCAGAGCATTCCCTTGAAATCACAACAACAGTTTTACCTTGCCTATAAAAGACATCATTTTTCATGTTTTGTTTTGTTTTCCCATTTTGTAATTATGGTTTATCTGCTTCCATAACCTCAGCTCAGAGAGCTGCAGCCGGACCTCAATCTGCTTTGGTAAACACAGACCATCTCTTTATTGTCTCTCTTATTATATCCTAGATTACCTGCTTGAGGGCAACACTATCATAAATTTATGGCTACAGGGGTCCCACCAATGAGATCTTCACCCTGGGCCCACTGGCACCTTAAATTGACCCTGAGGCTATGAATTGAAATCATCTGATGTACAATATATAAATGCTGTATATTGGCTTTCTTTATTCCCTCCTCTACACTGTACAGTTGAACATTTCCTGCAGTTTATTGTGCGAATGTTTGCTTTTATTTCTAATATGTTTCAGGCATCCTCAAATCCAGTGACCCGCTGAGGAGGGACATAGAGAGTTTTCTGCGTGTTGGTGGGGAAAGACCTTATTCTGCAAGCTGTGCAACACTGAGTGAAGAAAATCCAGTGTGTTACTACATGACGCGCAGTCAATTCTTTGTTTAGAGCCAAATCACAATGCTTTTTCCTTGTTTGCACAGAATATATGTCCTATACCCCATAAAAATCTTCACCTAATAACACTCGGTTGAAAAAGCAGTCAATCACAACCAGTTATGCAAAAAAAAAAAACTGTCAAAGAAGGCAATAAATTTTGAGAAATACAATAGAAATAATGGCCATTGGAGATGGTAATCCATGGAATATATTGATTAGTGGAGGGAAGTAGTTTAGGCTTCACCACAGGCTCTCTTACCTCCTCTAGCAGTCGATAACTACCCAGGAGTGTCCTCTATTTGTCAATATGACTTAATTAAATACCTAGCGTCTGATGCAGAATTTACTTATACAATTTTAATATCCTCTGAAAGTAAATCTTGTGGTAAAATCACTGCAATATTTGAAGGTTTCCAAACAGTAAAAATGTACAAAAAAAAGAGCAAATAAAAAAAGGAAAAACATTAAAGGTTAAAGTACAAGGATGATTCAAAGCAGCCTTGAAATGTCATACTACATGAAACAGAGCCTTTTTCCCTGGGATTTGTAAGCTACTATCCAATACTCCCCACAGCTCTGATCTCCACGCTGATCTAAAACACCACCTGTTTACAATTTACTGCTAGGAAAGGCAATTTTAGTAATGGGTGCACTTCTCGAGGATGCTACTGCTTCACAGATACCGAGCGGCAGCCCAACTTCTTTTATTTGGCAATTCTAAATGATTAAGCACAGTTCCGTTCATGCTAAAATATGTGCAGATTAACACACGCGCGCACACTTGTAGACCTGTATCGGGTACAGCATCATATTTCCTACTTCTGCTTCAGCCTTCTGGGGAAAATGTGTTTTCTTGTTAATATACTGGTTTTCTGGTTACAAACCCCTCTATGGCTTACTTTTGGCACATCAGGGGTTAAGGGAAACTCTTCCCCAGACTAAATACTTAACCAACAGTTTATACCATATTAAGTAACCTATTAAAGAATCTTACCAAACTGGAATATAAATATCGGTAAATATTGCATTTTTCATCTTTTCCCCTGAGCCACCATTATGTGATGGACTGTGTGCATTGTACATTGTAGTGCCAAGCGACTCTGATGGACAGCAGTGCCATTAACAACTGCCCCTTTAGGCAGTAGCTGGGCATCCATGTGCATTAGTCCAGTATTATAAGGAGTCAGAATGTGGGATGCCTTTCAATGCAAGGATTTTTCACACTCTGCAATGCAATAGGGTAACTAAAGTAAATGAACTTCTCCAGTGAATTCTGGAATAAATGTAGTGACTTCGGGATATAATAGCACAGTAATACCTGAATATGATGACACATTGCCTCAAGCATAAAAAGGCACAATAACCCAACATATAGGAGCTCATATATGTCTGCAAGTGCAGTTGTGGTCCCTGCAATTTCCCCGCAGTCAAAACCACTGAAGGTACTTGCATCAAAATGCGCTCCTTGCACTTCCGTATACAGGTAGTTGAGCTGGGTACCGCTCAGTCCTTCCTCCATCTGTTCTGAAAAAGTGCTGCTGCGCCTATTGATGCAGGGAAACCCTGGAGCTTCCGTTGCCTCCTGACCAGTTGGTAGCTCCAAGGTTCACGCCGAATACCGGAAATAATGCAAGATGCACCATTCAATCTGATTTGCGATGTAATGCGTTGGGTTAATTTTGCCAAATCGGGCGCATTGCCGGACTTGTGACCCAAATGTCACTAGACACTAGAAACCATGGTGATTGTGCTCGAAACTGCACTTTGCTCACTGCACTTGCAGACATAAATGAGCCCTATAATGTCACATGGACCCTTACCCAGCATTTAATCATTATAACTACAGTGACTTTGGGAGAGTGATACCATTATATACTAGCAAAGTGACACCCATTATATAGAAGCACATTGGCATTCAGTATGGGATCTGTTATCCAAAAACCCGTTATACAGAAAGCTCTAAATTACGGGAAGGCCATCTCCCATAGACTCCATTTTAAATAAATCAGTTTTTTTAAATTGATTTCCTTTTTCTCTGTAATAATACAACAGTACCATGTACTTGATTCTAACTAAGATAAAATGAATCCTTACTAGAGGCTCAACTATCCTATTGGGTTTATTTAATGCTTAAACTGGCATTAAGCATTAACAAATTCTTCTTATTATGGGTGCCCTTTAACATATATCAAACACTGACAAAGATACAAGCAGAGGAGATGATGTTGGCTGCCTGGAGGGGGCAAAGTCACAATAGGCTGGAGCACTGCTTACATTTGTCTTCTAACCTATCAGAACTGCTCCACCCCAACAACAACATCACTGATAAATTAGGGTTACTATAAGTGAAGGTAGAAACTAACACATAGATAAGACATCCTAAATATGAATCATCTAAACAGTTTGATACCCAAAATGCACTTTAATCAGTTATTGCTGAATAATCAAGAATGATGCAGAATGCAATAAAATCACTAAATTCGAATAAAACCACTAAAAGCCATAAAAAAATCAAGCAACCATCAGCTATGCAGAATTGATTAAAATGCAATAAAATTTACTGAAAACGCAATAAAATCACTGAAATAAAATACAAAAGTAATTACACAGTGCAATTGTTTTCTCACTTGCCATACTCATACATAGTTTGGCTGTTTAGAATAGAAAGACATGCTGGTCTATTTTAAATGAATACGTACATCTCAAAAATATATGGTTTTGTGAGGTCAACTTATTGTTATGGGCCCATTTGCATGCAGTGTATGTATTTTGTAGCAGCCAAAGTGTCAGCCATAGTACAATCAAAGAAACTGGGTCCCTTCACTTTAGGCCAGGTAAGCATGAGGGGGAGCTACCTCCACCTATCAATCCTTAGGTGGACCACAAAACTGCTCTTTACTGGGCCTTGTTGGCACTGGGCTCCCCAGACACCTCCACCTGGGTCAGAAGAAGGAGGCCAAAGAGGAAAAACAATCACTTATCCAATCACTAAATGAAAGTGTGACAGGAAGTAGTCACTACACCTATGGTCCAATAACAAAAACATTTAAATAAGGTCACTTCTGCCTAGCAACTAGGGAAATTGCATTTGTGGGGGATTTACACCCATAGGGACAGTTAACCATATGGGGCCCTACACTAGTACTGCCAGTCTGCCCTGTCACAACGAACATTAAAACACCATCCTGACAGTTAGAGAACTAACATTAGCAAAATGAACCAAATCCATTATTTTCTTCTTACCTAAAAACACTCAGCCATTCCATGTCACCAAAGGCAAAATGCGGCCGGTTTTTATTTCCAATGATAGAACATTTGAATAATGAAACATCAGCTCAGTGATTTTTGTTTTTGCTTTTTTTCCCCCCACAGTGAGCCGTTCCTGCAAATGAAAATCGGTCTCTGCAAAGAGAAACTGCTTTTAGCATCTGGTGAATCTGTAACACCATTAACATATGTTAATGCCATTGCATCTAATGTGGGTAGTTTGTCTTCAGTGAGAGCCAAATCACATCAGTGTCAAGAATGCCAGCCGTGTAACGCCCAGAGATCCTTCTTGAGCACCACGGAATAAAGCTTCATTTCAATCACAATGCTAGTGCTAGATGCTGAGATACATATTTCACTTTTTACCATGTAAGTTGTTAGGGCTGAAGTATGCCTTGCCAACACAAGGTACAGTAAGTCTCATTTATAATTAAATTAATCACATATGGTTCATCTGGAGACTAGTCTGAGAGCAAATGCTTTTCCCTGAACCCCTTTCAATGTAAGACCAGAAAATACATGGATAAATTGCAAATACATGCAAAATTTATTGTAAAGGAAGCATTATAATAACTAGAAAGGGAAGTTTGAGAACAAACTTCATGTTGGGTTGAAAAACGTGAAGTCACTAAATTAAATCTGATCTGTTGTTGGCTCCGCCTACTTTTTCTAACCTTGGACCACAGTTATATAGTAAAAACCACTGTGCAAAGTTTGGGGACTTTGCACAGTGTCTGAATGGCAGCAATTTAAATTTCCCCACTGAAAGTCAACGAGTGACATCTGATTGGCGGTTGGTAGCTCTGCCCCCTTTTTCCAACTGCAGTTACCCAGTGACTAACTCTGCAAAGTTTAGGGACCCTAGGATTAATATTTAAAGAACGGCAGCAGTTTAGATTTAAACCAATAAAAGTCAAAAGGTAAATTGTGATTGGTGGTTGGTAGGTGGGGCTCACTTTTTCTAACCTTCGAAGTCACCCAGTGACAAACAGTGGGCACCCTGGCATAAATAGTGTGAGAATGACAGCATTTTAAATTTAAACCAATAAAATTCAATGGATGAAATCTGATTGGCTGTTAGTGGCCCAACCCACTTTTCCTATTTTTTAACTGCAGTCCCCCAGTGACCAACTTTGCAAAGTTTGGGGACTCAGGCATAAAAAAGCATTTTACACTAAATCATTGAAGATAAATGTTATTGGCTGTTGGTGGCTCCACACACTTTTTTCTAACTTTGAACGGCAAATACCCAGTGACTGACTTTGGAAAGTTTAACAACCCTGGAATTAATACTTAAATAATGGCATCAATTTAAATATAAACCAATGAAATTTAATGGCTGAAAATGGATTGTCTGTTAGTGGCTCCACCCACTTGTTCTAACCCTGAATACTTAGTCAGCCAGTGATTGTGCAAAGAAAAAGGCAGCATTTTAAATTTAAACCCCAAAAAAAATCAATAGGTGATGTCTGATTGGCTGTTGGTGGCTCCACCCACTTTTTAAAACCTAAAAATGCAGTCCCCTAGTGACCCTGGTGTTATAACTGTGAGAATGGCAGCAGGTTGAATTTCCGGATTGAAAATCAATAGTTAAAATCTATTGGCTGTTTGGCTGTTGGTGGCTCCACCCACTTTTCCTCCACAGTTACCTGGTGACTAGCTCTGCAAAGTTTGGAGACCTTAGTATTAATATTTAAAGAATGGCAGCACTTTAAATTTAAACATAAGAAGTCTATAGGTGAAATTTGATTGGCTGTTGTTGGCCCCACCCACTTTTCTAAACTTGGAACATAGTCACCCAGTGACAAACTGTGCAAAGTTTGGGGACCCTGATGTTAAACATGTGAGCATGGCAGCAGTTAAATTTTCCCACTGAAAACAATGAAAGAAATGTGATTGGCTTTTGGCGGCCCCGTCCACTTTTTCTAACCTTGAGTAGGAAGTCACCCCGTGACTGACTGTACAAAGTTTGGGAACCCTGGCATCAAACCAATAAAGTTCAATAGGTGAAATCTGATTGGTGGCTCCGCCCACTTTTCACAATTAAAACTGCAGTCCCCTAGTGACCAACTGGGAAAAGTTTGGGGACCCTGGGGTTAATACTGTGAGAATGGCAGCAGGTTGAATTTCCACCAAGTCAATAGGTAAAATCTGATTGGCTGTTCATAGCTCCGCCCACTTTGGGGCATCCAACAATTTTCATATTTTCATTCAGGCTGACCCCATGACTATGTGATTCAAGTTTGGGGGGTGTAGCCTCAAAGCTGTAACATTGGCAGGAGTTTTAATTTCCCCATAAAAGTCAATGGGTGAAATTAGATTGGCTGTAGTTGGGCCCTCCCTCTTTGGGGTCATCCAATAAATGTCGCTGTTTCATTCGGGGTGACCCCATAATTATGTTATTCCATTTTGGGGAGTGTAGCTTCAAAGCTGTAAGTGTGGCAGCAGTTTGAAAATCTTACCTGTCAAAGTCAATGGGAAAATTGGGGGGTTCGGAGCGGAGCCACAAAAAGACGGGGGGCGGGATCACTTAGAAAAGCACAAGCAACCTGCTCCGCTATAGGGCGAAGATGTGTGGGGAGTTTGTGTATTGTACCCCTAAAACTGGGAAGAAGAAAAGGAAGAAAAAGCGGAAGAATAAACTGAAGTTTCAACCCAACATAATAATTGGAGTTAGTGTGAGTTCAGGCGGAGGTGCGCCACTAGGCACAGGACGTACATATGCCCCCTACATTGTGGCAGTGACATCACATGCCCCTTCGTCGAGGAAGTGACATCATGCACAGCGTGCTTGTGACGTCACGTCTACATTGCAACCCAACCCCCCTACCCCTCATCCCCCCCGGGTCACAATGTGAAAGTAATGTTAAACGCACTCTGAGCGTGATGTCACTTCCTTGACTTAGGGGCGTGTGCTAAATACAGCACTGCCTAGTGATACACCGCCGGCTGAGCTCACACTACCACCAATTATTATTATAATAATTATGGGGGATCCCCGTCCCCAGATTTCCTAAGGAAATCTGTGGTGGAGGCTTGGGGCATTTTTTTTTTCAATTATAAATCTAATATATACGCACCCAAGGACCACCCCCCTAAACCTGCCCTAGAAACAGGCCCTCAGGTACCTATATATATAAATACAGCCCTGCCACCAGAGGAAGGAGACTGGGCAACTTCGGGGGAAAGGCGGGGGAGAGGTGACCCATAATCCCATTTGGGGTGGTAAGGCCCATTTGCCCCATTATACACAGTTATTGTTTACCATATCACTTGAAAATTCAGGGACATGTCTAGAAAATTAAGCCAGAAGTTAAGATAAATGCAATTAATGTAGCCCTGCAACATGCACTCATTAAAAGTGATTTGGTAGCCTTATTCTTAAAGGGACACTTATTCTCATTGGAGGATTATTTTGCATTGTAATGCAGCCACTGGCACTGGAGAATTGGGGAAAAATTTTATTGAGCAATATTGATTTAAGAATACAAACCTGATGTTGCTGGACTACAACTCCCAGCATGCCTTAACCTCCATAATATGATCCTGTATGCTGGGATTTGTAGTCCAGCAAAAACTGAGTAAAATGTGGGTGAGTAGAGTGGTTCAGTGTCCCATTAAGTGAGTTTCCTAGAACTGAACAAGTTTGTCCTTTATTCCCGACGTTGATTACAGTGTAACATAATGAAGCCAAAATGACATAATAATCTCCATATATAAGATAATGGCTGAAAGGAAAAATCCTTATTCAGCAACAGTCCAACTGGGGCCACATCACTCTCTTCTATTATTTAAACTGCAATTGAGATTTTTAAGGAATCATAACAGGCCTCTGGTATTTATCCTTTCTAACAAACACTGCTATAATTTACATTTATAAAATATTAAACAACTTCCGTTGTACAGAACTGGTATAAAGCCAGTTTCACTGAGATGTATGCACAGTTCCTAAGGCATATATATATAATATATTCCCCAGAAGTTACACACACACTTGTGTATGTTTTGGGGGTACAGGAGAAAACTTGTGTACCTAGAGAAAACCCACACAAAGAATATGGGCAAATACACAAAGTCCTTGCAGACAGTCGCCCAGTTAAAGCCAAACCACTACATTCATTCCCAGACGTGTTGTTTTGCAGAAATAAAGAATTTTTTATATCTCTTATTAATAAAAATCTGTATAGGATTTTCCACTTCATTTGTGCAGCAATTTGTAATCTGGATAAGATTCACTTTTGTGTTATTTTTATGTGCTTAAACATATTTAATAATTGGTAAAGCACTCTTGTATGCTGTGTGGTACAATAAGGATCAAGGTACTTTAAAGGAGAACTAAACCCCCAAACAAACATTTATCTACTGCCCTCTATTGAGCCCCCACCCTGCTCCTAGCCTGCAAAGTCTATATCCGGGATCCCCAACCTTTTATACCCATGAGCCACATTTAAATGGAAAAAGTGTTGGGGAGCAACACAAGCATGAAAAAGGTTCCTGGGGTGCCAAATAAGGGCTGTGATTGGCTCCTTAATAGCCACTATGTGGACTGGCAGCCTACAGAAGGCTCTGTTTGGCATTATACATAAATTTTATGCAACCAAAACTTGCCTCCTTACCACAAATTCAAAAATAAGCCCCTGCTTTGAGGCCACTGGGAGTAACATCCAAGGGGTTGAGGTGCAACATGTTACTCACGAGCCACTGGTTGGGGATCACTGGTCAATAGCAATGAAAAGTGTCTCTGTTTGTAAAGCTGACCTTTAGATGCAGGATAGCAGAGCTAGCAGGCGCCATCTTCTATATATATATTCAGGTTTCCTTCGGCTCATGCACCAACAAGCTCTGTGTCGCCGAACTGATCCGAAGAAAACCCAAAAATACAGAAGATGGTGCAGCGTTAATCAGAGAGTGGGTTTAGCTAAAATGGAAAATTATAACTAGCTTCCAAACATAAGACTATCCCCAAAAATGTGAGTACAGTGAAACCTTAGTTTTACATACTTTGATTTCAAGTTTTCCCTCTTTTTACACTGTCTTTTGGGGTTTTACTGTAAATCTATGAGAAAAGGAAAGAGTAAGAAAGGTGAACCAGTAAATAATAGCGATAAAAGGGATACTACTTTATAACGTAACTGCATAGAATAATTTATTTTCTTCCATGAAGAGAATATTCTATACACTCTCTCTGTTTTTCCATTTGTAACCCCTTATTGGGTAGAATACACTGTCCAGTTAGTTAGGTTAGAGCATAGGGGACATTGGAATCTCTTTTAAAGAATGGGCCTTTGCTAAGTGAAAGAGTATATATGGAGGGTGTTGCTGAACTACACCTCCCATTGCCAAATGTAGATTTGTGATGTAGAAGAAGGACACCAGGAGTTCTTTTGCAGCAAACTGGAACTAATAACTTTTATTGTTCAAGACAATAGAAATGCAATGTAGGGTTATCAATACTCACAGTGCAGATGGAATGGCTGGTATCAAAAGGCACAAGAATGCAGCAAATACCAAATGATGCACCTCTATGGAGGACCAGCTGGGTTAAGAAGATTTACTGCATGTCCTTAGGGTTTCCACCTTAAATGGCCAACAGCAGACTTGATCAGGGAGAATACTTTAAGCCTTTCACTAAGGGAGCAGAACCTGTAAAGGAGAATACTCCAGCTGTCTCTCCTGGTTGGAGCAAAGAAGCTGCTCTACAGAAGATCCTCCGCCTGCTAAACACTATATTACACTGTGCCTGAAGTGAGCATTAGCCTTATGGGCTAATGATACAGAATATGTAATATCTGCCCAGTAACAATAGAAATAAGGAGGTGTAGGAGTTAAAGCTATAGGGAATGTTAACCCTATAGATCCCTACACATTATTTTATTTTTTAATCATCTCAAACTTTCTTTGTGCTAATGGATTGGAGAAAAGCAAGGTGAAGTTCTTATATTCAAAAAAGAATGGTCTTCATGCCTTCAAGCTACAGGCAAGCCTAGAAGAGAAATGAACAAATATAGTAAGTAGTATTCACAAATCTACCTGCTCCTAAGTATTTTTTTTTCCCATAAAAACAATCAGCGCACCAGAGGCCCCCCTATAGATTAGAGGAAAGGAGCTTCCATTTGAAGCAGCGTTGGGGGTTTTTCACGGTGAGGGCAGTGAGGTTGGGGAATGTCCTTCCTAGTGATGTTGTAATGGCAGATTCTGTTAATGCCTATAAGAGGGGCCTGGATGAGTTCTTGAACAAGCATAATATCCAAGGCTATTGTGATACTAATATCTACAGTTAGTACTAGTGGTTGTATTTATAGTTTATGTATGTGAGTGTGGATTGGTAGGTGTGGGTTAAGTGTGCTGGGTTTACTTGGATGGGTTGAACTTGATGGACACTGGTCTTTTTTCAACCCTATGTAACTATGTAACTATGTAACTATGAGAAGTCTCCGGTTGTGCTAAAGATGTTGCAGAATTAATACTGAACTTTCTGGATTTCAGATTAACTTGACAGTAAAGACAATAAATAAGTGTAACTAATTCGCTTTTATACTAAGGTGACCCCATTTTCATAGTGAAATCCGGGGATTAGTGGTTGTATATATAGTTTATGTATGTGAGTGTATAGATTGGTAGGTGTGGGTTGTGTGTGCTGGGTTTACTTGGATGGGTTGAACTTGATGGACTCTGGTCTTTTTTCAACCCTATGTAACTATGTATTTAGAAATGGTCTTCCTTCATGTGCAGCAGTACCTTGCAAATAGGCTATTTAGTCATATAAGAAAAGTCTATATGGTCTTTAGTTGACTTGGAGCTCAGATAAATATAAACAAGGACATAAAAGTGGTGTATGTAAGTGAAACCTGCTAGTCAAAGGTAAAGTAAGGACACCGGTATCATGCAGTCTGCCCAATGTATGTAACTAACAAGGCAAAAGTGAGTGTTCCTTTTGTTAAATGTCCATATCATAATGAGACTACTCACATGCCAGGTAAGTAAAGAGGAATGGCTGATATGGCTCACATGATAAGGCAAAGCAGAAAAGGAAGTTATATTTTAGCATAATGGAAGTACGCCACTTATACTGAGATGCTGGAAATAAACCATCTGTAGGGTCTTGGAGCAGCCTCTTTAAAACTTAAAAATACAGTTATCCCACAGTGGGAAGGTAGCAAGATACATTAAATCCCCCCTAACCTAGCGCTATACTGTAATAACTGAGCTTTCATCAAGCGCTTGTATTTTATTTGCTATGACTGACGTTAACGTAAAGCAATACTGTCAAGGGAAAACATGTTTTTTTCAAAACCCATCAGTTATTAGAACTTCCCCAGCAGAATCCTGCATTGTAATCTGTTTTTCAAAAACAACATTTTTTTTATATTTAATTTTGAAATTTCACACGGCGCTAGCCATCTTCGTCATTTCCCAGGGTGCCACAGCCATGTGACCTGTGTTCTGATAAACTTCAGTCACACTTTACTGCTGAGCTGCAAGTTGGAGTGGTATCACCCTGCTCCCAGCAGCCGATCAACAGAACAATTGGAAGGTAGCAAGGTAGCAGCTCCCAGTAGGTATCAGAATAGCACTCAATAATAAGAAATCCAAGTCTGGCTTGGGACTCCTCCAGTTACATGGGAGTAGGAGAAACAACAGGTTACCTGAAAGCAGTTCTAATGTGTAGCACTGGCTCCTTCTGAAAGCTCAGATTTAGGCACAATGCACTGAGATGGCGCCTACACACCAATATTACAGCTAAAAACATACATTTGTTGGTTCAAAAATAAAATTTTAAACGGTAAAGTGAACTATTCACTATGTAAACGGTGTAATTTAGAAATTAAAAGAAAATAAAAAATCATGACAGAATCCCTTTAAGCAGTTAACACAAAGCAGAATGCGTCCGGCATAGCTAGGAATTGGTTTCAGTGCTGCGCCTTTGTTATCTTAAAGCTGCCGACTTTCATTTTCGCCGGCAATGTCAGTCACATTCTGCTTTTTTTTTTTTTTTTTTATTGTATACCTCATAATATACATGGTTATTAACATTCCAGAAAGGGGAGTCTGCCCTCTTGGATCACACTGTAATGTCAGAATTAAATGGGAAATGGAATGCAGGCAGTGCTGCAAGGAGAGAGCAATAAGCCACATAATTAAAAGTTCTACTTTTTTACATTCGCTTTGACAGATCACATGAGCCACTACACTCTATACTGCTTGTTAACAATAAAAACAAGAGATCTCTTATTATTACTGTCATTTTATTTAAGCCTTGAAATCTATTGATTACAGATAAATGTTTCCTAGACAACAACAGAGACTAGGGGCACGTTCTCTGCGGTGTTAAGTGGGAAGTCACATACATGGCAATTTATGATTTTGCATTGTATTACAATAAATAATTGAGTATTTTACTAACAGAGTGGATGGCAACTGCAACACAATCCTGTCCTCAGCAAACTGATTAAAAGTTGAGTTGGTTTGCAAGCTTTTCCTGTCTACACACACCATTGGCTTAGCCCTACCAGTGGTGTTCTCCCCGTAAAGGATAAGTAAGCCTTTTATTTTGAAATCCCCTACAATTACTCAAAACAGCCCCCAGAATAGCATACATTTCTCCCTGCATGCAGATGTATTTTCTTTCACTATTATAAGGAGCTGAACTGCACCTCTTTTACTGACTTCCTTGTCTAGTGTGAAGCTCTGCCCCTTTCGCTTTCTGAGTACACCTTCTTTCTTCAACTATGGAGACCTCAAAGAGGTGCCTACTGGGCATGCTTACTGCCTCTTCTTAAATTAAATTCAATCAGGAATGCACAATAGGCACTTCTTTTGAGGTCAATATCATCATAGTCAGAAAGAGAAAGAGTACTCAGAAAGCAAAAGGGGCGGGGCTTCATGCTAGACAAGGAAGTCAGTAAAAGAGCTGTAGTTGAATCGGCTTTAACAAAATACACCTGGACGAAGGGAGAAATATTATTCTGGGGCTGTACATAGTAATTTTAGAGGTTATAAGAGAAATAAATGGGGAAATCAAAGTGAATGAAGCATATGGACAGCCATTTTTTATGATTGTATTAAGCCACAGGTGTAAGTCATAGATGTATTTTCTAGTATTCTTTCCAGTATTTCACAGTATCTGGTAACCTTATCATAAGTTCCCAAACTGTGGGTCAGGCCCTCTTTGGGGCCTAAAATAGTGCTGGGGCAGTCAGCGTAAGATTTAGGCTAACATGACTTATACACCAGTGTTTTCATTGGTCTGTAAGCTTGTTGTTAGGTAAAGAATATCGTAGACCTCCAAAAGTCTAATATACATTGACTGTGCCACTTCAGGCACATTTGACTCTTTTTATAATACCATTTTATAACACATAGTTGTTATGTTAAACCTTTTATATAACACTTTTGGCCAATGTTCCAAGCAGGATTTATAAAAAGGGAATGTCTTGTTGCAATATTCTAATATTTAAGATTGGTTCTGTCTCTCCAATCCTAGTGATATAAGTCCATATCAGGTGCCCATACAAGGCAGATATGCTGCTGAATAGGTCTAAAGCAGGGATCCCCGACCTTTGTTACCCGTGAGCCACACTCAAATGTAAAAAGAGTTGGGGAGCTACACAAGCATGAAAAATGTTCATGAGGTTGCTAAATAAGAGCTGTGATTGGCTATTTGATAGCCCCTATGTGGACTGGCAGCCCATAGGAGGCAGTACAACTGTTTTTTATGCCTCCAATCCAAGAATTCAAAACTAAGCACCTGCTTTGAGGCCACTGGGAGCAACATCCAAGGGGTTGGGGAGCAACATGTTACTCCTGAGCCACTGGTTGGGGATCACTGGTCTAAAGGACCTGGATCGGCAGCTAAAATCGGCCCGTGTAAGGCCACCTTAGTACCCCAGAAAACAATTCTGATGTATTACAGATACATAAATATGTCTTTCTACACAGACTGCAAAGCTTTGCTAAAGTTAGTGGCTGTAGTTCATTTACTCCATAGCATCTTCTCTCCCATGTCAGTAGGTACTAAGCCAAAACATCCTAAACTTACCACTGAACAGTTCTGATACCCAATATGCTATATGATTGGCAAAGTATCTGGCGTGGAGAGACTTTAAAATGAAATAGATGTACATGAATTTGCATGGCTTTTGTTTCTGCTTCACACTTTATAATGTTGCATGTAGAGACCCAAACTGTCCCCAATATGTGAGATGTTACTTCTCATAGAAGTTACTTAAATTTTTTTTTGCTTTCATTTACCTTTGTGTGCCAATGTGGATTTTTTTTAACAAAATTTTTGCATTGTAATCAAACTTTACAAAAATCATATTGTATATGGTAATTCGTATCTCAAAGATTAGCAATCGTAAACAACAATTGTCTGGTTTTTTACATTTGTATTATAATGCTTTATAAAACTATATAGCTAAACTTATTACTGGGTGGGGGGGGGGAGAGGTGGGAAATATTGGGGAAGGAGAGTAGGGAGGTTGGGTGCGGCTGAGCATACCTGTTTCAGTTGTAAGTAGTTTTTACATTTATGCTGGTTATTGTTAAGTAATACTATGAGTTTTCTATCTCTATTGTCCACTATAGCTTGTTGCATATTTCCTGCATCTTTGGGGGTATACCTTTACATTTCTTGGTTATCAAGCTTCTGGTGGTCATGCAGAGGTGTATACAAATTCTATGTTCATTCTGAGTAAGCTGGTTTGGTTTGCACCTGGGGTAACCCCCGAAAGCTTGTGCCACTTAATTTCTGCAATAAATGTGTTGAAAGTCATGGCCGACAATTTAGTGTATAACAAAAGGGCCGCCATGGATCGGGTGCTAAGCTAAGGTCTCATTTATGGAAATATTTCTGTCCACAGACGGTTGATCAAGGGGCATCTCCATCACAGATGCATCTCATCTGCTGTTTCTCCACAACCTCATGGGCATAAGTCCATTGTATGGAACCATTTCTGAAGCTCTTTGGGGGTATTGTACCAATAGTGTTACATTTTGTATGCATTTTCTTTTATGCAATTGTTGATGGAAGAGGTTGCCATGTATCTGTGTATCTTTTCCCATTCTTCATTATCTAGGGATTCACTTAATCTTTGTTCCCATCTGGACATAGCGTTATTTTTTCCCTATTGGTTAATAGATGAAAGGAGTTTGAGACAGTGCGGATTTTTATTGTCAAATAGAGACCCCCTAAATGAACATAGTGCATAGAAATTGTCAAGGTAGCGGCGACAGAAGGCAGTTAAGACTGACCATCACGGAAAACACCTATACGAAAGTGCACAGAGCGCATTTGGATGCAAGGACCTTTAAAAAGGTGGTTTTAGCCGCAACTCACGGGGGGTAAGAGCAACTTGCCCAGTGCATCTGCGGATGTAAATGATCCCTATTGTCTGCAATTTATGAATTAATTCTAACATAATACTCCAGCACCAAACTACAAAGTTGCGCTCCTTAAAGGGAAACTCTGGCTTCCAAACCAACATTTGATAATGAGCCACACAAAACACAGAAACCCCTAATAGACCCGTCGCTGTAATCTGTTCCTTCAAAAAAGTATAAATAATTACAACTTTGATATGCTGAAATTCAGTTGCAAAACAATTCTTCTCTTTCTGCATCATTTGAAATCCTGGCAGGGGAGGGTGGACTGAAACATTGATGTTACACATTGTAACAACTTTTCCACATCTTACAGACAGCATGCAGGAACTACATAACCCACAATGCATTGCACTGTGATGTTCTTTTCCTTATTGACATCATGTTTGCAGGGAATTGTGGTATTTTGAGGATGCAGGCTGAGGACAGTCAACTACTGTTACATTTTTTTATGAATCTCAAAGTATTCAGCCAAATCTGCAGGAGAACAGGGGGCCAGGCTTAGGTAACTGTTCCAAACTATAATATTACATTATATATTATGAAAAGTCTGTATATTTTTTTATTTACCTTGTGTCTCAACCCTTTCTCCTTGTAGATTGTAAGATCTTTTGTAAAACACGTATAAGAACGATTTAGGCAGGCACACCGAATTCCCAAAAAAGTGTAGCAAAAATGAGCCTATGATTAAGTACCCTATTGGTATGAAACGCGTAAGGCTTTTCTTTTTGTTTTATATATAGATTAAATAAACTAACTTTTAATACAATACGGCTGCTTTTCGCTACACTTTTGTGGGAATTCGGAGTGCCTGCCTAAATCGTTCTTACACGTGTTTTTCTCCATGATGGCTCCCTAAGCTGAAGGTCTGGGGCATGAGCACCCGGACCCATCCTGACTATGGGTAAGATTTGCACCCTGTCATTGCTAAGACTGTGATTACCCCTAAAATCATTTTGTAAGCTCTTTTGTGTAGGGCTCTCTTCACCTCTTGTATCGGTTATTGATTGCTTTATATGTTACTCTGTATGTCCAATGTATGAAACCCACTTATTGTACAGCGCTGCGGAATATGTTTATAAATAAATGTTAATAATAATAATAATTGATGTTTAATAATTGAAGTAGCTTGAAATTATGCTTATATTTTAAAAAGTTGTGTTTGGGTGCTGTTCCCCTTTAACATTTTTTATAACATTTCTGAAACTTGACTCAAAGCTTGCACTTACAGCATCTTATTTCCTGTCAGTACTAGGCATGCACCGAATGCTAACCCTCTCAAGTTCCTAAAGTTAAAAACCAGATTTGTTAATAAGATATTAGCATTCCGAAAAGCTAAACATTGAATTGTTCCAATGACAAGAGAGATTTCATATAATACAGAAAGAATATTATTGGTTGAACATGGAGACTAATAGAACAATAGTGTTTTGGCCCATGTGCATAGGAGGTGACCAACAATGGATCTATACACAGGGTATGATTGTATGAATAATAGCATTGTACATTGGCGTCTTGGCTTCGGGATTCTGGCTCATTAAAAGCCCTTCACGTTATTATATAATTACCTTTTATTTCATAAGTCTTGAAAAATCACAACCAAAAGTGTATTCTAATCCTCCATATGTGATTAACGCTATTCATTCATACCAATTCAACGGCACGTTCTATTTTGAATTGGCCCTAAATAGCAGTATTATTGAACTCAATAGCAAAGCACAATGCAGCGCAGAATGATCACACGGGCACACAACAAACCAGAATGAAGACAGTGATATGAATACATTTAAATATAATCTCTGCTGCATCCTGTCCAGAATGTCAATTGTCTTTGGAGATTGTGCTGTGTGACACTTGGGCTCTGCGCGTGATAATCACAGCCTGCGTATTTAGAATGATTATCTTACAAAGGGAAGATGACAGCAGCTGTCAGGGCTTAAATAAACACTGATAGACCTCCAAATGACAATGTGCTCCTCGTATCTATGTGCACTACTGGGGTGTGGGGGTTTTAGTGCGAAAAGGAGTAAAACTCTGTTAGGACAATCATAATAAGGACTGACATCATTTACTTTCAGACTCACTCACTCCAACTCCTGTTCTGGATTAAATGGACTCGAAAATCAACATATAACTGAAAAAAATGTGTTATTAACTGAAATGTTGACAAAATAATAGTCCCTTTGTGCTGGCACATGGTCAGTTTTTTCTTTTGCGCATGTAGAAGTTATTTAAGCAGATATCCTCTCATCATCTGATCAGTCACAGTGATCTGGTGGCTGAAACACTTTAGGGCTAGGGCATACGTGCCATATGGACCACAAGAATGTTCTCAGGGACCAATGTAATGGTCAAAATGCCCTATGCTCTATCTATGATAGACACTAGAGGTCAATTATGACCACAAGTGCAGTTGCAGAGGCGCAAATTTCTTTACAGTCATTGAGCCAACTTGAGCCAACATGCACTCCTTGCACTTCACTGTGGTTATGATCTATGCCACTGCCTTCCTTCTGCTCTAAATCAATGCTTTGTCTATTGACACAGGGGAACCCTGAGGTTTCCACCATCTCCAAACCTGGTGGCAGTTCCAGGATTTCCACATGCTTTGACCATCCTTTCATGCTAAAATAACATTGGTTATACTGGGACATCTATATGTAATTGGTTTGCTTATCTTTTATTATTATTATTAAGACTAAAATGAGGTTTTCTGAGCGGAGCACATTGGCTTCTCTCTTCTTGCGGAGAAAACACAGTCAAAGAAAAGCAAAGTTGCACCTCTTGTGGCATTAGCCCTAAGAACAAAGACTTGGGGGCCTTCCTTCCCGCTAGTAACTAGAGACAATTTTTTAAAAGGGATCCCCAGCAAAAAAAAAACCAAACTGTTTTCTCCTAATCAAAACAAATTAAATTTGAAGTAACTTTCCAATATAAATTACAAATGTTCACTGGTTTTAAAGTTATTTGGGATTGTAATTGTGCTTGTTTATCCATTTCTGTTCTCTGCAACAATGTAGCAGGAATTAGTTCTTGTCCAGGTCTGACTTCTACATAGTTTCCAAACTCAGAACCAGTAGTGTGGAAAACATACACAATCACCCAAATACTAGTAAAGTTTACAAGGTCTTTGAGGTTGTTTTGGAGCACAGAGACTAGCAACTGCTCAGATGAATATAGCACTGCCTGTGTTCAGCAGCTCTGTATTCATGAGGGTTGAGTAGGGAGCGGCACATAGGCACCCCCCCACCCCACGCCTCCAACCCATTCGCTTAAGGTGGCCATACATGGGCCGATTCTAACTGCCGATATTGGTCCCTTAGACCGATCTGGCAGCTAATCAGGGGCACTAACGACGGCCCTGCCTGACCGATATCTGGCCTGAAATCAGCCAGATACCGGTCAGACAGGTTGAAAACATTTTCGCCTACACTCGTCAATCTAATTCTAAACCAAATTAGCCTGGATTTGCCCACCCGAAGGTGGGGGATATCGGAAGAAGATCCGCTCACTTGGCGACATCACCAAGCGAGCGGATCTGCAGGTGTATAGACACCTTTACTTGTGTGTCATTCAGTGCAAGTTAGGGAGTGGTGGTGGATTCCATTTTCAACAGGGCCCTGGCTCCCCTTAGTGCTTTTGAACATCTTCCCTAGATCTTTGTAAATGACCCCTATGGTTTCCCTTGCCAGGAATCCTGATGAATTTTTTAATCATAAAACATAATGTAGTTGATCTATTACAGAACAGGGGAATAACTAATTGACACATTTATCAAACCGGAAGGACGTGTCAGTTCATCCAAATGTGTCTGACTGCTTCCAGAAGATACACATTCATTTTCAATGGGTGGGAGTACTAACACCCATCGGAATCATTAATCCCCGATGCGAAAAGCACACAGGGATTAACGATTTGGACAATTATTTTCCACGCTGCCAAGTCCTAATACACCCACTATAGTGAATAAAAATAAATCATTAAATAAGGAAAAAGATGATCTTTTTATAAGTGGCACCGACGCAATATTACTTAATAATAAATAAGCTACTTGTTCATTCTAACACGGCTGTGCAGAAAATAAACAGAAATGTAAATGCACTTTAATCCTTAAAACAATTTCTGCAGCTGTAACCAACGAATTGAATTCTCCTTGTCGGATTCTTTCTTTGAGGTTGTTAAGTAAAGGGGAAAAAAAATCTTCCGTTCAGATTAAAGCCATTATCCGCTGTTAAATTGCACGGTATATAAAATGCAAATGTGATCCCACGGACATTAAATTATTATAACAATAAAATGTTCTGTTTTTCTCCCCCTTGACATTTTTAAAATTCATTTGCAAGAGGGGGGATATATCTTACACAGATTAGTGATAAATCATGTATTTTTAATGAATATCAATAGAAGAAACCCCAAGACATAACCCACTATCTAATTTGATTAAACTGTGCTTAAGGCAACACCACCTTCCTAGCAAGGGAATAACAGTGTAATGACTTTGTGAGCTTTATTTCAGGCTGTTTAATGATTTAATGAACGGCCTCTATATTTAGTTCAATAGCCCTAAAATGATTAGTCTTTAA
The DNA here is from genome assembly GCF_000004195.4 of Xenopus tropicalis. Classification (NCBI taxonomy): domain Eukaryota; kingdom Metazoa; phylum Chordata; class Amphibia; order Anura; family Pipidae; genus Xenopus; species Xenopus tropicalis. The sequence goes on along the minus strand of NC_030681.2, from coordinate 33,924,693 downwards.
GAAAAATTACTTTACTTTGGATTTTAGTCTTTAAAGCGAAATAATGCAAAACTTTGTCTGTGCGCGGAATGAGGATGAGTTCAATAAAATCATTTGCTATGGATAATGCAGTTCTACAGCCCATTTATGAAGCTTCGGAGTATGTTTAGCACTAAGGGAGCGAGTTATGACTTCAACCTTGTTCCTCTTAAAACTAACTACACATGAAGGCTCGGGCGGGAGGGGGGTTTTCTTCAGTTCTAAATGAGTAGAGTGACACCAGAGTGTCAGTGCGTCTTCATTTGTGCTCATCTGACACTCAGTTGTTGCAGGATCCACTGGATATACAAGTTCTTTCCATTTATAGTGTTTATACACATACAAGCAAATAAGGCATATATAGTATTATAAAATATGGCTGGCACCCTTGGGGCACTGCCTACAGTATTTAGGGCTCACTTGTGATCATACTCTAAAATGGACACAATCTTTGCCCAGATTTACACTGTTTATTAAAGGTTCTTGATCCAAACCCACTCCTTGTACTCCTGTGTACTTGTGCCTAGCAGCACTTGCCCAGTCTGGCAGATAGATCAGATTCAAGATTTAACCTTCATCCTGATTGTAGCATTAATTCCAGGGGTTACTGTGTGCACAACATCAATAGGAACAGCAGAGTTGTGCCTAGATAATCACACTTACGCTGGAATTATGTGAAGAAATTTCACCTTTCTGGATTACCTTGTTCACATACAAGTAAACAGCAATTAGGGGGCATTTACTAACATTCATAATTTTTTTTTACACGTTTTGTGGGTTTTTTTGCTCTAAAACTCACATTTTTGTGTAAAAAAAACCCCAATTTTTTCTTGATTTATTAAGTGTAAAAACCACGAAAAACATTAATATAAAACTTTGCCATCTTTTGTAAGTCCATGAAGATTTGTAGGAAAATGTAAAAACCAACAAAAATGTGTGGCTTTTGTATTCTTTTCTTTTTTGTTCTGCATTTTAATTTGTTTGTACTTTTTCAATTCAGATCTTTTAATAAATGACTAGACATTCGTTGTTTTCATGTAAATGAGTTATAGTGGTTTCAACAAACTCTAAAGCTGGCCATACACGGGCAGATCCGCTCGCTTGGCGATGTCACCAAGCGAGCGGATCTTCACCAGATATCCCCACCTATGGGTGGCGATATCGGGGAGGCATGTAGGCGAATTCGATCGTTTGGCCCCAGGGCACGCGGCAATGGGGCAGTCGGTTCGGGGACCGCATCAACGAGCCGATGCGGTCCCCGATCCGGTCCGCGATCCAACTGGATTTTCTAACCTGGCCAATCGATATCTGGCCAATTTCAGGCCAGATATCGGTCGGCCAGGCCCCTCGTTTCTGCCCCTACACGGGCCGATAAGCTGCCGAGTCGGTCCAAGGGACAGATATCGGCAGCTTCTATCGGCCCGTGTATGGGGGCCTTTAGACCACTAAAATTAGAATGTTGATAAATCTGCCCCTAAGTATAAGGTTACCAATGGATTCATTAGCCATTTCTGCTTTGGGTTTCACAGACTCCCTGAATTTCATTTTAGGTTTTTTTTTTGCTCCACTTTCCCACAGACAGAGGACAGCCCCCAATTTATGAGAACTTTATCCAGATTATCTATTAGCCCTCATTATACATTATGTATCTGCCATGGAATTGCTGATTATCAACTGGATGACCCTGTGTTACTATAAAGTTCATAAGGCCATCCTGTGCAACCTTATGAAGTTATCAACTTACATGCAATCTAGTAAGGCAAGGGCAAAGGCATTTTTAGATATATCCAGTTTTAGTGCATTTGCATGTTTTTAAAAATCCCACACAATTGTCTATGAGGGGATTGTGTCATTTCTCATGCTCCCCAATAAAATAACATCTTTGCGTGATTCTTTAGGAGCTAGTCTGCTTCATCTATTCCATTTGTACACTATTCATCATAAAAGACTGGGCAGGCAGAATGGCTCTTACCACAAGCCCCCTTAATGGCATCAAGATAGTTACATAGTTACATAGGGTTGAAAAAAGACCATTGTCCATCAAGTTCAACCCATCCGAGTAAACCCAGCACACACCCTATACTTACCAATCTATACACTCACATACATAAACTATATATACAACCACTAATACTAACTGTAGATATTAGTATCACAATAGCCTTGGATATTCTGATTGTTCAAGAACTCATCCAGGCCCCTCTTAAAGGCATTAACAGAATCTGCCATTACCACATCACTAGGAAGGGCATTCCATAACCTCACTGCCCTCACCGTGAAAACCCCCTACACTGCTTCAAATGGAAGCTCCGTTCCTCTAATCTAAAGGGGTGACCTCTGGTGCGTTGATTGTTTTTATGGGAAAAAAGAACACCCCCCATCTGCCTATAATCCCCTCTAATGTACTTGTACAGAGTAATCATGTCCCCTCGCAAGCGCCTCTTTTCCAGAGAAAACAACCCCAACCTCGACATTCTCACCTCATAGTTTAAATCTTCCATCCCCTTAACCAGTTTAGTTGCACGTCTCTGCACTCTCTCCAGCTCATTAATATCCTTCTTAAGGACTGGAGCCCAAAACTGCACTGCATACTCAAGGTGAGGCCTTACCAGGGACCTATAAAGGGGCAAAATTATGTTTTCATCTCTTGAATCAATGCCCTTTTTTATACAAGACAGCACTTTATTTGCTTTAGTAGCCACAGAATGACACTGCCTGGCATTAGACAACTTGTTATCTACAAAAACCCCTAGATCCTTCTCCATTAAGGAAACCCCCAACACACTACCATTCAGTAGATAGTTTGCGTTTATATTATTTCTACCAAAATGCATAACTTTGCACTTATCAACATTGAACCTCATTTTCCAGTTTGCTGCCCAGTTTTCCAATTTTGTCAAATCGCTCTGCAAAGCGGCAGCATCCTGCATGGAACTTATAGTTTTGCACAATTTTGTGTCATCAGCAAAAATAGAAACAGTACTCTCTATGCCCACCTCCAGGTCATTAATAAACAAGTTAAACAGCAAAGGACCAAGGACTGACCCCTGCGATACTCCACTAACCACACTGGTCCAATTAGAAAATGTTCCATTTACCACCACTCTTTGTACTCTATCCTTCAGCCAGTTCTCTATCCAATTACAAATATTATGTTCTAGGCCAATATTCCTCAATTTGATCATTAACCTTCTGTGAGGTACTGTATCAAACGCTTTAGCAAAATCTAAGTAGATGACATCAACTGCCATTCCAGCATCAAGGTTCCTGCTCACCTCCGCATAAAAGGCGACTAAATTAGTCTGGCAAGATCTGTTATGCGTAAAACCATGCGGGCACAAACTAATAGTATTGTGAAATGCAATGTATTCAAGTACCCTATCCCTTATTACCCCTTCCAGAAGCTTTCCTACTACTGATGTCAGACTAACAGGCCTATAGTTTTCAGGCTGAGAACGGGATCCCTTTTTAAATAACGGCACCACATTAGCAATCCGCCAGTCTCTCGGCACCATGCCAAACCTCAACGAATCCTGAAAAATTAAGTGAAGAGGTTTGGCAATCACAGCGCTCAGCTCATTTAATACCCTGGGATGAATCCCATCCGGCCCTGGACCTTTGTTTACCTTTACATGTTCAAGTCTCTTTTGAATCTCCTCCTGAGTGACCCACGCGTCAGTAGCTAAATTACTAGAACTTGGCATATTACAAGGGAAGCCTTCATTAGCTGGCTCCTCAGATGTATAGACAGATGAAAAATAAGAGTTCAAAATTTCAGCTTTTTCCCCGTTCTCATCAACCAACGTACCCCCCCGTGATAATAAAGTTCCCACCCCTTCTTGCTTCATTTTTTTACTATTCACATAATTAAAAATAATTTTGGATTCTTTTTACTCCTAGCAGCAATATCCCTTTCCATCTCTATTTTAGCTTGCCTGATAGCTTTTTTGCATGCTTTATTTGCTTCCTTGTACCTGATGAAAGTTTCTGCTGTCCCAGCTAACTTGAATGCTTTAAAAGCATGTTTTTTATTACCAACCTCGACCCTAACTCTTTTAATAAGCCATAAAGGTTTTGCTTTGCGATGCCTCTCCTTACTTACAAGGGGAATATACTGTTGTGTATACCTGCAAAGCAATGTTTTAAAGATGTTCCATTTGATGTTCCAAGATGTGTAAATTGTGTCAATTTTTGCACAACCACTATTACAGTTGCATTCATGAATGAGCCTTCTTGTTTGGATCTTGTGAAGTACATAATTCGATAACAGGAAACCACTACCCCATTTACACTTTGCTGTGACTGTTTGGCCTTAATATAAGTAGAAGGTGATTGGGGAATGGGGAATATTGTGCAATCCAAAAAGTATATTCAGCACAAGCCCAATACATTAAAGTTGAACAAGGGGGTATACTGTCCCTATAATGGCAATATTCTTACAATGATATAATGCAATTCTAGATACATGCAGAAATAGAACTATTGGATAATGTAACAAATGTAACTGTGAAATAGTAGGACTAACTTGATTTCAGCTTCATGATCCCATGGTCGTGCTGCCTAATATCCATTGCCTTCACTTAATCACTTGTATTTTTCAGTATACCTTTAATCTTCCACATTAGTCATCTCTGGACATCTGCATTAGGATACCCAATACAGTATGATTCACCCCCTATCTTCTTTCTGTGTCACATCACCAAAAATGTCAATTAGCCCAATTTAAGGCAATGGTGGCTATTTGCAAAGGGTGTCTAATGTTTCCATTTGGATGTTGGTGCTATTTGAAAGCATTGATTGTGCTCTTCAACTTTAAAAAATACACATTAACTTCAACCACCAAAAAAAAATAATGTGTGATGCCACATACAGTTTACCAGCAATCACAGGTTTATATCTTGATTTTTATTTGTTCACGATATGTAAAAGCTGGTAATAACTATCCAATTATGCTTTTGAGAGATGAGAGTACACACAGATAGTGACATATGCAGGTATAATATGTCCCTGGCAATGTACTTAGTAAGTTTGAAAAAAAAATGGGGTTATCATAAATGAACCTAGGGGTCATTTACAACTGCAAGTACAGTGTACAAAGCACCATTTCTGACACATTTGCTAATTTTTTTACCCACAATGCAGATTTTTTTCCCTCAGAATTTAAGCATCATTGCAGAAACCAGAGAGAGTTGCATCTGATGCACTGCGGCAATGGTTTGAATGGGAAGCTACACAGCACTGTACAATAATTTAAGCACAAAACACAGAGTTTATACAATAGGATTTCGATGCCACAAGCACAGGTAGGGTAAAACATAAAAACAACAGCTAAGGGACAACTCAGGAACCAAATCTAGAGTTCTTTGATTTAACCAACATCACCAAAGTATAAGAGAGTACTCTATGGGGCGGATTTATCAAAATGTGAGTTTAGAGCTCAATACATAAAAACTCACCTGTGTTCTATTCATTCCTATGGGATTTTTAAAAGGGTATTTATCAATAGGTGAAATTTAGAACTCACAATTTGATACCCATAGGAATGAATAGAACGTGGGTGAGTTTTTATGTATTGAGCTCTAAACTCACATTTTGATAAATCTGCCCCTATGTGTTTTTTACCATTATCACTATTATTTATTATTTTAATCACTGTATTGCTTAATAACCTTTATTGCCATTGTTAGTTCCTGTCTTTCATGACATGTTTTTTAAAAAAATGACTTTTCACAATGAATCCCTCCATTATACTAAAACTTTTATAATATCTCATGATAGGAAGTGTCTATATTAGTGTTATATATCACTCTAATGATGTCACAAATTGAGCCATTATACAGGGAAAGCAAATGCTGGATTACAGTAAGCATATACAGCACTTCAGCGAAACTTGGTATTGTAGATAAAACCAAATATATATATATATGAATACATTTGCAGAGAAACAGTCCTGGCAGGTCTGGGCTTTAAGAGATAAGCGTACCATGGAAAAGGCATAAGAATAGATAATTGTAGCTTTAGAAATATGGACAGAGTTTCACACAATGGATCTTTATGGATACAAATCATTCACCCTTGTTAGTTCTTCATGGTGTAGGGAACTCATTACAAAGTCATGCAGACAGAGCGCTCTTCCCGCACGGATAAATTGAGTAGCACCAAGATGCTACTTATTGTCCAAAAATAGTAAATTCAGGCAACCTTAATTGCACCAGAGTGGAAAAATATACAGAGTATTGTGTTTTTATTCTAGATTTATTTCTCTGTCATTGTTATTCAAATGATAGTGTTGTTGGCAAGATGGGAAGCAGTGTGCGATTCTATTGAAAGAAATCACGGCCCTTTGTGGACCATAATTCATATTGTTCAGCCAACATGGAAATTATGCATAGACATTAACGTATATAAACACAAACACTGTATAAAGGTCTGGTGTCAGATGTTTGTTGGGCTTTATATGATCAGCGCTGCAACTCAAACAAATGAACAACCAGCACAATCGGAACACTACAGGAATGTTTCATTATTCCCAATTATTCCTATCAGTATTTTTAAAGGGGTACTATCATCCTTAAATTAAATATATATATATATTTTTATTCAACTGGAACTAGATTTGCTCAGTTTCCTGTTACTAATTATATCTATTTTTCATAAAATTACATATATTAAAACTACCTTTGAGTTGTTTCCTTATTAAGCTTTCTTATCCCAGTCTGCTAATTACTACACTTTAATAGGGTTGTTCACCTTTAAATTAACTATTAGTATTATATAGTTACATAGTTTTACACAATTTAGTGTCATCAGCAAAAATAGAAACAGTACTGTCTATGCCCACCTCCAGGTCATTAATAAACAAGTTAAAAAGCAAAGGACCAATGACTGACCCCTGCGGTACTCCACTAACCACACTGGTCCAATTAGAAAATGTTCCATTTACCACCACTCTTTGTAATCTATCCTTCAGCCAGTTTTCTATCCAATTACAAAAATTATGTTTCAGGCAGTTTTCTGTGCAGTACTGAATCAAATGCTTTAGCACGTAGATGACATCCAATGCCATCCCAGAGTCAAGGTTCCTGCTCACCTCCTCATTAAAGGCAATTAAATTAGTCTGGCAAGATCTGTTACGCATAAAACTACACTGATACTTGTGATTTGCAATGTATTCAAGTATCCTATCCCTTATTTCCCCCTCCAAATGCTTTCCTACCACTGATGTCAGACTAACAGGCCTGACATCACACAACACATTAGCAATTCGTCAGTCTCTCAGCACCATGCCAGAACTCAATGATTCCTGAAAAATAAAGAGGTTTGGCAATCACAGTGTTAAGCTTGTTTATTACCCTGGGATGAAAAATATCTGGTCCTGGACCTTTGTTTACCTTTACATGTTCAAGTCTCAAGTCTTTTTTTTTGCATGCTTTATTTGCTTCCTTGTACCTGATGAAACTTTCTTCTGTCCCAACTAACTTGAATGCTTTAAAAGCACGTTTTTTCTTACCAACCTCGACACTAACACTTTTATTCAGACATAAAGGTTTTGCTTTGTGATGCCTCTCCTTACTTACAAGGGGAATATACTGAAATGTATACTTGCTAAGCAATGTTTTAAAGATATTCCATGTTCCTTCTGTGTTTAATTTTTCTGGCATTGAAACTAATATAAACTCGACTTGTATTTTTAATAAAACACGATCATTCTTGCATTTCTAAAATGTTGCAATAATGTTGGCAGGGTCAAATGAAAATATTACGTTTATTGCCCGAAAATCACAATTTAATGCATTTTGCATGATTGGTTGCTATGGGTTACTGCACCTGGGCAGACTTAGTGCATTTTATTACTTAACCCGTTAGCAGAAATTAGATTTGGAATGAAGCAGACTCAGGATTGCCGAAGACAACTATAAACAATACAAGTATTTGAGTACACTTGAGTAAGGGTTAAGAGATATTATCATGTAACTGATGAAAGATCATAACATCAGTCATTTGGAATAGAATGATGAACAATTAGAGGCAACACTGAAGAGAAAAAAAGCCCTGTAGCTGCTTATTATGTCAGTTTTATTTAGCCCTATTTATGGTGTAAGATATTACAGTATAAAGCAGAAATGTAATCTCTATTAAAGGGCACATAGTGTCAAAAGCAAGTATTTACCATCATATAATACATCTTTAAAATACATTGTGTCTTTTAGAGTTACTGTTTGAACTGCCTCAATCAAAATTGTGTGAGATGGCAGCCAGCAGATATACAGACCTGATAGGGAACTGCAACATATTGCATCTTTACCCAAACGAGGGCAGAGCTGTGACTGGCTAACCACATTTTCCTGTTTTTCTAGGAAATGACTGTTAGCACACACCCAGTGTTTGACTGGGTGTCCTCAGGCCGCCCATCACCCCAGTCACAAAGACCCTCCACTCTCACGGGTAGAAAGTTCTTAAACCTTTCAATTATCTTTGTCTTCACATTCCCAGGACCAAATCCATCCTGTGTAAGACCCCCCTGCTGGGGCGGACTGGGGGGTGCGGGGCCCATCGGGGCTGCCGCCCCAGGAGCCCCACACCTCCCCAAGGTGCCCCCGCCAGCCGAGTCCCCTGCACCCCCCCGCTCCCCCCTAACCCCCCACAGGGGCCACCCACCTGACATCCTTCCCTCAATGCCCAAGTGAAATGCGTCAGGGGAGGACACAGGCGGCCGAGGGAGCAGTAACAGGGCCAGGGCCACTGTTTTTTTTCCCGGCGGCCCAGTCTGACCCTGCCCCCCTGTCCTTTATAACTGTGTCATCAAAATGTGTGGTCCATTAGTGACTCCCAATCTGACATCCAGAAGATATCACCTCTCTAGGTCAGCTGGTGAAAAGAATGCCTAGCTGGCAAAGAAGGATGGATTTTTGACAGCCATCCCTGAAGCCACTCATTAGAAGGCACTATTTAAGATGTCTTGACTACCCCCATGAATATATAAAATTCAAATAAAATTATCAACCTTACATTGCCCATTATGTGCCTGCCAGATAGAAAACCTGAAAATCTTCTTTTTTATTGACACCTAGTGCACCTTCAGTGTATTTCTTCATCCAATAACTTGACTGGTTTCAGCTCGTGCTTCTCTAGAGTAACGAGAAACAGGATGTTTTTTTTTGAACAGCTATTTTGTTCAGTGTTGAGGTTTTAACAGAGCGTTGATCAGAAGATCATCTATGTAGAACAAAAAAATGGATAAATATAATTATAACTTATTTTGCTCAGGTACAGTAACCAGTAAATACTTCATTCAGCTGCTATGGGTGACTTTACCAAACTTTCACCTTTTATTTAATCACCCCATATTGTCTTATCACCTCTTGCTCCCCTTTTTTATCTTGCAGTTCTGCCCAAGTGGAAACCTGAATGTCCCCTATATTTTTGCTGACTGGTTTGGGAATACCAAGGAGAGCTATATATATTACTATTTTGACTGAACTAATTGCAGAATAAGTGATGGTTTACAAAATGTCATTGTTTTGAATGTGTCAATGATATTTCCACTCCTGAATATCAATTCTGCTACAGGGCAGCTAAACCAGAGATGTCATGATATTGTAACACAAAATAAGAAAGAAAGTTTCCGAGTCTCCATTACCTTGACTGTTAGCTAAAGCAGTTGGTTAGGATTCATAAAATCTCAGCTTGCAGAGAGCCCTCTTCAAAACAGAATCAAAAGATCATTGTGCACATTGTTCTACTACAATAGAAAATAATGGAATAGAATTATTGCAGTGAATACACTCTAAGTGAGAATAGTTGAGCCTCATTTGGCCATTTCTTTATCTTCCCGCTCCTGCAAATGGGAATCGTCGTGTTGTATAATGTTCGCGTAATTTCTTCTAATGATGGTTTTCATTATGGTCCAATAAAAAGTATTACTGTTTGCAAAGCCTGCACATAGACTAAGCGGTTAGAAATTACCCAGCTCAGAACACTCTCTGTACAGGTCTTTAAGTGCGTGGCTTCAGGTAATCGGTATAAAAGAGAAGAAAGGAAAAAAAAAAAAACTAAAAGAATTTTCCAACATAACGATTAAAAGAAAATGGCTTGCAATTTTAAACGCTACCTTTATTCATTAATCTCCAACAGCTAAAGACAAACAAAAAGCAAAATTAACGTGACTGCATACGAAGCACTTGTGTCCCGTGGCGATCTTCTCGCCCTGCTGAGAGAGAATGAGTTGATCAAAGAAGGGGGCCTGATTGAAGACTGTGAAATTAGAAGTGCTTCACTAAGCTCACAGTTACTTTCCATTACTAAACCTGTTCTATGGTCAGGTGAATCACTTAATTAATCTTGCCTACAATTTAAAGTGTAATAGGGAATTGGCCCAGCAAATTACAAAGCTTCTGCTAAGATTTAGAAACCAGGTGCAAGATGGTATTTAGAAAGATTTTATCTCCATGTCCAAGGGGTATGAATGCACATTACCAAGGCACTGAGGTATGATACAAGATTAGTGTGGTCTTAGTGGATGTTATGAAGCCACCATTAACAATTAATAAAGGATAAATCTCTCCAGTTAGTAAAAAAGAAAGTTTTGTTTACCTTTACTCTCCCCTATAAGAGACAGAATGATCATTATTGTCTGATTTGGTCGACCTAACCTCTAATCTTCAGAGGGCTCATAGAAACATGGAATAGGTATTTGTGGATCAGATTCCAGTTCATATCTAAGGCGGTGGTACTCACGGATGAACTGATGCTCCAGTATTAACACCACTTTCATTAAAGGTACTTGCTTTAAAATGCACTCGTCACACTTCCGTATAGTTGCTGCTTAGTCCTTCCAGTCTTCTGTTTTCAATCAGTTGCTGCTGCACCTATTGATGCTGGGGAACCCTGGAGCTACCACCACCTCCTGACCAGGTGATAGCTCAAAGGCGCCCTCCGGCAATAAGTGCAGCACATTTTCACCAAAAGAATAGGGTGCACACGTTACTTGCATGCAGAACAATGGAAATGATGCCAGGCAAATTGGAAAATTTTTGGACCATCTTCACCCAATTTGCAACAAAGCGCACTTGCAGTTGTGTACATTTTGGTGAAGTGGACACAACTGCGGTAGGCACAGTGCAATTGAGTATTAAAGTGCAATTGAGTATTAGAGAATTGCTCATTTGCATCTGCAATAACACTGGAATTCTGGGGAAAATGGTGCATTATGGGAAAAAACATGGCACCATGCACACAGTGTCTAGGTATGTGAATGGACCCTAAAAGATTTTTGTAGGCTAAATGACTGAGCTGGATGCTTTTAGTAGCTGTAAATTGTGTCTTATTACCTCCAGAGTGTTTAGCAATCAATCAATACTACATTCAGAGGATTGATCAGTACATTACTGTACAAGGTTTGGTTGTAATGTCCAATTTCCAACTGATTTTAAAAAGTGTACACAAACAATTTCACCTAACATCCCCCTGTGGCTCAACCCCACTATGAAACAACTACTTACAGTGCTGGACCTGCATATATGGGCAAGGTATACAATTACTGTATATACTCGAGTATAAGCCTAGTTTTTCAGCACCCAAAATGTGCTGAAAAAGTCACCCTCGGCTTATACTCGAGTCGGGTGCCAGGTACTTATTTCCCCTTACGTGTCCTCCGGGACCGGGTCTGCTGCCAGTTTGCTAATGCGCAATGAGTATGGGGTAGTACTCATATTGTTTTTGTTGACCCTCTTTTCCACTTACAGAGCCAGTTTACTGTTTTTCTTTAAAATAAATATTTAAAAACTTATACCCCACTGATGCCTCATTTAATGTCATTTTACTGGTATTTATTTTGATTATTGAAACTTAGAAGTAGCTGCTGCTTTTCACAACCTAGGCTTTTACTCGAGTCAATAGGTTTTTCCAGTTTACTTAGGTAAAATTAGGTACCTCGGCTTATATTCGGATCGGCTTATACTCGAGTATATACGGTAAATACCTTAAGCAACTCTATAGAGTTGGCACCCTTAAAAAATTTGTTGACCTATCCCAAGAGTTTCTATTGCCCCGACCATGTTTTATTGATATCTTCAAGTACAACATGCCCTCAGCATGCAATTCTGAGCTATGCCCAAACTGGAATCCTCAGCCCTGGAGAATGTTCTTTAAGGGGTTGTTCACTTTTGAATTAACTTTTAGTATGATGTACAGAGTATTATGCTGAGACAATTTGCAATTGGTCAGTTGGGCAATTTTTATATGCGGCTTTTTAATTATTTCAGTCCCTCATTTAAACCAGGGAGTGGTTTAAATGAGGGACTGGTATAGAAATAGAAGAGGACCTAAATAGAAAAATCAGTTATCAAAAGTAACAATAACAGCAAAACTGTAGTCTCACAGAGCAATGTTTTTTTGGCTTCTGAGATCAGTGACCCCCATTTGAAAGCGGCAAAGAGTTTACAATAGAAGGCAGATAATTCAAAAGCTATCTAAAATAAATTATGAAGACCAATTAAAACATTGCTTAGAATTTGCCATGCTATTGCATATTAAAAGTTCACTGAAAAACTTGTGAACAATGCTCTTCCCATGTATAAACTGACTTATCAGAGCAGAGGCTGCCCCACTAGATTTCGTAAAACCTGGGGTGCATGGAGTAACTGCCAAGAAACCACCACCGACCAGGATTCTGCCCCACTACAATTCAAATGCCAATTCAGCTCGGACCCCAGTACTAAATGCCTCTCCCCTTCAGTTTACCCCTCCAGGTATTGTCTTGTCTTATTTTGTCTTGTTTTTCAAAAAACTGCAAAAATAAAAACTTTAAAAAATGGTGGAAAAAATGAAGGAAAACAATACAATATTGCCTGTAAGGCAGCGCTGTTTCTGTAAGAACATTGCTTCATGTGGTACTTTGCTAGCAGAGCTAAAAGCCACCACTTTAAAGTAGAACTGTCCCACTGTGCACCCTGGCTCTCTATAGAAGTTGACAAAAATTGTATTATACATGCAAGAAAATTCACCAGTGAGGATTCTACTAGCCAAAACCATAATTATAGACGCAAGACCAATGATTACCAGCACCACGTCAGACATCTTGCTATTATCTTACATACTCTGATTGTTATGCCATTTTATCATTTACACTGTAATTAGACATAGGAATAAAGCACATACTTGTTCACTGCTAGGAATACTGTGCTTGCAGGCAGATTTATACAGATCAGGTGGGATATTCATTGGAGGATTCTTTTGCATTTTAATGCAGCTGCTGGCTCTGAAGAACTGGGGAATGTTTTATTGAGCAATATTGCTTTAGGAATATAAACCTGATGTTGCTGGGCTACAGCTCCCAGCATGCCTTAACCGTGATATGGTTCTGCCATTTCCCAGGGATCCCTTGGTTGTCCCTGACCACATGATTAGTAAGCTTACACTTGTGAAGGTTGAAGGACAAGGAAAGGCTTTATTTCATAGTTTCTCCATAAGTTGCATACCCCTTTGCTGTACTCAGTCGCTAAATTATTTTCCTGCATTAGTGCTTCTTTCACTTGCTTGGCGCTTCAGAAACTTTTTCACTGCACTGTGTTAGTGCACATGCGCCGCAATTACCCTTGCCGACCTGCATCACCATCGGAGAGAGATTCTTCCTGAGGAAGCCTGCGTGGCTATAGCAACTGACGCTCACTATGCAATTGGCTGGGTTGCTTTAGAATCATGGTCTTGGTCTTTGTATGGGTATTTTAGAATTTACTAGTTGGGGCTATTTTTGCAAACAAGCTTCTTCTGCATGAAAATCAATTTGATTTATGGTAAATGAAGAGCACTTAATAACATCTTATAGTTATTCATTTCAGATGAGACAGCATGTTTATTGGACTTTCCTTGTCATTTAAAACTGGAACTTTTACTTTATTATGAATGGGATAAGTCCAGGACAGCCAAGGGATCCCTGGGAAGAATGTGGTGGCGGAACACTCAATGGAGCTATTTTGCAGTGAAGAGGAGAACTGACGTGGGTCCCAGTTTAGCGATTATATTCACTCAGGGTGCTTAACAAATTGGTACCCCCAATGAATAACACATTCCTTGTTTGAATTTCTCTTTGCTACAATATATACAGAAGTAGTGGCCAGCTCCATGTTGTAGCTCCCACCCTTCCCAGCTACGATCAGGTGATCCCAGTGGAGCCATAAAAGGGCAGTCATTTTGGAGTTTTAACTTTGGAAAACAGTCCCTGTGTAAAATGTATAATAAAGTAGTAGAAATCTAAATGAATCAGATGAAAGTGAGTGTAGGACGGGCCAGAACAGGAATGACTTTGACGTAGTTGGACAGCTTAAAGGAGAAGGAAACGTTAGACACAAATGTTAGGCAGCCTCCAGTGACTGTATTCACTTACCTGATATCCTGGGCCGGTGCTCCTATTAGCAGAATACTGCGCCATGGTAATGCAGGCAAGTGATCATCCTCTTCTTTTTTTCTTCTTTCCCTGAGATCCTGGGGCCAATGCTTGCGCAATAGTGTGAAAAACCTGGTGTTTCACAGTACTGCAAATGCGCAGCCAGCACGAAGAAAGAAGACGGAAGACATGGCTGCATGTACCCCGGGCTGGTGCAGTTTTCTGATAACTGGAGCACTGGTAAGTGATTACAATCACTAGGGGGTGCCTAATTTTTTGAAACACCCCAGTGAAGGGACCTTCCTTTAAATATATTGCAATATATGATTAAATAAACCCTGTTTTGGGGGAGGGCATTTTTTAGTAGCTTAATGCACAGAATGTCTTAAATGTGTGGTTCACCTTTAAGTTAACTTTTAGCATGTTATAGAATGGGCAATTCTTAGCAAATTTCAAAATGGGCTTCATTTTTAATTGCTTTATAGTTTTTGAATTATTTCCCTTCATCTTCAAACTTTTTTCAGCTTCCAAATGGAGGTCACTGACCCTGGAAACCAAAAATGATTGCTCTGTGAGGCTGCATTTTTATTATTATTGCTAGTTTTTATTACTTATTTTTCATTTCAGACCCTCTCTGCGGCCTGGTTGCTAGGATAATTTGGTCCCTAACGACCAGATAGCTGCTACAATTCCAAACTGAAGAGCTGCTAAACAATATGCTAAATAATTTAAAAACACAGATAATAAAAAAAAATAAGACCAATTACAAGTTGCGTCAAAATAGAACTTTCTATATCATGCTAAATGTTTAAAGGTCAACTAGCGCTTTAAAGGGGACCTGTCACCCTAAGAAATAATTCCAAATTGTTTTCTATTGTGTTTGTCAAGCAAAATAAACTTCACCTACACTGTTGAAATTATTTTAATCTTATTTTTTTCAGTCTTGGAATTCACAATTGCAACAAGCAGACAGTCGCCATTTTGTGGACACATTCTGCCAAAATCTTGTTTCTGTGCCAGTATGGGGGGACCTGTCCATGCACTGGTTATGAAATTAGATGGTAAGGAGGGATGGGAAATGTGAGGGGCGCAGCAACATCTAATATGTTCTAAATTGAAAGTGAAAGTAACTGAGGCATAGAGGCGGGGCAGGCAATATATGATTGACAGCTGAGATTTTTAAATGCTTTTATAATGGGTATAGATGTGTTAATAAAAAAATGACTTTTGGTTTCATATTTAATTTGAAAATGGCTTTTATTATACAGCTGTAGGGACCCATAGGGTTAAGCTCCCTATGGCTTTATCCCTACCTCTTCACAAGCTTTACTGTTATTGGGCAGAGCCCTTATACTCAGGTTCAGTTATGTAACTGTATTCCTTATAGGTTTGTACAGGTTGACCACTCCCCCTGCAGACTGATATAGTGTCTTGCAAGAAGGAGTGTCTTCCTCTTTTGGCTGCATGCTGCGTCCTAGGCAGAGCTCCATCTGAGCCTGGGTGCAGTCAGGCCCCAGTAACACTACTGGAACAACTAAAGTCGGGGACAGGGCCCCGTGAATGAGAACAAGTAAGCACAGCAGAATATTCCATAGCACTCTCTAGGAGAAGTGAGCATAGTCAGTCTAGCTAGAAAGGGCAGCCATTAGCCCCAACAAAGGAGTTATTAAGGGTTTAGCCTACCCCAGGCTCTGTATGCCTTGCTGTAGGGACCACAGTTAAGACAAAGGTTCAGGCAGTACTTACCCCTGAACCACCGTTGGCTGGAAGGGATCCGTTCCAGTAAAGGGCATCCATCCTGGGCTCTCAGCTAATACTCTGCACTTCTCCATGTTGGGCTATGCTGTGCCTAAACGTCACAACTGCTGTTTATCACTGTGACTAAATCTATATCTACTGCTTGTGAGTATATAACAACCCTGCATAAGATATGTGTCTTGGACTAATAAATCTGTATTATAGTTCACCATAAAGAATCCTCTGGCGTCAATTTATATCTATTGCGCCACACTACTTCAGCTAGTTGTAGTTCAACTACACCCTCACTCCATAATAAATCTCCCATTTAGCGGAGGCCCATGCCTAAGAATTAAGGGTCGCATATAACACATGCTCTATACCAATTACTAGTCCGGGTTCTGCCCAAAATAGTGTTACACAGCTTTTTATGTCTAGATGACAGGCCCACTTTAATGTCCTATATATATAGAGAGAGAGAGAGAGAGTATTGCACACTCAGGGACTTGGTGCAAAAGAAAAAAGGTTTATTGCAAGAACTCCATGTTTCGAGTACAAACAGTACTCTTCTTCAGAGACAAATCCATATATATATATGTTAATAATGGGTGAGTGTGTGGCACTTAGAAACCCATACAGGGATTACTATTCAGCTCTATACAAAATTAAATTGGATATTGGCTACACAGCACAAGTAGTGGGTGATACTATACAAATCTTAGGAAAAAGCCCTGTTGAATGGTACAGAAAATATCAGATTACCTCAAGTGTTGTAAAACTGTTTAATTATGTTAGACATGGGGCCCTTCTGTCAGACTCCACGATAAAGGAAATGACTATAGTCTTTCCCAAACCAAATAAAAACCCTACAGAATCTTACAGACTTGTTAATGAATTGTGATTACTGTTCCCAATAGCCAAATATGTAATATGTAAATCACATAGAACTGACGGGCTTAAATTGGGTATCACAACTGAAACATGTCTTTCTTATCAATACTCTGCTTTACCTAGCAACCCCACATGGAGGAGCGCAGAGATATCCTCAGTCAGCAGTGGGCTTCATACATATGGTCTGGCCATGCAATAATGTTGAGTTGTGGCTAAGTGGAACATACTATCATACTATGACATGACTGATACAATACCTATTCAGTTAAATGCTCTGGGGATGCTTCTGAGCCAAGATACACACTGAGCCCACCAAGAGCCAAAAAATCATTCATCCAGTACTTGTTTATATAAACCCTGGTTCAACATAAAATATAAACTGATATACAGCAAAGCAATTATAATGAGAAAACACCTGTAGGCTATGTAATACCTCCCAACTGTCCCGCTTTACGCGGGACAGTCCCGATTTTGCCACGCTGTCCTGGATTCGCTTGTAAATGTCCCACAGTGCAGAAGAAGTGGCTCCTGAGAGATGTGAGCGTGACGTCACGGGGAGAAGAAGAGCCGGGGGACGCAGACGGAGGAAGCAGGCGGGAGGAGTGGGGAGCCGCATGAAGCAGGGGGACGCTGGGGAGGACATTGTGGGGGAGCTGAAGGATGTTGGGGAGGACGCTGGAAGGGGACTGGAGGAAGGTAAGGGGCAGCTGGGGGATGCTGAGGAGGACATTGTGGGGGAGCTGAAGGATGTTGGGGAGGACACTGGAAGGGGGCTGGAGGAAGGTAAGGGGCAGCTGGTGGATGCTGGAAGGGGGCTGGAGGAAGTTAAGGGGGAGCTGGAGGATACTAGGGGGGAGCTGAAGGATGTTGGGGAGGACACTGGGAGGGAGCTGGAGGATGCTGGGATGGAGCTAGAGGACGCTGGGAGGAAGCTGGAAGATGCTGGGTGGATGCAGGGGGAGCTGGAGGATGTTGGGTGGATGCTGGGGGGAGCTGGAGGATGGTGGGTGGATGCTGGGGAGAGCTGGAGGATGGTGGGTGGATGCTGGGGGGAGCTGGAGGATGCTGCAGTGGGGAGCAGCCCAAAGTATGGGGACACTGAGGGAGAACCAGCAATGTTTTAGGGGGCCCTGGGCTGGTTTGGCTAGCAATGTTTTAGGGGGTCCCTGCTCTGGCACCAATTCAAAACATAACACCTGGCTACCAATGTTTTAGGGAGCCCTGGCTACCAATGTCTGTCATGAGTCTGTCATGATATACAGGTGCCACAGTGCATAATGAAATCCTTAGAGCAACAATATGTCATAAAATAATTGGGGCCACCGTGTCTGTCTTCTGGTGCACTTTGTGTATGTTATGCTTTTCAGGTGTGGTTTTATAAAATGGGCCTGTTTGGGGGGGCGTGGCCATAAAGTGGGCGTGGCATGAAAATTTGCCACGCTATGTGCGGCAGACATTTTTGTCCCTCCTTCTACTTTTCAAATGTTGGGAGGTATGGGCTATGTAATAACTGTATGGCAACCATGGTCTCCAATGTTTCATATATAAATATTTGGTTAAGAAATCAACACCCCAGGGAATAGACAGATGCCCCAAAATTGGTGCAGTCCCTCACACTTCAAATTCCCAAATAATGCACATTCTCTCCAGATCTATGCTTTAAGTTACATTAACATTATGCCATTCGGTTTTCAGAACACACTTTTTAGCCCCATGTGTCTCCCATTCTAAATCTGTATTATAAACTATAATGAAAGTATTTCAAATCTACACCACTTGTACTGCTCTGGGCACGCATGCGCATAGTTCGCTGCTCCGGATTTCTGTCCTCTTATTTTTATTGTATTTAACAAGTGCCCCACTGGGTGGCGCTGGCGTGCACCTTCTTTCATGTGTAGCCGGGCTATCCCGCTCTGGCCCCGCCTCCGAATAGCGCGAGGGGTGACGGGAGGCGCCGGGAAGAAGCCGGGGTAGAGGCGGCGCTGGCCGCCATGTTGGACGCTTTGTAGTATTATAAATAAGGAGCCGCAGTCAGGTCTGCGGTGTATTGAATGGTCGTGTCGCAGTTTGGTTTGTGTTTATTTTCTTTGGTGATTTGCTGCTGTATGTCGCACGCTACGGCTGCTATTTCCTGACTGCGTCCGTGGGATAAGCTGAACTTTTACCATGAGAGAGACACTAGGGTGAGTGCCTACAGGGACGCTTATGCTGATGGGGGGTTGGTGTAGCAGTGCTATCCTCCTACATGTTCCTCCCATGAGCCCCTCGGCGCTTGTACTTCAACTCCCAGGAGCCCCTAGGGGCTTGTACTTCAACTCCCAGGAGCCCCTAGGGGCTTGTACTTCAACTCCCAGGAGCCCCTAGGCGCTTGTACTTCAACTCCCAGGAGCCCCTAGGCGATTGTACTTCAACTCCCAGGAGCCCCTAGGCGCTTGTACTTCAACTCCCAGGAGCCCCTAGGCGCTTGTACTTCAACTCCCAGGAGCCCCTAGGCGCTTGTACTTCAACTCCCATGAGCCCCTCGGCGCTTGTACTTCAACTCCCAGGAGCCCCTAGGGGCTTGTACTTCAACTCCCAGGAGCCCCTAGGGGCTTGTACTTCAACTCCCAGGAGCCCCTAGGCGCTTGTACTTCAACTCCCAGGAGCCCCTAGGGGCTTGTACTTCAACTCCCAGGAGCCCCTAGGCGCTTGGAAGTGTTGTGCAACTCTCAGCAGCCTGCCCACATGCCGGAAGTTGTACTTTGTCTCTGAGTTCCTTTACATTCTACCTTAGATTGGCGGCTATCCTGCAGTACCTGGGGGTCATTTGAGCCAAAATGTGTCCATGTGGGGAGCTGTAGTTCACCAACAACATGTAGGGCCTGACATCCCGCACTGATGGACTGCCCCTGTCTCTGTGCTGTGTTTGAACTACAATCATCCCAGCACAGCCGTAAATGGATCCTCGCACAGCTCTGTTAGGAAGTTTTATGGGCTTTGTTTCTATTAAAGGGGATTTGTCTTCTCATTGCTTATTCTCTGTTGAAAGGGGCCCTCTATTTATCTTCCTGTCTGCCAGACAAGCAACTTCCTGCTGATTAGGGGGGGCGGATGCTACATGCCAAGTGCCAGCTAGGGACATGAACTAAAAGGGAAATCATTCAGAAACTTTAGAACCATTTAAACTGCTTCAGAATACAAATGAGTGCATTTTGCCAAAAAGTGCAGTTAAGGTGTGCTTTGCCTTTAAAGGATGTAAGGCTTCTATGTAATCTGACTAACAGTCTTGCAATGTTGCCTTTGATCTGTAGGTGCTGGCTGTAGATACCAATGTTGACTTTTCCAGTGAAGAAGGAAAAAAAATTATATATAATAAAATATATATATATATTATTATATTGTGTGTACTGATGTGAGGAGCAAATATCTTTATACAGAGTTAAACAGATCATGTGCAGTGGGTTATACACACTTATACACAGTAATTTTTTAAATATTTGGTTAGTACCATCAAATTTAAACCTGGGCATACAGTCGCAGATCTGCTCATTTGGCAAGCCATATAAAGCTACTCTGGGCCTGATTTGGCCACCCACGTGTAGGATGAAGGCAACATCAAAAAGCCGATGGTCCTTCTTGGGCAGGCAGGAAAACCAAATTTGGTCAGGCAGGTCCTTCAGTGGGCTCTATACTTGGCCCAGTAAGTTGCCCGTTGGGTCTGGAAATACCTTTTTGCAGCTTTCGTAAACTCTTAAAGAAACTGTATATAACTTTTTCAGCATTAGTTAAATGAATAGGGCTTGTGCTGAGCATACAGTTTGCCTATTTTAATTGGGACGACCTACATTTTTGTTATTTCATGTGCTAAAAAGTGCAAAATTTTTAAAAATGAAGTTAAAGGATAGGGCAGACTTATGCAGCTTACCTGGGAAGCTGAGCAGTATATAAGTGAGCCTGGAGATGATTTAGGCCTAGCTGGGTAGGCTGGCAGAATTTACTTAGAGTACTATTTGCAGAACCCTCTATTTGTGCTTAGCTTGCATCTGGTGAGAATGAATGAGGGCCCAGTATGTTCCTAATTCACAATGACTGCCTTGAACTCTGAAGCAGGACAATCTCCCAAATATCTATTGCTGTATGGTGTTACACTTGATCATCAGAGCTCTTTTTGGGAAAAATTAATTTACAGGTTGGCTGATTATGCGTTGTTCAACAAATAACATCTTTGGTTGCCTCTTTTAGCTAATAAATGTGCTGTTCCGTGGGTCTGCCGTTTTATGGATTAATACATGGATGCAGTTTTTATTTTTTCGTAATGAGAGAAAATGTAGTTCTTGGCAACTGTCCAATAAACTTCCATGCAAATGTAATTGAAGATAAACACAGTGATTGTTGCTCTCTGGTTCTGACTCTTGAAATAATGTAGCAGAAGTCGGTTCTCCAAGTTGATAATCCGTTGACTATTTTTTTTTATCAACCTTTTTTTTTTTTTTTTATTGATAGAAAGTTACATGGAATGCCATTTTCTTTCATTTTTGTTTAAAGGGCCACTGTAACTTTACTTTTTTTTTATTCCCTCTCTTTGTATTATCTTAATTATATGGTAATGTGTTATTTTCCTTTTTTAATTTTATCCAGGATTCTGGTATTCTATGAATCCTTATTTTGAGGTCAAACCTATATTGAGGCCCCCTTCTTATTTTATCAAATGTTTTACTTTAGGCTAGATATAAATAAGTAGAATTTGAGGAACAAAATTGAACTGTAGGGGTCTTTACTCACGAGAGCTAAAATTACCTGTCCATGTGTGTAGTGGAACATATATAAGCAACCATGTGCATGAAGCCTTGCTATCCTGTTGCTGTGTTTCTAATATATTCCTTTGTTTTGACAGGAGTTCTGTGCTGGCTGGCCAGCCCCCAAAACATTATGGCATTACCTCTCCAATAAGTTTAGCTGGTCCCAAAGACACTGATCATATCTACACCCAAAAATTAACTGAAGCAATGAGGCCTTTTGGGGTCTTTGAAGATGATGCAGAGCTTAGTCACCGGTCAGTAACTTAATCCACTATCCAACGTGTCTGCTATGCTGTACCTCACATGTGTCAGTGGTACTGTACTTATTTAGCAGTTTAATCTATGGATGTTTAGGTTTTAAGGCAGATCTAGGTAAACTCTAGTGTTCCAGATGATGCTAAACTTTAACTCTCAGCCTGTTAAAAATAAGTATAAACATGCAGAGGCAAACACAGATTAAAACAGTGTGATTCAAGGAGGGCAGCCATCATTCTATCCTATTGGTAAATACCAACAACTGGTACATATCGGATTACTTCAGCTTTGCCTGCCCCAGCAGCTAAACCAAAAGCTCATGTTGCCCTAGCCTTATAAACCTTGAACCTTTCAGACTGTTCTTGCTTTGACTCTTATGACTTATGTTCTGATCTAAAGAGAGAATCTTTTTTTTTTTTTTTTCTTGCATTCTTCCCAGAATGGTTGTCTTGGGAAAATTAAACAATTTGGTTAAAGAATGGATTGGTGAACTTGGAGAACAAAAGGTAAGTTAAAGAATATATATCTTTCTGTTTGGAAGGAAGGGGAAAGCGCATAGTATAGAATAATAACATTGTTTTTGCGTGTACCAAAGACCTTTGGAGGGTAATGACTGCTCTCCTCATGGTTTGTTTAGGCTATTGTCATAAGGGCAGTGACACACAGAGAGATTAGTCCTTGCGTGACAAATCTTCGTTGTCGCGGGCGACAAATCTCCCCGCAATGCCATCCCACCGGCTAGAATGTAAATCATCGGGGGGATGGCATACGCGTCAATTTACATTCTAGCCAGTGGGATGGCATCGCGGGGAGATGAGTCGCCCACGACAACAAAGATTTGTTGCACGGCGACTAATCTCCCCATGTGTCACTGCCCTTAGGGTTGTTTTCTCCTCTGGCGTTTCTACTATAGCAGAGAAAAGCTGATCCACTGCTTCCTGAATGTATGTGCATTACCCTTCTGCAATTAGCCATAAGGTGACTGCTTACCATACATTAAAGCAGTGCTGTTCAACTTCTGTGGTATTGAGGGCTGGAATATTTCTGGCCTACATGGTGGAAGGCTGCTAATGGAAGCCTGTTTTGACCATTCCCCTTTTTTAAACTGCACCCACTTCATGCCACACCCATGTTATAACAAGAGCTTTTAAGACCATCCCTACATTAATGGTGGTAGCGCAGCAAAATCCCAACTGATTGGTGCTCACTGTAGGGATATCGCCCTTCATTCATATGTGAAAGAATTGTATTCTGTCATATTAAGCCACACGCTTAAATTCATATGCTGCCTCCTCCCCTGTGGGTAGCACAGCAACCCCCAGCACATAATTACACACCTTAGGGACCATATAATGAGTATTTCCAAATGCTAACAAACTCCCAGAACAAACCCCTGCCAGATTCACCTCCCACAGGCAGCATAGGGCAGGCTGAGTACTTGCCTGTGTGTGCCATACTCTGCCTACCCTGCCTTTGCCATACACCCAGGCAGCATGCATGCGGTGACAAAATGCTGGCTGAGGTGTGAAAAATAGGTGATACTATTTAAAGTTTACACAGAGGTAAGTAGTCACAGCAACTGGACAGGTGGGTAGCCCTGGGCCACCTGAAACTGACATTTGTTTTTGACCTGAAACTGAGTTTGTTTATATAGCACACAAAAGATCTAAACTGCACGTCATTGAAGGACAGGGCAGTTTTTACATATAACCTATAGGCCTAATTATATGAATAACATGTATTACTAGTATAATGAGGTGTCTTATTAAAGGTAAAATAAAACCACTTTTCAAACAAAAGGTTGTGGCATTTTTATGGGAGTGCATAAACTGAAGTCTCATGGAGGGGTAGGGTGGCTTGTGCAGGGCCCTCTTGTTAGAAGTGTTTCTGCTACTTTGTGGTACATGTGTGACATGTCAGTTTATTTACCTACCTTTTTATTTTTATATTAAAGAGCCTTCCACCATCCATCATATCTGCTGTTGGTGGTAAGATCTTCACTTTTGGCTCCTATCGGCTTGGAGTTCACACTAAAGGTTTGTCCATCTAATCTCCACAAAAGGCATTTGCACAGTTTTCTATGTTCCTAAAGAGAATAATCAGTTGACTTTTCTTTTTGTTAAGGGGCTGATATTGATTCACTTTGTGTTGCTCCCCGTCATGTTGAACGCTCAGATTTCTTTCAGTCTTTCTCGGAGAAGCTAAAGCAGCAGGATGGTATCAAAAACTTACGGGTATGTTTTTGCTTTTTTCTAAAACTTGTAGACATTTCAGTATTTAACACAGTCCACTTTTTTTTTTTCTTAGTACATTACTTTCAAAAGCTCTGTACACTAACTGAGACGTAACAGTGGGTTTTTTCCTCTCGGATAGAGACTTAATTGACCCGTATGCAACATGCAGGAGGTCTGCATGAACAAGGGAATACTTCTCCACTTGCGACTAGCTGATAGTCATATTTATTAAAGAGTAATATGACAATTTGCCAGAGGAAAACTTTTCACTTTGTTTCTGTAATTTGTTCCCGAACCTGCTCCTGTTCTGGGTTAAAGCAAATCGCACTGAACTGATTTTCACTGCCACCCAGGCTCTCATTATGTACACACACATGTATATACATTTATAACTGCCTGTGATCCACTTGTTAACCTGGGTAACAAACCAGTAGAACTTCCTCTTTATGGACCAACAGTGAGAACATTATTTACTCTGATACTACTTGGACTTTAGTAATGGATACAATAATCATTCTCCTCAAATGTTATTTGAACTGGCCTATACTGCTCCCCCTTTCAAAGGCTTTGTGTCCCCACAATTTGGCAAACACTGTTATAGACCTACAAAAATACTGTATTTTCTTTGAGTAGAGCAAAAAAAAAATTTAGATTTTATCTTAAATGTTTGTGTGTTTTTGTGTGTTTAAGGCTGTGGAGGATGCATTTGTGCCAGTAATCAAATTTGAGTTCATGAATACTGAGGTAAGTGGGATGTGTACAAGTTAAATGCAACACTATCTTCAGATAGCACATAACAAATATTTCACACACAATAACATACTTACATTACATGTTTTTCATTTTCTTCTATATTCCCTTTCCCTTGTTTTGAAAAATTTCTTGTTTTCCCTCTGTTGCATTTATCCATTTCTTTTTTTCTACCCTCTTAATCTCCTTTCTGTTATTCTTCTGTTTAACCCTCCTGTTCCTCTTCTTCTTTAGCCAGGGAGATTTTCAGATTTCTGTGACTAATGCTTTTTTAGACTTTGATATTGCTCAAATACTAGCAAATGCCTCCCTATCCATACAGAGTGGAGTTACCATTCAATTAAAGCTACAAGACTTGGAACTTTAGCTTCCTTTGTTATTTAAGAGATCCTTGACTGGCTGTCCCTCTGGGTTGTTGCTTATGGCCCTTATGGCTTTAATGTACATTCAATATGGCTCATAATAGTCTAGAACCCAAAAAAATTCTATTTAGTACCTGGATTACATGTCAACTACCAGAAATCAGTTTAATCTTATGCCAGAAAAGACATAGTCCATGGATAGAAGAGGAGAATCCGCCTGTCACTGAGCACACTCGGTGCATTTTCTGGATGAAATCTGCTTCATGTGCACAGTGACAGGTGTAATCCCCTCCTGTCGCTGCGCTTACTCATTGATCACATCCAGAAAATGCATGGGTTGGTGGTTTTTAGTTAGAAGACCAAAGTGACAGGCACATTCCCCGAATGTCAGTGCACACACAGAAGGGGTGGTTTTGGCATATATTTGAGTTTTCTTCAACATTGTTGAAAACATAGGTGCCATAGGCATAAGTCTAGATTTTAACAGCATTAATCTTGTTTCTACTGACACCCACTCCTACTTATGCTACAATTTTACTGTACCATTCAGATAGTTGCTTGAATGTTAGGGTAAGCAAATTTTTACTGTCATACTGACTTTGTTACCTGCATGTTTTTCCCACAGATTGATTTGGTATTTGCTAGATTGCCCTTGCAGTGTATTCCAGATAACTTGGATTTACGTGATGATTCCCGATTGCGAAACTTGGACATTAGGTGCATAAGAAGTTTAAATGGTAAGTGTAGTATCACTAAAACATGGCAATTCTTTGTAAGCTTTTAGTAGCATGAGCACCAAAATCTAAGCCACACCATTTTTTATTTTTTGTGTTTTCATTACTTTTCTCTCTTTATCTGCACTTCAAACTGGCATTGATTGTAAGGTTCAGTGGCCCTAGCATAGACCCTAGAATAGAAGTTCTAGCATGAAGTAGGTAAAATTAGCCTGCTAACTAAATGGAAGGTTGTGGCGTTACGTTCTTCCATTGTGGTACAATGCATGCAGACAATATTTTAGCTTTCTGTGATGTTTATGTTTAAACAAGAATTAAGTGTCCATTTTAACCTATATTCTTTCAATTATCTTCACTTTAGAGCCTTTAAAATCTGTTGCAGGGATTGCTGGGAATGTTATATAAGCTATGTAAGGTGCAGTTTAACTGAATGATAATAACTTATAACTGTGGCTAACATACGTGCATAATTCTAGGCAAAGAATTTTTGATAAAAATTATGATGCAGTGTTTGTTAAATTTTACAGGTTGCAGAGTTACAGATGAAATTCTACATTTAGTACCCAATAAAGAAAATTTCCGGTTAACCCTGAGAGCCATCAAATTATGGGCAAAGCGTAAGTTTGGGTTATAAGTAATTTATGTTGGGGTCTGGCTATTACTCTATATAATATAATGGTTCAGGACATTATCATTATGTCTATACACATACTATACTTGATTCTTATTGAGGTTTAGGAATTCTTGAACTATTTTTTATATATATATATATATATAACAACAAGAGATCCTCTGCACTCACCCATTATCAATATATAGAACATTAAGACATTCAGTGCATTTAAGCTACTAAGAAATGCCCTTCCCTTTAAGCAAAACAGGGATTGTTTGTTCAAATATTGCAATATACTTCAAGCTGGCCAACTGCGTCAAAGTCATCCCTTTTGACCAGTTCCTACACTGACTTATGCGATTCATTAAGAATTCTACTGCTTCAATATACATTTAGCCAAGGGACTAAGTTTTACCTGCAACTTGCTTGCTTTCAAGGTTAAAACCCCCATATGGTTGCCCTTTTATTGGCTCCACTGGGATCACCTGACTGCATATTATATATATATATATATATATATATATATATATATATATATATATAATATATATATATATATATATAAATTTTTTTTTTTTTTTTTTTTCCTAATCAGTTGTGTATTAAGCATAAACTGTTTGTTGTATATGCAGGTCGTGGAATTTACTCCAATATGCTGGGGTTTCTTGGTGGTGTTTCCTGGGCAATGTTGGTTGCAAGGACTTGTCAGTTGTATCCAAATGCTATAGCTTCTACACTTGTGCACAAGTTTTTCCTTGTCTTTTCTAAGTGGTGAGTATCAGTCTGAGGTAAATGGTTTTCAGGCTGTGATATATATCTATAAAGGCAATGACACACTAGGCAAACCTCCTGTACCTAGTGGAGGTACAGGAGGTGGGCTTAACATGTTTTTTTAATTTTCATTTTTGCAGGGAGTGGCCTAATCCAGTGTTGCTAAAGCAACCAGAAGATAGCAACCTGAATTTACCAGTGTGGGATCCAAGAGTAACTATCACATGCATTTCTGCCCTATCCATTTATTTTTAATAATCTTTACAACATTTTTTTCCTTCCTCCTAACAGGTAAATCCAGCTGACCGTTGCCATTTAATGCCTATCATTACTCCAGCATACCCCCAACAAAATTCTACATACAATGTTTCAATCTCGACACGTTCAGTAATGGTAGAAGAATTTAAGCAGGGTAATTTTTTTTTTTAAGTTAAATAGTTTAAAGCAGAGAAAATGGTTTTAATTTTGTTTACATTTCAGGAGAGTTATATAACAAAAATGAAGATAATACAGTTCCTGGCACGCCACTCATCAGGAAAGAATTGTTCTTGTTCCTTCCTGGTTGTAGCACTTTCCTTAGAAATACCCCTACATTCTTGTTCTTTCAGTGAAAACACTTAAAATATTCATACCTGACTACATAATCAGATAGGAAGACGCCATGTGTCTCATGTGTACATTGAATTCCATTAACTTGGAATCTATGCCTGCTGTTTTCAGCCCCCACTCAGAGGTTAGATAGAGAATGTGTCTCCTTGTGCTCACACCTCATCTTTCCTTTTTTTTTATTCCATGTACCCAAGTTTGTTCAGGCCAATCCAACACGCAACCTTGAAGCAGCTGTTTAACTGCATAAAAGATGTGCTTTCAGACAGAGCAGTTTAAGATTAGACTTCAATATAAGTTAAATTATTTTAGGTATGTGCAAATACATCCACCTTTTTAATTTGTAACCTGTCTTGATGCAAGGAATTCAACAACATCTCAACAACTTTCAGATTCGAGATCTGAACACTTTTTCTGCTTAACTCCATTATTCCAAGGCCTTACTCGTAATCCTTCACTGTGCAGTGCCTACTGTTTCCAATAACACAGCTAGGATTAGTAGAAATTGATTTTTATTAACGAGAGGGCCTGCAGGTAGAAAATATATACTGAGTGAAGTTTTGTCACTTGCATCAGTTATTACTATGGCTGAACCATGTCTAATAGCAGAAAGCCCTGCATGCTGCAACAGAATTTGCACACCAACAGCAAAAAGCAATAGAAAACACTGTGACCATTCTTTCTAGTGAAGTAAATGGTAGTCTACATTGTTTTTAATACATACACAATTCCACTTGGGAATGCATTATGCTAAAGACTATAAAAATGCTGAGAAATAACATTGTTTGTCATGCCCCACCTAGGTCTTTCAGTTACAGATGAAATTCTTCTTGGACGATGTGACTGGTCCAAACTGTTTGAACCACCAAACTTCTTTCATAAGTATAAGTAAGTATTATGTTACCTTTATTCTATATTAAATACACCAGTTACTGGATTATTTTTCTGTATCTTAGACAGTCTTTAACATGCAACAGATATTTTAGGAATTTCTGTCCCTGTAACACACGAGTCCAATAACTGTTGAATATATGTTGACCCTGTTTTGTTTGTTTTTTAAATTGGTCATATCTGGCTGACTTGCTCTCGGGCCTTAGAATTGTACTTTGGCCGATGTTTTCAAAGTAGTGTAATCTATGAATGTATAATTCAAAATATTAACTGGAATTATACGTGGGACAATTCCTTGGCTGTTTAGTGTGACACTTCAAGTTTTCTAATAAACTTGACCATCAGCAGCCAGCTTGAGTGAAAGAAAAGAATGATCTGCTCTCCCTGCCCCTCAGTGGTCTCACACATATCCATATAGGGAGAACAAAGTTCAAGTTCAGATCCTCTCTTTTCTACTGAATAGGTGGGAGAACATGTTAGGTACTACTAGGATTGTTTAAATCAAGATATACTGTTTGTGCTTAAGTATGTTCTGCCTCTTTTATAAAACTCTTCATACTAACAATTTATTATTTTATTTGTCTGTAAAGCTCCAACCTGCATTCGTACTTCATGTGTAACATTTTAGATTTTGATCATTAATACATTTTAATTATTTAGTAGTTGGTGATTACGTTATGTTTGTGCCACAACTTGCTACAAGGTTTCTGATTTTTTTTTTTTTTTTTTTTTTTTTTTTAGGCATTATATTGTCCTTACTGCCAGTGCATCCACTGAAGAGCACCATCTAGAATGGTATGTTAGCAGAACACAAATTGCAAATTTCATGCTTTTGTAATAAAATGCATCAACTTTTTTTGACTTAGAATCCAAGTTTTAGGTTAAACTTTTACCATGTAATATGGTAAAGGTCTGAAAATTCCTAGAAGTTTAAATGAAATAGGAGAGTTAAGAGAACTAAAAGTTTGTACTGGAGATTTTAAAAAGCATACTGTCAAAACCCTCTTTTTAAAATTAGGTCTTTGATTTTCTTCTGGCTAAATTGCCTATATTTTATGGGAATTTCTTTGTAGCTGACCTAGCTTCTCTGCCCGTGTTTTCTTAGCAGGCAAAGAGAATCTGATTTACTCTGCTGTGTTTCTACACTTAACAGACAGTGTTTTGGCCTGTGAGCAGACCCACAAAGTGGATATTATATATTATAATGGATAGTTTCATGCTTATATACCGATGCCTGACAGTGCAGAGATACAGCAAAGTGGAGCGCATTGGCTTTTTTTCACCTGCATAGGGAAGCCCTGTCTCGTATGAAATTATTAGCCTTAGGGTAATGGCCATTCCCAGTCCTTTGCTGCTTGCGCTAAATCCAACTCCACAAATGGGTGGCAAATTTATGACAACTGACCCTTCTAGGTAATTGCCTGGACCCTGCTAGTGCACTTTGTCTGCTTCTTTTGTAAGATGAAACACTACCATAATTCTGTTTTATTTATTGTAAGCATGTTATTACATAGTTCTGTTCTTGTTGTTCAGAACCAGTTAAACGTTTGTTCTTTATAGGGTTGGCTTGGTCGAATCAAAAATTCGTGTTCTTGTTGGGAACTTGGAGAGAAATAGCTTTATCACTCTTGCCCATGTAAATCCTCAGTCCTTTCCAGGAAATCGGGATCATTGCAAAGAGTATGTATACTTACATGTCCGGTGCACAGCTGGTACTGCTAGCTTTGTGTATAGGCTGCAGTACATCATGATGTGTTCTCTTTAGCCCTTCTGTTCCTAAAAAAAAAAAAAAATCCTTTAAGAAAATGTTGGGAAGAGATATTGGTGTGCAGTTTCTTTCCTTGCAGGACATTTACTGAATAGCCAGTGTGCAGCCTGCAGTAGGGAATAATGAGTGGAAGAGCCCCCTGCATAGAGAGTTAACCTCTATCTCTGCTGCAATCCTTGATTTGTTACAGGATTTTAAAAGAGAGAACACATTTTTGAAGGAGAACTAAAGCGTAGCTAAATAATTAGGCTAGAAATGCTGTAGATAATGTTTTGGGCTTTGTTACAATCCCAAGGAAACTACAACCCTTTAGCAGAGAAAATCCGTGCCTCCAAAAATGCCCCCAGTTGCTCCTTTTCTACTGATTCCATGCTCTGGGCTGCTGTCAGTTACTGAGCTTAGGAAGCGATGCACAGTAAACTGTGTATATAGAATATAAGTGTTACAATATAAGGCTGATTAGTAGATAATACAGATTATTCCATAGGAGCTCTGAAATCCGTGAAATTTAGCATCCGAAATGAATAATCAGCCCTGTAGCATCACCCTCTATGGCAGAAAAACCTCATAGCCTGCTTGATAATTTGTTGTGACCCCGTAAGCTTCTCAGCAGCTAATTAGAGCACACTGAGCATGTCCAGTGTTGCAGACACTTCTAACAGATTCCAGTATGGTGACCCACTGTTACAACTTTGAGGGCATGGATCATTACTAAAGTTCAGTATATAAAATATGGCATTTCTAGCAATATTCATTTTTAGGGTTTAATTTTCCTTTACTGCACATTTGTTTGCATTTTAAGGATTTCATTAACTTCAGTGACTGATTTTATATATAGATGATCCAGTAATACTGTATATATGGTTTATCAGTTCCAACTTTATGTTTAGCAGTTATGTGCTTAAGAAAAGTTCCCTAATGCCTTACCGCAACTTGTTTTTTGTGTTTTCTTCAGCAATGAATATGTATCTATGTGGTTTCTTGGCATTATTTTCAAGAAGGTAGAGAATGCTGAAAGTGTAAATATTGATTTGACACATGATATACAGTCATTTACTGACACGGGTAAGTACTTGTTGCATAAAGTGCAACCTGTATTCTGTAGGGGGGCTGTCTGTGCAGATATTCGCAAAAATGTTTTGTTTTTTTGTTTTATATTTAAAAGCTGCTTGTGTTGAATTTCCTGGCATACTGTGCGCTAGGGCTAAAGTTTCATAGAAGACCAGGTTACTCTAATTGAAAAGAGAGGAAACCCATTTTTGTGGTTGCTAACCCTTTGGAAACTATACGTAACCCTTTTTATTGGTTATTTGGGGGTTTAAGAAAAAAGGTTGTCCACGTTTCACTCTATAGGGGCATATTTTTTTTTTGTGTGTTTAAGCCAACCTCACTGGTGGTGATGCCCATAGCAACCAATATTAAGGGTCACCAACAAGTTAGAAAACAAAAGCAAACATCTGATCTGGTGTTTATGGGCAGCATCACTGATTAATGTTGGCTTACACACTCCCTAAAATAAATATGCCACTTTGTGTATGTTGCAGCATCCACTAAGCAACTTGTCTACAATTTAAATGCCCAAATTCTGCCTGCAAGCATAAATTCTGCAAAAGCCTAAAATGCTTTGTGTAGTCAGCAGTGAGTGTCCTCAATATGGAACTCTAGTGATGCTGTAGTACAGTAAATGCATTGTGGAGTCTTTGACCTCTCTGTGTTCAGCAATCTTTGTTGCAAGTAAGTTACTGTTCTTTGCAGTGTACAGACAAGCAAACAACATAAACATGTTGAAGAAAGGGATGAGAATTGAAGCAACCCATGTTAAGCGAAAACAGCTCCATCACTACCTTCACGCAGAAGTGTTGCAGAAAAGAAAAAAGGTACTACATTCAGCAGGCGGATTTCTATATCGATATTTTTTTAATGGACTTTCTGAACATGTAAATTTTTTTTTTTTTTTTTTTTTAAGCAAAGTGTTCCAGATATCAACAGATCAGCATCTGCACTTTTGTCTAAGAGAACCTCCTTGGATGGCAATTGTTTAGATAGTTCTAGAGACACAGACACTGGAACACCTTGTGACTCTCCTACATCGTGTCACAAAAGCTCTAGATCTGATAGCCCTAGTCTTCCAGATGCACAAAGGTATGTGCTTTTATCTATTTTTTTTTACTACTTTTTCTTTAGACCTTGCATACTATTCACAGCATTTCTACTATATGCATATCTTTAAAAAGCAGTGAAATCTAAAGTATTCCATGCTGTGGGCTGATGATACAATATAGAACATTTGGGACTTTATTCTATTAATATGATGCTATAAAGACTTTAGGCCTGTTGAACAGCCCTGACATAAAGGATGAAGAAAATAAATGACCTATAGTCCCTATGTTAAACTCTAGCCTCTATATTAGACCTCGGGCATTTTGGTGAGAGGCCACCAT
The DNA here is from genome assembly GCF_000004195.4 of Xenopus tropicalis. Classification (NCBI taxonomy): domain Eukaryota; kingdom Metazoa; phylum Chordata; class Amphibia; order Anura; family Pipidae; genus Xenopus; species Xenopus tropicalis. Next base: position 33,891,461 of record NC_030681.2, on the reverse strand, counting down.
AAAATGTAAGGTTTGTGGTTTGTGCCAACTATTCTCTTGTATTCATACACATAGTTCCTTGTTTGCCTGCATGCACCAGTCTGCAGATAGCAGGCATTCTGGCAGGTGGCAGAATGTATCTTAATGATTTGCCATTGGGGTACACCACAGGTTTAAATATGAAAATAACTTGGTTTTCTAATGTAACTTTCCAAATGTGGTAACCCTGTTTTCAGAAAGTCCTTGAAGGGGCAATGAAAGGTAAATGCAGTACTGTCCAACTTCTGTGGTAGCGAGGGCCAATAATGGAATTTTTGGTCTCCATTTTTAAAACACATCCACTTCAAACCACAACTCTGTTATCACCCCCTTTAAGTGATGTCTGGAATGGCCAGGTCAGGTATGGTTATATAAATACTCCCCCACACGCCAGGTTGAGAGCAGGTGTTTTATAGTGTGATGCCGGTTGACTTTTGCCGGCCCGCTTATCCCTAATCCTCTGTCATACAACAGAGGGTTTTCTCCTGCTTAGTGCTATTCTCACATCTGCCACTGGGTGGCATGTAGTTGCATACTAAAAACATGAACACTGAGAGGGTTTTTCTATGTATTTAATATAAAGTACAGTTAGGGGTATATTTAACATGCTGTGTAAAAAGTGGAGTGAAGCATTACTGGTGATGTTCCCCAGGGCAACCAATCGGCAATTTAGATTTTAACAGTTAGAAACCAAAGCAAAGCATCTGATTGGCTGCTATGAGCAACATCACTGGTAATGTTTTATTCCATTTCTAACACAGCATGATAAATATACCTCTTAGTCTGCACTGTTAAAATTGCTGGTTTATTTCAGAAACACATAAATAAGCTGGTGTGTAGCCATGAAAGCAGCCATTTAGTGATTAGGCCAAAAGGCTCAAGATAAACAGTGGTCAAATCCCATTCCTGGCTCTCTATGGGATTATATAATCGTTCTCCTATAAAACAGGGTATTTGTTGCCAAGAAATATCTCTTAAGTTTAAGTGATACAAACAAGAGCAGTAGTAAAGACCCTGCCACACATCAAAGCACAATATGACAGACTTAAGAAATCATGATAAATAACTAAACTGGCTTGCTAGAATATATCTGTGATAAACTGCTATCTTAAGAAGCCTGATATAGAGGTAAGGGAATGCTTTAATATATGCACCCAAAAAAATCTTTGAAAAAGTATGACTTCTCCATTAATGCCATTTTATTGCAGGCATTGGCAGGAAATCTTTAATTGTTGCATTGTATGGAATACAGAGATGCCATTTGTTCCTTATTCAGTGTGTGATTTTTTTTTTTTCTTAAGGCAATCTCTGCTGGAGAAAACTTCCACTGGCTGCAGCCAGAAGATGGCAGATGTTCATGTACATGCAGAGCCTGCTCAAGGACTTTCTATACCAGTCATTGGCTCAAGTAAAGTTTTTTACTTTTACTTCCAATACCTATTTTACTTCCAATACCTATTCATGTAAGAATCAATGTATAAACAGTATGCCAGTAAGCTGTTTAACATAAAATGGCTTCCAAATGCCTGAGGTGGAAGAAGTTTAGGTTGAAAGGAAGCTTTGTCTGAGCTGTATTTGTTATGTATGACATAAGGAAAAGGGGCAAACGATGATATATATTTGCAAGGTTAATACAAGTGTTGCAGTTGATCTAGGCATCTGGGATTGCCCTATCTAAGGAGGAGTTTTTCTTTTTGTATAAAACTTAAAACTGATCTATTTTTTTATTTTTTCATTTTAGAGCCTGAGTCGGCTATAGTAGTGAAAGGTCTGCTTCCACCATCCGGGTGCACCATTCCCACAGTAGTAGGATTAAATGTGATTCCACGTCTTCCATCACCACCTAACTTTTCCCAGGGAAATACTACCCAAAATGGACTGATAAATCTAAGCCCAAAAAGTGCTGCTGCTAAAAGGGCCCATCCCCCTTGCCTGGAGGATTCTCCCAAAAGAATAAGGGATACTGAAATGGTATGAATGTATTTGCTTCTAATTGAAGGGATGATCAGGGCCCAAAATATTGCTTTTTTTTGTTGGTTGGTTTTTAATTTCAGGAATTAAGTGGGTCATATAACTTTGCAGACTGCCAAATTCATACTACCCTTATGTAGACAGTATGCTCTGGCTGCGAGTGGCAATCCACCCCTAAAAGCGCTTTCTCATTAAAGAGTTTTTATTGTTTGTTTTTTTGTTTTGTTCATTAAAAACCTGTATATTCATTAAAAACCTGTATATTCATTTTCGGGTTAATGGAATATTCATGCATAATAAAAATATAATAGATATGGCAGCCTTATGGGCATTAATGTCTTTCTTACAAGCCTATAGCTGACATGGTTTGTTTTCATTCCAGCTTCTAGGATTGCCAGAGCCTACTTTTATTGAGCCTTCTGTCCCTCACGAGGAAGAAAGACAACAGTCTGGGGTAAGCAAGGATAGACCAAAATAAAGTGGATGATTGTAGTGAGATCCACTGCTTTTGTCTCCATCCCATTACCCTCAATGCCTCCCTCTCTTTGTTACAAGACATACTACCTTCTTGGTAAAATAGCTTGCAGATGGTGAGAAGGTTGTTGCCCTCATTGTTGTGCAATAGTATGGCATGATTTGTGAGGCGGTTGCAAAACAGCTGTTAAATGTATGCTGGTTACATTTGTATTTTCTAGGAAAACATCATTCCAGCTGGAGCCATGCCCATTCCCACCATTGACCGTTCTAGATCACAGGTATTATCCACAAAGTCTGAGTATTCATATTGGTGAATGTTTAATCATCACAAGGTAACTTACAGGTTAAACTAATCCTTTGCCAAATTAACAGGCACTATTTCATAGGTTTTAAGGCTTTTATATCATATGTAGGTATGTATGTGCCATATTCTTTTTCTGCTGCCTTGACCATAAATAAAAACACACATTAAATGTGCACGTTAAGTGGCACGTTTACTTTCTATGTACTGTACTACTGCAGTCTTCATTTTGCCTTGTTTTAAAATTGCCGTAGAATAGTACTTTGAGCCATATTTCAATATATTTAATGTTTATGGGCTGGATGATGGTGCCAATAACTGGCAAACAAGGCAAGTTAGTGTATTAAGGCAAACATCCAAATGTTTTAGACCACAGCGCCCGCCTAAAATATAAAGCTTCAGTCATGCTGGCTGATATTGTTTACAGAGATATTTTATATTAAATATTTGGCTTTTTGATACTACATGACTACTAAAGTGGGCACTGTACAGTTCTATACTTCAGTGGTGAATGATGGAGAAAAGACATTGTCTTTGTGTGCAAGGATGCTTACAGGTCCTGGAAGGCCCTGAATATATGTGCCCCCCCCATTAAACCTCACATGACACTTCATCCAGACTGTCTGCATCTATCTTGCCCTTAACATGTTGCTAATTATCAAAATTTTAAAAAATCTAAAATTATTTAAAGGGAAGCCATCATAAAGTATTTTCAACATTTTATATTGTTTAAATTTACATTTTCCCTTAAAAACACTAAAAACAGTGTTTTAAAGTAATTTAAAATTAATAACTGGAGTGTTTGCTTCGAAAACTCTACAATAGCTTATATAAATATGCTGTTGGGTAGCAGCCATTCAAAATAAAAAAAGGCTTAGGTTATATAGCGGACAGCAGTTAAGCTCTGTAAATCCTGGGCCATTTAGCCCTAGTCGGGTTGCCTCCATTGCTACACAGCAGCCTATTGATATAAACTATAGTAGTCTTTCTGAAGCAAACAGATCAGTTTTCCCAGTGCAGGGGAAGAGTATATTATATTGTATTTACTTTAAAACACTTTTTTTGTGTCCCTTTAAGTTATTGCTGCATGCTAGACCACACAGTGCTGTTGTGTGATTCAGCAAACCTTTCTATCCCCATTTGACTTTTATTAAGAGAATCCAACATTCAACATTTCAAGTCAGTGTTTTATTGATGACATCTCCCTTTAAATACACTGTTATATATGAATTAACTAATCCTTTTTATGTGTGCCACAAAGAGTCTACCTTTTATATAGCATTGTCAATACCAGTCTGAAAGTTTACATTTCCGTGGTTTCTGTTATAGAGGCTCCCCAGTAAAGAACTACCAGATTCATCCTCTCCTGTACCAACAAATAACATCCGTGTCATAAAAAATTCAATCCGACTAACGCTAAATCGATAACCTACGGTACTGCTTCAGGTGTATTGGAATAATGTATGTACAGACAAATCTTTCTACTCTTCAAACTTGGTGCTGTAGGTTGAGGGTTTTTAACCCTTAATGTGTAAAACTGCCATATGTACACAAGATTTTAGAGCATTTTAGAGTTTTCCATTTTTTTTTCTATCATATATTCTATATTTAAAAAAAAAAAAAAATGAAAAAAATCAGGAGATAAATATATATTTGTGTCTATTTTGTTGTGCCATTCACTGTGTTCAAGCTTAAAATTATTGAAAATTACAAAAAAAATGTTTTGCTTTTTTTGTTTTGTTTATAAACTTAAAATAAATGCAGGTTATCAGGCCTGTCCTGGAGACTTTCTAGCAGTACATTCAGTCAGATTTATTTACAAAAACATTCTCTTCTACAGCTCATAAAAACATAGCCATATACAAGGGTAGTTAAGGATTAATGCTGGCCCTTTAGACTGCTTATCTGCCCATGCATGGGACCTTCCCAACTGGCTCCATTTCAGATATTTAGCAGGCAGGTTTAAAATCCCTTTGGATGAGGACTCCATTAGCTCACTGATGTGGTTCTCTCCTCATGTGCCTGCATAGGCTTCTGTTCATAAGTTTCTGACCATTATCATCATTTAATGGCACGGTTCTGTTGCTGCATACAAATCTAGCCATGGATTGAAATTGACCAATAAATTCTATCCACTAACTTTCGAATAAGAGCCTAAAAATGTCTGGCCTCCATATTCGCCTTGTGTTATTGTTTTGCTATAACTGCTGCTTGAAAATCCTCAACCTGGTGGAAAAGCTCAGAGAGGCCTGAGAACCCTTGTTTTGAGTAACGCATTTTGTTGCCTTTGGCACTCAGTGTTAAGTATTCTTTTATTTGTTTCTGCATCCCTGCTTACTATGGTTACAGCTTATATTGCTGTGATCATTTATTTATTTTCTGCCATTGTAAATAACCAATTAAAAGCACTAAACTATAGACCCTAGGCCAACTTTGGTCTTAAATACAGTACACTCAGTGATTTTGCTTCTCATCAGTATAGACTTTCTCTGAGCTGTCTCCTGTGGAGGCAAATTGCATCTGATTGCTAGAATACCCCCAGTATTTTTACCCCCCACTATATTTTAGTTTAGCCACTGAAATGAAATTGTTGTTGTGTACCTTAATGTTGCCTACTGCATTCTTCTGATCACTTTCAAAAAGTTTAATTTTTATCAAGATGCTATATAGTGTAACCAGCTCCGTCAACAAGAATTGCTGTCTGCAAAGGTAATCTAAAAACTGAAATCCGCATCAAGAAATGTATACAGAAGCAATCCTCCAATCCTGTGCTTAGTTTTGCTGGCTAAAGACTTTTCAACCCCACGGAAGACCTTAACATTGTCACAGTAGGGCCTTGCCCACCTCTGCTACTACCTCCTGACAAGATTTACAGACAAGTGATGCGTGCAGTTACGCACCCATGGCAGTGTTCCTTTTTATTTGTACTGTTCTGCCTTCACACTGCTCACTGATTGATAGTGATCATTATACACTGATGGGATTTCAGCAAGGGCTGCTGGCAGCTAAAATGGATTAAGGGCTGAAGCAAGGATTTAGTCCCTGTTGGACACAGGCAGGGATCACAACTCTGCATTGCAGTGGGTCACTTAAGGTTCTTGATCAAAATGCCTGTATTTTGGAGTCCTATAAGAACTAATAGATTATAATCAGGTGTTTGGTAGTATACTGTCTAAATATTTCTTGTTGGGGGGCCTCTTCTAGCTTCATAAGGTTCTCTTGCAGCAAAATAAGTCTGTATTTATTAATTGCCTTGTGATTTGCCTCAGGGACGCATCAAATAACACAGTGTTTATACATTATATCTCATTCAGTTTTTAGGCTTTGCACAGCATACAGTTTATAACGGAGAAAAAAGTTTTACTACTGTTGTACAACTGCAGGTTCGGTAAAATAAGCCATATAAACTTAAACTATTTTTGTATGTAAAGTGCCACATTTTCAAACAACAAAAATAAAATTCACTTCATGTTCCCCAGTGCTGAATTAAGACTGCATTTATTCTGTGCTACATGTGTGATATCTGTTTTACATGATACTGGAGTGGCATGGCCCGGTGGAGTCAAAAGGTTCTCTAGGCACTGAAAATTATTTTATACCCTTCTTTAAAGGTATACAAACTATCTGCCCTGTCCAATTGGAGTACTGCACGACTGGGATTCTAATGATTGTATAAGCAGAAGAAAACCTCAACCTACATTTAATTAAGCAGAGGCATATCTCTGGGTTGACTTGTTACAAAGCTGCCCAAAAGTAGAGGGAGTGGACTAAAACAAACAAGTCCACAAGCCTATTTGCCTGGAGTGGGGTAGAAGAAGCCAGGTTAACGTAATAAAGAGGCTAAACTAAAGAAGGGTATAGGAACCAAAATGCAGAAGGGAGCAGAGTGGCAAATAGCCAAATGAGTGGAAGTGAAGGAGCTGTTTTTTTTTTTTTTTTTTTTTTTGCCTATATATGTACAAACAAAAATGTTGGGTGGATGACATGCTATTATAAGATTGCAGAAACACCAACCCCAGCCACAAATTTAGCTGGCTGGAACCTTAAGCCTATATATAATAATTGGAAGCTCTGAGGTTTTCTTTCCACAAGGATGCTGGACCCTGTGCTGCTGCTTTTAGTTATGTTAACAGATGGGAATGACTTGCAGGTTTTTAATTTGAGTATGGCAGCATCTCCAGTGGGGGCAACACTAAAAAGCCTGCCCCATGCATTCTCTGGCAAGATCTTGAGTACCAAGCCAAAACCATTATAAATAAAATTAAAGAAATACAGATCCCCTGAGTAAGTTGGGGCATATGTTTAGCCAGCTCTGTGGGATTTAGACAAACCAAATGTAAATCCTGCCTTTTGGTCAGCATTTTTGCCCCTGACCTTTGGTAACCCAAAATAAATATATATATAATTAGTGACCTAAAACACCATATGATTATCAAAGTCCTAAAAGTAGATGAAAAAACCTAGTTAACCAAATAATACAACAATTAGTATATCTGGTCATGTATTTATTGAAAATGATACTTTTGCTACATGCAAATTTTATTGTAAGTGAATCCTTAGAGTTATTTTATAATTTTGAAGGTGAAATCAGAGTCTGGTATTTCAGTTAATGGGATGACAATCAAGTGTGAGTGGGTTTTATTTAAAGGAACAGTAACACCAAAAAAATGAAAGATTTTTAAAGTAAATGAAATATAATGTACTGTTGCCCTGCACTGGTAAAAGTTGTGTGTTTGCTACAGTAACTCTACTATAGTTTATATATAATAAGCTGCTGTGTAGCCCCGGGGGCAGCCATTCAGGCTGGAAAAAAGGAGAAAAGGCACAGGTTACATAGCAGATAACGGATAAGCTCTGTAGAATACAATAGTGTTTTATCTGTTATCTGCTAAGTGCCTGTGCCTTTTCTCCTTTGAATGGCTGCCCCCATGGCTACACAGCTGCATTCTTTATATAAACCATATTAGTGTTTCTGAGGCAAACACACCCGTTGTACCAGTGCAGGGCAGCAGTACATTATATTGGAATTTCTTTAATACACTTGAATTTTTTGGTGTTACTGTTCCTTTAAAGAACAGGGATCCAGCAAAGCCTTATCACACACGACACATTTGTGGATGTGCACCATGGTTCAAACAAAGGAGGTGTCTGAAGATCTTAGAAAATTAGTTGTTGATGCCCATAAAGTTGGAAAAGGTTACAAGACTATCCCTAAAGAGTTTTGCTTCCATCGATTTAAAGTGGCCACACAAGTGGCGATCTGACCATCTTTCGTGCGACCATCGGTCACACGAAAGATTGTCTGATCCGCCACTAACCATCAGGGTTGAAACCGGCAGATAAGGAGGTAGAAACAATAGGATTTCTACCTCCTTCTGCCGATTCAGCGATGAAGGCAGATTTTGGTCAGGCGCCTTCTATGGTGCCCGATCAAAATCTTTTAACTGGCCTGTTCGGAGAGTCGACCGATATCCGCAGCAATATCGGTCGACTCGCCAACTTGCCATACACGCACCGAAACGAGGTTTCGTACGATATTATCTGTGCGTGTATGGCCAGCTTTACAGTCAGACAGATTGTGTAAAAATGGAAAAAGACTTGTTACCCTACCCAGAAGTGGTTGATCATCTAAGATAACTCCAACTGCAAGGCGTCTAATAGTCTGAGAGGAACAGGGTAACTTCTAAGCAACCAAAGGCCTGTCTTACATTGGAAAATTTTGATGTTCATGAGTCCACCATCAGGAGAACACTGAACAGCAATGGTGTGTATGGCAGGGCAGCAAGGCAAAACCAGTGCTCAGTCAGGTACCAGGATTTTGGTATTTTCCACTGTCCATAACCTGGCACTTAAAGTAATATGTGTGGTTTTTACCAGGGGAACTTCCATCCTACTCTCAATTACCTTAGCCCAGTTGCAATAGAAAGCTTCTGAAAATAGAAGGTATTCCCAAGCCTTATGCTTAACAAAAGGAATTGAGTGGACACATACAGATGACTCCTTTATGCCCCTGTAGTAAAATCTGTATCCAGCCTAACAGTTCAGAGCAACTTATCCAAACTTGCAGACAGCCAGTCAGTTTTAATTTTTTTAGGTCTCCTCTTAGCAAGACATTGGAGAGTGATTTCTGAAGGGGGTGAGTATGCAACCAAACAAAAAACTATTAAGGTTAGGCCGAGAGGCCAAGAAGCAAAAAAAAAAAAAAAAAAAAAAAAAAGCTCTTGTGCCTCACTCTGCCATAGACACATGACTTCAGCCTGTTAAACTCTTCCTTAAGTCTTAACATTTTTATGAAGCACCCTAAATTATCAGAAATCAACATACCATAGAATCCAAGAATCTGCACCAAAAACCTCTTGTATCAGTTGTTCCCCACCTTTTTAGATTGTAAGCTTTTGTGAGCAGGCCCCTCTAATACAATGTATGGCTGTTTTATGGTGTAACCCTTGTTTGCTATATAATTATTGTTAAGGCCTGTATAAATTGCTGTTGATTTCTGCTCCATTGGCAGATGACAAAGAACAATGTATTTTTTAACAATAATTTCCAGCATTCTCAGCCAGCTGGATTCTGTTATAATTGTTCAACTGTCAGAAGTAGTTGATGCAAATAAGCCCTCCATCCAGTGCTAAATGGCTTTCAGTATCATCAAAGAGCAGAGGGCTGGATCTGGAACTCCAAAATGAAGCTGCACAGTTTGCGAACCTATGATTAATTATACAGTGGAGGAAATAATTATTTGACCCCTCACTGATTTTGTAAGTTTGTCCAATGACAAAGAAATGAAAAGTCTCAGAACAGTATCATTTCAATGGTAGGTTTATTTTAACAGTGGCAGATAGCACATCAAAAGGAAAATCGAAAAAATAACTTTAAATAAAAGATAGCAACTGATTTGCATTTCATTGAGTGAAATAAGTTTTTGAACCCCTACCAACCATTAAGAGTTCTGGCTCCCACAGAGTGGTTAGACACTTCTACTCAATTAGTCAACCTCATTAAGGACACCTGTCTTAACTAGTCACCTGTATAAAAGACACCTGTCCACAGAATCAATCAATCAAGCAGACTCCAAACTCTCCAACATGGGAAAGACCAAAGAGCTGTCCAAGGATGTCAGAGACAAAATTGTAGACCTGCACAAGGTTGGAATGGGCTACAAAACCATTAGCAAGAAGCTGGGAGACAAGGTGACAACTGTTGGTGCGATTGTTCGAAAATGGAAGGAGCACAAAATGACCATCAATCGACCTCGCTCTGGGGCTCCACGCAAGATCTCACCTCGTGGGGTGTCAATGATTCTGAGAAAGGTGAAAAAGCATCCTAGAACTACACGGGAGGAGTTAGTTAATGACCTCAAATTAGCAGGGACCACAGTCACCAAGAAAACCATTGGAAACACATTACACCGCAATGGATTAAAATCCTGCAGGGCTCGCAAGGTCCCCCTGCTCAAGAAGGCACATGTGCAGGCCCATCTGAAGTTTGCCAATGAACACCTGAATGATTCTGTGAGTGACTGGGAGAAGGTGCTGTGGTCTGATGAGACCAAAATAGAGCTCTTTGGCATTAACTCAACTCGCTGTGTTTGGAGGAAGAAAAATGCTGCCTATGACCCCCAAAACACCGTCCCCACCGTCAAGCATGGGGGTGGAAACATTTTGCTTTGGGGGTGTTTTTCTGCTAAGGGCACAGGACAACTTATTCGCATTAACGGGAAAATGGACGGAGCCATGTATCGTGAAATCCTGAACGACAACCTCCTTCCCTCTGCCAGGAAACTGAAAATGGGTCGTGGATGGGTGTTCCAGCACGACAATGACCCAAAACATACAGCAAAGGCAACAAAGGAGTGGCTCAAGAAGAAGCACATTAAGGTCATGGAGTGGCCTAGTCAGTCTCCGGACCTTAATCCAATAGAAAACCTATGGAGGGAGCTCAAGCTCAGAGTTGCACAGAGACAGCCTCGAAACCTTAGGGACTTAGAGATGATCTGCAAAGAGGAGTGGACCAACATTCCTCCTAAAATGTGCGCAAACTTGGTCATCAATTACAAGAAACGTTTGACCTCTGTGCTTGCAAACAAGGGTTTTTCCACTAAGTATTAAGTCTTTTTTTGTTAGAGGGTTCAAAAACTTATTTCACTCAATGAAATGCAAATCAGTTGCTATCTTTTATTTAAAGTTATTTTTTCGATTTTCCTTTTGATGTGCTATCTGCCACTGTTAAAATAAACCTACCATTGAAATGATACTGTTCTGAGACTTTTCATTTCTTTGTCATTGGACAAACTTACAAAATCAGTGAGGGGTCAAATAATTATTTCCTCCACTGTATGCCCCCAGTTTCACCTATCTAGCATTTAGAGACCACAAAATGAAGTTAGCGCATACATATTTCATGGCTGCCCCCAGAAAACCTTCTTTTTTCAGAAAATACACATTCTGCCAAATGTAAAATGGGTAATAAGTCTTTTTATATGGCAATGCACCAAATATCAAAAATTTGTATGTAATTTCTAAAAATTGTCTCAAAGCTTGCATTTTACCTAATTCTATACCCCACATTTTGTAACGTATCTAGATATGAACATCAGGGGTCTACTGAATTGTTTGATGCCCAATATGCATAGATTTACCAAACCATGTGGCATGCAGAAGCACCCAAATAGATATATAGCAGACAAAATTTCCATGGGCAAAAACAAGTAAAGAACAATGTGGAATGTAATAAAATTAGTGTTTTCGGAATCACAGTTTGAATATTTTGACAAAATCAAGCAACAACACCTTTGCGGAACTGAAAATGCAATAAAATGGCAAAAAAATTCAATAAATCACTAAAAATGCACCAAAATCACCAAAGGTTATATATATAAATAACATACAAAAGGGGTTAGTACATACGCTATCTGCTATGGCAGTGGGCTGTGCTGGGGGGAGATAAAAGACAAGGAAACGACAGGCACGTACTATCCAAGTGCCTGCTGTTTCCTATGGGATTGCGCCCCAGGGGCCACTCGTTCCCTGCCTCTGTTCATTGCCTAGAGCTGGGAATAAGTGGGGAGCAAAGGAGTGGCGCTGCAGAATGTAGAATCAACAATCTGCAGCACTTCAGTCCTTTTATCCACAGAACGTAGATTCTACTTTCTGTGGCACTTAAATGTTTAATGTTTAAATTATTATTTTTTTTAAGATTTAAAATATGAAGATTCAAGATTGTTTTTAGTCGCCACGACTGTGGTTTTCTTAAAATTCACAGCAACTAATCGCCCCATCTGTCTTCACGCTAAGACAAATATGCAGTAATAGGGGAAGTCAGAAATGGTTCCATTCCCCAATGGTTACATTCTAATGCTTGCATTATATGAGCATTTTCACTGACTATATTCCTACCTACAGTTTCAACAGTACTTGACATTGTTCAGCAACATTTTAGGGTTTTTTTTTTTTAATCTATTTTGAATCTGGAATAGTTCTTTATTATGAATCTGTGTGGCATACAGGCTGATGGTCTCTTGTTCCTTGCTCAATCAGGAGAGAGATACTACCAGTGAAAAGAAGTTGGGATGAGGCACTTCTAAATTCTTTGGGACAAGATCTGGCTTGCTCCCAGGGGCTCTTAGGTTAGTCACAAAAAAAGCTTCATTACCGAAGTGCTGATATTTGCTATACAGAAACAGAAATGAAAGCCAAGTGTTCCCACCTATGCTTTAGCCCCTATGGTACTGTGGAATATATGTGGTAGGAACGCCCCTCTGTTTAGTCAGACTTTTTAGGGCTAAACTGTATGCAAATAAAATTGCTCATTAATTAGGGCCTTTCTGGGCCCCTGCAATTGTAGGCTCTGCTTCCTCTGTAATTATGCCCCTGTAAAGCAATGTATAGTCTTTCCCTACAATAGGCAAAGTAAATGTGAACTACATTTTGTTCAATAAACTAGACTCTTTTATAGGAGCACTTCATGGATTATGGAGCTGTGAGGTGACAGTATGGGGGACACTATTCCCTGTATATCCCGTATTTTTCGCCCTATAAGACGCTCCGGAATATAAGACACACCCAATTTTAAAGGAGAAAAATCTAGAAAAAAAAGATCAACTGTATAAAGTTAATTGTCTCTGGGCTCGCTTCTGTGCTTTTATAAGGTTGCGCCCTGTGCGTGTGACGTCACGGGCGCAACCTTATAAAAGCGAGGATGCAGCAGAGAGCCGCGGCACAGAGAGGAAGACAGTTCGCCGTATAAGACGCACCGACTTTTCCCCCCCCAGAAAAAGTGCGTCTTATACGGCGAAAAATACGGTATATCTGACTGAGAGGCATAGGGGCACATTTATGAATGTTCGAATCCCGAATGGGATAAATTCGGATTGGATACGATAATTTCTTAAGATTGCAAATATCATGAAAATGCTTATGAAAAAATGCTATTAGTCACGATGATATCGTATTGGCGGTCCAAAAGTCACAAAATTTTCGTAACAAACGATTGTAAATAGCGGGAAAACCTTTCCGTTTTTTTCGCGCAAGTGCAGGGAAAAGTCATGCAGGCGCTGAAAAAGTCGCGCATGTGACGAAAAATTCGCCCAAAATATACACTCGGAGCGTTCATGTCTTAGTAAATCTGCCCCATAGTGTATAAATAGCCCATTAAATGTTATTGAATGAGCACAGTTTATCAGTAGTAGTACTTAGAAAAGGCAATATATAGTTACCCATACTAGTTCTACTCAGCCTGGCCAAGAAGCCTTGGCACCCCAGGGCAAGGGGGGCGAGTATTACAGGCGCTTCAGAACCTTTTTCATTGGGCCAAAGTCCTAGGGATCCTTACACTAAAAGAAAAGGAGCAGGAGGACCCCACTTCATGAAGTGATAAGTACAGTATCCCCACTCTTATTCAGTGGCATTTCACTTAGTGAATCTCGTCACAAGGCGATCATGTGGTTACACGTCTAGCTTCGCACAAACCTCGCTTAGGTCACTCGACGTCAAAATAACTATATATCTCCTCACCAGCCCCGCAGCCCCCACAGCCCATAGTAAATGGGAGCCCATGCACATTTATTTGTGGGTGCGATTAGCTGACATCTTTGTGGTATTACGCACGTTTCAGGTGAAAGGGACTTTCCACTCAAGGGCAGAATCAACACTATCAAAGCGGCCTCACAAGAAACTCCCAGACGCTCTGCCCCGCCCCCTCTCGTCACAGCCGAACCCCATTGGTGGAGCTTCAGCAATGCAGCTCTCTACATAATACTGCAGAAGTCTCGCCAAGTGAGAAGTATCGCACGCAGGGGAATCGCTGGTTTATGAGCGTGTGCTGCTGGAAGTTCGCTGTAGCAAGAGAAGCTCCTCTGCCTCAGCCCTGATATCTGTTCATTGAAGGTGCGCATTTGTAGCTTGGCAGCAGGAGGGCTGCGGGGAATAGAGTGGATACGTTATAGAAGGCACAGGCTGTGGATGCTGAGTTAGGGGGTCGCGTTTCCTGAAAGATGCCCAAGCTGTAAATCCTGACCCTTCTGTGTCTCTGTGACTGTTGCTGGAAGCTGAAGGATACCTGCCGCCCAAGGACACTTTCCCTTTACTTCACTGCCCAGGTTCCGGCTGTCTCTCCCCTCACTGGCTGTCTCTCCCCTCACTGGCTGTCTCTCCCCTCACTGGCTGTCCCTTACACAGAGCACAAGATGACTGGTAAGATTTCATGCCACTGATAGATTTTATGAAGAATTCTTGGGCAGATCTGGGTGAAAATGTAGTTTGGCCGGGGCCCCCTCATTCATAGACCCATAACCTTGTGTAGAGACTATTCAGGATACTGCAGGTCCTGCAGCCCTTTGGCTGTTTTTGACTTGCAACAAGATCCACAACGTCTGGAGGTGCTTCAGGCTGGATATCCCTTATGTGTGTCAACCCAACCCAGTTTTTCCCCATTACTAAAGTGATCTCAATACATAGATTGCAAGCTGCATATTTATATGACAAATGGGATAGCAGGAGAACTAGTTCCACAACAGCTACAGCTGTCTGTCACTGCATGGTGGATTTCAAGGCTTCCTTGGGATATCAAAACTATGGCTGTCAACCTCCCAGTCCTCTGTATCCTCTTAAACTGATATTTGTAGGTCTCCAGACTTCCTCTTTCATGTGTTTATCACCATGCTTATTATAACTTGTACACTTGTTCCTATTGATCAAATGCAAGGGTGTATGCAAAATTCTAAAGCTATTTCCTCTTTGCTCACTGAGCATTACACTGTAACAAGGAAATGCCAGCAGTTGTAGCCACAGTTAAAAGTATATGTACAGGATGTTTTCCCCTAGACTGGCATCTGTATATTGTTTCTTCTACCAACCTACTAGAGCTGACACAAGCAAAGTATCTTATCCGAAAGGGAAAGTTAGAAACCAGACTATTTGCCCTGTCTACATACACCACACACAAGGGCTGTAGGAATGCATTGGGCCAAGCACTGGACCTGTAGGAATATATTGGGTCAAGCACAGGACCTGTAGAAATGCATTGGGCTGATTTACCATATTAAAGGAACAGTTCAGTGTTGGGTAAAATGGATAGACTGCACAAAATAAAAAAATATTTGTAATATAGTTAGGCAAAAACATAATCTACAAAGGCTTGAATGAGCATAATAGCCAGAACACTACTTCCTGCTATCAGTTCTCTAACCTCTTAGTTAGTCAATGACTTTAGGGGGGGGCACATGGGACACAACTGTTCAGTTAGTTTGTGAGCACACAGGTCAGATTCATATGCAAACTAACTGAACAGTTATGGCCCATATGGCCCCCCTCAAGTCACTGATTGGTTCCTGACTGCTAACAGCTTAGAGAGCTGTAATGGAGGAAGTATAGTTCTGGCCATTATGTTAGACATCTGCTCACTCCAGCCTTTATAGATTACATATTTGCCTAACTAACTATATTGAAAACATTTTTATTTTGTCTATTTTACAAATTTTCCATTTTACACTGAACTGCTCCTAGTAGCAAAAGATGGTGGTTGTATAATCTGAAGTAGGACAGCAGCCCTGTTGTACAGCATTCATTAGGGTTTAAATTAAGATTCCCTTCCAGTAGGGCATGCAACTCTTGCCATCACTTCTCAGGGGTTTTCTGGGTGCTGACTGCCCTTAACCTACATTTTCTGCTTGTCTGCAGCATGCTCTTATTTTCCTTGGGTATTGTTGGTTATTACAGGGTGGCAAAGATGCTCCAGTGTAAATACATAGCTCTTCTTATGGTTTTGTGCCCCAGCTCTCCCGGCAGCTAACAGGAAAGGATGCCCCCTAATATTATGAGCCATTCATGAATCAGGGTATTTTCTTTTTACCGAAACAAAAAAAAGTCTCGAAAAGCAAAAAGAAGAAGTTGAGATTCCCCAGTGCGTGTCATGAGAGAGAGAGAGATAGACAGACCACTTCCCTAAATGCTGAAAAAAAAGTAGTGCTATCCAATCAAAAGGTTTGCAGAATATGACATCATGCCAATCAAGTAGATGAACCAGCTCCTTATTGCACAAATATAGCATCGCTACAGGATAAACCCCTTCTTTCACTGAGTGACGTAGTGATAGGAACCCTGATGTTTATTTGTCTAGCCTCAGCATGACTTTATTAGCAAAGCTTGGAGTGGAAATTTAAAACCTTCAGGTACATCCTAGCAGGGAACAGCCCACTCGTATGCGCAGTGTTTATCCACCTGCAGCAGGAGAGCAACAGGTCTGGAGAGTTATATGGGAAGTTATTTCCCTGGGGGGTAAATGGCTTTCATTGAGAAAAATATGTAAACATTTGGGGGAGTATATTAGGTGTTTTGAAACCATGCCAGTTACAAAAAATCAATACCCAGTTTAATGTAATCATCCTACAAAAGAACATTTTACGGTTTCTAAAAAAAAGAAGGGATATTTTAGAGCACCGGAATGCAGTGTTAAATGGGGAACAATCTTGAGCCCCTTCACATGAACAGCCATGTTCATTCATGCACAGTGTATTAAATGGAATTAGGGGACAGCTAATGCCATTATACAAAAAAAGCTTTAAATCATCAATTTTATGACAGTAGGCTGGTGTTTTGCATTCACAGGGGTATAAAACAGACAATTTTATACCCCATAATGTTACTGCCCAAACCAGCAGAAAATAACGAATATGAGATTAACAAAAATATTAATTTGCCTTCATTGGACTGCTTTACCTGAGAATCTGTACTGCAGCCATATTCCATTAAGTTTTAACATTTGCACTTGATATAATGGTAGAATTACCGCCAGATACATTTCCATAGAGATCATTGTAACCATTGTGTATCTCACAGGTGCAGTTTGTTGCTGCATTTATACAGTGACGTTCCCCCTAGAAGTTCCTTTCTGGCTATAGTCTTTCACATCGGGGGCCTAGTCACATAACTAATATTGCTGTGACTTGCTTATTTCTACCGAAAAGCTGGATATTTTGCTACAAAGATAAAAGCAAAACATTGCATCCTGACAGAATTTCAGTAAGCACATATATAAGAACTTTCTCTAAATCTAAGGACAAGCGTAGAAAGCAGGAAATACACTTGTTTTCCCCTTGCATGAAAGAAGAAAACAAATATAGCTATTATATTTTATATCAACTGACTAAAAATAAGACCATTATGAAGGGGAATTATATATGTACCAGTAATCTAATTAACTTCCTAGCAAAAAACAAACATGGAGAAGCTTCAGTTGCCTAGTTTTCCCTGCTTGACTCAAGAAATAACAAAAACTATAGATTTTTTATGATTAAAACAATGTGTGAGTACAACACAAAGTATGATCAGCACAAGCCCTATTCATTGCACTTATGTTAAATAAGGGGGAATACTGCCCCTTTAAATACTGCAGATTATCATCCAGCGAAGGAATAACTTTCTTATTTGTTAGGCTTGCATATATGTATAAATTGATCACTCATTTTTTAGTCTTATGAGATGTTTGGGGAGTTTTCCCCACAACTGTTGTGTAACTTCCTAGATTGTGTTCCTTGCAGTGTGACATCGCATGATAGTAAAGAGGAAATGAATAGCCTGTGTGCTACCCTATTGCTTTACACTCAATTATTCACATTGTATTTATATAGTTTGGGCTATTTGGGCCTCTGTGTACTTGAAATTCCAGGGCCTATTTTAAATCCCAATCCAGACCTGGCTGAACAGTACCATGCTTCCCAGAATGATGTCAAAATCTTAAAAATATTTTCACAGCAGAAAAAGTGTTCTTATAATGGCTCTTTATGGGAAATTTTAACTTTCTTTCTTCCTATAAGAATTTTTTCAAATAATAATACATTGTAGGAAAAAAGATTTTTTCTTTTACTCCAAATGTTACTAAATCTTTCCTAAATGTATTATATATTTTGGTCAGAATGCTGGGGATAGATCTCTGACATTGCGGGGTTTGCCCATTCCTGTCAATTGCATCATAAGTTCTTAGGTAGGGAATGGGATTCTTTCAGCACCACTATACACTGTATACACTGTATTAGTAAAAGATAACTTTGTTCATGGAAATTCCCAGTATGATTCCTGTTTTGCCTGTGGGTACTTTGCTCCTGGACCATTGTGTCCCTTGTAAATTGTATACAAGTCTTCCTTGTTGATGGGTATTAGTTATAGTTCATTGACATTGGGCCTGGCCCAGTTCTAGTGTCTCATTGCACTGGTTTGGGTCATTAGCGGTGTGACAGAGATGCTTTAATATCTATTTTCCAATGGATTTGCTTGCCAAGGGCAGTTTAATCATAAACTCCAAATTATCAGGGGAATCCCAGCATGTTGTCATAGTTTGAAGTTCCTAATTTTCACTTTCATTTTTCAGGCCTGCTCCATATGGAGTTTAGTGAACTTTAAGGGGAAATCCCACATTTTTGTATTCTGTCTATGCTCATCTTCCCTTACATAGAAAATAGCACCATAGCTTAGTTGTAGCTCAGTGTGGGGCTGTCATTTTGATCTGGCCAGCAAAATGAGAATTGATGCCAGTGGTATTAGTAAGAACAGAAATGGCAAAGAGAGGAAAACCAGTGATTTTTATGGAAAAATTTGCAACCTTTCCCATGCCATGCCATTATGTCTTCCCATGTGTGAACATATTGTGTAGAAGCAATACAGACTGGAACTAAAAGTTCTTCCTAAGGCATACAGACCAGAACAACACATGAGCACTGAACAGGGTGCTTCTCTGTGTATGTACCACACAGTAACTTATTTGCAAGCTGCAACCCATTTTTTGGTATCTGATATTTGTCCACAGCAGAGAGATGTAGATTTTTAACCATACCGTATGGGTAAATTTATGATTCTATCTTATTTTAGATTCAAGCCCCTCTTTCTCTTGCAGCATTTCATCATTCCCAAGTGCTTCCCATAGTAAATTATATAAAATGTGTGTTGTAACTGTCTTGCAGATACAATTTCATCCATCTATGGTTTGGGACCACCCTAGGGGGGCCACAGTTTGGGTAGCATTTATTTATGGCTTTGTAAATAGGGATGATGAAGTGTTGTTCTTGCTGGCAGGTTCTATAGTTCAATCAGTAAAGCACCTTGTAAAACCTGACTAAATAGAGCATTCTGCCCCTCCCACTTCTCTTCCATTGGAGAGGCAACTTGACTAGATGCTGAGTCAGCATGACTGCCAAACTGGGTCAGACTTCTCAATTCTTATAGTTCTTTTAGTGATTGGCTGACTGAGTTATTGTACTATTGCTCTAGCAGGGCTATTTTAATAAATGGACAAAAGGGACATTTGTCCAGAGCCTATGAGGAGAGGGGGCCCATCTGGTATAACTTTTATCTGAAGCATACTGCATAGATTCCATACCCCTCATATTAATGAACTGGCATAGTGCTTCAGAATGGTTATTTTAATTTAATTGTTTTTTCCTTGTAGCATCCCCTTTTTCTTATTTATTTGCACTCATGGTTGTTGGTCCAGAGAAGAACAGCTAGGAGTCAGGTCTGGTTCAGTAAGTGCAGACCATTTCTTCACTGCCTGCCTTATTGTACTGAAGTTCACGTTCATGAGGGTTATTCTATCACAATTTTTTGGGGGCAATCTGCCTAGGGTTGCCACCTTTTTTGGCTTGGGAGTCTGACAAGGGGGCGGGTGATATTTCAGGGGTGTGTTTATAACATTAGGGGTGGGGTTATAATGTGGCGATCAGCAATTGGTTGATCGTAATGCCATTAACTTAAGTCAGTTTTCACCCAGACAACCCTTCTGAAAACCAGGTTGCCTGTGTGAAAACCAGATGGGTGGCAATGCTAAATGTGGGCCCATCATTGCAGTCCTTGCCCTGGGCTCATTGGTACATTAAAGTTGCCTTGTACTCTATGTTATATATAAGATCTAGGTTTTGTCCAGGAGAGATAGTGAATTAATGGAACAGGCTGCTGGTTAAAAAACTTAGAAAAAAATATATTTGAGTAAATAAGACAGAATTAGTGTACACAACTAATCACAACAAATGCCAGTACTATACAATACATAGAATGATGCCCCACAGCAAAATTATATTACCCCTCCCTAGTCATTGTTTAGAAACATATATTTACTGCTTATTAGTCAGTGCCACTCTGGGCCCCCCTGGGCAAATGGGGAGTTGCTTTATCTATAGGGAAATACCCCAGCATGTAGTAGCATTAGCAATAAAGCATAGACCAGTCAGTCCAATCATTATATTTTTACCCTCTTAAAGGGGCAGTGTACCACCTGGTTCAACATGAGTGCCATGAATAGGTCATGTGCTGAACATACTTTTTTATTATTGTTTTAATCATATAACATCTATGGTTTTGTTATTTCTTGAACAGAACAAATGAAGAAACTGAAACTACTCCTTGTTTCTTTCCCTCAAAGCAGAAAATTAGATTACCAGTATACAACCCCCTCCCTTCCCCTTTGTAAATATGTTTTTTTTACTATGCAGTGTACTGTGCATTGGTAGTATAATTATCTAACTCAAAAGGACCAAACATAGAGTAGCTTCAGTGTCCCTGTTTAGCTCAAGAAATAACAAAAGCCTGTCAAACTAGAAACCCGTAGCCAGAAATGCCCCTCTGGCTCATTGTTATGCCCCAAACGTTTCAGGCATGACTATGACATCATCAGTTACAAAATAATCTCACTCTTGAACATATATATATCTGATTATGTGGCTCAGTACTTGTAGAAAGTTGTACTGTACCCATTCAGAGCCTAGACTGTATTTTGTCTGAGCTAGTACACAACATGATAAAGGTTTCTAAAAACCCTTGAACACTTGACTATGTATGGGATAGCACAGTGTGCCTACATGTATGCAGTCCCGATCAGGCTACACTTATACCTAAACGCTACACAGAAAAATATGGACAGTGGCGGCTTAGAGGTGTTTTTTTTAAATGTATGTATTTTTGCAAGATATACATTCATGAAAAAAAAATTGTAAATTAAATTGTGACTGAAATCAGTATTTGTCTATAAATTTACCAACAATGTCCTTGTCTGGTAAATCTTAACTTCTTTTTATCATAATCCCCAAGAATCTACTCCACAATCCTCCTTTTGATGTTATCACTCCACCATGTACATTGTGTCCTGCTTCTCCTACATCACTGTTCCACCCCTCCTACAGCAACTGACCACCCCTGGCCAGTATTCTATGATTCAGAAGGTGGCAACCCTATTTATTACTCATACCATTAAAACATTTTATCTGTAGTCAGTTTTCTTTTGGCTAAGATTTCAGTTTCCACAATGCTTTACATCAGGAGTCCCCAACCTTTTTAACGCTTGAGCAACATTTAGGGTTCTGGCACACGGGGAGATTAGTCGCCCGAATCTCCCTGTTCACAGGCGACTAATCTCCCCGAGTTGCCATCAGCTGGCATCCCACCGGCGACAATGTAAGTCGCCGGTGGGATGGCACATGCGGTGGCGCGATTTCGGCAAATCGCCGAAAATGCCTCGTGAGGCAACTTCGGCGATTTGCCGAAATCGCCTGCGCAGCGCGTGCCATCCCACCGGCGACTTGCATTGTCGCTGGTGGGATGGCAATTCGGGGAGATTAGTCGCCCGCGAACAGGAAGATTTGTCACGGGCGACTAATCTCCCCATGTGCCAGAGCCCTTAAATATAAAAAGGTTAGGGAGCAACACAAGCAAGAAAAAAGTTCCTAAAAGGCTGTAATTGGTTATTTTGTAACCCCGATGTGAATTGGCAGGGTACAGGAGGCTTTGTTTGGTAGTACCCATGGTCTTTACACCTCCAAAACTTGCCTTTAAGTTAGAAATTCAAGAATAAAGTCCTGCTTTGAGGCCACTGAGAGCAACATCAAAGGGGTTGGTGAGCAACATGTTGCTCATGAGCCACTGGTTGAGGATCCCTGCCTTACATGTTTTGTGATTAAGGGTAACGGAACATACAAATACTGATTGATTGAGGAGGTACAGAGGGCCCTGCTCAGTGGAGCTTACAATACAAAGTCATTGCAAAAGCTTATTTATTGCATGTTAAAAAGGTGCTGAGAATTACGGGATGGCCGGTGTTATTTTAAACAAATAATTCACATTTTAAAAAATGATTTCCTTTTTTCACTGTAATAATAAAATAGGACTTGTACTTGTTGGTAACTAAGCTGCATGAACTTATATTGGGGGCAAACCTATTGGGTTATTTTATGTTTAAATGAGTTTTTAGTAGACCTAAAGCATGCTGATCTAAATTACAGAATGATTCCTTATTCCGAAAATTCCAGGTCCCAAGCGTTCTGGATAACAGGTCCCAAGCATTCTGGACAAAAAGTCCCACACCTGTACTGTTAAATTATCACAGAGACAAAGCAAGCTCTATTCCAAGATAAAAGGTCATCGATTTTAGCCAAAGGGTATACCTAGTAATTTTGTTTTTGCTTCTCCTTTCATTTTTTATATGCCTTTTTAATATTTGTACCTCCCCAGAATTTAGCCAATATGCTGAATAGTCATTTCTACAGCACCCCAAAGTATATTGAAAGTATTTTAATTTTGCTCTGTTTAGTAATATTACTCATTCCTTTCTGATTTTACTTACAGGATTTTACTCACTATTGGCTTTATATTCATTCTTCAAAAAAAATCACAGATTCCACTAATTTTGATCCCATGCATCTCTCATCTGGTTTTCAGAGTGAATGTCTTAATGCGACCACACTGTACAGCTTAGCCCATCTTACACTTCTCTTGTGTTAACAAAAGCTGGGTCAGAGCTTCCCTAGAAAAGGGGGCCTGCCCGGTGTAAGAGGGGGAGGAAGCAGTCTTACTATCAGTAATAAAGATACAAGGGTGGGAACGCTGTCTATGTCATTTATTTAAAATGCTCTGACAGTTCTGTATTTTATTGGTAACATTATTGTAAACTGCATTTCAAAGAAAGAACTTTCACACTCACATTCATAGTTATTGGTGGCCCAGGGGGCATTTATCCTAACCCTAATCTTTATTAGGATCTTTAGTCTTCATTTTTATTTAACATTTAAAAAGGAGAAACAGGTCACAACTAATATACAGTAAGCGCTGGAATTTGGCTACAGTATTACTGAGGCAGCACAGTTCAGTGATTGATTAGTCAAAACCTTCTGCATTGTGTCCACTTTTGTTTAACTTGTTCATTAATGAATTACTGGAGTGTATTGTAAGTAATGTATCAGTGTTTGCAGAAACTAGGGTTGGCACCTATGCGGTTGTCAAGCAGGCAGCATGGTTTTTGTCCGGCTAAGGACTAAAATTATGGACTAAAATCTGGAAAGGACTTTGAATTGAAAGAAAGTGATCAGCCAATAGCTACTTTCCATGTCATAACCCTGCCCCTGAAACATTGCCCTGATGTCTTTGGTCCTGCCCCCCTGCCCTGACCCCAAGCCTTAAGGGCTCTGGCACACGGGGGAGATTAGTCGCCCGCGATTAACTCCCTGTTCGCGGGCGACTAATCTCCCCGAGTTGCCTACCCCTGCCATCCCACCGGCAAACATGTAAGTCGCCGGCGGGATGGCAGACGCGGCGGCGCGATTTCGCGCAAATCGACGAAAAAGACTCGCGAGGCTTTTTCGGCGATTTCCGCAAATCGCCCCGCCGCGTCTGCCATCCCGCCGGCGACTTACATGTTTGCCGGTGGGATGGCAGGGGTAGGCAACTCGGGGAGATTAGTCGCCCGCGAACAGGGAGTTAATCGCGGGCGACTAATCTCCCCCGTGTGCCAGAGCCCTAAAAGGTTGCAACCCTACACAAACTATGCAGCCCAATTAATTCCATCCAGGATGTGGCATCATTGCAGCAGGATCTTGACAATGGCAATCTGGGCGGCAGATGAGATTCAGTGTCGATAAATGTAATGTCATGAACCTGGAATGTAAAAATATGCAGCCAATTATACACTTAATGGGACTGCACTAGGCAAATCCATAATGGAGAAGGACCTTGGAGTCCTTGTAGATAAAAAACTTGGCTGTAGCAAGCAATGCCAGGCAGCAGCTGCAAGGGCAAACAAGGTTTTGAGCTGTATTAAAAGGGGTATAGATTCACGGGAGGAGGGGGTTATTCTTCCACTTTACAGAGCGCTGGTACCATATAGAATATGCTGTGCAGTATTGGTCTTTAGTGCTCAAACAGGATTTTATTGAATTCTAGTGAGTCCAGAAGGGCAACTAAGCTGGTAAAGGGTATGGAAAGTCTCAGTTATGAAGAAAGACTGACCAGGTTGGAGTTGTTTACACTGCACAATAGGTGATATGATAACTATGTATCAAATTGTAAGGGGATCATATTCTGACTAGAAGAATCCATCAGCTATGATATTGTGGAATTGTCTCCCTGAATAGGTTGTACTATCAGATACATTAGATAGCTTGAATAAGTGGTTAGGTGGCTTATTAGCAAGTGAAACTAAGAGAAATATCTCTTAGTACAAAGTTGATCCAGGGACTGGCCCAATTTCCATCTTGGAGTCAGGAATGATTTTCCCCCTGTGATGTAAGTTGGGCTTCTCCCAAATTGCTAACACTGTGATCGAGGCCATTGTGCATAAAAAAATTGCATTGGCCCAGGGTATTTTATTCTAGGTGCATGTCTAGTACAGGTATGGGACCTGTTATCCAGAATGCTTGGGGCCTGGGGTTTTCTGTATAAGGGATCTTTCTGTAATTTGGAACTTCATACCTTAAGTCTACTAAAAAATAATTAAAACAAAAATTAAGCCCAGTAGGATTGTTTTGCCTCCAATAAGGATTAATATATCTTAGTTGGGATCAAGTACAAGGTTACATTTTATTACAGAGAAAAAGGAAATCATTTTTAAAAATGAGAATTATGTTCTTATAATGGAGTCTATGGGAGATAGCCTTTCTGTAATTCGGAACTTTCCGGATAACGAATCCCATACCTGTGCTTTTTTTTTTTGTTTAGTATATATGGTACCATACCATAGTAATTTTGGAAAAATTACAATACATTAAATATGTCTGCTCAAGCCGACACAGGATTTTCAGGAAATATTGTGCCGCTGCATCCCAGAACAAAAGCTCGAGGCCAGTGCATATTGGCAACCTCTAGTCTTTTAACCCCTAGTTTCCCTTTTAAATCTTTGAAAATCTGAGCAGAGAGCTTGGTATAAACGAGCACTGCTTTTTCCTTGAGCATTATTGTGAAACTATATATAGTGAGCTAGCAGCTGCACCAACTTGTTATGTTTTTGTAAGGTTTCCACTTCCCCCACACACGATACACCGCGCTACGGGGAGAGACTGCTACGTGCTCCACATTACTGAGGCCTACAACTTTTTCCGCTGTGGTGAAGGATTTCTCTTCACTGCACTGAAACAGTTAAACCTGCGCAGGTGGATTTCTGGCCCTGTAGAATGCTGTTATTACTAGTTGGCCCGCATTCCTGGCAAGACTTTTCCCGTAGATGTGCAACGCAATACGCTGGCATGTGGCCACTCTGCCTTCGTGGTAAAGTCAGAAATTCATCTCACTCAAAAGTGGCTTTTTCAGTGAGAAAAGTATTTATCTGGGTCATGGGAAATGAATGCACTTTCGTTAAAGGGAAAGTGTTTGTAAAGATAAGGTGACTCTTGAGGGACAGATCACTTCCAGACCAGCTTGTAGCATCTGAGAGACCTAAAACTGGTGCTTGTCCTGTACAATCTTATTTATTGTCTTATAACATTGCCTTGTATATTGCTGAACTGTTTTTCCACCACAGGTTCTGAAGGGCTAACCTATATATCTAACTTTATCTATCTGACTGTGTTAGTTCCCCCCCCCCCACAGCTTCTTGAGGGCTATTCTACATATCTAACCTTTTTACTGTTAGTTCTCCCGCAGCTTTTGGAGGGTTATTTTCTATATAGTAGTTAAGCACAGTGGGCAACTTGCTTAATTCTTTCCTGCCTTCCATTTTGAATCAGGCGCTGCTGTGTCTATTGACACAGGGGAACCCTGAAGCTACTGCCTCCTCTGAAGCAGGCGCTAGCTCCAGGGTTCCTTTAGTGCCCTGCATCAATAGGCGCAGCATATATGTGCTAAAAGAATAGGTCACACATGTCACTTGCCTCCCAAACAGTGAAAAGGATGTTGGACAGACATCAAAATACTTTGCAGAAATGCACACAATTTACAAGGAGGCACGCGTGCAGTTGCATCCTTTTTAGCCAGTCAGGCACGACTGCGGTAGGCACAGCAGTTGCATCATCAATGACATTGAAATTCTGGGGAGTTGTGGAAAAAAAACATGGCAATTGCACTCAAATTTGCACATTGCACACTGCTTCTAGGTAAATGAATGCCCCCTATTGAGCTTCTGTTGACATTTCTATAGGCCTGAATAGCTAAATCAGAACCACCCCAGCATTAGATATAGACACAATATACTAACCAGCAGGTAAAAGTTACTGTTTAAAAATACATTGTCTAAATTTAGATTACAGATGAAAACATTTTGATCTTTTTTTTTTCCTTGTGATGCCCACCTACACAGCGGCTTAGTCACGAATTGTTGTACCGCATTTCTAATAGAGTTCTGCACAACTGTGTCACTGGCGTGTGAATGAATGCTCACGTTACTTAACTGTACTTCAAAGATCCATTCATACCTCCTGCGCTACTTGTGTTCTGATGGGGGGGGGGGGGTGTTTTTACGCAGAAGCTAACCTCAGATACTGTGCTAATAACAAAAAAGGGAAATAACTTCTTAAATGTATTTTTAGAAAGTAACATGATTATGTGATTACACATCTATTTTACATAAATATGCTGGGGTTGAAAGCTTATTTTTAGTTGCACCACTTAATTTTGCAGAGCTGGGGCAAGGAGATTTGGCACCCAAGGCAGCATGCACACACAATTTCTCTCTCTTTCTCTATCAGGGGGGCAGTTGAATTGATTGGGTGCTGCCAGGACTGTTGGTTCTGACAAATGCCAGAGGAGCTGCTGTAAGATTCCATGTTTGGGCCTCTCTGTTGAAGTGCCAGGGCCTATTCTGGCTCTCAGTCTGGACATAGGTACATCACCTGTGGAACACCAGTGGGATCTTTGAATGCTGAATTATATGACAAAGGTTCCAGTAAGGAACTGAAATGTAGGATCAATAATTCTCACCATTTGCATTTATTAATGCCTCTTTTCTATTTTGTCCAAAGCTCTGGCACCTAGGTATCGCTATCTGTTTATGGTGTGCTCCTCAGTCTGGACTTGTATATTATATAAAGGTGTGCAGCACTGTTGATTGAATGATACTTAATTGGACTTTTATAAACACCAATAAACAATTTATGGAATTGAACCCCCATTTCCAAAAATGGTTGAGCCCTAAGCAGGTGCCACTGCCGCCTTCCCATAGTTCTTGCTTATAAACAGTGTTGGACTGGGACCCCGGGGCCCACCAGAAAACCTTATACCATAGGCCCACTCTCCAAACTATTTTTCCTCCTTTTCTTGCCCAACCTCTTTATCCTCTTTGTCTCTTTTATTTACATACTATTACATACTGTTACATAATATGAATAGTGTCTATTCATCCATCTATTACTCCTCTTTGTGACCATTCTGAAATAGAGAATGACCATGAAGCAGGCCAAATGGTCAGGAGCAGGAGGGCCCACTGACACCTGGGCCCATAGGGAGTTCTCCTGGTATCCTGGTGGGCCAGTCCACTTATACACTTGATTAATAACACAGGCTCCTGCTATTGCTCCTAATCTTTGAGCCTCAGAGGTAAGTGCTATTTTAGTATATTCACTACATACTTACTTTAAAGTGAAGGTAGATTTTCCTTGGCCTTGCCTTTATAAGAATAACACAAATGTATTTTATTGCAAAAAAATTTGAAAGTTATTTAAGACTTTTAGTTGAATTGTTTTAATGTTTTGTTTATTTATTTATTTTGTAGCACAACATTCTCAACATGGCCGTCTCCATACCACTTTTGGTAAGATTCTCAATTTTCTTTTGTTGTTAAAGAGTTGTAAAACTTATAAAACTTAAAAACTTAAAACGTTCCCAGGCCTTAATTTACAAAAAACCGAACTGGTATCCTGGATAACCACTGCTGGGAGCGTCATTATAATTATTATTATTTGTTATTTATATAGCACTGACATATTTACGCTGTGCTTTCCCTGCATCAGTGAAGCTTGCAATCTACTGACACTATTACAGTCACACATGGTAGGGTCAGTTTTATCATGTGCCAATTAACCCCTGTTGTGCCCAGAAATATATATGGGGTTAGGGTGCATGTAGCAATGTTCTTTCTAAAATGTTTTGTGCACTTTTGAAAATCTGTTTGCACAACAGGTTGGATAGGTTCAAGCAAGAAATTAATTTTTTGGGTATAGACTTGGTATACTCCACACTTGTGTGCACTGGTGTCATTACTTGTGTAAGAATGCACACACAAGTATACAGAATAAGGGGATGTTATGCCAGTTCATGTGCTGGGAATTATAAGCACTACTGTTACTATGTATGTATATGCAGTGATCTATTTATCTGCTGTGATAGTAAATATTTTGGAGGCTTAAAGATGGCCATACATTTTCCCAATTAAAGCTGTCAACTCAACACCTGTAGATCAAGTCAGCAGCTAATTGGCCAATATATGGGGCCTACCCAACAACCATACTGACGAATACCTGTCCAAAAAAGAAAATCCTGTTGGACGAGCTGATGTACTGCTATCCAGCTGCTTTTTATCCAGTTTTATCTAGAATGTGGGTAGCCAATTTTCTTGTGTATATGTAGTTTGACAGTATATGCAATGTGGAGGTCACTGGGTTCCACATTACTGTGTGTGTAGTGAAGTTGGCATTTCTATATACCTGTGGTATCTGCAACAAGTAAATTGCGTGCAGGATTATTATATCTGTGTATATTTGCATTCAAATTATTTTATGCTGATCAGAAACAGAAAAATGGCCTAAAACTCACGTTCCAAAATATATCTTTCAGGTTTGAACGAACCCTACATTGAAATATTTGAACAACCCCGACAAAGAGGGATGAGATATAGATACAAATGTGAAGGCCGATGTGCTGGCAGCATACTTGGTGAGACTAGCACTGAGAACAACAGGACATATCCATCTATCAAGGTAATAGTAATGTAATGATCATACTTCTAAATATATGCCAACTACAGAATATATAAATAAAATATACATACGTACATCAGTGGATTTGGAAATAACATAGTCCAACCACAAGGCTGTTCCTTAAAACTCAGCACAGGTCCAACACTCATGCAGAATGTACTTTTTCTTGCACAGCAGAGGAATTGTCACTCCCAGAGTCATTGTAGAGCAGAAAGCACTCTCTGCATGGCTGAGTATTACATCTGCCATGAGCTTAAAGGTGACCTGCTCCTGCAGGCTCTGTGTCAGCAAAGAGACATGAAGAGGATCAGAAGTGAGTGAATATGGCACCTGCAATATCTGCTGTGCTGCACTGCATTTTTATTACAGTTGTTCAAATAGGGGCACTTTTCTATGAAATATACTGTACGGGTGGGAGAGCTAAGGGAGCTGATAGAGGGCAGTTGAGTGGGGCTTTTCTACCAAGGGGGGTCTAGTTTCCTTTTAAAAAAAAATGCAGGACCTAGGGGTATTTATAAGTCAGTAAGAGCCAGAATCACTTTCACAGGGAAGTATATGTCAGTATCACTTAATGCACATGCTAGTATGGACTTTAATTGTGTCTTATAAAGAAACTATCATAAACATCTAAAGGAGAACTGTACCTTTTTTAGCATTTTTGTAGTTGTGTCAGCAAGTTATTGCCTTTTTTTTCTGACCAGCAAATTCTGTGTGCCTCATTCATGCTGGTTTCTCATGCAAAAGTAGGTGGCAGAGCAGTCGAACACCCCAACCACAACACACCAACTCACAGTATGAACTGTGGGCTAAAAGGGAATAGTCTTCCTACAAGGTGCACAACACAAATGTTTCACTCCCTCAGAGATCACACAGGAAGCCACCTGTAGGCAGCCCAATTTCAATAAGGGCAATTATAATAATGGTATCTTGATATCCAATAGTTTGGGTATGCACAGGGCGAATACATACTTTGCACAACTTTATAGGTCATTGATGCCCACCTTATGTGGTGGCACCCCCACAGACCACTTTAAAGGTTAGTGATCATGGAGAAGAGAGAACATATTCTAGCCCCAGTGAGACAACTTACATATAAGGTTACAGTGCATTGGCTAGGGTATGCTCATGGTTCCATGATACCTGTGTACATGATAGCTGGGTAATTTATTTTTTCATATTTTATTACAGCAGGCCATGGTCATTATTGATATTTCATACCCTTTATGGCAATTGTTTATTTATTTTTTTTGTAGATTATGAATTATACTGGAAAAGGGATATTAAGGATCACGCTTGTTACAAAAAATGAACCCTACAAACCTCACCCCCATGACTTGGTTGGCAAAGACTGCCGGGATGGATATTATGAATTAGAATTTGGTTCGGATCGCACAGTTTTATGGTGGGTACAAAACACATACAAATGAATTCTCTGGGATTGCTTGTTTTTCTACATGGTCTTGCCTAATGCAGTTATTTCTGCAATTTAATAATTATGGGGTACTTACCAATACAGGTATGGCATCTGAAAACCTGTTATCCATAAAGCTCCTAATTACTGAAGGGCCATCTCTCATAGATTGCATTTTAATCAAATAATTCTTACTTTTAAAGAAATTTCCCTTTTCTCTTTAATAATAAAACAGTACCTCGTACTTGATGCCAATAAGATAATTAATCCTTATTGGTGACAAAACAGTCCTGTTGGGTTTATTTCATGTTTAAATGTTTTGTACGGAGATCCAAATAACAAAAGGATCCCTTATACAGAAAAACCCAGGTCCCGTGCATTCTGGATAACTGGTCCAATACATGTATTTTGATTAACATAATGGTAACTGCTAGAATAAAGGTAACTCTTGAGTAAATGAAGGCTGCAAAATATAATATACAGAAGGCATGTGATTACACACAGGTGTAATTCTACAGTTAGAAAGTCAATATACTGCCTTGCATGGAAATATTGGGCAGGAGCAGGCACCTGCAGATACAATATTTTGGGTGCCATAGCTACAGGAAGAGTCTTAAGCAACTGTGAAAGAGGGGTGACTGGGACAGTTTTACTGGTGATTCAGCCAGGCATGAAATGCATATTCCTCCACTATGAGATTTGTTTCACTGGTCTAACTTGGATGCTAAGTATACAACCAATGATAAATCGGTTGGCAGCATGTGTCTAAGTCTGAGCAGGCCATATCATAAGGACAAATCTTAACTGGTATATTAATCTAAATATCATTGCAGTCTATTTTTTTTTTTGTCCAACAGGTAAACTAGAAAGGTGCTATTGTATAGAGTGCAAGCTTGACAATTGTAATGTAATCACTGTGGAGACAAAAGGAAGAGACTGTACATGACAGATAAACACCTCAACCACACCACTTAATGCTTTGGTGACTAACACTTATTTCTTCCTTAAGCCTACGTTCAGTTTTTGCTGAATGTATCATGCTGCGCAATGCAAATGTAAATAGCTCGGGCAGTGAAATGTTAGCTTGGTGTGAAGCCAGCTGTGACTCAATGAGGCTTGCTACTTATAGGCTCCTCACATTTTTATTTCCGCCTGTCATTATTCATGGCACATTTTGGGTTAATATTAACATTCTTTCCAGTTTGTAGTAGGGGTGTGGGAGGTGACAAGTTGCCCACAGAACGTGAAGCAGTATCTTTGCGTTCGCATGCATGGCTAGACAGTGTAAAGGATTTGAGAGATTACTGTTTAATTTTGACTTCATGATTACTTTTTTTTTTTTTAAGAATTATTTAGCTTTTAATTTTTTTTAAATACTTTCTGTTTTTATGAAAACAGTGGGCCTGATCTGATATAGAACATGTTTATCAAGCAGTGTTGCTTAAAGAATACAACCCTGCTGCCATCTGTTTCTTAAACTGTCCTAGTGCCTTCATAAGCTTATTCTGGGTCTTTGTGGATGGCAGAGCAACCCAATTCAATGACACACATTAGCACAGAGTAAACATATTAGATCTTCATAGCTCTGTTTAGTGGTTAAAGGATAAGGAAAGTCATTTTGGCATTTTACTGCCAATATATTCACCACATTAGCGCCACCTAGAACAATATATTTATTCTGCAGAAAATACCTGAGTAAAAAGCTTTAGAAGCTTTCTCCGTTTGCTTAAGATAGTGGCTGCCATTTTAAGTGGCTTCCTTCCTGCTGCCTAGCCGTTATAGCTTAGATCATACATTCCTAAGGGAGGGGGGAGGGAGTTCTTAGCATTCTGGTGGGAGGGGGGAGCAGGAAAGGGGAGGGGGGAGCAGGAGAGAGGAGAGAACTGTGCAGACTCTGGCCACAGCAATAAAGAAGTTTATGAGAGAGGAAGTCAGACACTGGAACATCATGTTTACAAAAAAAGAGACAAGAAATCGTGTGTTTCTTTTGATAGAGGACTTTTACATAGTTACATAGGGTTGAAAAAAGACCAGTGTCCATCAAGTTCAACCCATCCAAGTAAACCCAGCACACTTAACCCACACCTACCAATCTAAACACTCACATACATAAACTATAAATACAACCACTAGTACTAACTGTAGATATTAGTATCACAATAGCCTTGGATATTCTGATTGATCAAGAACTCATCCAGGCCCCTCTTAAAGGCATTAACAGAATCTGCCATTACCACATCACTAGGAAGGGCATTCCATAACCTCACTGCCCTCACCGTGAAAAACCACCTACGCTGCTTCAAATGGAAGCTCCTTTCCTCTAATCTAAAGGGGTGACCTCTGGTGCGCTGATTGTTTTTATGGGGAAAAAAGAACATCCCCCAACTGCCTGTAATCCCCTCTAATTTACTTGTACAGCGTAATCATGTCCCCTCGCAAGCGCCTCTTTTCCAGAGAAAACAACCCCAACCTCGACAGTCTAACCTCATAGTTTAAATCTTCCATCCCCTTAACCAGTTTAGTTGCACGTCTCTGCACTCTCTCCAGCTCATTAATATCCTTCTTAAGGACTGGAGCCCAAAACTGCACTGCATACTCAAGGTGAGGCCTTACCAGGGACCTATAAAGGGGCAAAATTATGTTCTCATCCCTTCAGTCAATGCCCTTTTTTATACAAGACAGCACTTTATTTGCTTTAGTAGCCACAGAATGACACTGCCTGGCATTAGACAACTTGTTATCAACAAAAACCCCTAGATCCTTCTCCATTAAGGAAACCCCCAACACACTACCATTCAGTAGATAGTTTGCGTTTATATTATTTCTACCAAAGTGCATAACTTTGCACTTATCAACATTGAACCTCATTTTCCAGTTTGCTGCCCAGTTATCTAATTTTGTCAAATCGCTCTGCAAAGCGGCAGCATCCTGCATGGAACTTATAGTTTTGCACAATTTAGTGTCATCAGCAAAAATAGAAACAGTACTGTCTATGCCCACCTCCAGGTCATTAATAAACAAGTTATTTACATAGACCTTTCTGATAAAGCTTACTTAGTTTTTACCTTTCCTTCTCCTTCAAAGGGGTTGTTCACCTTTACATTAACTTTTAGTATGGTATAGACCAGTGCTGTCCAACTTCTGTTGTACCGAGGGCCGGACTTTTTCCGACCTACGTGGTGGAGGGCCGATAATGGAAGCCAGTTTTGACCACTCCCCTTTTTGAAACCGCACCCACTTGAAACCACACCCATGTTATCACATGACCATACCCATATTAATAGTTGTAGTACAGCAAAAACCTGCCATACTCTGCCTGCCCTACCCTGCCTGTGTGTGCCATACTCTGCCTTCCCTACCCTGCCTGTGTGCCATACTTTCACTGTGTGTGCCATTCTTGGCTGGTTTGTGCCATACTTGGCCTGTGTGTGCCATACTCTGCCTGCCCTAGCCTGCCTGTGTGTGCCATACTCTGCCTTCCCTACCCTGCCTGTGTGTGCCATACTCTGCTTGCCCTATGATGCCTGTGTGTATGGCACACACAGGCAGCCTACAGTGACACAATGCTGGCACTGCTCCTACAGTCTGCACAATAACTATATATTAAAAAACTTTTTAATTGAAGTACCACCTCAGTATATGTTCTTTTTGTAGTGTGCAGGGATTATTTGTGGGTTTCTACTGCTCCTGAGGTGTGAACAAGGGAACAATGGGGGTGATTACAGCCTGAGCCTGAGGTGTGAACACTGCAGGGGGTGAACAATGCAGAGATTAAAAGGTGTGAACAACACAGGGGATTATATATTTAAACAATACAGCCTGATTAGAGCCTGAATCTGAGGTGATAACCATGCAGGGGGGCCCAGTTAATCACAGTACTGATACCATTTAAAGCTTACACAAGAGTAAGCCATCAAAGCAGCCAGACAGGTGGGGGGCCACACAGAGGGGGGTCGCGGGCCGCCAGTTGGACAGCACTGGTATAGACAGTAATAATTCTGAGATTGTTTGCAGTTGGTATTCATTTTTTATTTATTTATTTTAACTTTTTGTTCTGCAACTCTCCAGTTTGGAATTTCAGCAGCTATTCAGCGACTAGGGTCCCCTTTATATTGTAAAGGGTAATCATGTCCCCTTGTATTTTTTCCAGAGAAAGTTATCCCAACATTCCCTCATAGTTTAAATCTTCCATTATTTTTTTTAATAAATTTATGTTGGTTTACAGACAGCAAATGGTACACGGTAAAGCGTGAAGCAATCAGAAACATGTATACTGGCATGTGGATGATTGAACATTACCTTTGTAGATAGAATAGAATCCCCTTTACCAGTTTAGTTGCAGTCTCTGCACTCTCTCCAGCTCATTAATATCCTTCTTAAGGACTGGAGCCCAAAACTGCACTGCATACTCAAGGTGAGGCCTTACCAGGGACCTATAAAGGGGCAAAATTATGTTTTCATCCCTTGAGTTACTGCCCTTTTTATGCAAGAAAGGGCATGAACACATGGGATGAAAAGATAACATAATGCATTTATTGCAACATATTCCATGATGTCTTAGATAGCAAGTATACAAAGTAACTTTTATTATTTCTGTAGCATCAACATATTCTTCAGCACAGAAAAAGTTTTTTCATCATTCACATCAGTCTCCACAGTTGAGCTTACTAATGTTAATGGGGTAACATTAACATAATTATGTTATTTAACATCAATATTTTATTGAGGTAACATATCAGTAAATATGGTTCCTTGCAAATTCCAGCCATTTATAGCTCCAGTGCAATTCACACTAGTCTGTACATCAAACAATCTTACAATTAAAGGGCCAGCCTGGGACAGAGAGTGACTGGGATTCTATACACTCTGTAGTAAATGCTGGCACTTATGCAGTCATGTACTAAACTGAATATAATATTTTGGACATTTATATATTATAAATATACAATGATATGTAAAGTCCATATGTGTAACCTACAAAAGATTTTTCTGGGATGGTTTGGGATCCACTTAAAATTGCTAAATCATGGCAAGAAAAATAGTAGCAATGGTTCAATTCTCCTTCCTCTCCCAAAGCAGATAAAAAAGATGTAATTATTTTGTTGTATAATGACATTTTGGTGGTATTTTTAGTTTTCAGAACTTGGGTATTCAATGCGTTCGTCGAAAAGAAGTCCGAGAGGCAATCCACACCCGAATAATGCGCAAAATGAACCCTTTTGGTGGTAAGTCACCTGCCTGCTGGCAATTCATTGTTGGGTACTTCATTATAATTATGTTTTGCCTGTCTGCTCAGTTCATATGACTTCACTTGGACTTCACTGCCTTTCCTCCATACTCAGGGCCGCCATCAGAAATCACGGGGCCCCTCACAATAAAGTTTTCTGGGCCCCTCCCACACCCCCAATGGCCCCTCCCCCAGTGACCCCTCCCATCAATACAAAGGACATAAAACTTTGGTAGCCAGGGCCCCCTAAAACATTGGTGTCCAGGAGTTACATTTTGCATTGGTGCCAGGGCAGGTACCCCCTAAATCATTGCTAGCCAGCCCAGGGCCCCCTAAAACTTTGGTAGCCAGTGCCCCCCTAAAAAGGCCCCCACCCCAAAGCATTCTCCAACTTCCCCTAGGCCCCCACTCCAAAGCATTCTCCAGCTTCCCCCAGGCCCCCCCCAAAGCATTCTCCAGCTTCCCCTAGGCCCCCACCCCAAAGCATTCTCCAGCTTCCCCCAGGGCCCCCCCCCCCCACAAAACATTCTCCAGCTTCCCCCACAAAACATTCTCCAGCTTCCAACAGGGCCCCCCCACAAAACAGTCTCCAGCTTCCAACAGGGCCCCCCCACAACGCATTCTCCAGCTTCCCCTAGGCCCCCACCCCAAAGCATTCTCCAGCTTCCCCCAGGGCTTGCCTGCTGCCTGCTGCTGCCATGGTGTCCTCCGATATGTGCCGCAGCTCCCAGCTACTTCGACGCTTTTATAAGGTTGCGCCCCGTGCGTGTGACGTCAGTACGCACGGGCGCAACCTTATAAAAGCACCGAAGTAGCGGCACATAGCGGAGGACACCGCCAGAGCCGAGGAAGTGAGGGCCCGGACTTGACTAAAGGGGGCCCGAGCTAAGATAACTTTAGCGCGGCCGGGCCCCCTTTAAAGCTAAAAACATCCGTCCCCCTGTGCCCCCCTGATGGCGGCCCTGTCCATACTCCTGTGGCACCTTATTGCATGCCTCTAATCCCAAAGCAATGACACTTTCTGCCTTATATATGCCCCTGGAATTTCAATGGAGTTTCAGTGGTTTTACTGAAAATTTTACAGATTTAAACAGTACAAATTTCCACCATTATCGCAAAAAAATCACAGGTCTGCATATTGCATTTGAACAGTTATTTAGTATTACAATTATTACAATTATTATTACAACTATTATTACTATTATTACAATCTCAAGTGTCGGTGGGGTATAATTGATATAGAAGAACTACAAAAAAAGACAGAAAAGAAAGGGAGTGAAAAAAAGGAAAGGGAACATAAAAATAGGAAAGAGGGAAAGAAAAAAGATAAGAGCATGCTGCCAAAATGTCGCAGTACAAGAATTAATTGTATATTAGAAAACAATTATGTGGGTCAACCAAACTGGAAAAGTGGAACTATCAGATCCATGTGGATGGCGGAACTCAATCTACAGGTCCCAGACATTTGAAAATTGTTTTTGTTTATCAAGAAGTATACTAATAAGTTTTTTTTTATAATTGAAACTGTATCTATTCTTGCCTTAATGCCCCTGCTATTTTTAGTTTTAAACTACTTTGTAATATGCAAGGTGCCCCTAAAATTAGATATTCACATGTTGGTAATGTTTTCAGGCATCAAGTGGGACTGTCCCTACATTGCATTGGATGGAATAATATTTATATTAGCTGTATCTTCCTGTTCAGCCAGTTGGTTGCTACATATATAGCATTATTTGTAATAAATAGGTCATTATTCATTGCTCTTTAGCAGACAGACAGCAGCTATTTGTTGCAGAGGGTGGGGCCCGGTAGAGACAATTTGACATTGTAGGCTCAGCAGAGTAGATCTGGTTCCTGATGAAAGAGCTTACTCTGATACTGTAGCAACCTACCTTTTAAAGGGTTAGAATTATGAAATAAAAATATGTTTATAGCTAGTCAGCCCTGTTTCTTTTGCATCTGAAAGGATTTTCCCATTCTATTTTCTGCTACTAATATAATTGTCTGTAGCAGAATTAAATGCTAAAAATAGTAGCAGGAAAAATGATGAAATGTAATCCCCGCAGTTATCTGAAGTTTCATCTCATATCCAGAGCCTGAATCAGCAGCGGGCTACTCACCTGGTTACATTCCAGTTTGTTATTTAGTAAGCAGAGCCAGCAATCACATCTGCTCTGAATATCCCCACTGCACAAGGTCAGTGAAACCTATGTGCTTATTGGTTGCTTTGGTTCACCATACTAAGGTAGCCATACACCGGCAGATTGAAGCTGCCAATTTGGTTCCTTCAGATCGATTCAGCAGCTTATGTGTCCATATATGGGTCCCTCTGTGGGGCCTTCTTAATCAATATCTGCCCGAAAATCAGGCAGATGTCGATTGGGCAAGTTTGATTTTTCTGTTGGATCTAGACTAGAATAGAAAGGACAGGCAGACACTGTTTTAATAGCAGTTATATATATAAATAAATAAGAAATAAGCTTAGAAATAAGTTTTCTTTTAATAGGCAAAACATTAATTTTGGAGTTGACATAGCCTTTAAGTCCTAAAATTGCTATGTAATCATATTATTGATAACATAAAAGGCAGTTTCAGTACTGTCTCAATTGCTGCATAATATTATACAGATTCTTCCTTGGAAAATACTTGGCCAGACCCACCTATGCTCAGAGTTGGTGTTGTTAACAATAGAGTTGCTTGACATTTTTGTTTGGGAGGGCCACCTCATTTCACATTTCACATCTTATAATTACATAAGGATATACAGCGGTTGATCTCATTTTGGAGAGGCTAAGGCCTTCGTAAATTGTAAATCTGTAAAATAACAAATTGGAGGATGTTCTGAACATAAGATAATTGACAGACACCAATCATATGAAAGTGACCTCCTGTACATCCATTGTTGGTCCGCCATGGATATCGTCAGATACACAATACATGCATAGATCATTATCTGACCAAAATTTTCTAATCTGTCTGATTGACTAAACGACTGATCCGGTCATTGTTTTTTCACAATAAAATCGGTGCATGTATGGCCAGCATAATGTACACTGGCCAAGCAATTTGGTGAGAAAGTTTTTAGTTCAGTGGGAGATATTTCAGTTCAGTTAGGCCAAAGGAGGTAATTATCTTTAAAACTAAGCTTAGGGATTTTTAATTAGCTATTTGAACTTGATTGTGATGTGGGAAGGTAACCAGAAATCCAGATGAGATACCGTGTAGAATTGTGTAGCGCGTGGGTTTGTTTTGCTTCTGTAGTGTATACTGACGTACAGCAAAGTGGGGGATTTTGCTTGATGGTGTGTGTGGTTGAGCTTGACTGAGCAAGTCTCTTTGTTCTGTTTCCATAATTCCGTTGTATTGTTACCTTCAAAGGAACACAAGCCTTTTCCCCATTTTGTTCTCAAATGTCTTTATCGTCACATGTCAAGGAGGAACAGGAACCTCCTTCTTCCTTCAGGTGCCGCTTAATCTTGGTCAGCATGTATATTTATTGCAGTGTTTGTTCCCTTGTGTGTTCTATTATATGTATCGTAAAACTAGATAGACTAAATAGCGCTATAGAAGTAAGATATGCTGTGCATTAATACATCTGCTTGCGCTACAGCTTCTGTTACTTGTTTTACATCTAGTCTGTTCCATTTTCCCCTTTAGGATCAATGAAAGTCTTTACCATTGTATTGCCAAGTACATCATCAGCGCTTGCAATCGGGTGGGCATTTTACCAAATGTGCTTGAGGTTAGCAGGGCATCAAAAGAACCTTTGGTGGATGGGAAGTGTATTTAGTATATCACCTGCTATACACCAGAGGGTTGCACTTAAGCAACATGTCTCATATTTGACTCAGCATTGAGTTTCTGTCCCTTGCTACATATACAAATACAGGGCCTGTAAGGGTTTACTAATTTTCAGCAATATTACAAATTAGTTGTTTACTAAAATTCCATCCGTGCCAGACACTGGTCTTATTAAGCAGTCCATAGACAGCAAAGCCAAGTATCTGAGACCCACTGTGATCATGAGTCAGTGGCTACTTATCTCATAATACAATATAATACTTGTAGTTTACCTTTGAAACTCTTATGGGGTAATGTCATAAAAGTCCCAAAGTTTACTCAAGATTAGTAACAGATACTTTCAAATAGCTGTCCCATAAATGTCTCCTCATTGGCTCCATAGACTCCACTATATGACATCATCATTTTAATTTAATCCAGCCCTCCAACATTCTGTGTGACCTATAATTGGCTCACTACATGTAATGAGTTGAACAGAACTGGGGGAAACTTCTGTCACCCCATTAGCAAGAGGCAGACAGTAAAGTTGTAAAAAAATACTTTGTTGATGGTCCAGTTCCACTGTAATGTTCTACTCTATAGAAATATGGAGCCTGTAAAGTCTGTTGCCCCAGTTCTCACCATAACTAAAGTATGCATTTCATACTCATGTCCACAGATGTAGAATATAACTAACTGAGAAACCAACCAGAATGTAGGTGTGGTCAGGAACTTTGGCCCCCTGCCCAACGGCATTATGGGTAGTGTGTGCATGTGAGGGAATGACAGCTTGTTTCATAAGGAATCAGACTTTTTTTTTTTTTTTTGGCTGTGCAGGGATGGTATTAGCCCTGGCCTCTAGCATCAGAATGAGCTGCTTTCTGAAAGTTGTAGTTCTAAAAGAGCTGTGGGCTGTCTATTGGATTCCTGTGATGGCATGAATAACCAAGCACTGCTATTGCTGGACACTACCCAAGTGGCATTTGCTTTAGTTTGGCAGTTACATATGTTTGTTTTAAGTTCATTAAACAGAAGCCCCTGTTTCTTTCTGACTTAATGTTGCCCTTAATTATAATAAGAGTATTCTTTTAATGTTGTGTGTAACCCAGTGGTACCTTTAAATTAACCCTTTTCTGTTGTCAATGGACAAATAATTGGTAAAACCATTGCATATTAGACACAGGTAACAGATGTATACTTCTCTGTATCCGGAATTCATTTTCTTCTTAAACACAAGAACTTCCTGTTTCGCTTCACAGGGCTGATCTATTTTAGGCTTTTTTCTGCTTGAAAGTGTTTCCATTTCATTGCTGCTGTGGGATATAGTGCAACTCATTGATGTGCTGA
This sequence comes from Xenopus tropicalis, assembly GCF_000004195.4. Taxonomy (NCBI): domain Eukaryota; kingdom Metazoa; phylum Chordata; class Amphibia; order Anura; family Pipidae; genus Xenopus; species Xenopus tropicalis. The sequence goes on along the minus strand of NC_030681.2, from coordinate 33,850,279 downwards.
GAGACAGCGTAGTAAAGCAATGAAACCTGCCCCACTTGCCTTTTGGCTCATAGAACCTATGCTATAAGCAGAACACCAGCCAAGAATGAAGGAGGGGATCTGTTATCTGGAAGACTCATTATCCAGAAAGCTCCAAACTATGGGAAGGCCATCTCCCATAGACTCAATTTTAATCAAATAATTCAAATTGTTAAAAATGGTTTTCTTTTTCTCTGTAATAATAAAACAGTACCTTGTACCTGACCACAACTAAGATATAATGAATCTTTAATGGAGGCAAAACAAGCCTATTGGGTTTAATGTTTCAATAATTTCTAAGTATGAGTCAACCTATGGAAAGTCCCTTTTTCCCAAGCATTGTGAATAACAGGTCCTCTACATACAAGCAAATATCAGCCTGTATGGGTACTTATTTTTGCATCCCATAATTCAGAAAGAAGCAAGCCCAGGTCCAGTGCCCTGCTCCTTCTCGCCCTCACTGATTTTCCTTGCCCCATATACCAATGCTTGCTTAGGACAGAGGTTCCCAAACTTTTGTTGTGACCCTCCTAGGAGGAACAAAGCAATTGGATAGGGGGCCCTGAGGATGAAAATTGTGGTGAATGCTGATTTGCTGTATACGGCAGTGCAACATTAGGATGACTATTATGTTTCCTTATACCTATTATCTGGTTATAAGCTAAGGCTGACCAATTGCACATGGGTGGGGTCTTTTATCTCAAAAAGTCAGAAAAACTCTTTATTTTTTAGAAATAAAGAGTTTTAGGGGATTATAACGTGAATATATTACCTACTCATATTCAGGATATATTTTCTTTTTAGGCCTTGCTCTGAATGGATTTTATTGCAAATACAGTGCTTGAACCTGGCTGTTAGTTGCACTTGGTTACACAAACAAGCATTTCTCCTCTCCTTTTCATGACCTGAAGATGCAAATTCAGCATCCTTGCTTCTGTTGTGCGGTATGAATGTAGGCAGCACTTCCCTCCCTCCCCCTCGTTTGGAGGGGGCAGAGTAAAGAACTCACATGTACAGCGTAAATCTGCAGGCCCTTGACCTTCTCACTATCTTCTTCAGGCTGCTCATCTAAATGGCTTGCAAATACCAAACCCTACCTTGGAACTGTAAGGAACAACCAGTGGGCTGTAGCTGCTTTGGGTGCCCACACTCAATACCAACCACAAGTGCCTGTGTAGTGCTGCTATACACAGCGAGGCCCGCTTCATTTCATTGCTAGTTTCATAGCAGAACAATTAATAGACATAGGTTTATTGACAGGTCCTGGTGGTTAGATAAAGGCCTGTATTTACTAAGGACCATCAAATTGTCTATCAATCATCTTTGCCTAATGCTGCAAATGCTGTATATTTACTAAAGTGCAATGCTCCTGAGTTCTCTTGCACTAGCTGACGTCATTTACATGAAAGATAATGTCAGTGTTGGTTTGGTTTCCAACCCCGATACAGGTTGGCAAGCTTCTATAAACCTTGGAGTGAACAGAAAATGCTAGTGAATTATGTATGATTTATAAACAAGGCGTATTAATAAAGTAATTATTACAAATGTATCATCGTATAATAGCCATTATTACATTTTGTTGCACTTCAGTAAATAGACACCACAATAAATTTACGCTTTCAAGGGAAGCTTTACTCTAAGCAGCAGCCCTGTCTCTCTCCTCATTCAGCTCACTGTTTAAGGGCTGACAGGAAGTCATGCTTAACCCAAAACCCACATATTATCCAAGCCAGAAACTTACTTTATAGGCCAATCCTAGCTCCCTTATTGGCTGCCCAATAAATATCTCTACGAAGGATGCCATAGAAGGACCCCTTGAGTAGCATCCATTTGTTCTACTGTAGCTCTACCATTAAGATATATCTATCACCCACTTAATTTGTGGGGAGTTGCTAAGATTTATACAGATTCATATTTGCTTAGAATAGATGACCATAAAGGGGAAACTCTTGAAAAAGGCTGTGGATCCCTGTTTTATATTGACACTAAATAGAAATCTGTTGTTGACATTAAACATGCACCAGAACCTTTTGTATTTCCTAAATGATAGTTTTAGAGATATAAATAGGGTACACTGTATGGTTCAGCATGGGCTCGGCCATTAGCTGGGAGTGATTGCTGCTTGCTGACTCATTGTGGGATCCACCAAGGTGAGGCCGCTCACTGACTCACAGCATGAGTGTGTTGTTTGCAGATATAAGGAAACCATGTTAGATTGAAGAACTCACAAATAAAACATTCAGAGGATGATGGAAATGAAGCAGTTTGATTTTCCCTAGTTATTACATTTTCTGTCATTCAGAAAAATGTTTATTGAAGGGATTGTTTAAGTTAATTCTTAATATGTTATGGAATGGACAGTTCTGAGCAACTTTTCAGTTGGTCTTTATTTTATCTTTTTTATAGTTTTTGAATTATTTGCCTTCTTCTGCTGACTCTTTCCCCAGCACTGACCCCAGCAGGCACCTACATGTAGCAGACTGAACCGATTCATTTGCAGTCATGCAGCATGCACCTAAATTAATTGCTAACTAGACATGTATAATGTGGGTTTAAAGGAGAAGGAAAGGGTTAAAAGTGCAACCCCATAACTAGAATGGCCTCATGTCCCTGTAGCTGATCCCCAGGGCTGGGGCAGTTTTCTCCTACCAGGAGTACCAGCCTGAGCATCAGGTAAGTAATTACAATCACTGGGGGTGCCTAATATTTGGCAGCCCCTAGTGATTGTACCATTCCTTCTCCTGTTAAAGATAGGAAGGAGTTAATATTCAGTCAATCTGATTAGATGATTCCTACAAATGTACATTTCCCCTGTAGCCCCCTGAGATAATCCCAAGCCAGTACAGAGAGCTTCACAGCAGAGAGCAGGTGGGTAGGTGGGAGGGCCCCTGATAAAATGTGAAACCTCACTGGAAAGGTGTTTTTCTCAATTTGACCCCTGAGAAATGCTATTAAAAATCATTCACACATAGTTCAGTAAGGGTTGCTGTTGCCATGAATGACTCAGTGTCTTCTTAAAAACTGACAAATTTCCAGTCCAATATACAGGATACATTTGCTGGGCAGTTACTTTGTAATCACCAGATATCAAGTACACAGTTTTCATAGCCATGATATTGTGCCTATAGACACTAGGAGAAAGATCCATCAGGACAAGTGCAGTTCTTTGCAAACGAGTCCAACACCTTTGTTGTGCTTTTTTTGCAGTACGAGAGGATCAGCTGCTCACTATTGAAGATTACGACCTAAATGTTGTGCGCCTGTGCTTTCAAGTCTTTCTTCCTGATGAACATGGCAGCTACACCAGAGCTCTACCGCCCGTTGTATCCAACCCAATTTATGATAACCGTAAGTAAATAAAATATGTGGCTGGAGGTGTGGCCAGGCACCCGCGCAGCCATAGTGTAGAGTGCTCCTCGTAAGACTGCTTTTGCACCATTCCACACAGCAGCTGCCATATAAACAAGTAATATGATGATTATCCATTAGGTTGCATCTCTCTGCTTACTGCCCCTAGATGAATATATAAATATATATATATCTACTCCACAACTAATAATTCAACAACAAAAAACTCAATCTGTTGGGTTTATTTAATGTTTAAATGATTTTGTAGTAAGCTTAAGGTATGGTAATCCAAATCACTATAAGATCCCTTATCCTGAAAACCCCAGGTCCTGAGCATTCTGGATAATGGGTCCCATACTTGTATTTTCAGGTTGATCTAGCTCTTAAAATGAAGTGCCATTTCCTGGCCATTGGGTCTAGGAATGTCACTTCTGTATCACTTGTAATGTATTGCTTTTAAAGGAGTGATTGTGGAACTTAGGTGTCACATTACATGAGTACCATTGCCAATATCTACCAATCAGCAATTTGCTTTTAACATTATAGTTAGAAAATGAAAGCAAGACCTGATTGGTTGGTATTGGCAAATACACTTCTGAAACAAGAACTTTGCCCGTAAGTTATCTTGTCCTTTAATATGCCAAAGAATCACACCCAAATATCTGTTGGGAATAATGTGAACTGTGAGCTATATCTGTAATCCATATAAATAAAGGCAACTCCATGATTTAACTTTTTTATTCACTTATTCGAATAAGCTGTCTAAAACGTTTTTTTTCATAGATATAACTTTTTGGGCTCTACTGATACATTGCAAAGGTTTCTTAGTGGATCATTTCACAAACAGGTTAAATGATGTCCCTTTTATTTCCCAAGGTGCTCCAAACACAGCTGAGCTGAGGATATGTCGTGTCAACAAGAACTGTGGAAGTGTAAATGGTGGAGATGAAATATTCCTCCTGTGCGATAAAGTTCAGAAAGGTACTTCATTAAAGCTACCAGCACACCCAAAGCCTCTGCCACAATACCAACTTGCTTAGTCTGGAGGGTCAGCCCCCTCCCCAATGCATAATAGGAAACATTTGCAGAAACTAGCACAACGGAGCAACTGCATGCTGGGTTCACCCTTCCTACTCATTTAGGACTAGCCACGGCCTATAGCCATTTACATAGTTTCCTCTTAGAAATATGCATGGATTTTTTTTCAAGTTTTTACCCATAATTGGACTTAGGTGGAAAATATGTTCTGCTCGTTGTTTTATTGAAAATTGGACCATTGTTGTTTAACAGACCATGGATTGTGACCATGTTTTCCAGTAGCTCCTTCCCAGCTTCCTCCAGCAGTCAAGAGTAGAGGGGTAGTCCCACTTTGGCTTTACCTACTACAGGGGTTGTGTTATTTATGTGTAAATATATATATATATCTATATATTTTTACACATATTGTACATAAAAAACATTATGCCCTGCAAAAAGGCTCCTCTGAAATACTGGCTACCAATCAGAATCTGGCACTGGCCACCTTCTGTAGTTGAATAATGACGGATATGTGTGCATTAACACTGATTTTCTGCAGCCCATTTAAAACCACTCTGCCTTTAGCTCCATGCCTGTGCATGGTCCCAGAACTATGACTCCATAGCAGTTATGTTGTTAGCCTACCCCTGTGACCTATATTATATTTACATGCTTCCTTCCTTCTACCCTATTTGTTGTAGATGACATAGAAGTCAGGTTTTTTACAGACAACTGGGAAGCCAAAGGGACATTCGGACAAGCCGATGTACACCGTCAGGTAGCCATTGTCTTCAAAACGCCCCCATTTCATAGATCCATCACTGATGCTGTAACTGTGAAAATGCAACTTCGAAGGCCTTCTGACCAGGAGGTCAGCGAACCAATGGATTTTAGATACCTACCTGACCCAGAAGGTAAGTCCAGTTTACAATAATAATAGGTTTTCTTTCCCTTCAGTAGACCAGGACTGTAGGAGTAACTAGGAATTCCTTTGCCAGACTTTGTTAGCAGATTTTATTCTTCAGCTATTATCAGTGTGTTTGGTTAATAGGAAATGCAAAGGTAATTATATAAAAGATCAATATAAACCAATAGCAGCAAGAGTCTTCTTAACAGGAAATGAGCAATGCAACTTCTAGTCATTTCCCCTCCATTACTAAACACAGTATATTTAATATCAGGATATGCAATAGGGGAACTGGTTTTAATTGGTCAGAATTACATTTGCTCCATCATGTCATTGAGAAGAAGTTAAGGATCTAATTACATTTTATTAAACAGTGGATTTTGTTTTGCTCTATTTAGACCCACATGGAAACAAGTTCAAAAAGCAGAAGACCTCCGAAGTGATGCAGAAGTTCAAATTTGGTGAGTTTCAGTGTTATATTTGCTGACTGGCATGATCATATTTAATCAGGGGATCTCATACCTATATTATTTTAAGCCTTTTTAAAAAAGAAAAACTATGAAGAGATTCACACTGTTAAACAGCTGAGGAATCAGATATAAAAATGATCAGTGATTACAGCGATTAAGGAACTGACCCCTGCAGCTGTGTTTACACAACAGCCTTGTTACATGGCATCACAGAATGTAGATTTGCAGCCTTTGTATTCTGTGGAATACCAGGTGTTCCCTTGCAGCTCAGGTGTCACATTCTGCTTCAACAGACCGTGGTTGTCACTCTGTAGGTCATGTGACAACATTTATTTGTAAACACAAGGTGGGGGTCAGTTTCGAACCCTGAAAACAACTGATTCAGGCTGCCCGGGCAGCCTAATAAATCTATACTGATATATGTGACAATGTTTCTTGGATGTAGGTTAATTATTCCTGTGTATTACTGTGTTTTCCCTTGTTTTGTAGAAATGCAAGATAGACGTGACCTAAATCCTCCCACATTCGGTGTAAATCCAATTAAGAGAGGTATGTGTGTAAGATAGCACTGTTACCTTAGTATTAGGAAATAGTCTCTAGATACTTATAAACTCAGTTGGCCCTAGGCTGTCCATTAGAGGGGCTGAGGCTTTCAGCACATTCTTTTATGATAATGTTTTTTATACTATGCGCAGAGTTTGTTATTTATGTATTTCATTTTAAGCAGAATTAAATGCACCCCATGGTGTGAATGTCACTTTAAGGGTTGTGGCACACATGTTTTTAGTAGCCGTAAATGCAATGCCAAATCGGCACCCCATAAACTTCATTGTATATCACATGACAGGCACTCATGTGAATGGTAGTGTGGCAGTAGGAGCCATGGAAATACATTAAAGACTATTGGCACTTCGGTGCTTCGTGAGTAGCCCCATATACCATTAAGCAAGTTTGGCTCATGTTGATAGGAGCCTCCCTCTTGTTGGCACCAAAGTATCCATTAAAGGAAAGGGATCCTTGGCAGATTTTAGGGCACTACACTTTAGGAATTAAAGTCACCCCTGCTTAAAGATATCTTTGGGACCCAAATATTGTATTAGTGACATTAACTATGTGTATGATGATTTTCTTACTATTCATTGTTGTACTTTTTCTTATCACAGAACATTTCACCAATTCATCCGGGTGTGGACAACGTTTCCTTCCAATGCTCCCAACAAAGCCAGCTTGTGCAACTTATAACAATACCACCTCTCCACAATCAAGGGTGCCAAAATTCAATTCAAATATCCAGCCAAGTCTTTCTCAGTTGCCTGTTCTAAACTCTGCCATGCAAGATAACATGCACAGCACAAGCACCATGAACATCATGGAAACTTTGAGGACAGCTCCATCCCAGCCAAACACTCACAAACTCCCATACACTGAGCCCACTCACCCTAGACCTGAGGTAGCCACCAGCAATACTACCAGTATGTTCAGACCCTTTTTCAATTATAATGTTCCCAGCTGCCCTAGTGTTCCGTGTGAAATTGATTTATATAAAGCACCTTCAAATCACATGGATATAAGTGACATAGGTCAACTGACCAGTGCAGTAAATGCTCCCAGTATCTCAAGTTTATGTAATGGTGTTCAGCCCATTAATATATATTCAACACAGTTTAGTTACCACCATGCAATGAGTGAGTCAAGGCTACCAGACACCAGCGGTGCCCCTCCGCACAGCACATCTATGGGCCATGAAATTTTCTCAGACATCGTACAAAGTGATGACAATTATATTAGTGTGGAATCTGAACTTGATAGCATATTGCAGAACTTTGGAAGCTCAAGTGAAATGTTACACGACTAGCGATGGCTCAGATGCTTGGAAGGTCTCAATCCGGCCTTGTTGCACTTTCGGTAAGAAAGTTTACTGCCGTATCCATGATATGGGCCCCTATTTGACATGTTTGGCTCCTTTATACAGGACCCCATTTTAACCCTGAAGTCCATGAAGTATATGGCTTATAACTATTATTCCGAAAGGACATAATATTCTGTGCTAAACCTTAGTTAGTGTCTTGCCCTTGCAAAGCAGTATCTGGCATAATGTAAGGATGGGCAGCTTTGTTCCAAGTTACCCTCATTAAAGTGCCAGTAATGTGCTATAAGTGGAAGAGGATCATCTCCTGATGGTCATTGGGACCTTTTGTACTGTTTTTAAGCACTGCACTATATTAATATCCTTTATATATAGTAATTTTCCATCCAGTAGCGAGCTGCTTGACGCAGTAGTTCTGGGATGGAAATAATTATTAGCACAATGTAATGACTGTGTCATTGTATACAGATCTAGGCTATAAAAACATGTCAAAATGTATATAATACTTCCAATAAGGCCTAATTATTAACTGTGAGATTAAGGATTTTTTTTCCATTCTAAATGAATGTTCAGTGATATTGTGCAGTAAGTATGAGGCAAGTGTTCTCCAAAGATAACTCTATTTGCCCCTTTGTTAGAAGTCCCCAGTCTGACATTCACCTAAAGATTACGACTCACAGAATTTTGTTGCTGTAAAATTTCCTGTAAAAAAGGAATGGGGACAAACATTTGAAATCAGCCAGTGATGTCTACCTTCCGTGGTAATGACCAGCAGCCTACAGATGTCTTTTTAATGGGGGACATGTAAGTTTCATTAGGCCGTTAGCTAAAAGAGATTTGGATTAACAGTTTCATTGTTAATTCAATTGAATTCCAAAGTTCATGAGTTCAGAAAAACAGAAGATTTCTTTATTGTAGCCATACAGGAGCCTAATGTAGGGCTGATCCTAATCATTGTCCTTATAAAAGTATAATACATTACAGATTTATCAATGTTAATGTTCAATGCGCAAAAACTCCCAAATTCAACTTAGATGTTTAATATTTATAAAGCACAAAAAATACATAAAAAAAAAAGACTCAAATGTAAGCATTCGGCACCTAAAAGCGTGCAAGTTCATTTAGAAGTCAATGGGAGTTCTCCTAGGCAATTAGTTTTTTCTATCTTTACCAAAGGTCGAGATAGAAAACAAATTTCACCATGAGAAAATGTAGAAATAGAGAGTTGATCTCAACATTTTTTGTTTCAAGATTTAATAGACTGACTCAATAGACACAAAGCAGCCAATAGACAGCAATTAAATGAATCCTGTACTTTTTCTTTTATTAGCATCGTGCCCGTTTAGATGTTTTTTTTTATCCTTTATTCCAGAAAGGATAATGATTTACATGTTTTCTAATTTTCTGCCACTGAGTGGAGGTTTCTTTATTTTTGCTAAGCAAGGTGTCGCTGATACCCCTGTGCGGGTGCGGCTATACTCATTTCCCCACTGGGAATGTACCTACAGGTATGGCATCCGTTATCCGAAAGCCTGTTATCCACAAAGCTGCAAATTGGGTTATATCCCGTTGGGCAATAATTATTTTTTAGTACACAAAATATGGAGATCCAACTTAAGTAAAGATCCCTTATCTGGAAAACCCCAGCCCACAGCATTCTGGATAACAGGTCCCATACCTGTACATCTATTTTATATTTAGATTTATACATATAAAGAGTAGGAAAATAAATAGGACTTGGGTGTATCTTGATGAAAATGTGTTCTACAAAATTTATGTTTATTAAATAAACACTTTTATATACATACATACATATATATATATATATATATATATAGATACCAAAGAGAGTTTGCATCCTTACTAAGTTAACTGTTACTAAATTGTGTGTACATTTTGTGATTTATATAAACCTGCTTTTTCAATTCTGTATTTTTAAAATAAGAGCAGATTTTAGGGATTTCTAATAAGGTCTCTTAAGTGGAACCTTCCATTTCCTCTGGAAGAGCAGGTGTCCATGACAATGATCTGTTGTATGCAGAAGGGTCTGATAAAGGGACACTTTCCTGGGCTTGTGATTAGCAATCAATATTTGTTATTTGGGAATTGCAAAGATTTAGAATTGAATGTATATTTATTGTTTCTTTGTTTTGCCCTGTGCCTCCTATGAAGAGATTACTGACTCCGCTTGCACATGTAGGAGCTTAAAGGAACAGGGGTTTGGTGATTTAAAAATGTATCCCAATGTATCCAGTAGCCATCTGTGAGGTCAAGAATGACGCCCAGGGTTCCCACATCACCCATGCACCCATATATCATTACTGAAAGTGGGGTATGTAATGCTTAGTTTCACAATTCCACATGCCTGAAGTCCAGGGGCGCTGGGGTAGGGTGCAGGGGAAGAAGGCACTGGCATCACTGAAGTCAAAGGAAAGGACCAATAAAGCTCAATTTGTTTTATAATTGTTTTAATTATTTCTCTACTTTTTAAAAATTCTCTTTCCAGTCACCTGGCCCCTCCCTATTTCAGTGACATCACTTGCCCTCTTGCCTCTGGCAAGGCTTTCCGAGCACAGGTGCTAAGGGGCAGATGACTATTAGGGTTTTTGGGTGGGTAGAGCACTCATGAACTACTGCACACAGAACAACTGATACTTTTCCAGGGAATCCAAGATGACAGTTCAGCACAATGCCAGTTTGGGTGCAGGGAACCGGCAAAGCTACGGATAAAAGAAAATGATTCTGCTTTATTTGCTCTTTAGAGTAAGGACACAATACTGTCCATTCATTGGCAGATATAACCTAGCATGTATATGTGCCCTTGGTTTGTGTGTGTGCACCATGACTCGTATGAGCCAGAGGGACCTCAAAATAGTATGGGATTTTTTTATAGAGACTTGCAGTGTTCAGTGGTTTAGTTTTCCTTTAAGCTCATACAGCAAGCTCACCCACTGCAAATTATTCTTCTGTCTGACTTTAAAGTTCTCATGTATATATGTACCTGTATATGAACCTAATATCAAACAAGGAAGCTTTTAATCAGAATTGCAATGTTACAAATATATTTTTTTATAATCTGACAAAAATCAATAAATTGTTTTACATGATAAAAAATGGCCTTGTTTTTTTCCACTAACTACTACAAATGGCACTCTGGGTTGTAATTTTTTAAAGTATTAATTGTATTTAGGGCCAAGGAATGGTAGAATCAGTGGGCAGTACCACGTTAGCTCTAGGCCAGTGCTCCTCTTCTTTAAAAAATGTGCTGACCCAGGGTACTTTCCTTTTTAGTGCTGTGCTGACATACTCGCATGGTGGCCCAGCATCCTCTGGGTCTGAAGAAAGTCACTTGAACCACTGGGGGGGATTCTACCTTTCCTTTTAGAAAAACAATACAATACTTAGTACAGTAATGTTTGGCTGGAAAATTTGCCAGTGCACCGTATCTGCCAGTGTATGGTTTATTGGCAGAGGATCTGTGGCTCTTCACTTTCTGCCAGGGCCGGAACTAGGGGTCATGTCTGCCTGCCTCCCCTAGTTTCAGCCCATCTGTAAGTTCAGGGGTTTTAGTGGGGGCTTGCTTGGGTGCCCTTAACCTTGGGCCCAGCTTTTCTGATTGTTTACAGTGATACAGTGTCAGCCCAAACAAAGTAATACAAAGGAGGTCATACAGTGTCCTTCCCCTTTCAAATATTCAGGCTGATAGGTCAGATATCTGTGAGTATTGCCAGTGCACGACTGGGTGAAGGAAAAGATCCAAAAAAAACTTCAAGTGACTCCCAGCTGGAAATGGTGGGGGACAGGGACAACAAGTAAATAAGAGGAAGGCAAGGGAAGGATGGAGAAAAGTCACTTACCTCAATCATAGTGGGCAGATCTTTAGTCTTGTGGGGAAGGCCACGTCATCCTCACTTATCTATATTTTATACATTGTGCAGGGCTTCCCAAACCATCATCAATGCCCTCTGCTTCCAACCATATTGAGCAGGTTTACTTACTGTTATCAGTTATTTGTGGTGGCAGAGCCAGATTCCATACGGAAAGCCTGCATCATCACATTGGCATCTGTAGCACCTGGCATCAGATCTTCTCTCCACTCTCTTTTGTGTCTTTGTAATTATTATTCTGTCTTTAGAAGAGATCAGTGAACCCATCAGGTGTCCATGTCTTCCATTTGTGACAGACACATTGACAAGGGGGGATGCCCAGAACATAACAGGGCATCATTTTACTAGAACTAAAGTGCAGGAGGTCCTCCACCGGGGAGTCAGCATGAACAACCGAACCCACACACACAACTTTATATTATGTTTATATCAAAATTAAAGTATGCAAATGTACACAAAGCGATGACTGGTTCTCTCATTGATGGCATCAGTTCCTGTAGAAATCCATGGGAAATGCTCTGCCTACAGCAGGAACTGGTGGTGCCGTCCCTACAACCTGATATCCCGGAGATTATAATTATCACATATTTATAAAGCACCAACATATTCTGTAGCTCTGTACAATAAATGTGTGTAATAAATTGGTTAACACTTTGAACATTTACAAACAACCACTAACCAGTACAAGGGGGTAAAGAGGGCTCTGACCCTCTAAAAGTTACCCTATTATTTTCCAAATTGCTCCGTTTTGGGTACCAAGTAGGGATGTACCAAATCCTGGATTGGCTGTGAGTGCACGAGGCGCAGGCTCAGCGGAGTGGAGCTAAGGGGATACCGGCAGGAATACACAATACTATGCATTTTTCACTCTAGGGATGCACTGAATCCAGGATTTGGTTTCGAGATTTATTATTTTTCTGCAGGATTCAGACTAATCCAAGTGTCTGGCCAAACCTAATCCCAATCCTTAAAATCACATGACTTTTGGTCACATGAACACAGACGTAAAAAAAAAATTTTAAGCGCACTTTTATTAAACCCCTCCACAGTCTAATTTGCGTACGCAAATTAGGATTAGAATCTGCTTCAATATTTGGTTTGGGCGAATCTTTCACAAAGGATTCAGCCGAACCCAAAAAATTGTGGATTGGGTGCATCCCTAACGAGTGTCAGCTCATAGGCCAATGCTGTTCCCTCAGCAGTGTCGGATTTGTAATCCGGGCGCCCTGAGGCCACGCCCGACCCCCCCGGTACGTGGGGTGCGCGGGGTGCGCGATTGGCTCGTGCACCCCCCTCCCGCGCGTATGTGCGTGGCATTACACTCACACACAGAGCAGTGGGGGAGAGGTCCCCATTGCTCCGTATGGGAGAAAAAGTTTAACATCTTTGTGCGGCAGGGTGGCATGCCAAATTTGTGCCGCCCTATCCCGTTGTGGCCTTTCCACAAATCCGGGCCTGCCTTAAAGTCATGTGACTTAAGGGCACACACTATTCCTATTTTTTTCCCTTCTGCATTCCCCTTAATTGCCCTAATTTGTATATGTAAATGAGAGTTAGGATTCAGCCGGATCCCCACAAATGGATTCAGTGCATCCCTAGTATGAGGTGGGGAGTGCTTCCCTGGAGGCGTAAGTAGTAGATAGAGTCTCAAACTGCAGAATATAACGGTTCCCCCAGTGCGATTGGTGCATTGTACAGTAGGGACATTACAGAGTGTCATTATAAGCCATGCCCCCCCCCCTCCCTTTTTTTGGTTTTGTTTTGCTCTATTCTAAGTACTAGAGCAGCTCTGCAGCCCAAAAATACAGATGGACTGACACCAGACCAGCAGGAGTTGGTTTCAGGCACATGTAACAATATTTCATCTGCAGTAAGAAAAGACACTGCTGAACATCAGACTTTGCTCCTTTATTATATTCTCTCTATTCTGTGCAGCTGTAATCCCAAGAGCTTGCAGTCACATAACATACATGGAACTTCAGCAGCTCATCAAGCAACCAATCACTCTGAGCCTGCCATTGCATTACTAGTGACATCATAGGTGCTCCCCCTAGTGGCCCACACACTGCCCACAAGCAAAACCCCATCACCTGCTTGTGCTGAGCGAGTAGGTGCGGAGTGTGCGATGCTGTGCGTCAGCCAGAGGTGATGTCCCTCTTAAAAGTCATTTAATGTGACACCACAACATGGTGCTAATTGGGGACAGTATTTATATGTGCATGTGTATCTTGATACAGTGCTAATTATATATATACAGTGTATGCACTGCTGTTGTCCCTATATGGGCACTAAAAGGGGACATCTGTAGACTTAAAAGCATTATTTGGCCTTGCAATGCTGATGGATACAATTCTGCAAGGTATGAAAAAATCTATACCAAAAGATGTTTATTAAGATTAGTATGAAGACATCTATATTGTGTATTATATTATACCTGCTATCCCACAGCCACAGTCCCTTCCCAGAGGCTATTATCCCCCCACTGCTACTATAGGCACCATCTCTCCCTACTATACCTGCTATCCCACAGCCACAGTCCCTTCCCAGAGGCTATTATCCCACTGCTACTCTAGGCACCATCTCTCCCTACTATACCTGCTATCCCACAGCCCCAGTCCCTTCCCAGAGGCTATTATCCCCCCACTGCTACTATAGGCACCATCTCTCCCTACTATACCTGCTATCCCACAGCCCCAGTCCCTTCCCAGAGGCTATTATCCCCCCACTGCTACTATAAGCACCATCTCTCCCTACTATACCTGCTATCCCACAGCCACAGTCCCTTCCCAGAGGCTATTATCCCACTGCTACTCTAGGCACCATCTCTCCCTACTATACCTGCTATCCCACAGCCCCAGTCCCTTCCCAGAGGCTATTATCCCCCCACTGCTACTATAGGCACCATCTCTCCCTACTATACCTGCTATCCCACAGCCCCAGTCCCTTCCCAGAGGCTATTATCCCCCCACTGCTACTATAGGCACCATCTCTCCCTACTATACCTGCTATCCCACAGCCCCAGTCCCTTCCCAGAGGCTATTATCCCCCCACTGCTACTATAGGCACCATCTCTCCCTACTATACCTGCTATCCCACAGCCCCAGTCCCTTCCCAGAGGCTATTATCCCCCCACTGCTACTATAGGCACCATCTCTCCCTACTATACCTGCTATCCCACAGCCACAGTCCCTTCCCAGAGGCTATTATCCCACTGCTACTATAGGCACCACCTCTCCCTACTATACCTGCTATCCCACAGCCCCAGTCCCTTCCCAGAGGCTATTATCCCACTGCTACTATAGGCACCATCTCTCCCTACTATACCTGCTATCCCACAGCCCCAGTCCCTTCCCAGAGGCTATTATCCCACTGCTACTATAGGCACCACCTCTCCCTACTATACCTGCTATCCCACAGCCCCAGTCCCTTCCCAGAGGCTATTATCCCACTGCTACTATAGGCACCATCTCTCCCTAATATACCTGCTATCCCACAGCCCCAGTCCCTTCCCAGAGGCTATTATATTAACTTTCACCCACTGATAATATAACACTTGTATGAATTTGTGATTTATTTTTATTTTTTTTATGAATGTGTTAATTTTTCTGTGGAGAATTCTAATCTCACATTTACAAATCTGCTCCTCACTGTTCTGAGGGACCACGTTAAGCAAGTGACCCAGGGCTGTGACCTTCAGTTTTTTAGATTGAGAGTTGTAGTTCAGAAACATCTGAATGGACTGTAAGTTGCCCAGTTCTCTTTTTGTAGTGTTCCAGCCTAAGGGACAAGCTGGTCGGGCTATAGGGACGGCTATAGGGACGCCATATCATTGCAGCCACAGACTGCAGCGCTTTACATCAGATTCACTCATATTAACACTGTGTGGCACCGAGCTGAAGTAATGACTTGATGCACGCGGTTCAGATGACGACAACGCCCACAGCAGCTACGCACGTACAGTCACACAGAAATGGAAAATGCGAGCGCACCCAGGAAGGTGACAGTAAATGGGTCAGGAATACAAGGAAATACAGTCCATACAGATCCATTTAGTCTTTAATTTCTTTCTCTTATTGAGCTCCCCGGAGCTCAGAGGGTTAAAGACTAGAGAAAGAGCCGCTCCTCTAACCGCCACTTCCTGTTTCCGCGTTGTCGCTCTCTCACAAGTTCCCTTTTCTACAGCGCTGCACAAAGTGGCACCAAGCGAAGATTTAAACGCCCTTTTTAGGTTCCTATTTCTTTTTTTATGCACCTCTTTGCAGTAGCCTTGGCCAATCTTTGTTAAAGGAACAGTTCAGTATAAAAATGAAAATGGGTAAAATAGATAGACTGCACAAAATAAAAAATGTTTTCAATATAATTAGTTAGGCAAAAATGTAATCTATAAAGGCTGGAGTGAGCAGATGTCTAACATAATGGCCAGAACACTACTTCATGCTTTACAGTTCTCTAAGCTGTTAGCAGTCAGGAACCAATCAGTGACTTGAGGGCCATAAGTGTTCAGTTAGTTTACATTTGAATCTGACCTGCATGCTCACAAACTGCAAGTGCCCCCACTGGCTGCGTCCATCACACCCCTAATGCCATGGAGGGGCCCCCGCTGAGCCTCTCTTCCCTCCCCCCTGCAGGTTCCCCCACCCAACGTCCTCCCCTGAGCACACACAAGTTTAACGCATCAGGGGAAGAACAGTCAGCAGGGGGAGCGCCGGCAAAGGTCGGGTCTGGGCCATTGGGGCCCACCAGTTTTTTTTCTCGGTGTCCAAGTCCGACCCTGATGTCCCATGTGGCCCCCCTAAAGTCACCGACTAAGAGTTTAGAGAGCTGTAAAGGAGGAAGTAGTGTTCTGGCTATTATGTTAGACATCTGCTCACTCCAGCCTTTATAGATTACATTTTTGCGTAACTACTGTAACTATATTATAAATATTTTTTATTTTGCGCAGTATGTTTTACTCAGTTTCATTTTAGCTCACAGCACCCCAATATAGATGCAGATTTGGCGTTCACTTGGCAAATTGCTCAGGTCAGGGGTAAGGGATCAACACTGGCACATACCTAGGGTGCAACACTGGGGGTGCAATAGGTATGTAGTTATTCTGGCTACCTATCCCAGTTTAAGGTTCTGGACTTCATTCTTCCCCCCCACCTGACTTCAAACGTAATGGACACCAAGCGCTCCAGACTCTGGGGTCTCTCATAAGATCAAATCTTTATTGTTTCATTAAAAGAATAGACGCCTAACGCGTTTCGTGTGGCAGGCACACTTACTCATAGGCTTAAAACCATTATACATCATTAAGGCTTTACGAACCGATAGACTGGAGCTGTTAGCAAATCGGAAAAAAGGTAGTGATAATAGGACCATAAGGAGTGGGGACTTGACTACCTTTGTAACAGCTTTCAGTAATCAATTCTATAAAGTTAAGTGCATATTGCATGATCTGATTCCGGTCTTGTATAACGATCCAGGCATTTTGTCCATTGTAGCAATTCGGATGTGACATTCTTGCAGATTCAGGTAATAGAGAAAATAATCCCTGATGAAAGACGAACTGACATGTATGCAAGACTTCTGAGGTCTGAAGTTAAATGGATTTTCATTTTGAATACACGGCACCCGAGAGGGTTGAATTCAGTATTTGATGTCAGTTGCTATGGCTAGTCTTTCGTACATTATCTTACCCTGATTAGCCTGATAAGATTATTTTCTCTTTAATATCCGGTTTGCCATATCTTTTACAAACTTTAGTGATTTATTAAGTCTTTAATGGCTGATCACAGTATTTATAACTTTAACTTAAACAGGTGTGTTGACCTGTGATAATTCTTTACATGGTAGCTTCATTATGACTCTTTTAAGAGATTTGTTTGCACACATGTGAGAGCAAATTTGCTCATTAAATATATGCTGACTTTTTGTAAATTATTGTAAAGTGCTTATATAGCGAATGTTTTAAGATATTTGTATATATATACTTGTGGGAATGACTTTGTTTACTATATATCCATATAGTGGGGTTCTCTGAATATAGCGTGTCATCTTTTGAGTTTCATTAAAGTTGTTCAATATATTCTTTCATTAGGATGTGTTTGAGCGGATTAGTACTTCTCCGCCCTCTAGTCAGCTGAATTGACTTGTTGATTATGTCATTCGCTTTGTATGTGCTATTTAACAACCCCCCTGATGTATAATGGTTTTAAGCCTATGAGTAAAGGTGCCCATACAGTAAAGGTGGGCGATATCGGGTAGCAAGGGACTTAAAATAAAAATAATCCGATTGTTTGGCCCTGGGGCCCAACGAGCCGATGCGGTCTCCGATCCGACCGGATTTTGTAAAGGTCCCCATACACTATAAGATCTGCTCGCTTGGCGATGTCGCCAAGCGAGTGGATCTTAACCCGATATCCCCACCTACGGGTGGGCGATATCGGGTAGCAAGTGGCTTGAAAAAAAAATAATCCGATCGTTTGGCCCTGGGGCCAAACGATTGGATTACATTTGCAGCCATGGGGCAGTCGGTTCGGGGACCACATCAACGAGCCGATACGGCCCCCGATCCTACCGGATTTTCTAACCTGGCCGATCGACATCTGGCCAATTTCAGGCCAGATATCGGTCGGCCAGGCCGCTCTGTTCTGCCCATACACGGGCCGATTAGCTGCCGAATCGGTCCATGGGACCAATATCGGCAGCTATAGTCGGCCCGTGTATGGGGACCTTAACCTGGCCGATCGAGTTCTGGCCAATTTCAGGCCAGATATCGGTCGGCCAGGCCCCTCTGTTCTGCCCATACACGGGCCGATTAGCTGCCGAATCAGTCCAAGGGACCCATATCGGCAGCTATAGTCGGCCCGTGTATGGGGACCTTAAGTGTGCCTGCCACACGAAACATGTTAGGCGTCTATTCTTTTAATGAAACAATAAAGATTTGATCTTATGAGAGACCCCAGAGTCTGGAGCGCTTGGTGTCCATTACGTTTGAAGTTGGCTTTTCTCCCCCTCAGCTACGGGTTCGGGGCCCCGAGCACCCGGACCAGCCAGGGATACCGGTGAGCTATTTTGACCTATATTGACTATACATTGACTATGCCTGACTACTGTGTTCCTTGAATGGCACTTCGCGATACGTCCGGGGTTTCTACACCCGGATCTAACCGTTCAGATTGGTGCAGATTGTACTTTATAAATTGGAACACTGACCATTATATAGAGAAATTTTTCTTGTTTTTTGTGCTGTTTGTTTCACCTTTTTTTACTTTTTAAGACACTGTTTCTTTCTTTTTTCCTTTACTTCACCCCCACCTGGACTCACAACTTGTGCAAGGGGGGGGGGGGGGTGAGAGCAACTGGCAGTTTACCTGGGGTTTACATTGTACCTCGGTCAGCTAGTGGTACTAATATTATTTATTTATTTATTTATTTATTTATTATTAATCTTATGTTAGGATACCTGCTCTTGTGATTAGAGAGAAAATTGTCAAGTAAATCTCACGTTCCATCCCATGATCTGCTGTCTCTGTGGGACATAAGGCGCTATGCTGATGGCACCTGATGAAGTAAAGGGAAAGGCATTTCACTGCATCACATCCCACTTCAAGAGATGCCCATAATCCAATTAAACCTGGTGATTTCTATTGCACACTCATTCTGCTGCTAAATATGCCATATTTCATATTTTTGCCCAGGTTTGAGACCTGATACCCAGAATGTTTAAACCTGGGGTTTTCTGGATAAGGGATCTTTCTGTAATTTGGATCTCCATACCTTAAGTCTGCTAAAAAATCACTGAAACATTAAATAAACCCAATAGGATTGTTTGCCACCAACTAGCTTAGTTACCATGGCGCTGTGTTATTATTACAGAAAAAAAGGAATTCATTTTTATAAATTATATATATAAATTATATATATTATAATTATTATTTATTATTAAAAAAATAATTTGATTAATATGGAGTCTATGGGAGATGGGCTTTCTGGATAACAGATCCCATACCTGTATTAAAAAATCTGCTCTTACTACCTGCAGTAGAAGTTCCTCTTAGGTTAGTTGTGCGATTTTTGCCTTTGCAGTTGAATCTCTCAGACATAGGCTGATTTTCCTGCTGTTTGATTGGTCAGACAGTTTATGGCCGAATAGCCCAATCATTTGTGCTCCTTGTAGCATTACCCTTAAAGGAGAAGGAAAGGCTAATAAAGAGTTAATCTCAAGCTGCAGGCATACCTTCAGTTGTCTCAATAGTGCCCTTAAGTCTCCCCATATTTCTCCTGTTCAGATGATCTGAAGCCAAACAGGCAGAAAAAACGCTGAGCTGTGTAAAGAAAGTTCCCATAATGCCTCACTCCTGCACAGACACCCAGACCAAGTGAACATGCTCAGTTTGTAAGACTATGAGGAAGCTTCCTGCTGATTGGCTCAGATCCACATTCCTAGGGGGGGGAGTGAGTTCTTAGCATTCTTGAGGGGGGGGGGAGCAGGAGAGGGGAGAGAGCTGAAAGCTGCCTGTCTCTTGCAGAGGAAAACAGACACAAGAAATCTTTTGACAGAGAAGTCAGTGTAGCATTACTGTGAGTGCTTATGGCTGTATTTACATAGACCTTTCTGATAAAGCTTACTTAGTTTTTACCTTTCCTTCTCCTTTAATTTTTGGGGTGATACTGACATTCAGTTGAGAATGGACAAGAACTAATGTTTAATTTGGGGAAAGGTTCTGCTTGGTCTAAAGCTGCGATGAGAAATGCTTATATACTATATCAGGGCTGTCCAACTGTCGGCCCGTGACTCCAACCTGTCTGGCTGCTTTGATGTCTTACACACTTTGTGTAAGCTTTAAATGGTATCAGTACTGAAATTAACTGGCCCCCTGCATGGTTCTCACCTCAGATTCAGGATGTAATCCCCTGTGTTGTTCACACCTTTTAATCTCTGCATTGTTCACCCCTGCAGTGTTCACACCTCAGGCTCAGACTTTAATCACCCACATTGTTCACCTCTTTACACCTCAGACTGTAGGAGCAGTGCCAGCATTGTGCCTGATCTATGCTGCCTGCGTGTATGGCTCACACACAGGCAGTTAAGGGCAGGCAGAGTATGGCACACACAGGCAGTTAAGGGCAGGCAGAGTATGGCACACACAGGCAGTTTAGGGCAGGCAGAGTATGGCACACAGGCAGGCAGAGTATGGCACACAGGCAGGCAGAGTATGGCACACACAGGCAGCGTAGGGCAGGCAGAGTATGGCGCACACAGGCAGCGTAGGGCAGGCAGAGTATGGCGCACACAGGCAGCGTAGGGCAGGCAGAGTATGGCGCACACAGGCAGCACAGGGCAGGCAGAGTATGGCGCACACAGGCAGCACAGGGCAGGCAGAGTACTGCCTGTGTGTGCCATACTCTGCCTGTGGGAGGTGAATCTGGCAGGGGTTTGTTCTGGGAGTTTGTTTGCGGTTGGAAATAGTCATTATATGGTCCCTAAGGTGTGTAATTATGTGCTGGGGGTTGCTGTGCTACCCACAGGGGAGGAGGCATATGGATTTAAGGGTGTGACTTAATATGACATAATATAATTCTCTCACATATGAATGATGGTTGATATCACTGCAGTGAGCACCAAACATTTGGTAGGCATGGTCTTAAAAGCTCTTGTGATAACATGGGTGTGGTTTGAAGTGGGTGCAGTTTAAAAAAAAAAAAAAAAAAAGGAGAGTCAAAATTGGCTTCCATTAGCGGCCTTCCGCTATGTATGCTAGAGAAATTCCAGCCCTTGGCACCACAGAAGTTGGACAGCACTTTGCTATATGACCAAGGGCCCCCCTCCTGAACAACCAGATCCTATTCAAATTGGCCCACCATGTAAATTATATCAGCCAAACTGCCTGAAACAAATCTGTGCATGAAAACCTGGATACCTATAGGCCAAACTGCTCATTCAGTGATCCCAAGGCACTGGCACATGTACACAGTTACGGTGGCCATACACGGGCCAATTCTAGCTGCCGATATCGGTCCTTTAGACCAATTCAGCAGCTTATTGGCCCGTGTATGGGCATGATTGACGGGCCTGCCGAAATCGAACAGAGCTCAATCGGCAGGCTTGATTTTTCAGTCAGATCGGAGACCACATCGGCTCGTTAATGCGGCCTGAACCGACTGCACCTATACCCACTGTTCTAATTCAATTGTGTGGCCACAGGGTCAAACAACCTGATTAGCCAAATATTGGCCACCCATAGGTGGTGATATTGGGAGAAGATCTGCTCGCTCTAACTGTGTATGGCCACCTTTACCTGTTGTTTCACCTTGTTTCTGCCAAGTTGGCTTATACAAGCCCAGTTCCAGTCTAAGTAGTTCCACCAACTGCATCAGGTGTGCAGCCAGTAAATCTGCTTACAGGACTGCCAATGTGATAACTTTCTAAAATTCCGCTTTGGTGCCACTAAAGTAGAAAATGCTGTGAACAGGTGCTTAGAAAAACAACATGACAAGCAAGAGTAAGAATAGAAAGGGCTGTTAATGAATTGTAGGGACTTTTTGAAGATGAAAAAAAACACACACAAATGGTTTGCTTTAGCATTGTCACCACCAAGCAAGGATAGACAATGGAATGTGCTGGATTTACACATATTTCTAATACTCTGAGCCTCTGTGTTTTCTTTTCTTGGCTTTTCAGAAGAAATGAGGCTTTTAAACAATAGTTGATGAAAATAAAACAAAGCGATAGATCAACATGATCTAATATGCAATTCTCAGGAAATCGTCCATGTGTAGCAGTGGTTTCCACACACACATCTCGGAAATCTGTCAAAGTGCATCGTCCAGGGAGGGCGGCCAATCTACATCCACAGACTAAAGGGAAAAGGGGTCCAGAATGAATTATGTGCATCTCTACTTTGTGACAAATGAAATTCATTTAAATATAAACAGCTAAATTTGTATCTACCTTTGATGTTAGCATACCCCAAGATCTAGACTAATCCCACAGAACTTAATAGACAGCCTTGGGCCAGGTACGGGGTTAAATAGCAGAGAAGCCCCCCTCTTTATGGACCAAGCCATTTTATATTCCATAGTTCTGTAGTAGTTGAGGTTCAACTTTGATCTTTGGCTAAATAAATGCTAGCTAACTTCTAGCTAATCCTAAACATGTCTTTCAATTACTTCCTGATAGGGATGCTCTGAATCCACTATTTTTAGGTTTGGCTGAACCCCAGACCCTTTGTAGAGTATATGGCCCAATACCAAACTGAATACTAATCTGCATATTAAAATGGGTTGCTGAAGTGTGCACTTTTTACTCCACGTTTACATGACCAAAGATCATGTGATTTTAAGGATTTAGTTCGGCCAGGCACTTGATTCGGCCAGATCCGAATCTTGACCAAATCCTGGATTCAGAGCATTCGTACTTCCTGACTCCAAAAGGCACAATCAGGTACAATCAGGTCAACATTGTACTTCCACCTATGATATAAGTAACTGTGGATAGTGTCAGAGCTGCCTTTAAAAGGATCAGGGATGAATCCCCTAAACCTCATGTTATGGGGTCCCACTGAGCAGAACTTGTTGGTATAAAGAGTAGGGAAAATCTTAGTAATCAATCAGATCTTGGCTGTGCCAGCAATTGGGTGGGGATATCTAACCAAGACACTTTTTGTTGTTCTTGAAGTACAAGTCCATTTGACAGGTGAGAGAGATAAAAAGCTAAAAGGCCTCTACCGTGACACTTTCTATCCAATATGGTTTGGAAGTCTATGTGAAAATGTGTCAGTCAATGCAAATGCATGCTACTGTTTCTGGCACACTCCAAAGTACATTGGGGCCCTCCTTATGGGAACATCAGCCTATGGAACATGCTCTGCTTTATGTGTTACCTACAGAAAAATCAGTAATGCCGATTGTGCCCTCGGTAGATTGCCAACCTAAAACTGTACAGCTGCAGATGAAAATTCTAGTTTACAACTATTACAGGAAGTTGGTGTTGAACATAGAACCGAGTCAAAGCCTAGTGCCGGCCTTAAAGCTTAGGGCTACAAACCTCCACATCCAGTTCCAGTATATCCGCATTGGTTTTCAATATGGATCCAACATTTGGTGTTGTTCTTCCAAAATCTCCATGGACAAATTCTTTAATGTAACTAGCTGTCTGTTAAAGAGCTAACATTAAAATAATGTTTTAACATCATACACACAGTACCCTGACGCAAGCCAAATGTTTTAGAGAACTGAGCTGGTTAGACAGCCAGGAGCAAACAGCACAGTAATACAAAAAGATGGAAAATGTTTGCATGATGAGTGAAAGCTGCCATTATTATTTGCTGTAGCTAAATTCTCAATAAACCAAGACACAGATATACCCATAATGTTTATAATTAAATGGCACAGAGAGAAACAGATAATGCCCCTGCACAATATACTGTTGCTAACAAAACAGTCAGAACAAAGGGTGAATGGAGGTGATTGCATACTTGCAATCTATTTATCTACCTTGCAAGGACCAAACATGGAGTAGCTTCAAGCTCCCTGTTTTGGCCAAGAAATAACAAACATCTCTATTCGTTGTACTCATGTGTAAAAGGCTACTTAGTAAATTCTACTAAATCCATCTGCAACATAAAAGTTATCAACTTCCCCTTTAGCAGATAACTACAGAAGGGTGGGAAAGCAGTTGTCAGGGATGGAGAAGAACCAGGTAGAAGTATATGTAATATGGCTGGTAGCAAGGACATTGTACATCATGAGGATTGCTGATATGCTAAGTTTGAGACTAGGAAACAAGTGAGTTGATGGCTATACTCCTATGGAGGATGTTGCAATGGGTTTCTATCTATATATAACACAAATGGCAAATATGTGCTAAATTAAGCTTGGGGCAGATTAGAGGAATGTGCTGTATTTATTCAATGTGTCTGGACCTAAAGAAGGAGCTTGAGCTTACCACCATTTCAGTAAAGACACAATCCTTTCTGATGTAAAGAGTAATATTCTGAGACAATCTGCAATTGGTCTTCATTTATTAATTATTTTACTTATTGATTAGCAGCTCAGCAGTTGCTGGGTTCAAATTACCTTAGAAACCAGGGAGTGGTTTGAATGAGAGACTGATATATTTATAGGATAGGACCTGAATAGAAGAATAATAAAAAGTAACAATTACAATAAAATTGTTGCCTCGCAGAGCAGTAGTTCTCGGGCTGCTGGAGTCAGTGCCCCTATTTAAAAGATGGAAAGAATCAGATGGCAAATTCAAAAAGTATAAAAAAAAAAATAATCAAGACCAATTGAAAAGTTGCTTCAAATTGGCTGTTAATACTAAAAGTTAACTTAAAGGTGAACACCCTTTTAAGTACAGGGCACCTTGGCCCCGAGTGCATGGCACCTTGTGCCTCATGAGGCAAAATATGGCCACCTGTCTCAGCCCCTATTTTGGTAAATAAGAACTTATGTCCCACGTGTGCCCAGTATATGATCATCAAGTTCAAATATTCCAAAACTCTAGAGAAACTGATTTAGAGGAAGGTAATTAGAAAAAAAATCAATAAAAAAAATCCTGATTTTCAAAATAGCAGCTGGCTAGATCCGGGGATTCATCACTTATTTGGAAAAAATAATAATAAGGATGATGATGATGATATTGTCTTTCCAGCTATAGATGCCTCCAGCTGACTCTTGAACCCAACCAGGCAATGCCTTATTTTCTTAAGAAGAAGAGCAGAGGTGCCCACCAACCAACCAATTAGTTGCATGTGACTATATCAGGGGCACTGGTGGCTCTCCACTCCACTAGACAAGCCTGTCCAACAGCTCCAAAGACTTTTTTGACTGACACTGATAAAAATCTGATAAAATCTGGCCAATAAATATGTTGTACAGAAGATGTCTCCAGATAATAATATTAGACTGTCCAGTGCTGTAAGACATGCTACATTCATGGCAAGAAAGGATACGTCCCTGCTTGTGTCTTCAAATAGAGCCGGAAGTGATGTTCATCCACATGCTCAGTTCTCATGGTGTGGATTGTACGTGACCTTGAAGCAAGCGGCCTGCGGTGAAGAACTCGAAGAGGAGTTTTCTGAGCAATCTTTAGCTCCTATAAGCAAGAAGATTTGTAGTGTGGCCAGCATTTATACAACTTAACACACAAACAAAGCCAAAGTGATGTGATCTCTTACAAATATTTATTAGCCCACAAGCCACTGTGCTTCTTCCTGCCATCAATAGGTGTGTGCTCCAAAATTTGGCACAAGTGCAACATTATTTTAAACCAAATCCCAAGCTCATGAGAGGAGGAGGGGGATGTGCCAGAGGAAACCAATAAACTTTGAACTGGGGGGCTGTAACAAAGGAGCATGTGCACTTTTAGACCTCACCCTTTGGGGGGGGGGGGGCAAAGGGAAGCAAGACTTTCCCTCAGTTATGAGATTTGTTATAAAAACTTGTGGGCAATAGGTGTGTACCTGCAACATGCTCTCTAGGCCTGATGCGATCATTCACTCATAGTAGCTAACATAGGCTTGCATGCATGCAGACAATAGGCAAACAGGTTCTGTATGACCTTCAGCTAAGTATAATTTATTTTATTCCTATGCTATGTAAACTGTATTTACAAACCTGCAATCCATTAAGCTGCTGAAGATCTTCGTTCTGGATCTTTTTCTCAAGCCATATTAGTGCACAATAACATTTTGTTTTTTCTTCCTCTCCTTCCTTCATATGTGCCACAGCCTCCCTTGTAAACAGAACACAGATCCAATCAGCCGTTATCGATTTATTTAAATTACACTGACCATGTTTAAATCCCCGTTCACGTACCTGGACACAATCTGCAAGTCTCGTACTTTGATTTTGTCTGAAGTATTTATTTTCTGCAGTACAGAACACATGGTATTAGGAAAAGACAGTAACTAGCAAAAAAGCTTTCTAGCAATATGGAACAAGGCACACTTGAGATTCATAAACTGCCCATTCTGTCAGTATTGATGCCATGTTGTTCCTCTACTGGGATTCCTGTTCATCACAAAAGGGCCAAGTGGAGCTGAAGGCATAGACAGGTCCATCTGACAAAACCAATAGCCTCAACTGCCATTCTACTTTTGAGAGCTCATCTGTCTCAGCTTTTGAGTGCTCATAACTTGTGTGATAATTCTCTTTGTCGTGACAAAGCATTGCAGAATATTGAACAGAAACCAAGTGGCAGTAATAAATCCTTCTATGAAACTAAAATAACCATAGGGCAGTTCCAAAGTCCCACAGACGTCTAACCACAGTCCAAAGAAACCTCTAATCAATAATGGCTGAAGGGTAGCTGAATTTGAATTGCAGTATTTTCCTTTCTCTAAGGACTGACTCCCAGGCTGTCTTTGGGGTTCTCTTTTATGCCCCTGTTGGCCCAGCCTCCGAGCAAGTCCCTATTGTTTTTATGCAGGGGTGGGGAGACATATTGATGCTGAGATAACAGAGTTATCTCCCTCTGCTGGATCTGACTATTGTTCCTAATCAGGATGGTGCAGACTTGTTGGAGCCTTTGGGGGTATTAGCACTTAATCTCACGATAAAGAAATCAAATCAATTTCTCCAGTGTTTTCCACAGGTCCATCACATTCTTGACTTGCCCATGGAAAACCTTTTCCAATGACTTGTCAGTGCTGCTGGATAGATACCCGCAGTGGGAGCATATGTCTAAAGCTAGGCATACACTGCAAGAACCACTTATGTGGCAAAGGGATCCGTTTAGGCCACCAATACACTAAGCACACCAAAATGGCATGATCCAATTGTTTCCCCCTGTGGCCAATGATTAGAACATAATGGGAGACCAAAGAATATCAGAAGTCCCCACAGATCAGCTAAGAAGCTGCTCTGTCGGGAAAAGCTAAATCGACAGCTTTTATTGGCCCGTGTATGGACACGTCTCAGCAGACCTTTGGCTCCATAAGAAGTTTCTCATCAAGTTTCCAAATTTTCACACTACAGAGAAAAAAAAAAATCACCCATCTTACATTAGCCTAAAATGGAATAAAATCTAAATCTGCAGCTGAAATGTTTCTTCCAAAATCTTCCTGAAAATAAGGCAGGCAATGTGCTGTGTAAGCAGTTAATCATACAAAACTGAGTGAGAATTAGGATCAGTGCAGCAGTGTGAATGTAAGAGTAATAGCTTGAATATGTTCCCAAGACATAAACAGACATATATTGTATGATTTTGAGGGAGTCAGTGTACAGTTTACATTAATCAGTAATGAGGGAAGGGAAAGTATAATAATGAGAGATTAGGAGATACAGAATGAGGAAACAGAATCAAATAAAAATAGGAAAGTACAAAAGACTGGTGCACTTGTGACAAGGGAGATTAATTACTCACACACACACAGCATAGGAACTACACAATGACAAGGTTTTGGTTTCCTAGAAGTTATACCTACCTTTACTATACTCTCTGTGTATAGGAGGCAGTTTGGTGATTTTAGA
This sequence comes from Xenopus tropicalis, assembly GCF_000004195.4. Classification (NCBI taxonomy): domain Eukaryota; kingdom Metazoa; phylum Chordata; class Amphibia; order Anura; family Pipidae; genus Xenopus; species Xenopus tropicalis. Next base: position 33,822,301 of record NC_030681.2, on the reverse strand, counting down.
TGCCTTACATTAATAAAGTCAACCCCACCATGTTGTTTAAAAATCTACAAATGTGACAGTGCTATCAAGGCATTACTTACAATGCCAGTTGTGATATTTGTGCCAATACAAGATCCAAGCCTTCAAACCTTATCTTATAGCCAAACATATTCCAACTGTCACACATTCTGATATTACCTGCTGAAGTGCCTTTATATCCTGAACTGTGAACTGGACTTTGTGAGGGTTCAAAAGCTCTATTGCAAATGGTCTTCCTAGAAAAAGATATAATAAAATACACTCAGCTTTCCAAAAAGCAATTCTGAAAAAAAAATTCGTTACAAAATAATATTCTTTATAGCACAATGGAAATCTAAGGTAGCATTAAAACTAGCTTTCATGAAAGGAGATTTAAGGGGGATGTTAAGGGGGAACTGTCACGAAAATAATTGAATGTAAGTTTTATCCCATGGAACAGGCGTGACTATCTCCTGAGCCCCTGTGTTACCTTTTCTGTGTTGGGGGGGAGCAGGGGGGACACATCACTAGTGCAGAGAGCACAATTGCAATAGAAATTTTTGGTTTATTACCCCGAAATTCAGCTCTTAAAATTTCCAGAAGCGGAGCACTATTTCTTACTACAACTCTTATCTTGTGGGTAGTACCTAGCCTTCTGTAAAAACATCAATCTCAATATCTCCAATTTTATCCTGTGCTATACCCCTTTAGGTTTTAATTTTAAGGGACATTCAAAAATCATGGATTTTTTTTTGCCCCCTCAAATTTGAATAGGCTAATTAGGATTTAGAGTCAGTTTAGTATTGATCTGAATCTTTTGTGGCGGATTTAGTATTTAGCCAAATTAAAAAATGATTAAATCAATGCATCCCTGCATTTTAGGGTGGAAAAACTAGGGAGGCAAAGCTGGCTTGTTTCAGTGATGACTAATATGCTGGAAAAATGAATCTGCTATAGAGTTTTCCCTGCCGTTAGATTTTACTCCATGTAGCAGAATGCAAAATCTCTTCCTTTAATAAAGACCAGGAATCCCCCAACCTTTTATACCCAAGAGCCACATTCAAATGGAAAAAGTGTTGGGGAGCAACACAAGCATGAAAATAGTTCCTGATGGGGCCTAATAACAACAATTGGCTATTTAATTGCCCATATGTGGACTTGCAGCTTACAGAAGGCTCTGTTTGGCATTATATTGGGTTTTTATGCAACCAAAATTTGCCTCCAAACACTGGTTGGGGATCACAAGATAAACAAGTCTTTTCTATTTAAAAAAAGAACAAAATGCATGAGTGAAATGCCAAGTACAGTACCTTTGCCCAGAGTTCTGACATCAACATCTTCCCTTCCAGAGGATGAAAAGTTGAAACCTTTAAAAGGACATACAGTTTAGCTTTTAGTTCTACAGGGTTTTAGTCTTGAGTTATGCTCACAGGTTTTCCAGTAAAATAAAAACAGGGATGAAAAGGATAATAAAAAATTATTTTTTTTAAAAATCCTAGATCTCGCCAAACGAGTGGCTCATAATGTGTATGGGCAAAAGAGTTAAATAAACGTAATGTATGGATTTGACATTTGATGGTTTGGTAACTGCTACAGATCCGGTAAGTGCCACAACCAGCCCTGCATATGCAATCATTGCCAGAGAACCTATGGGTGTCACACTGGAGTCCCTGTCCAAAACAAAATTGTAGGGTGCCTTCTTTATGATACTGATATAGTTACAACATGCCCTTTCCCGATCTTCCTGGATGGGCTGTTGCTCTGCTGGAGGGGTCGGCAGCCGAGAATAATGACAGCAGAGGGTTAAGTGCAGTAGCGCTAATCTTTGCTCTACACACAGGGTCGCGCTCTCCCTGCCTACCTCTGCATCTGCACTTAACCCACAACTGGGTAAGTGCTTCATTTTAATAAATAAAAGTCTGTTTTTTTTTTTTTTTAAAGCTTTATATTGGGTAATGTTCTTCTACAAAGTTCTAGCAGTCTGGTAGGACTTTAGAAAAGACATCCCCTTTAAATTACTTTAGAGCACTTTCATTTTTTGATGTTACAGTTCCTTTAACTAAAAGTACAAATGGTACATCCTGTATACATTAGTGATGGTCAAAGTGCAGTCCCCCAATAACAATCCAGCTTTTTTGCATTGCTCAAGACCCCTAGACCCCTTCTAGTCTTGTGTTTGCAGAGTGCCATAAGAACCCAGAACCCAAAACACAATGAGGGAAATCCCTACAGCAATAATTTATGAAAAAAAATGGATAAGGAAGTCCAGGACAGGTAGGTAAGAGAAAACGGTAAAACTACCTTCCCTGGTCACAATCTTTGCACTCAGCAGGAAAACCAGCTCTGTGCAGACATCCTGAAAGTGAAAGTTTCCATGCATATTCTATATCTTGGGTTTTGGGAATTTTTAAAATGAATTATTAAAAAAAACAAACTCAAAAAAAAATATTTCAGACATATTTGCATGTGTCCAATGTTTACACACTCACGTTTATTTCAATTGTTTGCTTTTCTTTGCGGCAAAAACATTACATTTTCCACTGATTCTTTTAAGCAAGCACTAGAAAGCAAATGGCTTGTTTTGATAAATGCCCAATTAACAGCTTAAAATACAGCAGGAATGAAAATACACTGTATCGCCATATAACCTGCCTTTAAATATTGTATAGCCTTGTTCCAGATATGAATTATATAAAATAGGAACAGCATTTCAAAAGCTAAAACTCCCAGTGCACCAGCGGGTAATACATTGTGTTGCCAGTATTTCACTGGCCTGGCTACAAAAACTGATGCTCGATGCCAACGTCATTACTTATGGTTTTTTAATTATTTAGCCGTTTGTTCAGCAGTTCTCCAGCTTGGAACTGTAGCAGCTATCTGGTTGCTAGGGTCCAAATTATCCAAGCAAGCAGGCAGTGGTCTGAATGAGAGACAGTAATATGAATAGGAGAGGGGCTGAATAGAAAGCCAAGTAATAAAAAGTAACAATAACAGTGAAATTGTAGCATCAAAGAAATTGTTTATCGGTGACCCCCATTTGAAAGCTAGAAAACGTCAGAAGAGGAAAGGAAAAAAATTCAAAAAACTATAAAAAAAAAATTTAAAACAAAAATGAAGAACTGGCCATTATAGAACATAGTAAAAGTTAACTTTAGGTTTCTTCCATCGTTCACCTTAATATATAGAAGAGTCAGTATTTTTCTCCAGGAAAGATAGCAACCTTAGTGGGACACAATTGCCCCATATGATCCGGTTGCCTTGCTATGGATTACTTTTCCCTAATTTAGACTTCATCTCTCTACAAGCTGGATCCTCGGTTTTCAATAAATAAATATGATGGATTTCCATGAGTTATGTGTGTGTGTTCTTTGCATGACTGTTTGAGTGACCAGCTTTCCATTCAACAACCTGCCCTGATTACACAGAGTTTTGAGAGCACATGGAAGAATGCAATGTTTCTGCTTATAGATGTAGATACCAGGTGTACAGCAATGTACAGTATGCAGGTAGGCCAGGCAAGGAGATTTACTTACTGTCTGCTTTAAATGCTTTAACCAGATGCTCTGTTATCAGCTCTTCTACAGAGGATTCCATTTTCCTTTCTCCATCAATAATCCAGGGGGTCTGTGGTAAATTTCTTGAGTATTTGTTATACCTCCCTAAATAATGATTAAAGTAGAAGAAAAACAAGTGATGCAATCTGTTTATTCAACAATAGTTCTTGTGTATAATCTTGTCTAATTTTAGACGGCCAGTCCTAACATTTCCCAATTCCGCATTCTTACTGCCACATCAATCTGCTTTAGTTTCGTTTTGTACCACATTTTCTAAGGTAATCTGGTTTGGCCAGAAAACACCCAATATTCTGCTTAGACGCATATTTACAAATTCTTGCAGCCTTTGTGACCTTCCATGTTTCACATGTATATAATGAAGTTAATTAAAAGTTTGTGTTCAAGATGCATAATAATAAATTAAATTCCATTCCACTGACAGCAAGTTAATGTCATAGGTGAAGTCACCCTTCTTTGTTATTGTATGTTAATGTATGATTTATAAGTAGTTTTTTAGTTTACATTGGTATAATATTTAAGCTTGTGATCTTACTCTCCATGGCATGAGAGAGCTCAGTGATGAGAAAACACAGGTCATCGGGACAGTCAAGATCATCTAGTTTTCCTTTTTTAAAACCAATTATGTGCCTTCTGTATACCGGAGTGCAATACATTAAAAATTGTGGTGCTAACACACATCCTTACTTGACATTTTGACTGGAATTTCTGCACTAATTTTACTCTTATGGAGAACATGGCAGATTTTTGATGAAACTGATTATTTATTAGGAACTATTGGAGAGTTTTCATTTTGAAAGCATGAATGAGGACATCAAAGGCTTTCTTGAAATCTATGAAGGCTATAATAATAACAAAACATAATAAGGCACATTTACATCCTCAAGCACAGTTGCGATCTCTTGCATTTTCCTTGCAAGCAGTTTAGCTCAAAGCCACTTTTATTAAAATACTCTTCTTGCACTATATAGTAGTGCTCAGGGCCACTCAGTCCTTCCTGCTATCTGTTTCCAATTGAGCACTACTGCACCTATTGACGCAGGGGAACCGTGGAGATACTTCCACCTTCTGACCAGGCAGTAGCATCAGGGTTCCCTTCATGCCCAGTGTCAATAGGTGCATCATACTTGTGCCTCAAGAATTGGGCTCAGATGTCACTCACAAGGAGGTCACAAGTACCTTCATACCTCCCAACATTTGAAAAATGCAAAGAGGGACACGAAGAAATGCCGCATATAGCATGGCAAATTTTTTTTGACAAAGCTCATTTTTGCAACCACGCCCCCTAAATACCACTCCCATTTTACAAAATTTGACAGGTTATTTAAAGTTTGAACACATTTCTGGGGGTTTTGGGGTCTTGTTTTATGTGTTATAAAAGCTTTGCTAAAAAAATAAATAAAAAGTGAAAAGTCTCAGTTCCCCCAAGAGACCGGTTTAGCTTATTAGTTGCAATTGTATCTAGGTGCAGGTGTAGCTTTTTAACTTTTCTGGGTTCTCTGCCAAAAGCTACTTTTTTTAGTTAATTTTGAGAAACACTGTATCTTTTTTAGCGATCAGTGCAGAAGATCAAAGGGAAATGCGGGACTTTTCAGAAAGAATCCAGGACTGCGGGCTGAGCTGTCAAAACTGGGACTGTCCCATGAAAATCGGGACAGTTGGGAGGTATATAACTTTACTAATTTTTTTGGGCTTCTAACTGCAGCCAATTTAGAGGCTTTACAACTGCGCTTGTGGTCGTAAATAACCCTTAATGTTTCACAATAAGAACCTTCTACCAGCAGTCAAGCATGGTGGTGGCATGATGGTCCGGGGATATTTTGCTGCCACAGGACCTCAGCAGATTGTCATGAATAAAATTTACACATTGCAGTAGGCCTGCAAACAGCTGTTCACGCTGGAAGAGTTAAATACAGCACGTTGCCTAGATAATGCAGCTCTGGGCCAAAGTTCCTTCACAAAGATGTAAAGCATTCCATTTGCAGTCACAGCAGCTACAGGTGGCCAATGAGTTACTGATTGCTCACACCACACAACTATTACTTTGATACACCTATACAGGCACATCTCATTATCTTCCACAATATAAATGCCTTAACTTATAATTTACCTACATATCTACTACCTACATAACTATTGTGACTAACAGAAAAACCAACAAAATAAGTAATTAGTACTTTCTATTAAAAAATGTGATAGAGAATATAGAGTAGTGGAGTGTGAAAGGGACCAACAATCACCCATACATTCAACTATTTGGCATTTTAGTGAGTAATAAAGTATTTAGTAAGAGCAGGACATCTTTTAACTTCATTAAGATTTGAAAACTGGCATCATGTCTGATAAAAAAAGAAAAAGGAAATTAGTAAAACAAAAAACTCAAAGGAAAAGAAAGCCATATTCACTGCTACAGTATTGCTCCTTTTTGCTTTGGTACCTAATGCAATATATTTTCTGAAGCATGATAGCAAAGACTCTACAAATACAGATACAATACAGCTCCAGTTACATTGGTAGCCAGTCTAACTGGCCTAGGTCAGGAATAGATTTTGGAGCAGGGATGGAAATTATAATGCCTTATAGAGAGGGAAATAATTACCAACATGAAGTATTTATGAAGTGTAAAAGTACTCCTAAGCAGTGTTAAAAAAAAAAGGGGGCGAGGATTTTTACAACAAAATCTACAAAAGCAGATTAATACAAGTTGTAAGATGCCCCTGCTTATTAGAGTGTAGAAGATGGTAAATGGTAAATGAGCAATACAGGGTAAGGAGTTCAAGTATAAGCTACTCGCGAGAGCTCTAAGAGACTGTACGAAGGCTAATAACTATGAAAATCTCCATGAAGTATGTGCAACTCAAACTAAGGGGCAGATTTATCAATACACGAACGCTGGGAGCGTTCATCCGAATGCTCCGAGCGCATCTTCACCGACTTTTCTGGACGACCCGCACGACATTTTCGGACGCCCTCACGACTTTTTCGGATGCTTGCACGAAAGATTCGGAAAGGCTCTGCCGCTGTTTACAATCGTTCGGTACGAAAATTTAGGGACTTTCGGATCGCCAATACGATATTATCGTGACTAATACGATTTTTTCGTAAGCATTTTCGTGATATTTGCGATCTTTAGAAATTTTCGTTTCCAATCCGAATTTTTCCCATTCGGGATTTGAACTTGTGTTTTGATAAATCTGCCCCTAAGTCTTCTTGGTGCGTATCAAAAGGGGTAATGAAAGAAGAAGTGAGAATAATGGGTAGAGAGTAAGTGAAATTGTCATATGATGAAGGCAAAGAAAAAACAATCTTCTTTCCCATGGAGACAGAATATTAGGTAGTTATAACGGAACCCTGCAGACCCCGAAGCATTTACAGATAGAATAACATTGATGGGGAGTTATACAGCATTGCAGTGTTGAAAACAGATTTATCATTTTACCTTTTATTCATAGGCAGGAAACAGAAATGTCCAGTTTAGAGAGCTCCTATTATTGTAGGACTCCATCTAATAAAAGCTGTCAGGGGACACTGAAAGCTGTAATTCAGCAGCTTAAAGGAGATGTCAACCCTAATTTTAATTTCACTTCTAATGGATAGGGCGCCATACCCCCACTTAAACCGCATAAGTGCCGCTCCCTCAATCTCCTCCTACAGCCTGCACCATCGCATTCTTTTCTGCTCCGTTTTGCGTGTCACCCAGCGGCCATTTTGCCGGGTGACGTCATTGAGAGCGAGCGCCTGACCTCTTCAAGGATTTTTTTTTTTCAAGCTTCTGCTTTTTTAAACAAAGCGGTTTCCTTAAAATGAAACTGTTAGGGCATTAAACAACAATAAAATTAAACAGGAATGAAGTGTACATTGCTTAAGTATTTCAGCAAACACTGTTTAAGCTTGCAAGACTCAGATTCAGCAGTGAAAAGGTTAAACTTTCCTGCCTGCAGTCAGAAGAATGTGTTCCAAGAGAGGGAGCAGAGAGCTCTTGTTTACAAAGGCAGAGTTAGTATAGCAACTGCCTATGCAATCGGCTCATTGGAGGGTTGACTGTGGGCGTGGTTAAAGAGTTCAATCATCTGCTGTGTAGAGAAGAGATTCATCTCAAGAGAGCATGCTTATTAAAACGGCTTTGAACTGGGCATGTGCACCACGCCAGGCAGACAAAGAGATTCTGAAGGGAGGGAGGAGAGGGAGTTACCCAGCTCTGCAGTGAGAGAAACTCCAAGGGATCGCTGCAGCTTCAGTGTTTGCTTGAGGGACAGGAGTGGGAGGTATTTAAACAGTGCTGTGAGGCTTTTCTCTGATAAAATTTTTGGTTGGGGGGTTGACATGTCCTTTAATGAGAATATGTTTATTGTGCTATACAAATGTTTCCTAACATAGAAATGGAGTGGCAGGGCAGTTAGAGAGGGCAGGAACAAGTTGCACAAAGGGTGCAGGGAAGAAGCACCAGTTATGGTCCATGTACAGCTGTAATAAAACACCATTACTTGTTGCCTTGTACAGTGTTTTAAATACAAATATGGCAAATGAAGTATACAGTACCAGCAACAAAAACAGGAGAATGGTTGCACTGGATATCCACAACTTCAGAGGCAGTCTCTGGTGAGCTCGGAGGGAATGGAAACTGGCTGCCAAATGTAAAATAAAAAGGAAAATAATTCAAGCATTGTCATTTTAATCTAATGAAAAATGTAAAACAATAAAAAAAAAACTAAACTTCACAGACAGAAAGTTATAGAGGTCTGCACAGGAAAATATAGCTACAATCTTGTCAAGACCTAGATAAGACCCGGGCAAGATACACTATGGGGCTGATTTACTAATCCACGAATCCGAATGGGAAAAAATCGGATTGGAAACGAACATTTTGCGACTTTTTCATCACCGTCGCGACTTTTTCGTAGCCGTTACGATTTGCAAGAATTGGCGCGACTTTTTCATAGCCATTATGACTTTCGTGAATTGTTGAGACTTTTGCATAGCCATTATGACTTTCGTGAATTGTCGCGACTTTTGCATAGCCATTACGACTTTCGCAAATTGTCGCAACTTTTTCGTATTGAGCGCTCGAAAAATTCGCGACAATTCGCAAAATACCGATCATTACGAAAAAAACGCATTCGGACGCTCGTGGATTAGTAAATGTGCCCCTATAAATCAGAGATTTGTCTGAAAGCTATGTAAATGTGCTGTAATTCAATAATAGCTGGGCTACAGGTACCACAAGACTTTAAGGCTTTCCCACAGGTACCATAAGGGGGTTATGTAATAAAAGGCAATAAGTTTCCCAGGATAAGTAAACAATAGCAACCAATCAGCAGGAAGAATTACTGGTCACCTGTTTGAAAGCAAACATTTTATTGGCTGCTAAGGGTTATTGCTGCTGGGCAAATTTAGTGCCTTTTAATACATTTGGGGTTTCTCACCATAAGACTATAAGGCTTTCCCATAAACATGCTATGTTACTGCCTAAACAATTTAACATATAGATAATTCTCATTTCTATCATATGCCATACAAGGAACCCAGTATCAGAGCCAGCATCAGGTTTGCCTTTACATCACTTGCAGGAGCTTAGAAGCCATGAACATAAGTGCAACTGTCCAGTTCATCTTCAGTTCCCTGGCCACTTACATTATAAATCACTATATTATGCCAATGCACTTTGGTGGAGATATATTAATCGATATCCAGTTTCCAGGCTGATAGGTGCAATCTAATCTATAACCAACCAACCCAAATCATTATGAATTGGTGGGGAAATTCTAGTGATCATTATGGACCAGCTGGATACACACTCTCTCTCTCAATTCAACTTTCTCAAAAAAGCATCAAAAAGACCATATAAAATGCAAGTGATTTATGTATAATTATGGCTTTATTCCATAAATGGGCATCCTGGGATTTTTATAAAAAATAAGAAGAACCAAATATGTAATAGTTATTTTTTTGTCGCAATTTTTGCTAAATCTGGCAGGAAGATTTTTGGACAAAGATTACAGCAATATATGTGGTACAAACACTGTCCAGTAAGGTGGCCGTAACATCATGACCTAAAACACAAAAATCACCTGAGGACTGTCTGTAATGAAAGAGTAGAGGCAATCATTGTAGCTGTATTGTTGCCACATCTCAAGCTGAAATATGGTCTCGTGAAACTTTTGCATTTTACAAAATAATTTGTTCCTTAGGGACCACCACAGGGAGCACTAGTTGCCATGGGCTTGGTGGCCCAAGCTGCACTCTGCATTGCGCTTTCCAATACATTTTCAATCCTCTGTGAGCTGCAGTTTGGTACAGAGAAGCCCTCTTCTTAAAGGAGCCCTAAATCCTAAAGAATATGTCTGGAAATGTTTTTTGAGTGCTGAACTAACTGTACAGAGGTTTACACAGCCCGTTAACAGTAATGATCCAGGCCTTCACAATTGGAGTTCTCCATCTTGGATGTTGTTAAGCCATTCTTTTACTGCCAGACATACTGCACATGCTCAGTGTGCTCTGGGCTGCTGCCGAGAAGCTAAGCTTTGGGTTGATTTAGCTGAAATCATCAAACCATTAGAATAAAGTGAGATCAGAAGCTGATGCTTAAGGGCTAATTGTTAATCAATTCTGTTGAAGAATGCACTGGGCTACCATGCAATGGGAATCTGACTGAATCAGCCTTGTATAAGGAATTATTATATAGTGAATATTGAATATATATTTTATACAGTATATAAGCTTTGGTTACTGACAGCAACCTAGAAAATGTACTTTAAATCAGTAGCAAAGATGATGGGATGCTACTGGGGATCTTCATTGCTAAAGGGCTGTGGTAGCCTTGAGCTGGTACAGAAGCCCAAAAGATAAAGTTTGCGATTGGCAGGAGGTAAATACAGAGCTCCCCATCTCCTTGCAGCCCCTGGCACCCTGGTTCAAGCTTGTGCTTCGGAATGCCTCAGGGTACAACATTCAGGCAACACGAAAAGTGCATGAAACAGTACTTGTTGGCCATTTTTTTTCTTTGTTTAACAATGCAGAATGCAAAATGCAAGTGCCACAGAGCTCCATGATCCAGATAAGAGCATTCAGCCTGCAGCTTTCTACCTTCGATTGGCCATTAAACTACACTGTTACCTCCTATATCCTCACATTTTACACAAGGAGGATACCATATTTCAAGTACAGTATAGAAACTATTAGAAAATGATCAAGTTTTTAAAAAACTTGGTTAAAGGATGTTCTTTTAGCTACAGCATTGATATTGTTTTTCCTCATGAACGTATAGGGACAGTCCCATTTCTTCTATTTGCAGTAGGGAATTACTCCCCCTGCTACCCTTCCTGTTTTCTAATCAACAGACCAAAAGACAGTGAATAATGTCAGTTTTCCTATGAGTACAAAGCAACTCTCAGTATCTATTTTCAATCTCTGAGCCATTACTCTTCAGCACCTGTTTAACCATTCCTACTGGGCATGCCATGTAGCTACTGCATACAATGCCCACTTACAGCAAGCTTCATTTAGTCCTCTCCATTACTGCTAATGATTTCCAAATAATGGAAGCAGTAAATGAAATTGTGTACCAATAGCAATCACACACACAGGGCAACAGCAGGGTGTCGGCAGCAATAGAAAAGATAATAAAGCCTTGCATATAATGGCAGCAAATTTAGTAGATATTGATACATTAAAGAAGAAGGAAAGTCACAATCACTTCAGGTGCAAAAAGGTAGGCACCCCGAAGTGATTATATCCACCTGATATAATGAGCACCAAGGAGCGATCTTGTTCTTCTGCTGTTTCTTTCCTCAAAATCCCAGGGCTTACCTGTGCACAGTAGAGTGAAAGTCTTTTTTTGTTTAAATTTGGCTATTCACTCTACGGCACAACTGCACCCACGCAAAAGAAAGAAGAAGCAGAAAGATGATCACTGCGTGGTACCTGGGAGAGCCCCGGGTTGGTGCAATTTTTGTCCGATAGGCGCACCAGCCCAGGGTATCAGGTTAGTAAATACAACTATTATAACTATAATAATGTAACTATTGACACCCCCAGTAATTGCATGCTGCACGGCACCTTAAAGGAAAAGGAAATCAGCAAAGTGCAATTTTCTGATGCAAACTGCCATGGTCTTTGCCTATACATGCTATAAAAGCTGTATTGTGGGTAAACTTCCCCACAGCAAAGTTTGCAGAACTGCAACTCCCAAAACCTCTCTTTGTGAGGTGGCTGGGAAACGATGGTAATTACAGCTCCAAAACAGAAACTACTGTATTGTTATGTCTGACATAATTTTTTTGCACCAAAATATACAGTAGCTCTGTCCTCTATTTATTCAAAATACTAGAATCAAATGCAGCTGAAAATGCAACCCTCTAGTAAAAAAAATACTGTACACAAACCAAAAATGAAGAGGTCACTTCTCAGAAGTAACAGACTGAACTGCTGCTACTGGAGGTCAAAGAGCCTAAAGGTGTCCATACATGTAAGGATCCACTGATTAAATCATAAGAATAATAATAGGCAGCAATGCAGGCTGTTGGGAAAGGACTGCATCCTTGAGTGTCTATTGGATAGGCCGCCTGGCAGGGCCCATAATCTGTTGAAACTGCTTTTGGTATGGAAAATAATTTCTCGTGTGACAATCTGTACCAGTTTCTGGCACAAAGCAGCCCTGTCTTGCAATATGGTAAGATTATACATATATTTTTGGCCAGACACCTATTAGATAAGCAGCCTGACCAGGCCCATACACAGCCAGATAAGGTGCTGACTGGGGCTGAATTGGCAGTTTAAATCTGCCTGTGTCTGGCCAACTTAATCTGTTGTAGCTGCTTTCAGTATGGAAAGGAACTTCATGTGACTAGCTGTACTTCTTTCTGGCACATAACAGCAGCCCTGCCTTGCAATATGGCAGGATCATACATATATACCTATGATTAAAGCAAGTGTCTCACTTGACATTTTAAGTTAACCCTTTTATGAAAGGTATATCTACACGTGCAGAACTGCTGCCTGGAGGCCCGCTAGGCTGATTTAGCACTAATAATGCTTTTAAACAACCTCTCTAATTATTGATTAAAAGGGACATCATTATATGCTTAAAGAGTTCCTTTAAACATAAAAAGCACCATGTTGTGAATTTTGGCTCATCTCGAGAAGGCTTGCCAAGGCCCACCTTAAATAAACAGCTAAGTACAACTCTTTCCTGCAGTTTGGTTTAGTGCTATCTTTAAACAGTCTGTAGCGGAGCGATTAGCTTCCTAAAACTTATGACATGTTTATCTGCAGGACCAAAAGGGGAAAATTCAAGAGTAAATCAGCAGATTATTAACAATTAGGGGCCTTGATGTGTTTCCTTTTAACGATTTCCTCCTCCACACAGTTCTGTTAATGACATGCTCAGTACTTAGAAGAAGGCTCAAGGGGACTCACACATGGAAATCTTCTTCTTTTATCTTCTCTAGCGCCTTCACAACTGCCATTCTGGTGAAAACAGACTGCAGACAACAGTAAAAATGTTAGATTTACCTGGGGAAAAAAACAACTTGTAAGATGCAGAGGATGTGGCTATGGCCGTATGCCGACTTGCTTGATTTCTCTCTAAGACAATGCTTTAAATGTTATTTGCTCAAGATGATGCATTTTAATGGTTGGACCTCCTGTAGATTAACAGCAGAGTATTTATGTACACAGGGAACACTTGGATTTAGAGATATTGAACTTGAAAGCTACAGTGTTTCTGCCTATTTGAGTACAAGGACAATTACTCTCAAAGGTGTCCTTCAGCAGGCTGACAGAACGGGCATGTGTCTTATAACAGCACCAACAAAACGCTGAAGTTTCTTTATAGCACTTTTGAAAGGATCAACAGAATACGATGATTTGCTACTTAAAATGATTTGCATATGTTCCTTACTTGCATATTATACACAAACATCTTTTGATTGTTGTGGAAAACAACTGTACAACAAGTGGTGTATTTATAAAGTGTAAACTTATTTTCACAAAAGGAAAGCGTACACAAAAAATCTGATGTAAAGTAAGTGGGGTACATATAAAGCTCTATTGTCCTTTCAAACAGCATTAGGCTGGTTATCTGTCCCACTGGGGCTACAACCTCAAGGGCAGTCCCACCCCACCGCCACCCCCTGCGCATAGGTTTTACCTACTTCCTGTGATCGGGTGATTGGGGCAGAATCCAGAGTGCTATGGAAGAGCGACCACAGTGCCACAGAGAGTGGTCCTGGGTTGGCCGGGCCCGCGTAGTATTCAGTGGGGGGTGACAATTTTTTAGGCACACCCCGGTAAATAAAGTCAATACCTCTAGACCCCAGGCTAGTCCTCCTCTTTGTTTAAAAACACAACAACCTGGGGTAGTTTTCCTGTTAAAGGAAAAGTAACACTAAAAATTTTTAAGTAAAAAATCTAATCTCCCCTGCCCCAATAATTGCCCTATCCTGCAAACCATTTAGTATTTTGAATACTTTATTACAAAATACCTGTTAAAACTTGGCATCCGGGCAATTATTGGGGCAGGGGAGATTAGATTTTTTACTTAAAAATTTTTAGTGTTACTTTTCCTTTAATGTTGTTATCTTCACTTCCCAGTGGTCCCTTGCAGCTGTCTACATGATGCAAACAATACCATACAGACACAAGAAGCCACTGGAAATCGAATAATAATAGGGGTTTTTACCCTCTCAAGAAAAAGTTCCCCAGGCTGGTGTGTTTCTCTCTGAACATAGAGAAAATGTAGAAGAAAGAAAGGAAAGAAAGAACAGTTGTTGTAGCTGGGTGTCCGAGCTGAGAAACAGTGCCACTGTTTGACTCCCAACAAAAGGTCCCTGTGGGGGACCAAATCATTGAGCAAAATATCAAAGAAAAGAAAGATACAAATCCTGTGAGCGCCAGTCTTCTGCATTGCTTATAATATATATATATATCACAAACCATACCGCACTCATTGGGAAAAAAAAATCTGATGTTTCAAACACTTCCTTCCTCGGGAAGGAATTGGGAATTTTCTCAATAAACACTTATTTGCACAATTTCCCCAATGCCAGAAAACTGAACCAAATTAAATGGCAGAAAATTCAAGCTAGTGTGGTTTGTAGCCAGATACTTTTGTTGAACGATACCTGAGGTAAATGCAAAGTAATTTTCAATGATGCTATAGTGAGAAGGAATGGAACTTGAACAGATGTGATCTTATTAAAAAGAAGCACCCTGGTTACACATTGTTAGTTGGCACACGGTGCTTTCCTACATAGGGGAAGTGTTGTGCCATAAATCACAACGATACAGGCAATTAGAGAGATATAGCATTAAGCTATCACTGTAGCTTGTCATGGGAGCCCTTAACCTTTATTATTCGCTGTACTTTGTCTCATTAATACAAAAGTAGTTTTATAGCTTTTATAGATGGTGCAGAGATTAAATAATTATCCAATCCCTTTTTTCTATTTTTTTTTGCAAGTTAAATGTCATCAGAAAGAAAAATGTGTCTTTTATCCTCCTATCAAAAATGACAACTGTATTATGAATGAGATTACCAAATATTAAATGAATTCTGTCATGATTTTCAGTGTGTACACTGCCTGATCCTGAGTTTTCAGAAAGAATCAGCACCTTACAATCCAACTGCTTTCAGATAAGCTATTGTTTCTCCAGCTCAGTGTAAGTGGAGGAGTGATAGTCAGACTTGGGTGTTTTACTATTGAGTCCGCATTATAATTCAGAGGGTTGATCAATTTGCTCCACAAGTCATGAACCAAATTAGTCAGTTAATATTCTGAGGGTTGTCCTATGGCCTT
The DNA here is from genome assembly GCF_000004195.4 of Xenopus tropicalis. Taxonomy (NCBI): domain Eukaryota; kingdom Metazoa; phylum Chordata; class Amphibia; order Anura; family Pipidae; genus Xenopus; species Xenopus tropicalis. The sequence goes on along the minus strand of NC_030681.2, from coordinate 33,806,937 downwards.
ATGGAAGACCTAGCTACTATACAGAAGGCATCCCGGCCTAAGGTGCAAATAGAACATAGGCATATTTTCTGTATAAAATGCAATTAAAAACTATTGTTTAAATGGTAGTATACAAACCAGCCTTCCAGCTGATGTGGTGTTTGAACATACAAACTTACCTGCTTATTCTTAGTCGGTTTGAAACAATCAGGACAGACTGTGGCTCTAAATAAAAAATATCATAGTGAAAACAAAATGTAAACACAAAAGTAAAAGAAATTTAACACATTATAAAAATATATATATATACATATATACATATACACACACACTATGTATTATATATACCATACAGGCTAATCTTTCTGTGTGTTAGGAATTCTTTGCATCAAAATTTGGCCAAAGTGCTGCAAATGGACTTAAGCTGACAAGCTTTTTTCCCTTCCTTCTCCCCTTATAATGCAAGTGTCAGGCATATGAATCTTTCTTTTTCAGTAGTTTTTACTGGTATTTATCTTAAACCACAAATAAAAAATTTGAACAATATTATTTGAAACAATTTGTATTGATAATCAAGTCAATAATTTTTTAACAGAAAAATCTAAACAATTAAAGAATAATTATATACATAGTAATTATCAATGTCATGACTGCGAAATATATTTGTCATATTAATAGTTAAATCTAAAGCGGGAAATTATTTCCTTTACTTTTTATCCCAGGAATATAAAAAAAATAAGGACACAATTTTTGCCAAATATATATTATCATTGCTACACCTAAATTTCATGCTATCAAAAGTGCATAATTCAAATAAATAAGTGAAAGAACTTGGTGGTAAAGAAATGATCAAGTATTTAAAAATTGATCTCCTTCCATAGGCTTGAGTACTGTTTCCACTCATAATTAGCCTATGGAAGGATCACGCCGCCCCCAGCCCAGAAAGAGCCTTTATCCCTGTAGGAGTGTCGGGCTCCATAAGTATCACTGGGCTGGAGGCAGCTTTGGGGGACTTCTGGGCCCAAACATTTTGTGTGTCACAACTCATTACTAATACTGAATTACTATGAATTTTTATAGAAACGTGTCAGTATCACTTTAACCCACTGAAAAAACAACAACATATTGCATTTGCATATAATAGCGCCTAATCACAGGTTATGATTTCTTTTCTTTGTATAATGTACGTGAGTTGGAAGGCACAGTCAGCAATCTTACTGAATGGAACTCTGTTTCTCATAATACTATTTAATTGGGGGGTTGGGCTTCACAGCACTCAAAACTGGGGGGTGCTTTATAACTGTGTCTGGAATATCTGGAGAGTAGGATGAACAGTCAGATTGCATGGGGGAATCTGAAATAAACTCCTACACGTCTGTACTAAACACATTTCCATATAAAGATTCATTTCGATGGGAAGTCATGGTCATGCAACCTGTCCACCAATGCCCAACTGGAATTGGGCCATACGCCATATGATCTGTTTTCCCTGGCCAGTCATTGGCGATGTACGCAGGATTATGTATTAAAACAAAAGCAAGTTCAGGGAAATGTAAACTATTGATATTAGTTGAGAGTAGAAATACAGTATCACTTACAGGAAGTGACAATCCCCATCAGTTTCTGGGTGAGTAAACACCACGGCTACTTCAAACAAGCTCTAGAAGAAAAACAAAAATAATAATACCATGTGACTAAGGCAAGATTGAAAAAAAAGTGAAAAACATCTATTACTCACAATGAAACACTTTAGCAAAAAGCAGCTGATATGGTTCAGTAGGATTTAAAATGCCACAAAAAAATTGCACATGGCTATAATAATAACAATGCAACAAGAAATTCTTATCAATGCCTGCATGCAAGGTTACTTACAGGGCAAAGGCACACATATCAGTTCCAGGTATATTAATACTCAGGCAATTTTCAGTTCAGCAGGTGACAAAACTATTTCATGTCTCCCCATTCATTTCAGTGGCAATTACTTAGAGCAGAAGGTCAGAATGAAGAAAAACTGACTTTCACATTTCTATTACAGGACACACAAAGGTTCCTGCCAGTCCATGCAGCCCATGATTCAGAGTGCCTTTCAGACCACCAAGCTGGAAATTGCCCCGGTAACCAATTGTGTGGAAACGTCCCATGTATCATTGCTGCACCTCAATATTTTTTGGTCTGCCGTCCATTATTTTTTTTTCCTGCTGCTGGGAATTATTTTTAAAAAAATTGCTCCTTGGTCTATGGAGACAAAAAGCCTTAATAACCCATATGGCCTTAACATTTTGAGGAAAGGTAAAAACTGAATTTGCTTTCCCATATAGCTGGTTGAGTCTGAAATCCCCTCATACATACGTATGGGAGCTTATATCCAGAATACGCCAGACCTGGGCTTTTCTAAATAAGAGATCTTTCTGCCATTTGGATCACCATATTTTAAGTCTACAAAAAAACTATTTAAACATGAAATAAACCCAATAGGATAGTTTTTCCACCAATATGGATTCATACAGCTTAGTTACCATCAAGTACAAGGTACTGTTTTATGATTACAGAGAAAAAAACTAATGTAAGGCTTTCAAAATTTAAATGATTTGATTAAAATATAGTATATGGGACACCAAAAAAGTTGGCTGTATGTGCACACTTAAATATATTTCTTTGTTTTGCATAAAAATCTTGGTCTTGCTGGCCTTTTCTGAATGATATATATGTATAACAAACACACAAATATATTGTATTTGCACAGAAAACTGGCACCTTGCCGTCTGCATGAATTCCCAGTTCAGTTGATAGCAGAGGATGGATGATCCATTTGTAGGCTTCCTTCAACTGTACAATGTCTGCTTTATCCAGCCAATGGCCATCTTTTCTAAAGAACAAGATACACACAAAAAAAATATATAGTTACACATAATGAATATTTCCTACTGTGAGCACACTAACATAAATTCTGCATAACCACTTGGGTCTCTTGCAGCATTTATATCTATCTTTAAAGGGGTGGTTCACCTATATATATATGTTAATGAAAATAAAGTGTTTAGGAGATATTCACCACGCTAATTCCCAGTTGACCACAAAAATTGCACACCAGAGGCTTCTATCACATGCAGGTTGGGCAGAGCTTGTTTCAAGCACTGATGCGCATGTACCCGTATCTTTTCAGTCATATATGTTCCGATTCATTGACCACATCAGCGCCTGAAGCAGGCTGTGCCCAATCTATGTGTGACTTAAGCCGCACTGAGGAGGACAAGCAAGCTGTGTCAGCCATCCCCTGCATTGCAACTTTAGAAAATGCTTATTGAGTCTGAGTGGGAACCAGCAATGTAAATATCCCCTAAATCCTTCATTTTTATTATTAGTGCATAAATCCTTCTTTTAGAACATAGAAGCCATATACGAAGGTGAATCACTCCGTTAAAGAACACACATACAAATGGAGCGCTAAATATTGCAGTGCACAGAAAGCATCTAAGCATTAATCATATTTTCACTTAAAGTAATACGGATGGTAATAATACTCTTCAAAATATTAATGTACATTAAAAGCTACCTAAAGGTCATGTTGATTGTTTATCACTGGAAGGGCTGATTTTGTTAGTAATTGTTACTTGAAGTTTCTAAACCTGACTGTTTTTCCAGCCTGACTGTCTCTTCTCAACCTGTCAGTTACAGCTTCTACTGCTGCACAAATATGGCAGCCCCCTCATACAGAAACATGGGGGACTATATACGTACTGTAAAAGCATTGGGCAAATACTTTTAAGGCAAAATCATAAACAACATAAACAATAGATGTAAAAGAGGTTTAATTTCTGGTGTAAGTAACTCTTTAAAACAATACAGCATGGCAGGTTATACACAGAATACCAATTGGTCAGCCTCTTGTAGCTCAAATTCAGTTCAACTATAAACCACAAGTGGTAGTAACCTGTGCACATCTCATTAGATAGTCAGCAACCCAAGCCTGCAATCCGACTACCCGACTGCCCTTAAACATGGAAGGAAGAGGTGTAATATGTTCTATAAGTCCTGCTCTGTGCTCGCATTTTGTTACCGCCTACCTACACAATAACAAATATTGTCGATACCAGTGTACCCCACCCACTGCAGAACATGTGATTTTACATAGTCAATGCAACACCAACATTGATAGAGCAAAACAAACCCTTTTTCGAGGGAGACGTATGAGCTTTAAATGGTTATTGGACAGAGATGTGGCACAAAGTGGCAAATAACCATAGGACTCTGCTTGCAAATTGACAGCTATCCACAAATGTAGTAATGGATGAAAACCCATGCTAGTTTTGAAAAGCTTTATTCTTTGTGGTTTCTGACAGAGAAATAAAGGGGCACATTTACTAATCCACGAACGTCCGAAAAGCGTCCGAATGCGTTTTATTCGTTATGATAATTTTTTTGCAATTTTTTCGTCGCCGTCATGACTTTTTCGCGAATTGACGCGCCTTTTCCGTCGCCATCGCGAAATAATCGTACTGTCGCGCCGGGTACGAAAGTTTCGGATTCATTCAAGCTTCAGTATTGTGACTTTCCTTGGGCCAGGTTGGAGCTGCAGAGTGCCATTGAGTCCTATTGGAGGCTTCCAAAGTCATGCAAAGTCGCAAAGGTTTGCCCGCCGTTTACGAGCGCTCAATATGAAAAAGTCGCGACAATTCGCGAAAAAAACCGTAACGGTGACGAAAAAAATCGCAAAATGTTCGTTTACAATCCGATTTTTTCCCATTCGGATTCGTGGATTAGTAAATGTGCCCCATAGTCTTTGACTCATTGACTTGACTTTTATTGCATGTTAGGGGCTTGGAAACCACAGAAGAAAAGACCACATGTTCCTCAGGGACAGGGAGTGCTTATTTTATATTATTTTAAGTGCTTATTTTGGTGCAACTGGTGAGAGGGTGACCTTTCTCTCCAAGTGGCCGTGCAGCAGAATCCAAGACACTTTTTCTGTTAATTTGCCCTTATGTGGGCCAATATTTGGTCAGGTGCCCTTGTTTTCAAATAAAAGAGAAAGCTAAACAAACTCCTATTGAAACAAATCATGTGTTTAATTAAATGACCAACTAAACTCTTACAAGTTGTTATGAGTCATATTTGTTTTAGTATGAGTACTTTTTCCAGGAAAGGCAATTTAGAGTAATCTATCTTAACCCCAACAGAGATTAACAGAATTAAAGAATCATACAGCATATTAGTTAAAAAACCATACAAAAATGTGTGGCTAGATGTAATAATTGCAACATAAATCTCCCTAAACTCATGTCCTGTGTAATAAGGATTCAGAGGAGTTTGGACTAGACAGGTATCAAAAGAGAATAATGATCGATGGAGGGCAGTCAGAGACTAGGTACAAAAATCTGCCAAACACAGTAATAAATAAACAAACAAGATCTGGTGCAGGAAAGAAGCACAGTCCCCAACTACAGAACTGAAATCAACATATAATTAAATAAGGATCCTCTGCATACATTACAAAATAAAAACATATCTGTGCAAAAAAATCATGTGTAATATCATTTTTTGCCCACTTACGGGCCTGCACAAGGGTAAAAGAGCAAATAATACATACCACACAGTTACCACAAAAAATTCTTACAGAAAGTGGATGCTGCCTGGATGGCAGCTCCACAACAAAATATAGGAAATAAAGAAACCACAAAGAAAAAAAAAATGGTTTTTTTTTTTGTGAACAATCCCTTTATCTAAAAACAGAATACCTGAACACAAAGCCCATGTTCATAGCACATGTACCCATGGCAAAAATAATGTAACTACTGGAAAAGGTGTAACTTTTCAAATTCTATTCTTTCCTCCTATTATCACTCCAATACTTCTCCTGCTACCACAGTAAATAAGCCTTTACGATTCTCCTCTATGGATCAGTGAAATTGATTTTTGGATCATCAAATATATTTTTCAATCAATATTGAAATCAGCAATTGTTAATAAAGTATATTAGAAAGTTGCTTCAAATTACACTGGCATTCGCTAGGGCAAATGTTTTAGTTTTGCAGAAAAATTGTATTTGTGATAATTGTATAAATGTTCCATAAGTGGTCCAACACTGACAAAAAGCAACTGAAATATAGTATGTTGCGCTATTCTTTTTTTTTTTTTTTTTTTATACAACCCAAATGACTGGAAATTTGCAATGTGGTCATGCAGGTAAAAGGATACATTATATATGAGCCAATCATACAGATTTATGGCACAGATTTGGCTAGGGAAAAGCATTGCCATGGAAGGTCCTACAGCTGCACTATTGTTACACTTTTGCACTGTGGCACTAAATGTTGTGCTGTGCATTTGAGTCCTTGGCATTTAGAGGCTTACCCCCAAAAAGGCCTTATCTCCAAAATCTACAATCTTCTCATGGCTCTTCTCAACTCTTCCCGGCATAGACATAGTTACATGGACATATTGGACCAGGCTTTATTGCAAACTTAATCTGCTGAAGACTGGACATCAATTTGGGACAATTTGTTGAAGAAACTGTGGATCCCAAGGCACCCTGCCATATATTTTCTGGGAATGCCCACTCATTCAACCTCCATGGTCCAAGTTTGCAGAACTCTTAAGCCAACTACTAGCCTGTCGGATACCACTAGATGTTACTACCCTCCTAATGACCCACCCACTTTCCTGAAATTATTAATAGAATTAATGCCGATAGAACTTTTGAATCAGCCATTCCAGCTATTCAAAATGTGACAAATCACTATCTTAAAATTTGGTCTCCATGGGTACTCCAAGTACTAGTCCCTATGCCACCTTAATACGTTTACTATTAGGCAAACACTGACCAGCTGTGAACATAACTAATTATTTCCTCTCCTGTTATTTAACACAATTGCATCCAGATCATTGTTCTGAATATTTCTAAATTACGTTATAGATTATTCTATCTAGCTGATGTCTACACAGTAAAGAATGGAAAGCGGATCAATGCTAGATTTTATGCAATTTTATGAAACACTGACATATGATGTCAACTGTTCTTACATGATTTGTCATGTTTGCAAATTTTAATAATAGATAAGTTACAAAAAAAATAATTTGTGCTATGGAACATTGTTACACTCACAAAATGGGCTTATCAGTCATATACTTGCTCAGTACTGGTAGAAGTGTGTACATTTGACAGAATATATATATATATATATATATATATATATATATATATATATATATAATTATCCACATGGCCTTTTAAGTGAAACTATTCTTTGGTTAAGTGAGGTGACGAGCATAAAGAGCTGAAATTGCAGCAATGTGTTTTCAGTTTCCACAGCAAATAACAAGCTCAGCTATTCTGAACTGATGCGCCGAATTGATGACGTTAGAAATATCATAAATCAGTTTTGTGTTTTATAACACCTTGTAAATGTAGCCAGTTGGTTTATTGACCGCAAAGGTATAAATGGGTTTATTCTCATTTGAAAGAATTAAAAGAAGATTTCTCCTGTAATGTGTCTGTTTTGCTAAAAGTAATTAGTCTAGGTTTCTAGGTTATTATCAAACTAGTCTATTTTTTAGTAATAAGTAAACACCAAGGGTAGTCATACAAATTATGACTAATTGTCCCCAATGACCAAACAACCATTTGTGAGCACTTTTGCCTTCCGCCTATAAGACTAAGCCAACTCAATAATTTATGAGGTTATTAATTCCAAAGGGAGTTAGCTGTTTATTGAGAAAGCAGTAGCAATGAGAATCTACCACACCTTCAATTGCCCTGTCACAAAACAAGTGTTACTTATTATTGTCACATATTTGTAAAGCACCAACATATTCCACAGAGCTGTACAACAGAAGGGAGTATATCCCAAACATTAGTATACTGGCCAATATAGGAGGTCAAGTCAGTCCTGCTCATTAGCGCTTACAATCTGAATGGAGAAGATGTTAAAATACAGTTGGGAACTAGTGTAAAAGCAGTGCTCCAATATAATGTTATATGATATTATATTATCTTATCTGACAGGTAAATCTAGGTTAAAATCTGAAATGATTCCACTTCAGAGCACAAGATGGTTCTGTGACTTTTTTGGAGAGACACTTTTATTGCCAATGACTCTTGTTAAGCCTGAGGCCACAGAGACCTTATCCGCACACCCTAACACTCCAAAAAATTTTTTGTCCGGTGCACACTGCTAGAGGGATCGGTACCCTCCAAATACACTGTAGCAACAAAAAAAGCAAATGGCACTCAGGACTACAAACAAGGGTAAAACCCTTTTAAAAGTTTTATTGCGGAGGTGCAACGTTTCAGGGCAATGTGACCCCTTTATCAAGCATTGATAAAGGGGTCACATTGCCCCGAAACGTTGCACCTCCGCAATAAAACTTTTAAAAGGGTTTTACCCTTGTTTGTAGTCCTGAGTGCCATTTGCTTTTCTTGTTAAGCCTGAGACACAGGCCTTAGTCAGTGCCCAAAGAAATAGCATATACAGTCTTGATAATGATTAAATGTTTATTAGTTAATTAGTCTAATGAATACCACTTTTAATTTGTAAGATTTTATGAGTTGAAAAATAATAAAAAGAGATCTCTTGGCAAAGAAGTTTCACTTATAACCGCTAAAGATACAATGAACTTCAGCTACATTACTCACCCCATTTCCTGTTTTGCTTGCAGCCACGCCGAATGCTAAAGACACAACCAGGAAAAAAAAAAAAAATCTAAAATTAGATGCAATCCTTTTCTAATATGCAGGTATTTATCAATACACAGGTATGGGATCTGCTATCCAGAATGCCTGGGACCCAGAGTTTTCTGAATAAGGAGTCTTTATTTAATTTGGATCACCATACATTAAGTCTGCTAAAGAAAAAATCATTTAAACATTAAATAAGCCCAGTAGGCTTAACCTTCAATAAGGATTAATTATATTTTAGTTAGGATAAAGTACAAAAATATGAATTATTTGATTAAAATGGAGTCTATAGGAGAAGGATAATGGGATATGGGATAATTGATCCCATTCCTGTCCAGCAGATTATTAGGTTGGATGATACAGAAGTGGTAACAGGATTCTGGTGTCTGAGCTCCTTACACAAAATAACACTACCACATTTAGTCCCAATATGCTCTGAAGACATAATTTAACTTCACTGTATCAAGGATTTAGTTCATGTTTTGCCTAAACCGTACCCCTTTTTGCTTGATTTGGATTTAGATGAATCGTAGTGTTTCACTGAACTGTGTCTGTATGTGACAAGTCATGTGACTTGTTCAAAATTGATGCATGGTTTTAAATTATGGTAGATTTGGAATATGTCAATTAGGACCAGTTCAGTTTTTGGCAAAGAATTGGTCGAATTCAGAAAAGGAGGGTTTGGTATGTTCCTAACTATAACATAACACCAGACAGAAATAAGGCACGCACAACAAATATTCCCTCTGTTTTATCCACACTGTGAACTCTTATCATTCCTTAATATTGATTAATTAATATTAAATTTACTCCCACCTTCCCATAGTCTTGTGTTTTATTAAAAAGCAAGTACTGTCACAAGCATTCCCATAAAGTCAGCCTTAAGCTTACATTTTGAAATCTAAATTTAAAGGAAAAATGTACTATGAAAAAAGGAGGTGACTGTAAGAAAACTTATTTTTAAAGTCAAAATTTGGCTATAGTGTGTTATTGTTAATCTTAGGCACTATTTTTACTTCTAACATTAACAACTGGCCTCTGACTCAGAAGTGCTTATTTACATTTCTTGAAAGAAGTAAAGATGAAATATTGGACAAATAAGATACAGCAGACAAATATATTACACAGGCAAAAAGCACTACCTATCATGCAATGACAAAAAAATAATAATTAAAAATAGGCAGAAAACCTCAAAACTTGAATAGTCTGAACAATTACTGACATATATGTCACATGATGGGTTTTTCTTCAAGCTTCTTCTGTTGCCCATGACAATACTATTAGTTTGTGCCAGCATGGTTTTATGCGTAACAGATCTTGCCAGACTAATTTAGTCGCCTTTTATGAGGAGGTGAGCAGGAACCTTGATGCTGGAATGGCAGTTGATGTCATCTACTTGGACTTTGCTAAAGCGTTTGATACAGTACCTCACAGAAGGTTAATGATCAAATTAAGGAATATTGGCCTAGAACATAATATTTGTAATTGGATAGAGAACTGGCTGAAGGATAGAGTACAAAGAGTGGTTGTAAATGGAACATTTTCTAATTGGACCAGTGTGGTTAGTGGAGTACCGCAGGGGTCAGTCCTTGGGCCTTTGCTTTTTAACTTGTTTATTAATGACCTGGAGGTGGGCATAGACAGTACTGTTTCTATTTTTGCTGATGACACTAAATTGTGCAAAACTATAAGTTCCATGCAGGATGCTGCCGCTTTGCAGAGCGATTTGACAAAATTAGATAACTGGGCAGCAAACTGGAAAATGAGGTTCAATGTTGATAAGTGCAAAGTTATGCACTTTGGTAGAAATAATATAAACGCAAACTATCTACTGAATGGGAGTGTGTTGGGGGTTTCCTTAATGGAGAAGGATCTAGGGGTTTTTGTTGATAACAAGTTGTCTAATGCCAGGCAGTGTCATTCTGTGGCTACTAAAGCAAATAAAGTGCTGTCTTGTATAAAAAAGGGCATTGACTCAAGGGATGAGAACATAATTTTGCCCCTTTATAGGTCCCTGGTAAGGCCTCACCTTGAGTATGCAGTGCAGTTTTGGGCTCCAGTCCTTAAGAAGGATATTAATGAGCTGGAGAGAGTGCAGAGACGTGCAACTAAACTGGTTAAGGGGATGGAAGATTTAAACTATGAGGTGAGACTGTCGAGGTTGGGGTTGTTCTCTCTGGAAAAGAGGCGCTTGCGAGGGGACATGATTACTCTGTACAAGTACATTAGAGGGGATTATAGGCAGTTGGGGGATGTTCTTTTTTCCCATAAAAACAATCAGCGCACCAGAGGTCACCCCTATAGATTAGAGGAAAGGAGCTTCCATTTGAAGCAGCGTAGGTGGTTTTTCACGGTGAGGGCAGTGAGGTTATGGAATGCCCTTCCTAGTGATGTGGTAATGGCAGATTCTGTTAATGCCTTTAAGAGGGGCCTGGATGAGTTCTTGATCAATCAGAATATCCAAGGCTATTGTGATACTAATATCTACAGTTGGTACTAGTGGTTGTGTGTATAGTGTATGTATGTGAGTGTGGATTGGTAGGTGTGGGTTAAGTGTGCTGGGTTTACTTGGATGGGTTGAACTTGATGGACACTGGTCTTTTTTCAACCCTATGTAACTATGTAACTATGTAACTATGTAACTATGAGAAGTCTCCGGTTGTGCTAAAGATGTTGCAGAATTAATACTGAACTTTCTGGATTTCAGATTAACTTGACAGTAAAGACAATAAATAAGTGTAACTAATTCGCTTTTATACTAAGGTGACCCCATTTTCATAGTGAAATCCGGGGACAGGCAGAAAATATTTAGGTCACGCCCAATTTGGAAGCCACACCTCCAAGAAACCACGCCCCGGATGGTGGTATGGCACAGCGGCATTTCCATTTATATTATCCCCCAGAACTCATAGCAGAATAAAACAGTGGCTATTCATGTATAATACCCTCCAAAACTCATAGCAGAATAAAACAGTGGCTATTTCATGTATAATGCCCCCCCAGAACTCATAGTAGAATAAAAACAGTGGCTGTTCCATGTATAATGCCCCCCAGAATTCACAGCAGAATAACACAGTAGCTATAATAAAACAGTGGCTATTTCATGTATAATACCCCCCAAAACTCATAGCTGAATAAAACAATATAACAGCAATCTACCAGCCAGGAGTCAATTTTCCATAATGGGGCATATCTAAAAAGAGAGTAAAACTAGAGTTCTCAAAGTCGAGCAGAGTGAAATTCCATCACTCTAATCATTTAAAAGGCACATTTCTCACCCATTGGTAAATAAGTTCCCCAAAATCCCAAAGAAATGAATTTAGACCAGCAGTATTTCATTCTGATGGCCAGTGGTGAGCCCTATAGATATGCCCATGCTTTAGTTATTCTTCTTTTCAGGTCTGTTAAAGGGGTGGTTTACCTGTAAGCTAACTTTTAGTATGTTATAGAATAGCTAATTCTAAGTAGCTTTTCAACTGGTCTTCATATTTTTTAGGGATGCGCCGAACTATTGCTCTGTAAGGTTACAATTTTATTGTTACTTTTACTTTTTATGTTACCTTTCTATTTGGGCCATCTACTATTAATATTCCAGTCTCTCCCAGCCTGGTTGCTAGGGAAACAGACCCTAGCAACCAGATATTACTGAAATTTCAAACTGGAGAGCTGCTACATAAAAAAGTTAAATAATTTAAAAACCACATATAGTAAAAATGACCCATTGCAAATTGTCTCAGAATAGCACTCTTTACATCATACTAAAAGTTAAGTTGAAGGTGAACAACCCCTTTAATGTCAAAACATGCAGGAGACTATGGGAATTGTAGAACCGTAGTTTTGGCTGCTGGAAAACTAATTACAATAGTATAAGTAGCCAGCAGCATCAGAGGAGAGAATGGCAAGAAACAATCGGTTTTCAGTAGAAAAAAAATCCCTTAAAAATCACTGACAATTTGCAATGAATGTATAATGAAAAGTTGCTTTTACATTTTCTTTCACTCTGCTAAAAAATAAATCTTTGGAAGGGCTTCCCCCTAAGGTTGCCACCTCTGCCGGCTTTTCTTGCCAGGCAGGGGGCAGGTGGCAACATCTCCGGGACGGGGAAGAGGCAGGGCAGTGACATCACTGAGTGATTGCCGATTGCTGCGTCAGTCTCAGCGAGTCCTGCCCATTTTTCCTAATTAGAAAAATGGGGCAAACGGTTTTGACCCCGACAGCCTTTCCAAAAACCGTGTCAAAACTGGACAGGTGGCAACCGTATTCCTCCCCTAAGGCACTTAAATAAGATAGTGTCCCTTTAATAAAAAAAATGTTTACATGCCTTTTTTTTCTTTACCTATCAGCAGAAACCTTCCTTTAGAGACTGGCTTTGAGAGCTTGTTTCACATTACAGGTAGGGGATTTATTTTCTGCAGTGAGGTAATTACAATACCGCAGGCCCGGCAACCACAAGGGGGCCTGGAACTTTCATTCTACTCTATGGTATTCTGCCCAGCAGGGAAGGAGGGAAAATATTTTTACCAGTACTTATTTATGCAACTGATTTTGGTATTTTTGGGACCTTGGTTATTCTGGATAAGGGGTCCTTCAGTAATTTTGATCACCATACCCTAACCATTAGCACACCAAAGATGTGAAAACCAGGCTGATTAATTGAAGAACAAATCATGAAAACCATATCAGTGATAATGAGTAAAATGCTAAGCAGTGTTGTACACGAAATGCAGAAACACACACACTTGAGAACTCTCCCTCCTTTAGGGAGAAAAAAGGGGAATCCCTTGAAAGATATTTAATGACGTATGTATACCATGACTCACTGCAGCCCTAGAACCAGGAAGTGGCAAAGAAAAACAATTGCCGTGAAGGTGAGCAAAGCGGCTTACACAATCATTTTGGGAGTGGTATATACATGTATATGAAGTCATTATTTATGGCCTTGTACCCTGATTTAAGCTGACAATTGACATAAGTCAGCACACAAGAAACTTAATATGTACCCCTGTAAAACATATATATGGACATTGCTAAAGCATTACATTTTTAATCTATCAGTTCACTACACGTTTTTATAATCAGACAATTATGGTGAGGTTGCAGCAGTAGCATAACTATGCAGCAGTTACTGGGGGGGTGGGGGGATGGGCTGGCTACAAGGGGGCCTGGACCATGGGCTCTGCCATTTGGTAGTTTAACCTAACCAGCGCCTTCTGAACTTATTCTGAACTCTCTTTAAAGAGCAAGTTACGAGGTGGGCGGAAGTGGGTGGGGAGTTTGTGGAAGGGTGTACACCAGGCCCCCCAAAAAGATTTTAGGACCAGATCAAGGTACGCCACCTAGATCCTGGTAAGGCTTTTTTTCTAATTTTTCCAAGCAGTTTGTGCAAGCAACACTGCACTGTGAATTAGTGCAACCTCCAATGTCAGCCAAACTTTCCTGGTCCTTTGCAGTCATTTTCAGAGCCTTCAGACAGTCCAAATTTTGAGGCATCAGGAAATTTTAGCTCTTTATTTATTTATTATTTAAAGCTCTTTACGGCCGTGACACATGGGAAGATTGGCGCCTGCGACATCGGAGATTTGTCACAATGCGACTAATCTCCGATGTCGCAGGCGCCATACTCTGCCTGGCCTATGCTGCCTGTGTGGTTTTCTCCCCGCAATGACATCCCACTGGCTAGAATGTAAATCGCCAGTGGGATGGCATACGCAGCGCTGCGATTTGGCAAAGTAGCCTTGAGAGGAAACTTTGGCGCCTTTTGCAAAACACAGTGCCGCGTATGCCACTTCCCTTAATTATCAACAGGCAACAACTCCTAATTAAGACCTTAAAAAGTAATTAAAGTCAAGGACCTTGCAAAACAGTGTTTATCATTGGGCATACCACAACTATTATTTTCTGTATATTTTTTTTTAAGGGGATGTAATGTTTTTAAGTTCATGTATAGATTCTTAGTACTAAATTAAACAACTTTGTAATATATGTCTATTAAAGCTTTTGTACCTGCTTTAAGATACAGGTGATCGTTTCTGCAGCTTTCTCTCCTTTCCCTAGATCGCAATCTCCCTTGAAGTTCAGCTGTCCTATCTCAGAGCAGGTACAAAAGCTTTAACAGACATATTACAAAGTTGATTAATTTAGTGCCATAATTCTAAACATGCATGTTCAACATTTTTTGTTTTTTGTTTTTTTTTTAAATACTGATTATTCCTGCAGTAGTTTACTAAATTTCATATACAAAATTAACTACATTTATATTATATAAATCTAACTAAAAATCTAACTAAATATGTGTGTGTGTGTGTACATATATTACCTTTGCTGTATTAGAGTGCCCCCTGCTGAATTTTTCAAAAAAAGAAAACAAGCCTGCGTGTAAACAATATACATTGTCGCTCAATTGAAGTAAATTGCTGTATGAACTACAGATTTAATTTGATCCAAATATTTTATTAACAGAGCAGATGCTTCATCTCCTGAGAAACCCTTCAGCAAGATGACTAACTTTGTAAACAAAGAGGCATATATATCAACATTTGGGGAAAAAAAATCTTAATCCCAGGGACTGTTTAACCCCCAATTTGTTATTGTTCTGAAAATGTTCCCCGTACAAAAAGAAGAAGTGAGAAAATCTCAAGTCACTTACTATATAAAGGAATACAGAGATAAAATGTTCTGTGCACACAATTTGTGCTCTTATTTCTCCCTGTTTGTTTAAAAAATGGAAGATACACCTTTATCATAATTATGACATCTATGTATAGGTAGGTATATGGCAATTCTTAAAACCATGTTGTCAGGAAATTTAACCTAGTTACAGCAATACAGGAAATAAAAATGAGATAAAACTTTACCTCTCGGACTGAAAGCTGTGCAGGCAAAGATACTGAGAAAACAAAATCTTTCAATTCATAGCCAGCGGAATTTATTTTCACAAACACCTGCAAAAAAATAAAAAATAAAAAAAATTTCAGTTTCAATTTCATTACTTCAGTTTCACCCCAAGGGCCCATGCCAGCAGCAGGCACATGAAATCTACACCTCTACTGTTGTCCTAGCATTTGTAGCACCCCACCACAGTCCTGTCCCTGCCATTTTGCACCCCATGGCAACCCTCCTCCAGAACCTGAAGTCCTCCTTTGACCAATTTGCTTGTCCCCAGGTAAGTGAAAAATGCAAACCATAGATTTTTATTGCAGAGGGCTGCATTAGCACACACATGCATATACTATAAGACAGGACCTTTTTAGGCTATTGCTTTGATTCCCACTTAAGCTGCCCATATATTAAATGATCCACAAAGCAGATCATTCCTTGAAATGCCCACCTTAAGCTGGGTGATATCCGATCACTTAGCCCTCAGGCCAAACGATCAGATCACATTGATAGGATGCAGGCTATCAAGCAGAAGACGACATCTATGAGTTGATGCATTCTCAATGGAATTTTTAAATCTCCTGAACGACTTTTCTGCCAGATATTTTTCGGGCAGACCCGTCTGAGGGCACTTTACACGGGCCAATAAGCTGCCAACAGCTTTTATCGCCCTGTGTATTGCCAATTTTAATATGCATGACTGTGATAGGGATCTAATTCATATTTATGGTTTTTTATTTTTTAACCTAAAGATACGTAGAAGATGCAGAAATTTTAATAAAGACAGTAACAAAGCTTTGTAGTTTAGCAGTTTATTTTATGTGGTATTTTTAGAGGCGTATTTATCAATGGGTGAAAGTTAGAGTTCACTATTTGGTAAATACACCTCTAAAATTTCTTTTTACTGTGGTGAGCTCTAACTTCACATTTAATTAGAGCTGCCCTATTGTGTCACCATAATTATGAGTTACCTTTTTAATAAACTCTGGTTCACAGAACTGTTGAAGTATTCCTAAGCACAGAGTACAGATTCCTACAACCTGAGAACCATTAACATCCTCACTGTTCCCCACATGTTCATTTGAAGTGGTGTCTTCAAGCTTGACTTTCTTGTTAGGCGGAGCATCATTTTCTCCAGCTGGATCACCCTGTGACAGGTACTTCTGCAGCTCGTTAGTTACCTCCTAAATAAAATAAAAAAAGAAATATTAATGTCAGGTTACTTGGGTGCCCATAGTTAATTCCAGGCATACAGTAGTCTAGTGAGGTTTGAGCTCTAAGCCCACAATGGCTGCCCCAATTTACTATTAATTAGGGAGGCAGTCTGTTGGCCCCTGATAATTTTACCCATGTCTCTCTATTCCTGATTTAGCTAACCTCTGCAGGCACCCGACATGTCTTGAAACACTCTCCTGTTTCTTCCCACACAGTTTAACCAAGTTTACAGAGCTCCAGGGGCAAGGGCACACATAGTAGATTGTCTCAGCAGATCTTCTTACCCCTGTAGCCGAGTAGATAGGTCCAGTGCCAGCCTGTGTGGAGCTACAAAGAGCAGAGGTTGGTGCAAAAATGCATGGTTTGGGTTTTTTGAACCAATCTCCACTCTGTGTAGCATCACACAGGCCAATGACGGACCTGTCAATGAAGCTACAAGGGTGAGCACATGAAATCATATCCACTTTGCTATGTCCGTGTACAAAGAGCAAACAGAAGAAATCGGATTATGTGGGCCCTTGCCTTAATGGGAGAAACTAAAAAAATACAAACACATAGCAAGTGAGAGCATTAACTATAGAGTTAGAGCGGACACATGATGTTCTTGCCTATATGAGCCAAAATTCCATCAAATATTGTGCTTTTATGGGAAAGCTGGCACTGTAGGAAAGACTTGTACTAAATTCTATTGTACTGAATTTAAATATCTATTAGTGTTAAGCATAACTTTAATGATGGTTTTCATTAATCTTTTCCTGACAAAAATTACCAAGCAGTACTGCATATTTATTCTCAATACATACACAGTGTAAAATTGTATTTATAAAAGCTAAATACCTTGTATGGAAGCCTGTAAGGAGCTGGAGACCCAACACGGCAGAAGCGGAGGACACAACGTGAACAGGTACCAGAGGATAGTAACAACTGAGCAACTGATCTATACTTTTCTTCTATAAGAAGCATGATCACTGATCTAGAAGAATAAAAATGGTACATGGTTCCTCAGTTAAAAGAATAAATTAAATATTTAAAAAACATTTAAAATATTAAATGATAAAAGGTTTTCATTCTGTAGCTTAAGAGAGAGCCATAAATGGTATCCGACTTCTGTTTATCTTTCTGTGTGAGAATTAAAACCATTGTATTCTTAAGCTGTGCACTGAAAGATCCACTTATTTGGCTAGCTTGTCAAACGAGCAAAGCTTTCCCCGACATAACTACCTTGAGGTAGGTGATATTAAACTGATCTGATTATTTGGCTAATAGCCAAATAACTGAATCACACAGACAGGATACAGGTCATCAAGACGAGCACTGCATCAATGTGCTGATGTGCTCCATACCCAAATGGGATTTTTGAACCTCCCCAATTGATATCTGACTAATTTTGGGCCAGATATTGGTCTGGTAGGCCCATCTGAGGGCCCCATACATGGGCAAATAAACTTCCGGCTCAGGCCAGCAGCTTTTATCAGCCGATATATGGCCACCTTTATTCTGCACAGCTTATCTGATATCCGTGATATACCTTTTTTGCTCTTTTAATCTATGGATGCATAGAACCTTATTTATATATAATTTAGCAGTGTTTCTGAAGCAAAAGCACTTTATATTATATGAATATAAAACACTTACATTTTTTTATTTGTAAACCATAAATCCAAAATCCTCTAAAAAATCATTTTTATCTTACACAAGGTTTCTGCCATATTATAGATTTCATATATTTATCTATTGTAAATGTTCAGTTCTTTACTCTACAATCACACACTATACCATCATGCTTATTATTAAAGAGGTGGTTCACCATTACATTAACTTTTAGTATGTAATAGCATGCCCTATTCCTAGCAGCTTTGCAACTGGTCTTCATTATTTATTTTCTATAGTTTTCAAAGTATTTGCCTTCCACTTCTACGTTTTTCTAGCTATCTAATGGGGGTCACTGACCCTGACAGCAAGTCCCTGATTCTTACTGAAAATCCACTCATTTCCCTTTGATCTACTGCACTGAATGCCTAAAAAGATACAAAGTCAAAGGCATTTGGCAGAGAGCCCTGAATACTCAACACCTGCACTTAGATACAATTGTAACTAATAAGATAAACAGATCTCTTGGGGGAACGGAGACTTGCATCTTTAAGGGCATTTCATTAACACTGTAATAACATATGAAACAAAATCTCAAGAAAAGTGTTCAAATGGGCAGCATTTCTTTTTGCTCCTCTTTGCATTTGTCCAATGTTGGGGGGTATGTTTTATAGAGACCTACATTGTTTAGCCAGGGTTTTTTTCCTCAAATATTTTATGACTTTGCACTGCTCCTGAAAAGAATATACATGTCTTGTTAACTCACAGCAGGAGGGACAGTGAGTGTGAGTGAGAGAGTGTGTGAGTGTGTGAGTGTGTGAGTGTGAGTGTGTGAGTGTGTGAGTGAGTGTGTGAGTGAGTGTGTGAGTGAGTGTGTGAGTGTGTGTGAGTGAGTGAGTGAGTGTGTGTGAGTGTGTGAGTGTGAGTGTGTAACTCACTCACAGTCCTGCTCATTTCTATAATCAATTAAATACACCAGAATATATTTGCCAAAAAGAAAAATCTTACCTTTGTCCTCACAGAAACTGCTCACTAAGGGCACAGAAGACTTACAAATCCGACAATTCTAATTAATTTCAGATACCTTTTAAAAGGTAAAAACAGAAAGAGAAGCAGTGTGTCAGACACACGTGTTTCAGACTTGCCTCTCCTGTACCGACACTCGGCAGAAGTGGCCTCTACAGTGTGGCCTATTTAATAACCAGGCCTAGTCTCTGTTATTTCTCTCCAAATATAACAGACAGACAGTGGTATCTAGTTAAAAACAAAAGTAAAACTATAGGTGTGTAAATAAACGGAACGCAAAACAGGTTTATTGCGACTGGGGGCTGAGATATTGTTGCGCACCTATCGTTCCAGACTTTATGAATCAAATGCCGATGCCGCTGGATAACCCAGAGCCCTCTGCTGGCTGGGGGACATGTTATGCACATGCTATTCAGGAAGCACAAATAGAGTTACATTTAAGTCATTAAAATATAGCAACTTGATAATTCTCATCTGGCCGGTACATAATGCTAATGTTACTACCGGTAGTTTGTATACTAAGCTGCACTCGGCTATCTATAAACAGTCCTTTTCTACACAGGCACATCGGCCGCTTCACCCCATGGTTCGATGCATCGGCGGTTGATTAATGTTCAGCTGGCTGCTCGGTGCATAGGGCTGCCTTCGCTACGGACCTGCAACCGAGCAGGATGGCGTCTCAGCCTCCTCCGCCTAAGCCATGGGAGAGCAGAAGGGTGCTAGGCGGCCTCCCGGCCCCGTCCTACCAGTAAGCGTGATAATGCTTGGGGCTAGTGTAAGGCCGCAGATCTGGGCAATAGGAAGGGTGTGTAGGCCAGTGGGACTGAAGTCCAAGGAAAAGCAACTTGTGTCAAAGCTGATGTAAAAGCGAGAAGTTAGAAACACAGAGTTGCCTTTATATTGGGTTACAGCTGCACAGTGTTGCCAGTGTGTATATCGGGTATTTGCAATGTGCAACGCCACAACTATAGTGCTGCAGGATGGACTGTTCTTATTCTCCACCCAGTAGGATGGCTCAGCTTCCCAGCATTTCTAGGGGCAGCGCAGACTGACTATTATAGTACTCTCATGGTGCTAAACCCGGGCAGCTCTCATTAGTCCACCTGAGTGCAAGGAACACTAATAGAAGCAAATGCCAGATTGGTTGCTGTAGGACAGAGAGATCCCCAACCAGTGGCTCGGAGGGCAACATGTTGCTAGCCAACCCCTTGGATGTTGCTCCCATGTGTGCCCTCAAAGTAGGTGCCATCTTTGCATTTCTGGCTTGGAGGCAAGATTTGGAAGGCAAGAGACACAGATTTACCCCAAGCAGAGCCTGCTGCAGGCCACATGAGGCTACCAAATAGCCAATCACATCCCATATTTGGCATCCCCAAGGAACTTTTGGCTGGCTCTGGGCTGGAGATCCCATATGTCTTTTATTATCAGCTCCCATCAGACAGCCAGAGCCTGGAGTTTTCTACTAAAGTAGGAATAGTTCTAAACTCCCAGCAGTTTTTATTAGTCCTCTTGACTGGGCAAGTGCATGTAACACCAGCGGAAGCAAATGCAAGACTGGCTGCAGTGGAGTGTGCAGTTTTACTTCAGTTTTGTTGCACTATAACCTGGCTGTGCAACAGCTCTCATCATCCTCTGATAGCTAGACCCTGGGGTTTGTAGTTCAGTAACAGCTGTTGGGCCTTCACTTAGTTTAAAATATCAATATGTGAGCCTTAATTTGTATTTGTAAATATCTGTGCAAAAACCCCAATTGATTAGCTGATTCAAGCTAGAATGTCAGACTAGCCCCCGTTAGCACTATGTCTCCCAGCACCTTAAGGTGCCTAAGGAGCTGGCATGTAATGTATCGAGGGCTTCTTAACCTATGAAAGGTTTCATTGGTAGCAGTGCTGTAAGGGTTTTGTTATAGCAGAATGCCTCTTGTACGGCACGCACTGCTTGTGACAGTGTTTATGATTAGAGGTAATAGGACTCAACTCAAGGAAGTCCAAAGGGTTTGTTTATTATGTTTGTATGACTCCACAGTTTGCCTCGAGAGATTAAGGAACACTGATCCGTGCATATTCCTTTATTAATCCATATTAATCCATATTGTGTCATATATTAGACGTCACAAAGACATTTAATCACCGTGTAAACTCTGCAGTTAATTTTAATACTCTAGTCTAGTGTTTAAAAGTAGGGGATAAAACTTTCAGGGAGTTGAAACAATTGTGACATCATTATGAGGCAGATTTATTAACATTTGAATTAGAGTTTTTACCGTGATTCGACTGTTTTTTTAAAATCACAAACTCAAATTAGTTTCCAAAACTGGAATGTTAAATATTTAATTAAGTCAAAAAAACTTGCAAAAAAAAAAGTCTAGCAAACTAGGCTAACTAGCAAATCCATG
This sequence comes from Xenopus tropicalis, assembly GCF_000004195.4. NCBI lineage: Eukaryota > Metazoa > Chordata > Amphibia > Anura > Pipidae > Xenopus > Xenopus tropicalis. The sequence goes on along the minus strand of NC_030681.2, from coordinate 33,785,182 downwards.
CAGGAGTCTATGGGAGTTGTCTTTGCTAAGTTTTTCAACATTTTTCAAGTCAATTTTTTTTTAAAGTTGGCAGATACATTTAAAAATTGAGTAGAATGCAATTTTGCTACATTCATGTTTTAAAGTTTTTTCTAATTACGTTTTTTTTTTAAATTTGATCTCAACTAAGATATAATTAATCCTTATTAGAGGCAAAACCTATTGGGTTAATTTAATGTTTAAATGATTTTTTAGTAGACTTGAGGTTTGGAAATCCAAATTACAGAAAGACCCCTTATCCAGAAAACCTAAGGTTCTGAGCATTCTGGATAACAGATCCCATACCTGTAATACAAATATTTTAATGGTTAATGTGATACTAGTCACCATAGAATTTATATTACAGGTTATTTGCTACTTTTGCTATTATTATGGGGGTAAAACACCAGATTTATTTTTTTTAAAAAAGCTCTTTGAAGCCAAAACCATGATTTTCCTTGCACTGTGTTTACATATGTGCTTTTCTGTTTGTAGACTGTTAACCCCCCATGTGCACACACACAGGCATTCTGGTCTGTTGTTTACTATTTTTAAAAAAAAGCTAAGGTCACACTGGAGAACATACCTTTGGAGATAAGAGGGGGTACTGTAGTTAAAGCTGGCCATATGCTGAAAGATTCACGGGTTTGGCAAAGTCAGTAAATGGTAGGATCTTTTCCTGATATGCCCACCTTGAGGTAGCTGATATTGTATTGGTCACATTGATGGAATGGATGGGTGTGGACCACATCAACAAGCTAACACGCTCCTCGCACCAACTGAATTTTTAAACCTGCCCAATGAACATCTGGGCAATTTTCAGCCAGGTATCCATTGGGTAGGCCAATCAGAGGGCCCTGCACTCATTCGGCAGCTTTTATTGGACCCCTGACTTGCCTTTAGGCACAGTGCACCAGGGCAAGTAACCTGCAGCAACTAATACACAGGTAGCATTTACTAAATACTAGTTTAGAAGTAATTATCTAAAGAAGATAGAAAAGACAAGCTATGCAACATGTCACACAAGCCAAATCCCATTGCAATAATCACTTTTAGATGTGTTATTGCATATACAAGTTTTTAAAACATTTTCATCTATACATTTTAAAGTGGCCAGCAAGGCTATATGATTCATAATCAGCTTGTACTTTGCTATGAGGAACTGCACCTAATGTTTGAAACATCAGTACTGAGGTGCACCCCCACCCCAAACACATGATTTTTTTCCCTAGAAGACCAGGCTTGTGCAACTGCCACTGCAGCACACAGGGGTCACACAGCTCAGGTTGGTCATTTTGTTAGAGACCTCTTTTTTTCAGAACTAGACAGATGCTGATTATACAAGTGGTGTATCAGTGCAGATCTAAAGCCACAGGTCACCTTGAACATAATATACTTGCTGATAAGAGAGGAATTGCATGGTACAATTATATATGTCTTGTGTGGTTTGTTTTTTTTGTTGTTGACCAAAACAAGGCACTATCCTCATATTAGTTCACTGAAATGTTATTTCGTGGGAAAACAACCATTTTCCCTCTGTCCAAACTTGTACTCTTTAGATAAAGTAATTTCTTAGTACTTATATAACGGGTAAATGCTTTCTTCTTTCAGACAGAACAGCAGTCAATGCTTGCTTAATATCAGGGATTTATATCAGGATTTATATTACATTTAATAAACCATTGGTGACTAATTTTAATGCATTGTTTTCTGCAAGTATTTAACATTCGTAAACAATATTAAACTCAGCAAAAAAAAGTTTCTATGATGGGCAACCTTCAAAAAGCAGCGGAACAAGTGGCATTTTGATGATAGCTTTTTTTTCCTGCAGCATAGAACACAATTACAAAAACTCAAAGGTATTGTTTCTTGATATAAATACAGTTAGGTCCATAAATATTTGGACAGAGACAACTTTTTTCTAATTTTGGTTCTGTACATTACCACAATGAATTTTAAATAAAACAACTCGGATGCAGTTGAAGTGCAGACTTTCAGCTTTAATTCAGTGGGGTGAACAAAATAATCGCATAAAAATGTGAGGCCACTAATGCATTTTATTCAACACAATCCCTTCATTCAGGGGCTCAAAAGTAATTGGACAAATTAAATAACTGGAAATAAAATGTTCATTTCTAATACTTGGTTGAAAACCCTAAGCTGGCAATGACAGCCTGAAGTCTTGAACTCATGGACATCACCAGATGCTGGGTTTCTTCCTTTTTAATGCTCTGCCAGGCCTTTACTGCAGCGGCTTTCAGTTGCTGGCTGTTTGTGGGCCTTTCTGTCCAAAGTTAAGTCTACAACAAGTGACTTGGCCATTCAAGAATTTTCCACTTCTTTGCTTTAATGAATTCCTGGGTTGCTTTGGCTGTGTGTTTGGGTCATTGTCCATCGGTATCATGAAACGCCACCCAATCAATTTGACTGCATTTAGCTGGATTTGAGCAGACAGTATGTCTCTGAACACCTCAGAAATCATTGGGCTGCTTCTGTCCTGTGTCACATCATCAATAAACACTAGTGTCCCAGTGCCACTGGCAGCCATGCACGCCCAAGCCACCACATTGCCTCCACCATGTTTTACTGATGATGTGGTATGCTTTGGATAATGAGCTGTTCCACACCTTCTCTATACTTTTTTTCTTGTCTTCATTCTGGTATAAGTTGATCTTGGTTTCATCTGTCCAAAGAATGTTTTTCCAGAACTGTGCTGGCTTTTTTAGATGTTTTTTTAGCAAAGTCCAATTTGGCCTTTCTATTCTTCAGACTTATGAGAGGCTTGCACCTTGCAGTGCACCTTCTGTATTTACTTTCATGCAGTGTTCTCTTTATGGTAGACTTATGTTAGAATTGATACGCCTACCCCCTGGAGAGTATTGTTCACTTGGTTGGCTGTTGTGAAGGGGTGAGAAGGGGTTTCTCTTCACCACGGAAATTATTCTATGATCATCCGCCACTGTTGTTTTCTGTGGATGTCCAGGTCTTTTTGCGTTGCTGAGTTCACCAGTGCTTGCTTTCTTTCTCAGGATGTACCAAACTGTAGATTTTGCCACACCTAATATTGCAGCAATTTCTCGGATGGGTTTTTTCTGTTTTCGCAGCTTAAGGATGGCTTCTTTCACCTGCGTGGAGAGCTCCTTTGAGCGCATGTTGTCCGCAACAAAATCTTCCACATGCAATGACCACACCTCAGATCAACTCCAGGCCTTTTATCTGCTTAATTAATAATGACATGACAACGGACTGGCCAACACCTGCCCATGAAATAGCCTTTGAGTCAATTGTCCAATTACTAAAAAAAAATGCTTTAGTGGCCCCACATTTTTATGCAATCGTTTTGTTCACCCCACTGAATCAAAGCTGAAAGTCTGCACTCCAACTGCATCTGAGTTGTTTCATGTAAAATTCATTGTGGTAATGTACAGAACCAAAATTAGAAAAAAGTTGTCTCTGTCCAAATATGTTTGGACCTAACTGTAATGGCTACTGCTGGAAGAACAGTAATTTAAATTGATTTATGACAGTCAGTGATGCTGGGAGATAAGCTGAAAGGTTGAACTTGATGGACAGTATCTATGTCAGCAGCCTCTGCTGAAGTTGGGGTACTCCGTGTTTTAATCAGTGTGTTCTTATGCCATAAGCCGTGCATTTCCCGTTTCCTGTGACGGCTCGAAATTTGAGAATTTCTTATTGTATGTAGGGATGCACCAAATCCACAATTTTAGGTTCCAGTCGGACCCTAAATCCTTTGTGAAAGATTCGGCCTATTACTGAACCACATCCAAATCTGCATATGCAAATTAGGATAAGAAATTTTGATTTGCTTCAGACCGAGGCATGATTTCACCCAAATACAAATCCTGCTGAAAAAGGGAGAATCTTGGCCAAATACTGAACAAAATCCTGGATTTGGTGCATCCCTAATTCTATGGTGTAAACACAGTTTGAGTTGTCTCACAAATTCTTTTAATTTGGTACAATTCCTGTTATTCTCTTTTCTTAGGTCTGCAGATCTTAGAGCAAACATCTTGACAAGACCAGGCCAGCCCACCCTCACCAGAGTAGCTCCTCCTGTTTTACCTAGACCATCCCAGCAGACTGGAAGCACTGGACTTAGCACCTACCGGCCTGCATACAACTCATTCTCCCCCAGCTTTGGTTCCTATGGCAGTTCATTCTATGGCGGGTACAGCCCTTACAGCTATGGATACGGTGGTGCACTTGGCTATAACAGGTTCCAAGCAGAAGATATCCCTCCCAGCAGGTTTGTCCGTCAGGCTGAAGAAAGCAGCAGGGGGGCCTTCCAGTCAATTGAAAGCATTGTCCATGCTTTTTCGTCTGTTAGCATGATGATGGATGCCACTTTCTCTGCGGTTTATAACAGCTTTAGAGCTGTTTTGGATGTCGCTAACCATTTCTCCAGAATGAAGGTGCATTTTACAAACGTTTTCTCAGTTTTTGCATTAGTGAGAACAATCCGGTTTCTGTACAGGCGTTTGCAGCGCCTGCTGGGCCTTCGGAAAAATTCAGAAACAGAAGATTTGTGGTCTGAGAGTGCTGGAACTGTAGCAAATGCTGGCGTAAAGGATGGACAGGCCACCAACTCTGCCAAGTCATGGCCAATTTTCATGTTTTTTGCTGTCATCCTTGGTGGCCCCTACCTCATATGGAAGCTTCTTTCTGCTTGTAATGAAGAAGTTAATAATGGTAAGTGAGATAAGCATAGTAGCTCTGAACTGGTTGTTTATTTTACTCTCTACCCATTCTCCCATTCCAGCTGGCTTTGGCTGTGGGAGCTTCCAGTGCTCTTGCTGTAGGGGCAGAAACAACGGTCATACCGACTGATATTTGGCCTGAAATTGGCCAGATATCGATCGGGCAGGTTAAAAGATTCAGTCAGATTGGAGGACCTAGGGCCAAACAATCGTATTAGCCTACATTTTCACCCGTAGGTGGGGATATCGGGACAAGATCCGCTTGCTTGGCGACCTCGCCAACTGAGTGGATCTTAATGTGTATGGGCACCTTAAGTGAAAACTTTAGACTGAATGCTTCTTATTGTCATTCAGTACTTTTGAAGGCTAATTTCTCTCATTCTTCTAGAAAATGTAAACTGGGCGAGTGGAGAAGATGATCATGTCGTGGGAAGAGCAGAATATGATTTCACTGCTGCCTCTGAAGAAGAAATTTCCTTCCATGCTGGAGATATGCTAAATCTAGCTCCTAAAGGTATTTTTAGATCTTCTTTCAAACTCATTTAGCATTTGAACATTGGAACAGTTGTGCGTTGTGACAAATTGCCCATATAGTGCATGAAGTAGGGTGGAAAGAAGAGCTTTAATGCACAAAACCTCTTGATTTTATTCTACTAAATATTATCATGGATATAATTTCATAGTTCACTTTTTTTCCATCACAGAGCAGTCATGGGCTGAGTGAGACATGGGCTTAGGCCACACCTTGCTTGCTTAGGAAGTAAGGATGTTGATCTGGTTTACGGGGGGCAGTCAATGTCCTTTGTAGCAAACACCAGTGCTGTAAATACAACCCTAATTGCACACTGATATAGGGGTGCCATTAGTTCAGCTATGACACTCCTGATTTCTCCTTACACTTGGATTCATTTTGGATTCAGATTGTCTTGCAATAGAAAAAAAGTGGGCAGATCAAGTAAAGCATATCCACTTCTGTGGCCATAATGTACATTATCAGACCAGTCCCAGCAAAAGATTGGTCAGATTCCACTGAGCTGGTCTATGTGTGGGCAGGTTTGTACAGTGAAGGAATTCTGATACTAATCCAACAGATAACTAGATTATATTGTTATGCAGGCTAGACTGAATCCTGCATACTGAAAATCATGATATCAGAAAATAAGTTACATTTATATGTTCAAGGCTGCCTTAATGTTAATCTGTCCATCAGTATTAGCAATCACAAAATTATCGTATGGTTATCATTACTGATGACTTACAATATATATGTAATTAGTAATTACCTACACACACACAATATAAAAATATAACATAATGCTGTGCTGTTCATTTTGTTTTAGAGCAACAGCCCAAAATACGGGGTTGGCTGCTGGGAAGTGTGGATGGCCAAACAACTGGATTTGTACCTGCTAACTACGTCCGAATCCTAGGAAAAAGAAGGGGAAGGAAAGCAGCGGGTGTGGAGCAAAGGCAGGAGCAGCAACCTGTCCCTGATGCCTCGTCTGTTCCTATAGGGGCTGCTGAAGTTGCTTCATTAGAAGAGCAAGAGGCTGCACTGGAGTCTGTTTTTGTGGAAACCAACAAGTCTGCAGGCAGCAGTAACGCAAATGAAATTCAGGGGGGAGCTTTTGATCTCTGATTAACTTCTTTACTATTGCAACATACTTGGGAAAAAATATGCATTTCCATTCCTTCCAGGAGCTAAAAGGGATTAGATGTCTCCCCCTTGTTGCAAAGAAAGCTGCTAAATAATGCTCTGGGGCATAGAATCTCATACATTCAGTCAGTGTGCAAGGTTTAGCTGTAATGAAGTCTACACTTTAAGGAAATGCACTAACATACACACTGGTGGAGCATTTTAGTCTGGGCTAAGGTTTCTGGGGTTGCAGATAAAATACTGTTAAGTTGCATGTTCGTTTGATAGTAAAGGGATTTCTTTTCTTAAAATGAGCTTCTTAATCTTTTGGGCTTTGGCACAGGGAGTGTTTTCTCCACTAGCGTATACAGCCGACAGAGAAGCACCACTCAACCTCGTCTGCCCCCTCACCTACACAATTAGATTGGCACATGGAGGGGAGGGAGGATTCTGTATAGACCCTGGAAATTACAGATCTGAAAATGACTTAAAACTACGTCTGCCGCCTCCCATTCAACTGAATGATTGCCTTATGGCAACAGCACTGGCCCTTTTCAACCAGATGATGCTTTGGTGAGCATTACCCACAATTCTGTTGTACATTACACTTCTGCCATTTGAATACACTGTTTGTGAAAAAGCCTAGTGTGCCATTGGTCTTAAAACTAGTGAGCACTTCTGCATACATAACAAGATAACACAATGTTAGTCACATTAGTGGTCTCCTTTAAAGCCAGACCAGAATAATATCCAACTGTATTCTACCTTTAGAGCTAACACAAAGCTGCTAATCTGAGAGATTTATTGTGAAAGTTCTCGCTCATAGAATAACACAATAGTAATACAGAAAGAGGTGACCCAAACTGAGAAAAGGAAGTCATGATGCCAGCTAATGATGAGCCTTTCACAACTGCTTCTGTTATAGGTAACTTATAGGTAAGTTAGCTTGAGTACCCAGAGTAGACTGCATACCTTTTACATTTAAAGGAACTGCAGTTGACTTGGTAATATCTGTGTGCCCAATGACATATCGGATCTTGGATTATCTCTGTGTGTTTTGTTTTAATAAGTGTTTTTTTTTTTTTCTTTACCTGCAGTTTTCTATTTTGTTCCTACTACAAATATGCATCAAATCCTTAGCCTGTAAACTGATTTATGGTTGGCTTTTTTTTCTTGGAAAGGACAAGCAAAAAGGCAGAAGTAAAAGCTGCATGTTATAGGGAATGGGGATATTTGTTTCTTAATTGCTTGGCTAACAAATATTTCAAAAAGTTTATTAGGATTGAAAAATGTGATTGCTGCATATACTGTACACATAGGAAGATTTTTTTTGACATAACCATTATATAAAAAAAACTTCTGCTCAGGCTGCTGCCTTATAAGGTTACTGGCACATGGGGAGACTAGTTGCCCAAAATAAATCTTTGCTGCTGCAGGCAACTAGTCTCCCCCCCAAAATCCTTTCCCACCAGTGACTTACATTATTGCTGAGGGGAAAACATTTTGCAGTAGCAAAGATTTATCGCAGGCAACTAATCTCCTCATGTGCCAGTAACCTTACTCGGCGGTGAGTAAACATATGTGGCACTTTGTTTTGTTGACTGAAGTTGCCTCACAAGGAAACTCCCAGCCAACTTTGGGAAAACAAAATGCCATGTATGGTTTCCCACCAAGGATTTACATCATTGCCGACAGGAAAGCATTTCAGGGAGATTAGTCGCCTGCGGTAATGAAGATTTATCTCAGGCAGTTAATCTTACTGTGTGCCAGTACCCAAAGAGTGTTTTGAACCTATTCCTATTTTCAGGCAATAATTCTGTGTCTGGGGAAAAGCCATGGTGCCACCATTGATGTCTGTGGGTAGGTAGTGGTTATTGTGATCATTCTACATGTAGCAGGTGAACCAAATGCCCTGGGAACCATGAACCTAATACAGACTGCTTAGCTAGATTTCAATTGGCTGTCTGACAGGATTGACAATAGTTTCCACTCCATCACCCTCACCAAATTTGAGAGTGCAACAATAAGATATTTCAGTTTCTGTGTAATTCTGATCAGCCCCACACTGAAAGGGCTCTCTCAGTCCATTTATTACATTTGTTTCCATTGTAAATATACATAAGTATATGATTTCAAAATAGATATTTCTAATATTTCAAATCTAAATGTTAATTTTATTAAAGCAAGAAGTGTATCACTGCTTGTTTTGCAATAAATTGTGTTAGAATTTCAGTGGCTTGTCTTGTGCTTTATTTATTACCATAAAAAAAGAAAATAACCTTCAGATAAGGTGCATGTTTGTGGTCATTTCTTACTAGAGTGATGCTGTCAATACCCTGCTTTTTAAAGGAGAAGGAAAGGTAAAAACTAAGTAAGCTTTATCAGAAAGTTCTATGTAAATACAGCCATAAGCACTTTCAGAAAGAGTCCTCTATCAAAAGAAACACAGGACTTCATGTCACCTTTTTTGTAAACATGTTGTTTGGTATCAGACTTCCTCTCTCAGAAAAATCCTTCATTTTGGGGCCAGAAATCTGTAATCTGACCTATAAGGGCTAGAGCTTTACAGCAGGAAGCTATGAAGACCATGCAGACATGAGTAAGCTTCTAGGGCTTTTTACTTAGGTATGATAAAGCTTTCTGCAAAATATAGTGTTCTAGGTGGCACTGATGTGGTGAATCTATTGGCAGTAAAATGCCAAAATAACTTTCCTTCTCCTTTAATTGATCAGAAATCTGGTTTTCAGTTAGTTATTAGTATTTTAGAGTTGAGGTCAGGTTTATTACTTTCTATCATTATTTATATGCCCAGAGTGCATGCTGGCATGATCATATTGCAAACAAGAGAGCAACGCTGGGTCTCTATATTTCTTCCTTGTTTGTAATCTAAGCAGGCCAGCAAAGCTGCACCTGTGTGCCAGTAATTGGATAGCTCTTGATATTATTGGGGCAGTGGGCCTCCTCTTTAACATCTTGCTGCCATAGGCCCTGGCATTTTGGTTTTTCCACAAATCAGGGCTTGGGCTTGGTTATAAGGCTTTATGAGCACAATATATAAAAAAAAGAAATCCCAATGACAAATGATGTTAAAAACCAAGCAGCAATGCAATACTACATTTAATTGTTAGCACCTATGACTGCAGTTTCCTGAATACCATTATATTGTTCTACTGACATTTAAAGGAGAACTAAAGCTTAACTAAAGAAGTAAGCTAGAAATGTTGCACATTATGTTTTGGCTTCTGTACCAGCCCAGAGCAAACACAGCCCTTTAGCAGGGAAGATCTGTGCCCCAAAGATGCCCCAAGAGCCCCCATCTTCTTTTCTGCTGATTCACTGCACATGCTCTGTGCTGCTGTCACTTACTGAGCTTAGGGACCGACACACAATATACTGTATATACAAAATAAAACTAAAATAAAACAAAAATGTGACAACCCCTAAGCTTAACTTCTCAACAGCTGCTCAGAGCTTGCTGAGCATGTGAGCGTCACAGACACCTTCCAGGATGGGGAGCCCCAGTGACATGTTTGAAGTCCTGGATCATTGATTCTATTGAGATGCTGACATTTATGCAGGAGCAGTACATTCCGTATCTAAAATATGACATTTTTGGCCATATTCAGTTTTAGGGTTTAGTTCTCCTTTAAGGTTAGAGCTGCATGTAGGACTAAACAGGGAATGGCTGGCACTGCAATACTGCATGCTACAGTCTACTCCTGTGAGTATTCTTAAGGGGTTATGTAATAAAAGGCATTACATTTGTCCAGGAGCAGTAACTCGTAGCAAATAATCAACATATTATTGGTTGCTATGGGTCACTGCTCCTGGGCAAACTTTGTTACATATGGGGGTAAGTACTATATATAACTATAGTCTGTTAGTTCTGTTAATAGTTAAAACTGCAGAGCTAAGAAGTTCTATGAGTTCACTTCTTACTGTGTCTAAATCTAATGTTGGGATGTCCCACTCCTACCATGTCAATTGCTGGGCAGGCTGATCCCCCTCCTGCCCTCTTCATTCTCCCTGACTGGGTGTTTCTATCATGCAATCTTTAGTGCACACATAGCACACAGGCTATGTCATTTCTAGTGGGATTGTGTAATTTCCATGAGGGGAGGTATATAACAAAGCACTTATCATTAAATAGGAGCAGAGGAAGTTAGAAGTGATCTGATCAGAGTAACTTCAACATATAGCTTAGTTATCAATCACAGTTCAAAAAAAAAAGAAAAAATTTCAAACTAAAGTTTAAAGATGAAGACATCCGGTTGGCTGGCCGAGTGGAGGTAGGCAGAATGGTTACTTCACGTTGCTGCTGCTCTTCAATATGAGTATATTCTGTAACTTTTCCTTTGAGAAGAAAATAAGGCAGTTTATAGGTAAAGTCAATGCAGTTTAATGAAAAATATCAATACACTGAGCCATTTTTAGTTAATCAATGTTATCATTGTAGCGTTATGGGTGAATCTGTACAGCAAGGGTTAACCTGCACATTTTGCACCAATTTAGTGGTCAGCCTGCATTTCTGAGTACTTCTCCACAGCCCAGCTGTAAGCACAACCCCTTAACTTGGATGGATTCTTTTCTCTAGCTAGCCTTGGTTACTACTACAATGGCTTTGAAGATAGAGCCGCCTCATTGGCTGGAACGCCTATACTCGTACGTTCTTATGTTGTATGCTCCCCAAAGTCTATGAAAACCCAGTGCTGTCTTTGTTCTGTTGTTTTGACTCCTGACTTTGCTCAGATCCCATGTACATGTCAAATAAACCTTACCTTTTTACCTCAAATGACCTTTGGTATCTGAATTTCCATAACAGGAGTAAACCGTAATGTTTTTTAAAACCCCTCTATGTATATTTTTAGTGTAGTCTTAAATTTCACATATAACAATAGCATAAAGATTGGGTTTTTTTTAAGGATGAGTAAGCCACCTTTCATAAAAGCCCCTAAAAGGACTCAGTTCAGCCCCCAAGAATAACATACCTCTCTCCAAGCACTCAGTTTCATGCAGATTCTTTATCTGCCCCCTTTTCTTTGCTGAACTCTCCTTTCCTCTCTGCTTTGTACATGGTCAAAGAGGTGTCTACTGCGCATGCCTGATTTCTATTGATGCAGAGGCAGTAAGCCTCATGGAGCTTCATACTAGGCTAGGAAGTAGCTGAGAGAGCTGAAGGTGAGCTGGTTGTGATACAGAATCTACATGAGTGTAGGGAGACAGGTATGGTATACTGATGGCTGTGAAGGGTCATTGTAGAGATAGAAAAAAGGTTTACTTATTCTTTAAGCTAAAACAGAAGGAAAAGGGAGCTGATCTCCCGGTGAAAGGCCATCAGGTGACCAGGGCCATACTTACCATTTAGGCACTTAAGGTCTGTGCCTAGAGAGGAGCTGCCTCCAGTGCCTATATGAAAAATAAAAATGTATATATATATGTATATGTATGTATATAATATATCACCTGTTTTCAGGATATAGTGTTATCCTGAAAATGGGTGATATAACTGTGCAGGACTTTAGCAAAATACTTACAGGAAACCTTATCCGTCACGACTGAAACTGTTCCCGAGAGCCGTTGGGATTCAGTTTGGGATTACACTCGGGAACAGTTTTCACTTGTTTTCAGGATAACACTACAGTATTTCACCTACGAGTGTTACTAATGTTTCACTCTTGTGGTTACTTTGTTACTTAGAATGTTCCTATCTTATTTATTTATTTTTCATCAACGAGCAGCCGCACTCAAATCCGCAAAAGGGCCCGCACTCCAATTTGCAGCGAATCCAGTACAGATGCACTAAATAAAAACTACTTGATTCACTGCAAACTGGAGTTCGGGTTTTTTTGAAGCTTTTTGTATGCCATTTACACACACACACACACACTGTTGAAAGCTTAGGGGCACATGCTTTAGGACTTTAACCTGGGTGCAAATGAGAAATATAATACAAAATTGGAAAAATGCTGATGTACACCAGGAATGTATACAAAAATATACTATTTATTAGATCAATGTTTCGGTCCTCACTTGGGATCTTTATCAAGATACAATTATAATAAAAAATATATTAGTAATATAAAGTAAAATATCTGTACCTTTTCTGAAATGATCAAGTTACTCTTTCTACAGAATAAATCTAGTGTTTTAGTTTGCACTATTGTGGCTAATATATTGGCAATAAACTGCCTCAGTAGCTTTCCTTCTACTTTAAGGGCAGCTTCATGCAGTTAAGTGCTGTTACACTGTTATTACATATTTGCTCTGTGAGTTGCTTTTGAAACCTCCGGCACACTGATTGCAGTTCCTCGATGGTCCTATTTTTCAGTTTTAGCTGTAACTTAGTATCCTCCAAAGCCAATTTCCATTTAATGCACTGTTCACATTCCTTGGAGAGAATCAGACAATTCCATAATTCTGAGTACTTTCTAAAATGTAAATAAAGTTTATTTCTTTTCTACTGCACATGCCCCCTCCCCTTCCCCCCCAGGGCTGGTAGCATGAAGGGGTGTGACAGAAAGGGAAATATTATATTAAACTGTATTGTTATAAATAGCCTCCTTTTGTGTCTCCTTCCTTACTTCTCTTTGGCAATATTTTATGTCAGTTAGAGTGGAAGCTATATACTCATATAAACAAGACAAGCCTTTACAATACTTTTGTACCCTTGAGGCTTATGGCATATGGAGAACTTTTCAGTTTTCAACCTCTACAGTAAATGAGACCAACTAGGAAAACTGGGAAGATGCGCCGTCCTCCTGGACAAGTTGGAGAAGGGAATTTGCTCATGCCTTGAGGAACCCTTTGAGCTTTTTGTCAGTTGGACGCTTAAATGCAGAACTGGTGGGTACCGGAAGGTTTGTGGCCTTAGACAACCTAAATACTGGAGCGCCTACCACTGGGGGAGTGCTCTGTATATCAGTAAACTCTTTGGGAAAGGGATAATGTAAAGCATTTAGTAACCTGGAATTTTTTCTCTGGTGTCTGCTACTCATCCAGGATTAATGCTTGTAATTGCTTATGAGCCAGAAATATGGCAGAAGCCTTATGTTGATTTCTAAAGAAGCTCTTCCATTTGCCCTGGTCAGAATTTGCATTTTCAGTTTGCAGAACCTCTAATACTGCCCGTATAAGATGGTCAACATTGGAGGGGGAATACACTAAAATATCACTTCAATCAGAGTCTGATTGAGCAAAGGAAAATACTTCCCCATTACAGGCCTTATCCTGGCTACTGAAGGGTAAGCACTGAAGGGGGTTGCCTACCTCCCCTAGTGAATAAGTCCCCCTACCTTCAGTCATGTTGGTGGATGAGCCTGTTTATTTTGTACAATGTAGAAACCATCCTGAGCGAAGGAGGGGGCAGAGGGAGAGAGAGCGCCGCTTTGAAGGGTGAAGTTACTGAGTACCTGGAGTCGCCTCTTCCATCTGTTGCGCACTCTGGAAGCTGGGTTGACACACACGTGATGGCATTGCACAGGCAAGGGACTGGTTCTGGTTTCACCCCTGTTGTCAGTGCTAACTACCTACTGACGATGCCCTAGTTCAGTCCCAGCCTCCTGAACAAACAACAGCAACTGAATGTTGCGGGTGGAGCAAAGGGAGAGGAAAGTCAGCAATTCTGACATCACTGCATCCAGCTTATGTATAAAAAAAACTGTAGTAATGCACACTTACCCTATAGGGAAGTGGTACATTATATTTACATTTTTTTGGTGTTAATGGTGCCTTAAGAAATTGCAAAAATTATACCTAAATTTGTTTATTAACAAATATGTTACAGTGAGTTCCTAACCTTCGCTGAAGTGTTTTCTCTTTTTAACTGCAAGTGAAGTGACCTAACTTCTTCTGCCAGCCGATTAACTTCCTTCTGATACTCGTCCATCTGTTGTTTATGTTCCCTGTATGATGTTGTAATGGGAAACATATGAAAAGCTCTCACTTCAAATACAAACAAAATAATTGCTATCCGTTTGGGCAATATACATGAAAATAGTTGCTAAGCATCTCTTTTTTCAGCCACACTTGTACAGGGACACAATAGGAGGACTATGGGAGAGCAACAGGAAAGCTGTGGTGAGCCGACCTTAAACAATGGCAGATTAGGCAAGATTAAAACTACAAGGTGATTCAGAAAAACACCTGCATAGGTGTCAGGAAGGGTGCAAACGTGGGAAATTAAAGGGAAATTAATATATATATTTGTATTATTAGCCTTTATTTATATAGTGCAGACATATTCAGCAGTGATTTACAGAGATTATACATCATTTGCATGAGTCCCTGCCCCAGCTGAGTTTACACCATATTGTCCCTATCACATTCACACACTAAGATCAAATTTCACAGGAGTCAGTTACCCTGCCTGTACATTTTTTTGGAGTGTGGGAAGAAACCGGAGTGCCCGGCAGAAACTTACACAGAAACAGGGAGAACTGGGGCCAGTGGTACTGGGGCTCATTTATCAACACTGGTTAGTGATGGTTTTTTTACAGCCAGCTATATGTAGAATAATGAATGCAGCAATTTGCTTGGTTGTCACAGGTTAATGCCTATAGCCAAATTTTCCTAGTGTTGATAAATGAACCCCACAAGCTCCTTGCAGTGCCCTGGCTGAAATCAAACCTATCCATACATTTCGTTTTGGTGTTAAAAGGGAAGCTCTGAAAAATGAGTATAAAGAAATAGACTGCTCAAGAGAGTGGGAAGAAAAAGCCCAATTAAGCATCACATATTAAGTAGATATCTAGGAAATGCTAGATTTTTCAGTTACATGAACCACATTGTAAATATATTTCAAATGCAACAATCTAGTAATTTACAACAGCTTTTCCAAAGGAGAATGTTATACTTAAATTCTTAAAGGAACAGTAACCGCTAACAATTAAAGTGTAACAAAGTATTTAAAACATAATGTACTGTTGCCCTGCACTGGTAAAAGTTGTGTGTTTGCTTCATAAACTCAAATTGAAAGAAAGAGAAAAGGCACAGGTTACAAAACAGGTTACAAAACACATAACAAGCTCTGTAGATTACCATTGTATATTATAGAGCTTACCTGTTACTATATCTGCTGCGTAACCTGTGCCTTTTCGCCTTTATTCCAGCTTGAATGACTGCCCCAATGGCTACACAGCAGCTTATTTATATAAACTATAGTGATGTTTTTGAAGCAAACACACAACTTTTATCAGTGTAGGGCAACTGTACATTATATTTTAAATTGCTTTAAAGTTTTTTTGTGTTACTGTTCCTTTAAATGCCTTCTATATTTCGGTGCAAAACTCAAGGAAATTTCACTCACTTATAGTAGTTTTAGTGATTTATTAAAGCAAGAATAGTCAGTTTTAACTGTTTATTTAAAGTAAGACAATTATTCACAGAGGTATACAAAATTTGAATGGATTTGTATGAATAACATAGCAACCTCACTTGTTTGTGGATACAGTATACAGAGGAGAGGTATTTCATTTATACAAAGGATGTTCAACCTGTGGCTTTTCAAGTTTATGGTGAACCAGCATTACCAGCAAGTACAAAAGGGACTAGTAATTACACTCTGGGCAACTATGGCTACATCTTGTTGGAAGGTGTTTTGAACATAACTGTAACCAAAACATAATATTTGTAAAAGAAATTTGGCACCTACCATGAATTTTCTTTGAAGAGTTCTGAAATCTGCTGTTTCAGTTTTTTTATTTTTTCATCCCTGCTGCTGATTTCTAACTGGCTTTGTTTCTGCAGTAAAGTCACTCTCTCCTCATACTAAATGAGACAAAGAAGACAAATAATATTTCATTAATTAGTATAGAACACAAACTTGACAGTACTAATGTCTCATTTATCATAGATATGACATGCAAAACCTTCACAAGGCTAAGAAAACTGAGCAAACTAAAGCCACATTCTATTTCCTGATTCCATTGAGCACAGAAGCCTCTGTATAATAGGCTGACATGGGTTTGTTAAGTTACAGACAACTTTTCAGTGAGCCATATCTATTGCCAGTGTTGAAAAAGGGGGGTATACTGTTCCTTTGAGCAGGGCCATATTTATATGATGTCACGCGCGCACTGCATTTACTGTGATGTCTCCTAATGTTTTGACTCCCACAGCTGCCCACCTAGCAATCTTGGGCACTGAATTAAACTGTGGAAGGTATTTATTACCGCATATGGGGGTCTATTTCAACTAGATTGATTGTTTATTTTGAACTATTGTGAGTATTGTACAAAAAGACTCCATTACTGTTTCCATAGTAGGCATTGTTCTATATAGAGTGGTAAAATGCCCCTGTAAGGTAATTTAGCAGGGGCCTCTAAGGAACGTACAGCGGCTTCTAGTATGAGTGCCCAGTTGTCTAACCGTGAGACTGTCCACCAGTATGCATATGCCAGCTGACTGGCAAGAAAATACCTTTCAATATTGGACAGGGCCAGCCCACTGCCTGTTAGTGGGGGTTGTAGTGTCTGGAGGGCCAATCTACATTCTCCTGACCATATGAAACCCCTTATAATGGAGTCTAGTGCCTTAAAGAAAGTTTTAAGAGGTGTCATAGGCGCATTGTGGAACACATAGAGAAACTTTGGTAGGAAAAACTTTTTTAAAACTGAGTAAGGACAGGGGAGATGTATAATTGCTCATGTAATGTCAGGTCCTAATGGATTTGTATCCCTAGGTACCTAAATTCAGATACAACCTTACACTGTGTACAATAGTGCAGGGGCTATTTTGTAAAAGATCGTCTATGGAGAAATAAGAGACTTATCATAGTGAACTTTAAGACCAGAATATTTGCCAAAGTTTATCAGTAATTGAATCAATGCTTGAAAAGAATTCTGTGGGTCAGCCAGTTATAAAAGCATGTCATCCGAAAATAATGACACTTTCTCTTTCAAGTCCTTTCAAGCATTTATATTCACAAATATGTCCCTTTAATTGCTAAGGGTATGATGGATGGCACCAACCTGATTTTGCAATTCCAGGGCTACTTTCTCATAATGCAGAGTCTTCTCTTTTAGCAGTTGCTGCTTCTCTTGCACCAAGCTCTGGCTTTCCTCCAGCTGATGCCTTGTTAGTGCATGGCTGTTTCTTTCAGCTTCTAAGTCTTTAGTATAATAAAGTGTCTGCAAACGAAATATTACTATTAATACTATGAGATGTTGTCAAAAAGGTTTCAGTCATTCAGTAGGGTATCAATAGAAGAAGCATACGAGGCTCAAAGTTTGAGGGGGGGTAAGTAAGGACATGGAAAGAACATTTATCATACATTGCTTTCTTTCCCCCTGTACCATGAGTGGAACAAATGCTATATATATATATATATATATATATATATATATATATATATATATACACACACACAAATGTTATAGGTTGTTCACATGGCCCCATAAACATTTATCATTCTCCTATACAAGAAGTTAATGACCAGAGTAATTTTGACAATAGTTGGAAGAAATGAATAAGAAAAACCCATTCCAGCCAGGAATGCACATTATATTGACTTAATACAAGCTTAAAGTATATTGCTATATGGGGACAAACAATCCCTGTTTTGCTTAAAGGGGGAGGGCATTGCTTGGTAGCTTAATGCTGATTATGGGTAATGGGTGAGTGCAGAGGACTTCTTGTTTTAGAGGCCCTGTGAGTGCAGATTTATTTGCTGTTCCATAGTACTATATTCTGGCACCCAGGCAATTAGGTTCTTTTAAACAGAGTTTTAATATTCTACACCCTCATATGTCCATGTTTTGCCATGCACTAATAAAATATACTCTGCAAACTACCGCAGCAGTTTAGTACAGTTTTTCACCTTTTCTTCAATGACTTTCCTTAGATTTAATATGGTAACTTCCTTTTCCTTGAGGGTCGCAGTGAGTAAAAGGTTCTCCTTCAGCAAAGCTTCATTTTGAGAGAGAAACATATTTCCTTCACTAAAAGATACCTAAAGGGATAAATAGAATTAAGTTCATGATATGACACTTTGGGGCAGATCTACTCCTTCCTCTTTTTATTTATTTGAAAATTCAAATAAACTCTTTTCCAGAAATGTCTTACATTTCTGAACTGAAAAAGTCAGCGCAGCAAAAGTCACAGAAAAGTAGTAAAAAGTCCACATTTTTTTACTTGAAAACTTTTTCAAATTGTTGTGAATTGTCAGATTTTTAGGTGTTTTGACCTATAGTAAATCTCAAAAAACTTGCAGCTTTTTTTCTGCAAATTTTAGTGCTAAAAATAGGCCCCCTTTGTGTAAGATGGCAGATCTTTAAGCAACTTATACTATGCAGGGAAGACTAACACTCCATCTGCCTGGCATTGTTATTACTCGAAATGATTTCAGGTTGTACAAAAAGGTTCTACCTGACCCTTTGAAGGCAGATTTTTCAGACATTTTTGTGTACAACTTCACTTTTACAGTGCAACATTTGTGTGAGCCACCCTTAGCTCATAGCCAGGGTAATGGTTCTGGCACCTGGGGCAATTCCAAGCATCACTTAAAATCACCCATATGTAATAAAAGGCACTAAGTTTGCTCAGGAGTAGTAACTCATGGCAACCAATAAGATGTTTGTTTTTAAACAGGTGACCAGTAAATGTGACCTGCTGATTAGTTGCTATGGGTTACTGCTCCTGGGCAAACTTAATAAGCATTTATTTCAAATACTGCATAATTCTTTCTCTCAGTCAGACATTGTCTTGCAAATTGCAACCAGTCTGTTTTTTGTTTTTTATAACTTGCTTTTACTATACCACCTCTCTATATAATGAAATTGAAATTGTGGTCTTCAAGTCAAGGTTAGTTCTGATGCTCAATGTCTCTTTGTTCTTTGTACAGAATCCTATGTATTAGTTGGGACATTTCTCGAAGATAATACAACTGTCATACTTTGCACACTTAAATACCTTTAAATGATCACACACTTAAATACTGTTAAATGATTTGCTAACCCTGCATTGCATTACACTACACGCTTGCATCAATCCATGGTCTTTATTATTAGTGTCTCTATGTGAATGTGTCAAATAAGATGTTTTCTATTTTACCACAAGATGTCACTGTATCCACCTTCACAGATTAGATGCCAGCTAGATAGTAGATAGATGGACATTAACATAGGCTACTGCTATTAGCACTGAAAAAATGCTTTTCTAAATAGAGTGATGCTAAAGTTAGCAGTGCTATATATTATTTGTAAAGTTATAAATGTTTGCCATGCATTGCAATTTACAAGGTTAGGGATATAAAATACTTGAACAATTGTATGTGTATCACATGGCACCGTCACGCAGAGCATTTGTTTTTCCCCATGCCCAGACAGAGCGACTCTTACCTGCACTGATCTGCTTATAACAGACTTCACAATCCTGTCAGGTCTGGCATAAGTTTTTGCTGGTTTGGCAGCCATCCCAACGCTAGCCAGTTTTGCATCTGGAGCTCCTAAACCAACTCCAGCAATGGCTGGGAGATCCGACCTGCCAGGCCTGTTTGTATGGAATGAGTGAATACCCAAACTTTTTGTGGGTTCTACTTGTGCCATGGAGTTGCCATCTGTTCTTGAGTTTTTCCTCAGCCTGCCCGCCATTTCTTTCAAATTTGAGGACAAGTTCTGTCAGTGGTTCACGTGCCCTTTACATTGCTTTAATCCAACAGCTCAGCACCGCAGGCATTTGTTCTTGGAATAGTGAGCCATTACAGTTCGGTGGCCATTTCCTGAAAAATAAACAAATGTGCATTTTTCAGAGGCACAAAAAGTGTCTGTTTACTTTGACTTTTCTTTTTCTGTTTTAGCATTAAAACAAATGTATTTCCAGACAGCTTTGTGCTTTTCTGCCTTTTGGTGTTTGTGTTTAGATCCCGTTCTACAACTTAGTTTCATAGATACATCAGTATAAAGTTTAAAAGACAAGGAAAGGGTTAATCATTGGGGGCCAGCAATTTGTTTAGGCGCCCCCAATGATTCTAATATCTTACTTCAGACTCAAATCTTGCCCACCCAGGCTGGTACTCTACTGAGCATCTCAAAAAAGGCATTTGAAGTACAGAGGCCCAAACAGCCCCCCAGCAGCCCACTAAATAGTGACTGTGGCATCACAGGGGGATGGAGTTGCCTTACAACAGAACCTCCCAGTGGTTCAACCTTTATTTCTCCTTTAAAGTGATGTGCAATGGGAATAATACACTGGTAATTACAAACAAGTCAACTCACACAATTTTTTTAGGAGTCACCCTGCACCCCCCTGCCATTTGCACCAGCAGTTTAACCCCTGCCGTTCAAGGCCCAATTCAATCTAAGCCCGGACCAGTTCTGAATCTATTATTAGATATAATATACCTGGCCGAGTAAAGTTATCCAAATCCTAATGGTCCCAAAAAAATGTGTAAAAAGTGATACCATTTTCATATCTACATAACATTACAGTACAATCATTGTAACTTTTTACAAGTTTCACTCAAGTAATACTCAATGAGGCTGTGTGAGCCAGCAGCAGGCACTACTGCCCTGAGGCCCCTCCCACTCACACCATGTGGCTGCACTTGGGGGGGGCATACCAGAAACTACTGAGGGGGGAGAGGAGGCAGGTACTACATCACAGACATGAGCACTATGAATAACTCACCATTTTATACAATGGAATATCTGTGAATTTGTACTTGTTTCAGCAATGACTTGTTCTTCCCAGGGGGTCCCTGTCAGGCTGGGGTCCCAAAGAGATGCCCTCCCTGTCCCACTTGTGACACCTATGCCCCACACTTAATGATTAGCATTTATTACTTGTTATCACTAGAGGTACCGTGACAGCTCAAACAGCACCGAACCTGCGATTCCAGCGGCTTAGAAGCTGCAGACACCTCCGCCTTCCCTGTTACTAGGCAACAGAAGGACGCTGACCCGCCCATTGCCCGCTGCAGTGCGGCAGAGCAACCAGGCACGGTGCAACCAAGCTTCCTGGGACTTGGCCTGCCAGCCCGTGGTCAGTCTTAGCGAAAAGGGGCTTTTCCTGCATTCTTATTGGATCCCAGGGCCGGGTTTGCTCACACCCATTGGCTAGGTGTCACAGAGGGGCCGTGCCGGCGAAGTGTGCGGCGCTATCCCCGGCTCCTTGGATCTGGTACGGGGTGTGTTTGCTGGAGGAGCTGAGGGGCGATACTGCAGGTAATGATAACTGGGCGGCAGGGACGTGCAATGGTTCTGGGCTGCTGTGTGTGCAGAGGAGCGTACTGTGGGATCAGCTGGGGGTCTGCTAGGGATTATTGGGAATTGTAGTACAATAGGAGCAGTTTGCAGTGTGTAGGTCCCGGCATTACTAGATCTGTGCCTGACACACAAGCCTAGAACAATGCCTGTCACTGAGTGAGCCTCTCGGTACAGCGCTAGCATAGAAGGCTGCAGGTATATAGCACTCTGGGCTGATTCTTTCTCCTTACAGGGTACAGTAGTGTAAGGGTGGGATCATCTGGAGCATTGGTTACATTGGTTCTGGGCTGCACTGATTGCTCACTAATTACATTCGAATTAAATACAGTCAGTTATTCCCTATAGCTGGTTTATCTGAAAGTCTCCCTGATTTTGCATGTGACCTGATAAACTTACATTTTCCTAGGGCTCTCCAAGTCTCACACCCACAACTGCATTTGCTGGGTGTCCAACAGGTCTAATAGTGACCACTGCCCTGGTGGGGTACTACACACAGATTAACCCCTCAGCAGTTGCTACAGGGAGGAAGAGCTTAGTCAAGTTCATTAATCTACTGTATTAACCTCTTGACTGTGCAGGCAATGCAGCAGCACTTATAGTAGCTGTGATAATAGCACAGCAGTGGAAATGGTAGTATGGACGATAATAAGAAGGGGCTGTGGGATAGTAGGTATAGTAGGGAGAGCTGGTGCCTATAGCAGCAGTGGGGGGATAATAGCCTCTGGGAAGGGACTGGGGCTGTGGGATAGCAGGTATAGTAGGGAGAGCTGGTGCCTATAGTAGCAATGGGATAATAGCCTCTGGGAAGGGACTGTGGCTGTGGGATAGCAGGTATAGTAGGGAGAGATGGTGCCTATAGCAGCAGTGGGGGGATAATAGCCTCTGGGAAGGGATTGTGGCTGTGGGATAGCAGGTATAGTAGGGAGAGATGGTGCCTATAGCAGCAGTGGGGGGATAATAGCCTCTGGGAAGGGATTGTGGCTGTGGGATAGCAGGTATAGTAGGGAGAGATGGTGCCTATAGTAGCAGTGGGGGGATAATAGCCTCTGGGAAGGGACTGTGGCTGTGGGATAGCAGGTATAGTAGGGAGAGATGGTGCCTATAGTAGCAGTGGGATAATAGCCTCTGGGAAGGGACTGTGGCTGTGGGATAGCAGGTATAGTAGGGAGAGATGGTGCCTATAGTAGCAGTGGGGGGATAATAGCCTCTGGGAAGGGATTGTGGCTGTGGGATAGCAGGTATAGTAGGGAGAGATGGTGTCTATAGTAGCAGTGGGATAATAGCCTCTGGGAAGGGACTGTGGCTGTGGGATAGCAGGTATAGTAGGGAGAGATGGTGCCTATAGTAGCAGTGGGGGGATAATAGCCTCTGGGAAGGGATTGTGGCTGTGGGATAGCAGGTATAGTAGGGAGAGATGGTGTCTATAGTAGCAGTGGGATAATAGCCTCTGGGAAGGGACTGTGGCTGTGGGATAGCAGGTATAGTAGGGAGAGATGGTGCCTATAGTAGCAGTGGGGGGATAATAGCCTCTGGGAAGGGACTGTGGCTGTGGGATAGCAGGTATAGTAGGGAGAGATGGTGCCTATAGTAGCAGTGGGATAATAGCCTCTGGGAAGGGACAGGGGCTGTGCGATAGCAGGTATAGTAGGGAGAGATGGTGCCTAGAGTAGCAGTGGGGGATAATAGCCTCTGGGAAGGGACTGTGGCTGTGGGATAGCAGGTATAGTAGGGAGAGATGGTGCTTATAGTATCAGTGGGATAATAGCCTCTGGGAATGGACTGTGGCTGTGGGATAGCAGGTATAGTAGGGAGAGATGGTGCCTATAGTAGCAGTGGGAGGATAATAGCCTCTGGAAAGGGACTGTGGCTGTGGGATAGCAGGTATAGTAGGGAGAGATGGTGCCTATAGTAGCAGTGGGAGGATAATAGCCTCTGGGAAGGGACTGTGGCTGTGGGATAGCAGGTATAGTAGGGAGAGATGGTGTCTATAGTAGCAGTGGGGGGGGGGGGGGATAATAGCCTCTGGGAAGGGACTGGGGCTGTGGGATAGCAGGTATAGTAGGGAGAGATGGTGCCTATAGTAGCAGTGGGAGGATAATAGCCTCTGGGAAGGGACTGTGGCTGTGGGATAGCAGGTATAGTAGGGAGAGATGGTGCCTGTAGTAGCAGTGGGGGGATAATAGCCTCTGGGAAGGGACTGGGGCTGTGGGATAGCAGGTATAGTAGGGAGAGATGGTGCCTATAGTAGCAGTGGGGGGGGGGGGGGGGATAATAGCCTCTGGGAAGGGATTGTGGCTGTGGAATAGCCACAGTGAGCGAAGTTGCTCACATTAGGCTTCATGAACTTAGGGGTGTTATGCCGCCTAGCCATGCTTCTACTTCGCTCACATACGGAGCACTGGAGTCTAGGCAGGCTGGAGATTTTTACGCATCCTTTTCCCAGTGCTCCATGTGGGAGACAAATGTATGTGCTTCTGCATGATCCTGGGAAGGAAGGGAGTGAGAGGGGCCAGCCTCTGAGTGCCCATTGGACAAATTCAGCGCTGGCTGCTCCCCAGAATACACGTAGTAATATGTTATCACTGGCAAGATTACAAACCCATTAACCACAAACTGTTTTTGCCTAATAAAGCAATATGCCATTATAAGCATCTTCTGAATTAGTTAACTAAAACTTTTCAGTCGTTTGAAGAGCTTGCACGGCCCTGGTAAGTCTTTTAGCACACGTCTGCCTATTGTTCATGTTACTGGCAAGTGTACCTGCAAAGAAGGGAACTCTATTTACCTAAGCTTCTCCATTTGTATTGAAGTCCCTGTGGAAACACAAAAGGTTAAGATGGGCTGTCATATCCAGCACTCAGCAGCCCTTCCCATGCCTGCATGCCTGTCGCTGCATTATTTATCAGCACCAATTACAGTGAAACTGCTAGTGCCCTTTTCCTCATCTCAGACTTGGAGAGGTAGAGCTGGTATGATGTGGCATTACTCTCCTTGGCACCACCCATTCTGTAGTCAATCCAGCCTGCTGCAAGCCTGCCTCTCTGCACTGAGATTGCTGTGCTCTTGCCTGCTTATTATAAAGGCACTGGGTGTCCTTGTCCATTTGCAATTGTTTTACCTTCCATACTGCATGTTTCATTTAGTCCAGGTAACAACTGGTCATCCTTGATCCCTAATAAACTGGAAACCAAAGCGTTAAACATAGAAGGCGTGTGTCTATATATATATATATATATATATATATATATATATATATATATATATATATATATATATATATATATATAAATATATATATAATAGAAAGAGTGCCGCACACATAGGGACTTGATACAAAAGAAAAAGTGGTTTTATTGAAAAAATTCCAACGTTTCGAGCACAATCTGTGCTCTTCCTCAGGGACAAACCACATATATATATATATATATCTCACCGAAAGTACTGCGCACTGCATAATGGAGTGCGCAGTACTTTTGGTGAGAGATATCTAATACAACTATATGCAGCACCCACCCATATGAGTAAGAGTTTTGATGTTTAAAGGGAGTGCGGACAATTTGATATACTATATATATATATATATATTGAATTATTTATGTATTCCCCTAACTCAGGTTTGTTTGATTCCTTTAGTTTGGTTTCGCAGAGAAGATGAGTCGCAGATATTCTGAAAATAATAACTTTCCCTATGACAATAACCAGATGGTTTTAGACATGATCCTTTGTTCCCTTGTGGGTGTCCCGCAGCCCGTCAGTTGGGACAGTGTTGCAAGACTGGTTCCAGGATACACGCCAAAAGAGGTAACTGGGATATTTATCTGATAACTTTCTTGAATTATTACTTGCCAAGCTACCTTAATTTAGATAGAAACTATATTCACAGAAGGGTATCCCAAAATGGATAATGTTAGTGGCAGCCAGGTAGGTGAGAGACACCTCATACTGTGGTAGAGAGACAGCTTATGTTAGATTGGAGATGCTATTCTTGATAGGGGTGAAGAAACAGTACTTAGTACGGTCCAGAGAGACAGCTCCTTCTTGAATGTTGGTACTGGTTTGGAGAGGCAACTCTTATTAGAGACAGCTTGTAATAGGCCTTCTCATGCTGAAAGTGCAGAGATAGCTTGGGTAGAAAAACACTGCTGAAATAAATGTGCTACTTGTGCCAACTTACCTTTAATAAACACTTATAAAGGTGTCTGCATATTTAGATTTGAAAGTTTGCTGGCTAGAATAAGGGCGTTCCATGTGCAAAATTACACTGCTCTTACTATTCATGTTGCAAATTCATCAGATAAGAAGGCAGTATGGCAGATTCCACTTTAACTACAAACAGTGAATGCTTTGTACATACAAAAAGCTGTAAAATCTTAATGTAGTGTAAGTTGTAGTCCCTGCAGTCATAGAAAATATCTTTATACATACCCATCAGTGTAATAATATCTGCTCTATAACAATGGATTTGTTATTATTCAGTAAACTGAGTGCCTGCTAGGTGTATATTCTTCCATAATCCAGTAATTCCCTACAGAGAGATGAGACTTTATTAAATAGACATATTTAGTCTTGTTAGTAAGGTAAATTACTTGGTTATACATTTCTAAATGTTCGCTACTGTTTTTGCCTTTATTTGACATTACATTTATTTGACTGCATTATCCAATTGCACCCCATTTATAGCACAGCTCTAGACCTTTCTGTTCCTAGAGGAGTTTGTACTGGGGCGACTCATGTAGAGCTGACATCTCTTGCTGTGCTAATTGCATGTTATACACCCAATGCACGTCATATGAGTCAAGATCACCAGCTGCACTGAACTTCGTTATTATAGTAATTAATAAGAAACATTACTGTGATACGTTAAGGGGATGCAAAGCACTAGTATAAAAACGCAATTCCATGTTCCCTTTCGCTTATAGAATCATCACTCTAATGGATTGATTATTCAGGGAAGTTTCAGTTTTGTGAC
Source organism: Xenopus tropicalis (assembly GCF_000004195.4). Lineage (NCBI taxonomy): Eukaryota > Metazoa > Chordata > Amphibia > Anura > Pipidae > Xenopus > Xenopus tropicalis. Next base: position 33,758,641 of record NC_030681.2, on the reverse strand, counting down.
TGTTCCCCCATATAAGTTACAACTACATCCAGAACTGTCTTTAGAGGGGTACAGAATGCCAATAGTAACAACAGTAGCCACTCTGTGTTGGCTCACTGTACCGATTTGGCATATGGGATTTTATAAAATGGATTTCTGTATTTTGCCATCATTACCTTTGGCCTTTGAAGATAGACAGTGTTTGTAGTGGCCTGGCAGGATCTATACTGGCAATGACTTCTGCATTAATATCACATTTTCCTTGTGTAGTGGCATATGCACAATAGTAAAATCAGTAGGATCAATGTCGTCATCTTTGTGTATTGTGAATAGTGTGCCAAACGGTTTGAAGAGCTGAAGAGCAGTGGGACGTCTCCTGTTGATAATCAGTATAATCCTTTAATGGCAACTGGTGGGATTCCTTTAGAAAGCTTGGCCACATATATCAAGTCCTCCCTTCTAGATCCTGTGGATGACCAGGAAGATGTGACAGTGGGCCAAGGCACTATATCTATAACAGGTACTTTAAGAGTAATATTGTCAACAGACCTGTGTACTAACAACAGATCATGCATTGCTGTATGGGTTTTCATGTGATTATCTTTCCAAAAGCTTGACTGTGTCCTAGGCCAGCTAAATTACTTTAATGGGGAGGGTGGAGAAAGGTGAAGCTAGAGGCCTGCAGCCATGGGTTAATCATGTGCATTTCTGCAGTATATGGCACAGATCCTGTGCCCCAGCAGTGCACAATGCAGTCCCACAGTTTCCCCTTTTCTGCACATATCCCCAGCAATACATAGCGCAGGTATGGGATCCGGAAACCCATTATCAAGAAAGTTCTAAATTACAAGAAGGTTGTCTCCCATAAAATATATTATACGCAAATACTTATACTTTTTAAGAATGATTTCCTTTTTTTCTCTGTAATAATAAAACAGTACCTGTACTTGATCCCAACTAAGGTATAATTAATCCTTATTGGAGCTAAAACAATCCTATTGCGTTTAATTAATGTTTCAACTATTTTTAGGTATACTTAAGACTGATATCTCACACAGATTAGTTGCCTGTGATAGATGTCTGCTACTGCGGGCGACTAATATCTCCTAAATGCCTTTCCACCTCCAACAAAGGGAATCGCTGGTGGCAAGGCCTACATTTCGATTTGGTTTTCAAAAGTCATGCAAAGTTAATTCCTGCAGGCAACTTCATGCAACTTTGGAAAACCGAATCGATATGTAGGCCTTGCCAACAGCGCATCTCTTTGTTGAAGGTGAAAAGGTATTTAGAAGAGATCAGTTGGCGTCTAATCTCTGCATGGGACATCAGCCTTAGGTATGCCGATCCAAATTACAGAAAGATCCCTTATCTAGAAGATCACAGGTCCCAAGCATTCTGGATTTAAGGTCCCATACCTGTACTGTGTCTTGCTAGAGTATGTCAGACACATACTGTAGGATCACAATGAAAGGACCCAACTGCTTCTTGATAATCATTAAAAAAAGAAGCTTAGAAGAAGCTGTTGCAGGCATATCTGAATAAAGGTTTTTCATTTTCATGTTAAGACCATAGAAAAAAAACATTCCCTTTGGTCTTTTGTTGCATTTTGTTTGACTTGTAAATTACATCGTTGTTATACACAGACATGAACAACATGTCATCTCAATATCATTTAGTGTAAAGTGTAAAATGGGGTAACTTACCCCATTACAGTAAGTTATAGCAGCTGGATGGTTGCTTTCATTCTTCTGAAGGAAAAAGGCAAGAAATTGATCAGTGCATCAGCAACCCCCCTATAATGGACCTTTTGGCTAATGCCATATATTTTAGGATATGTCTGTGTCTGCTAAATATATTTATTGGAAATATGATTAGCAGGAAGTCTGGATAACAGGCACGGCAGACATTGCGGCACTTCCACTTGTATTGCCGGATACCAGAAATCCAAAACCCTTGAAGTTGCATGGGTGATTAGAGGAAAAGGCCTTTAACTGCTGTTTGTTGTGAAAAATTATACAAATGATATTTTCTGACCTTATGTACACTGAGAGGCCATGTTCCAGGCTGACTGTACTTAGCAGCAATCAGCCTTTAAACCAAGTGTTGTTTATGTGACGTGAGTCAGTGTGGCCTTAATTGCCTGCAAATAGTCCCTGATGTCAGACTCATGAGCTGAACGAACAACCATTTAAGTGACAGCAGATTAAACTAGATGTGATTCTTTCCACTGTTCCCCTCGTTAGCATTAAATTCTGTTCTCTCTGCTTCTGCAAATTAGGACTCACTGCAATTTCCCTTTGCATCTTACCCATTTACTCAGAATCTGGTGATTAACGGCCTAAGACAGATGCAAAATGATTAACTTAATAAATGTTCCCCAGAGTGGGGTTGTAAATTTGGATTGGGATTTTTTTTGTTTTAAGATGGTCCTGGTTGCTGTGCAGGCCAGTTAGAGCCTAAGAAATTTGGCTAGATAAATAGCTACAGTGGTGTGAAAAACTATTTGCCCCCTTCCTGATTTCTTATTCTTTTGCATGTTTGTCACACAAAATGTTTCTGATCATCAAACACATTTAACTATTAGTCAAAGATAACACAAGTAAACACAAAATGCAGTTTTTAAATGAGGGTTTTTATTATTTAGGGAGAAAAAAAATCCAAACCTACATGGCCCTCTGTGAAAAAGTAATTGCCCCCGAACCTAATAACTGGTTGGGCCACCCTTAGCAGCAATAACTGCAATCAAGCGTTTGCGATAACTTGCAACGAGTCTTTTACAGCGCTCTGGAGGAATTTTGGCCAACTCATCTTTGCAGAATTGTTGTAATTCAGCTTTATTTGAGGGTTTTCTAGCATGAACCGCCTTTTTAAGGTCATGCCACAACATCTCAATAGGATTCAGGTCAGGACTTTGACTAGGCCACTCCAAAGTCTTCATTTTGTTTTTCTTCAGCCATTCAGAGGTGGATTTGCTGGTGTGTTTTGGGTCATTGTCCTGCTGCAGCACCCAAGATCGCTTCAGCTTGAGTTGACGAACAGATGGCCGGACATTCTCCTTCAGGATTTTTTGGTAGACAGTAGAATTCATGGTTCCATCTATCACAGCAAGCCTTCCAGGTCCTGAAGCAGCAAAACAACCCCAGACCATCACACTACCACCACCATATTTTACTGTTGGTATGATGTTCTTTTTCTGAAATGCTGTGTTACTTTTACGCCAGATGTAACAGGACACGCACCTTCCAAAAAGTTCAACTTTTGTCTCGTCGGTCCACAAGGTATTTTCTCAAAAGTCTTGGCAATCATTGAGATGTTTTTTAGCAAAATTGAGACGAGCCATAATGTTCTTTTTGCTTAAAAGTGGTTTGCGCCTTGGAAATCTGCCATGCAGGCCGTTTTTGCCCAGTCTCTTTCTTATGGTGGAGTCGTGAACACTGACCTTAATTGAGGCAAGTGAGGCCTGCAGTTCTTTAGATGTTGTCCTGGGGTCTTTTGTGGCCTCTGGGATGAGTTGTCTCTGCGCTCTTGGGGTAATTTTGGTCAGCCGGCCACTCCTGGGAAGGTTCACCACTGTTCCATGTTTTTGCCATTTGTGGATAATGGCTCTCACTGTGGTTCGCTGGAGTCCCAAAGCTTTAGAAATGGCTTTATAACCTTTACCAGACTGATAGATCTCAATTACTTTTGTTCTCATTTGTTCCTGAATTTCTTTGGATCTTGGCATGATGTCTAGCTTTTGAGGTGCTTTTGGTCTACTTCTCTGTGTCAGGTAGCTCCTATTTAAGTGATTTCTTGATTGAAACAGGTGTGGCAGTAATCAGGCCTGGGGGTGACTACAGAAATTGATATTGAAATTGAAAATTGAAATTGATAAACCACAGTTAAGTTATTTTTTAACAAGGGGGGCAATCACTTTTTCACACAGGGCCATGTAGATTTGGAGTTTTTTTTCTCCCTTAATAACGTAAACCTTCATTTAAAAACTGCATTTTGTGTTCAATTATGTTATCTTTGACTAATAGTTAACGGTTTTTGATGAGCAGAAACATTTAAGTGTGACAAACATGCAAAAGAATAAGAAATCAGGAAGGGGGCAAATAGTTTTTCACACCACTGTATATTGCACTGATTCAAGTTGGGGGTTGTTAAGGTTGCCTCTTTTGACTTGCTGCCAGCTGATTACTTACCAAATGCTCTAGTGGGCGGCATTGGCAGGCACAGTTTTCCCGAACAGCGAAACTGAATTAGCTGACTGTCCCAACAGCCATATATCTAATCTGGGCAGTGATCCATTGCAACCATCAAAATGTTGAATTTATTTTAGTTTAGGCATAAAATAAAGGATTTGTAGAATAGAAAATAATGGAAGGTAAAGCATGAGAATGACTGGTCCACCATTTTATGTTTTATCTCTAATTAAAAATATATTCTAATACTAGCAGATCACTCCGTGATCATCTGTACCTGTCTACTCTGCTGTGATGCTTTGGTTAAAGACACAGTAGCAAAAAAGAAATACTCGGCTTTGCAAATTTAGTGTGTTTGGTTTATGCATGCTTAATGTAAATAATATTGGAACCTTGTCTGCTTTTAAGGGAGGCCTGGTGCCACCACAGCACGGAAGGGTTCTGAGAGTGAAAGATGTTCGTCGTCACTGAATGGAGACTGCACTGCAGGAAGCCAAGGGTAGGACAAGGGACTTTTACTGATTAAGGGCATCATTAGATGTATATGTGATTTTCATTAATATACACATTATCTGACCATTACAACAGAACCTTTTAATTAAAATAGACAGTTTAAGTGACCCTAAACTGTAGCATCATGGCACCAGCAGGCAGATGGTGCTAAACTACCTGTAAGCCATGTTAATGCTTCCCTTATAACTGCTCCTGAAAAGAGTTATCCGAGAAGAGAATCAAATGACCCAGCAATAAAGCCCTAGCAGGCGGCGGAGTCCCATCCATTTGACTGATATGGAGACTGACAGAACTGTCACAATGCTTGGCTTGCTAATAATTATAGCAATATAAGTGTTATGGGGAAATTGCTCCTGGAATCTGCCTGTATTCTTTTCTTCTGGATCTTAAATAATGCAGTTGTAGCTAAAAGACTTTCAGTGAAACCTGCCTGTTGTCCTTCAGTTAGAGTCATCCAGATTATTTCCATTCTCAAACCATTACTGTTGTTACCCATCTTTTTAGGATAATGTGGAGAAGAAGAGCAATAAACACTATTAGGTGGCAGGTGATTGGGTGCCTCCAGCAGAATATAAGGAGCACAGGGCTTTAAGTTGCACTATAACAAATGTCTTTTAATAAAAAAAATAGGAGTGAAAAAGGGAGCAGTAATTTTCTTATTAACATATAAATAGTCATGTTGGACCAGTAAAATAATTTATTGCTTTTTAGTAAATTGGATAGAGGCCACTTTTACGTATATAAAGAAAGCATTTATTAAGATTTTTTTTAAAAAAGAGCACAGCATTGATATTCCATCTCCTTTTAAGGCCTAACATGGTGATCCACGTGTGCGATGAAGCCAAAAACCTGAAGGAGGACTTTGTTTGCCCACGAGACCTCCTGGTTTCGGAGATGAAGTACTTTGCTGAATACTTGTCCACAGATGCTCAGCGCTGGGAGGAAGTAGATATATCTGTTCATTGTGATGTTCACATCTTTGATTGGCTGATGAGATACGTTAAACGCAGCGCTCCAGAAAATGAGAATCAAGAGGCCCCAAAGTTAGGTAATAAAAAAACCATTAGGCAAATTTTGAAATTCTGTGCAATGCAAAAATGGGAAAGTTATGGTCACTTCTGTGGCTTGGTTCCATGCTGGAACATGGAGCATCATCCTTGGGTAAAGCATATTGATTTAATTTGCTTGTGGCGCCTAATGTTTTGGCATTTGGAATTTGCATTTTTTGTTCCTTTTAAAGGGGATCTGTAACCAAAATAGCAATTGAATATGAACTCAGGGTGCTTCTCTGAGCACTTTTGCCATTTATATCATTTTCTATTTTAAAAGTTGATGACATTTTTCACCTCTAGTAGCAGGCTTTCAACTGAGAGTAGGGAACCTGAGGGTTAAGGTGCACCTCTAATCACCAGAGGTGTGGGCTAATAGAGCCTGCATTCCAGTTAGGGAAATCTCCCTGTTCGCAGGTGACTAATCTCCCCAAAATGCCATCCCACCGGCGAAAATGTAAATCGCCAGTGGGATGGCATACGCGGTGGCATGATTTCAGTGAAATCGCGCCGCCGTGTATGCCATCCCACCGGCGATTTACATTTTCATTTACATTTACTCGCGGGTGACTAATCTCCCCATGTACCAGAGCCCTAAGGGGGTTAAAATCCCCTTTAAGGGTTCATAGGCTGAAGATGGGGGAAAATGTCTAGTGGAACTTGTTTAGGAATTCCAGAGAAGGGGTTTCTCTAGTGAAGCTTGGAATGGGCGTAGAGAATGTTTTTTCTTATAGTGTAGATTTTGCTTTTGCCGTGAGGCTAGAATTGTAGGAGAGTGGTTCAGATTTGTATCAGTATCTGTTTCTGACCAGGATTTCATGGTACTTGACCACATTTAAAGAGTTCTGGTTTCTGTTGTATACCGAGCTTGGAATTATTTGGGTCTTGCTGAGCAGCAGACAGGGAGCATAAAGTGAGAAGAGTCTAGAGAATATAAGATCAACAGAGTTACATGAACTGTAGGGAAACAGCAGGCAAGGGAAATACCCCCATACTGTTCTTACATGTAGGAAAAACATTGAAAATACAGCAGTTTTAGAGCAGCTGAGACATACAATAAAATATATGCCTGGCAGATTTGTTTTCATTTCAGAACCTGGCAATGTCATCTCAATCCTAATCTCGTCTGAATTTTTGAAGATGGATTCGTTGGTAAGTAATCCGGCTATCTAACTGCAAGTGTGTGGTTGTGTACATGTGTGTGTGTGCATGCCTGTGTGTGTGTACATGTGTGTGTCTCTATTATTTCACTGCTGTGTATAAATATTGCTGTAGGACAGAGATGTAAGAGATTTCAGTGATGTAAGTTTATTATGTGAAATGTCAGTTACTGATGGAAGGGAAATTGATTAAAGATATCTATTATAGACCGGTATAGGATCTATTATCCGGAAACCCGTTATCCAGAAAGATCTAAATTACGGAAAGACTCCATGCTAAAGACTCCATTTTAATTAAATAATTCAGATTTTTAAAATTGATTTCCCTTTTCTCTGTAGTAATAAAACAGTACTTGTACTTGATCCCAGCTAAGATATAATAAATCCTTATTGGGGGCAGAAAAATCCTACTGGGTTTAATTAATGTTTTATTGATTTTTTTTAGTAGACTTAAAATATGGAGATCCAAATTACAGAAAGACCCCTTATACGGAATACCCTTGGTCCGGCACATTCTGGATAATGGGTCCCATACCTGTATATATTATATTACAATATATGTAAGTACACAGAGAAGCAAATCCTCAACCTCTGGTCCAAAGTTGTAATATAGTCACATTTGCCACAATACTTTGATGAATAAAGTAATTTACCCCCCCCTTTCAAATGTCTTGCTGCACTCTGCACTTTATGCCAGATAAAAAATAAGGCTCAAGGCGTAGGGGAAATTGTTGGGGGGGGGTACAAGGCAGGAGGGAGGACATCTGTGTCTCTCCTTCAACCCTTATAAATTCAGCCCCCCATGAATACAGCACTGCTGATTTTCAGCTGTTTTCCAAAACAGAACGCACACACACTTGCTGCGATTACTGTGGAAGGCAGGATGGAGAATGCAAAAACATGGTGGGTTTGCACTTTTTACATATATGTACTTTGGGTGGTCCAGTTTTTGCTACCAGCCAAGAGTCACTACGGACTTTTCACACCCTTTTTTTTTTCTTCTTCAAAGTTTCACAGCAAATGTACCTGGAACCTCGCACAACTTATTAAGTTACAACTTTAACCAGCTCGTTTCTGAGTGCCTTTATTAGCTTTATTAGCTCTCACATGTGTTGTTAGTAATTCACATTGCACACTGTTATGTTCTCCCTAGAACCCACCCCAGCTCTGTTACACATGCATTGACCATGTAGTGAAATCTAATTTAGTAGAACAGAAAGAACAAATCAAAATAATTCATAGAGTGTTGTTTCCTTTATATCCTCCTTGTCTGTAGGTAGACAAATGTATTCATTATTGTCACAAAAACATGAGCGCCATTGTGGCCACCCCTTGTAACATGAATTGCATCAATGCAAACCTTCTAACACGGATAGCGGATCTCTTTACACATAATGAAGCAGATGATGTCAAGGACAAAAAAGATAAAATTAAAAGGTAAAAGGTGCTTTTCTGTTGTAATTAATGTCTGTGTCACTGTAAAAGGTTTCAAAATTATGTAAATTGACCTCCGCTCTGCCCGCCCGGCTGTTATACAGTGCAATGTTTTATGGAGCCAAGGATGTAAAATAATAGCTTTGCCTGACTACATGGGCTATATAACACATATGTGGCTATTGTGTGCCTGTATAACTGCTTGCCAGTGCAATAAATAAGCTTTGTTCCTTCTTGTGTACAAATCTCTGTGACTGCAGGGGTGGTAACATTTTTGTACAATGAGCTCTCTTGTGAAACTGGCAGAAGTCATCCATTCTTGCTTTCAGCACCCTTTAAATGGGTTGTTCACCTTTGAGATAACCGTTAGTATGATGTAGAAATTAATATTCTAAGGCAATTTGCAATTGGTCTTATTTTTTTTTTCCTTCTGGACTCAGTGACCCCCATGTAAAGGTTGGAAAGAGAAGGCTAATAATGGAAAATCTATATAAAAAAAATATGTAATTAAGATCAATTGCAAAGTTGCTTAGATATGGGCAAGTATTCATTCAGCAGTTTAAACTGGGACTCGCATCCTTTGCTTTTGTAACTTGTGTTGGGAGAGCAGACGCGCACTTTTGGTGTCTGTAGAACAGTCGGTGACATAGAAGACTAAAGTAAGCCAATGGGACTGTTTCATTAATGCCAGCCCCAAGCACTATGCTTGCTAATGGGCACAGAAACATTTACTATTTGCAGGTGTTAGGGGTTCTATCAGTCCCTGTTTTACGAGGACAGGCCCTGTTTCTGAACCTTCCTCTCAGGAAAAAAGTGCCCCCATACAGAGTCTCTGCTGGAGCCGTTGCCTCAAGAATGTCCCTGTCTTTTGGCAGCCTGTACCACAATTCTCTTATAGGGGAGCTGCTTTTGCACTGACAGCAGCTGCTCTCTGCCCCTAGTGTCTCTTGCACTCTTTAGGGCTGATTCACTAAAGGTCGATAAGTTTTATCGCACACTTTTTTGCGTTAAAATAGACACTAAAATTAACGCGCGATTCGCCACAGTATTACCGCATACGTTAAGTCGCATATTGCATGTGTTAAATTTTGCGCTACCGCATTCGTTAATTTGCACGCCGAAATAACACTAACGCATGATTCACAAACACTTAGATGCACTAAATATTGCATTAGTCTATGCGAAAATTAACACCTACTTGAGGCAGGCGGTAATTATAGAAAAGTACAGTTGATGAGCTTTTGGCAATAAAATATGGACTTTGCAGTGTTATTTATTCAAGTCTGTGTTGGCCCTAGAGTGATGCAGCCTCCAGTTTGCAGGGAAATGGGCATTTTCAGTACAGTAATTTTCCGAAAGTATTGGCACGTATGGCTAACATGTCGTGCATTTTTTCGCATGCAGCAAATATTTATACGCAGTGTGTTGATTAGCGCTTGTTCCGTTAAATACCTCACGAAAATAGTCTTTGCGATTAAAATAACGTAAGCAGCATCATGCGTAAATTACCGCAAGTATGCTTTTAGTGAATCTTGCGTTGACGGGAAAAATTAGACACGATAAAAATTTTAGCGCATGCTATAAATAGCACACGTTTTAATGCACTTAAGTGCATCAGCCCTCATGTCTCTCCTTCTGGGCATGTAAGGAGAAGCCCATGTGTGCCATGCCTCCTGTATGCAGAACTCCCAGGCACAACCAGCACCACATACAGAAACAGGCCCAGCACTCACTGATCTCCTTTCTGGCAGCAAGTGCAACCCTTGGGCAGGTACATTGAGGGCAATAATGTGCCAATCTGTGCTGACATATTAGTTGTTTCCTATGTGTTAGCTCTGATCATTCATTGCTTTCCTCACAGTGGAGGTAGAATTGTGCAACATAAGTCTGTCTTATATCCTTAGCAAGATATTCTGCAAGAAAATCGAGAGGCTGTTTGATGCAGAATGTAAGAATGCAGATTCTCCCGCAAACGCGTCAACACTTTTCAGGTAAATCACTTCTGGTGCTTTATAGCTAATGTATACTGTTCCTCGTCATTCATACAGGCTGCTTTATGGGCTAGAAGAACTCAAAGGGAAAGTTTTAATTAAGAAACATGTTTTTTTTTTTTTTTAAATTATATTTCTTGTACTGAGTAGCGCAGAGAAGTCAAATTGAAAGTGCTTTCATTTTCTGGCTTCCGCAGTATTTCAAGGCAATTTTGAGAAAAGGAGAAGACGGTAAATCGTTTCACAGTAAAAGGGAATGTTCACCTTTGTAAAAATGTAAGGAAATAAACAGATGTGCCCATTTAATTAAGATTTTTTTTTTTTTTTTTTAAAGTCTTCATTTAATTAATCTTTACAAATCAAGTCAGCCAATCGGTTCAGCACAAGAACCAGGAAGGAAAGGGGGATTTTTGTTAAAGGAGAAGGAAAGGTAAAAACTAAGTAAGCTTTATCAGAAAGTTCTATGCAAATACAGCCATAAACACTTACAGTAATGCTGTCCTCTATCAAAAGAAACACTGGATTTCTTTCCTTCTTTTGTGCACACATGTTCTTAGGGTGTCTGGCTTCCTCTCAGAAAAATCCTTAATTCCCAGGACCAGAGTCTGCACAGTTCTCTCCTCTCTCCCTTCTCCTGCTCCCCACTCCTATAAGAAATCATACAAATCACTCAGAATGTGTGATCTATGCTACATGCTAAAATGGCAGCTGCTGTCTGAAACGAACAGAGAAAGCTTCTATGGCTCTTTACTCAGATATAGTAATGCTTTCTGCAGAATAAATATAGTGTTCTAGGTGGCACTAATGTGATGAATCTATTGGCAGTAAAATGCCAAAATGAATTTCCTTTTCCTGTAATGAAAGTACATTTCAAAAATTATTTATATGACCAAATATTTGTTTTCTTAAACTTTTACAAAGGTGAACACTTCCTTTAACTTTGAACAGCTGAGGAAGGAGCAAACTCTCAGCAGCAAGCATTCACTGGTCCAGTACAGTTTGAATAATTAAAGTAAGCTTCTAATTGGGCCACTGTATCACAAATACTGGAAAACGCATCTTTTTACAGATTTGTAGCATCATTTTTTTTTAAATTCCAAGGGAAAAGTTGACAGAATTAACACTTTAACTGTTGTTTCTAGATGCTGTCTGTGTAAAAGGCTGCTGACCAAGGAAGCTGAGAAAAAGATTGCCTGTCTCCCTGGAAAAATCAGCATAGATCAGCATGGAAATATTGTCTACTTCCACATGCGGTACTTTGACTTGACTATTTTCAGATTATGTGGGTGGGATTCGCAGGCCTAGATTTCCATCCTTGTCAGTTGGCATCTGTATAAGCCCCAATTAGGTATCGACCGAGGAGGGAATTTTATTGGGCTAATTCACAGATCAAGAGCCTGTTGACTATGTCAAGTGTTGGCAGCCAGTGTCCGCTTGTATCCCTTGTGTTTGGTAACATTTTAGCCTTGTGGGACCTATAAAATGTGCCATAAAGAAATTTCTTCCTATTTTCCTTTTCTGCCATCTAGTAAAATGGAATTCAGCCTGAGACCAGCAGCCCTGTTAATAATAGAAAAAATGAAAAAAAAGCCTTGAGCTCTAAGGTCAATGCAGACCAAACATGGCCAACTTGGCCACTTCCTTTTGGATTCCCAACACCCATAGGCAAGCTCCTGATGCTCATATGTAGTTCAGCACATAGTGAGGATGGGCCATGCACTTTGGGCAGTTTTGGTCTATGGAAAATCATCAATTGATCCAAATGACTTCTTTTTCTGAGATGAGATGTTTCAAGGGGAATTCAACCTAAATAATGGGGGGGAAAAAGTAAGTCTAACTACGTTTAAACTGACCATCTGGGTTTCGTATTATGAAATATACCCCCTGATTTACAGAGACAAAATGTGGGATGTTCATGAATATCTAATAAGTTTATTCGAAGAATTAAAGTCCTGGCGAGATGTGTACTGGCGACTGTGGGGCGCAATTAATTGGCTGACGTGTGCTAGATGTAAGCAAGTAAGTGCCTGCCCGGTCACTATTACCTCTTACTTTTATAGTTTTACTGTTGTTACTGTTACATTTGAGAAAGTTTAGCTGCTCAAGCTCACCACTCAATCCACATGGAAGGGTGCTACAGGTACCTAGGCGTTCCCAACTCCCACCTAATATCACTTGAAGTAGTGGATAGCAACAAGGTCTCCCATAACACGTAAATCTTTATTTGCTCAGCTAAAACATCAGGCCAGGGTCTTACACGTTTTGGGTATTGCCACCCTTTTTCATAAGATTATTTTTTATTTATATTGCAATAACATATTTTCACCAGTTCCTGCCCCAGTGGAGCTTACATTCAAAACCTCAGTGACATTCACAAACCCTATTGTCAATTTTATCAGGACCCAATTATCCTGCCTGTAACCTTTACATTCCCTCCCCCCCCCCCCCCATTGACACTGGCTACACCTTATCAGAACCTTAAACACCTCATCTCTTTTGGTCCTTAAATCGGATTATCATGTCTGTCAAAGCCCCCTGATGCCACAGGACCCTTGACAGTGCTTGTCACCTCAATACCAGTCCCGTAGAACTTCAGCGTTCAGTTCTGTGACCAGCTTGTCTTCCAGCATCCGCAGGAGCTGGACTCATTCCTTGCCCTATCAGCAGACATCACAACAAGCGTGTAGGTAAGTTAGGGAAAAGAACTCGTATCATAGGGCTGCTGAACTTGAAGTGCAAACAATAGCTTTGTGCACTTTCACAGAAACAATGGGAGATACATTTCCCCTAGGTTTATAAAGGTATTGCCATGTTCTTAATTTTAATGTAGCTCTAATTTTTATATTTCTTTTCCTTTAAAGTGGACCTGTCACCCAGGCATAAAAAGCTGTATAATAAAAGTCCTTTTCAAATTAAATATTAAACCAAAAGCCATTTTTTTTATTAACACATCCAAACCCATTATAAAAGCATTAAGAAATCCCAGCTGTCAATCATATATTGCTTGCCCCGCCTCTATGCCTTAGGCATAGAGGTGGGACAGACAGTTACTTTCACTTTCAATTCAGAACTTATTAGATGTTGCTGTGCCCCTCACATTCCCCATCCCTCCTCATTATTTAATTTAATAACCAGTGCATTGACATGGGTATTGGGTCCCCCCCATACTGGCACAGAAACAAGATTTTGGCAGGATGCAAAGCTTGCCTTAATAACAGTGTCCACAAAATGGTGCCTGCCTGCTTATTGCAATTGTGAATTCCAAGGCTGAAGAAAATAAGATTAAAATAATTTCTACAGTGTAGGTGAATTTTATTTTGCTTGACAAACACAATAGAAAACAATTTGCAAGTATTTCTTAGGGTGACAGGTCCCCTTTAAAATGGTTTTGTATAGAATACTTAAACCATGTCTTTGCTTGTACCTTCTCCACTCTAGTCATTCCTATGCAATGAATTATCCCACTGCCAATATCACCCAGAGATTGCAGTTTATCCTGGCGCTGCCAGCTCCCTTGATTCCCCTGGCACTGGCATATTTTTGTGCTGCAACCAAAAAGTACTTCGCTTTGACCCTGCCCAGCTACCAAAGGTAGGCCTTGCACTGGCAACTGCTGCGTCACCTCTGAATATGCTAAATGCAGCTGGATTGGAAATCATCCTTTTAATTTTCTTTAGGGCTGTAAAGTGAGGGATCACATCGTTGGTTTGCTGGGAGGAGGTGACAGGGAAGATATGTGCCAAAGCCCTTCAAGTACCTTGCTGAGTGATCTACTGCGGCGTAGAGACGTCATTGTTGTGCCTTTTTCCAAAGACTTGAATGGGTGAGAGCCAGTTTACTAGAAAATTTGTTTTTTTTCAGAACACTTATGAGTGAATGGTACTGTACCTCTTCTCATTGTTACTGTGGGAGGCAGGATTACTCCATGTATAACAGAGAATGAGATAATCCTTCGTGAATGAAGGAAAGGATTGTTGCTGTGTGCCAGTAGTTAGTAAACGTAGAAAGCCAAAGGGGGCTCTGCTCTACTCTTCATTCATACACTGGGACTTATTGCACCCTAAATGAAATCATTTGCAAGTTAAAATCATCTGTAACCATGTTCTTCTTGCAGAGACTCAGGGATTGTCTTAGGTGAGGAAGCACGTTTGAAATGTGATGTTCTGTTAGAGCCAAATACTTATGGGCAGAAGACTGGAGACATGAACGCAGTAAGTAATGGGGAATCTTATTGGGGGGAATTTTCTGGCCATGCACGACTTCAGCTCCTTATGTGCCATATGAATATGACTTTTATCTTGTGTTTTAGATTATTTTTCTTCTTCTTCCTCAGTTTCAGTTTCATTGTAAAGAAAGCGCAATGTAATAGTAATAGTGCAAGTGCAAGCCACTAATATGAATGCAGTGTTTCATTTTTTCCCCCAGGAATTCTAGTGTAATGGTAATGTCCTACGGAGAGATTAGTCGCCTGCGATAGATCTCTTCTACCATAGGTGATAAATCTCTCAAAAATGTCTTTCCACTGACAACAAAGGGAATTGCCAGTGGAAAGGCCTATGCATTTGCATTGCTGAATTTTTACAAGGTCGCACAAACTCGCCTGCAGAAGGAAACTTTGCACGACTTTGAAAAACTAAAGCAAAACCTTTATTGTCAGTAGAAAGGCTTTTTTGAGTAGATTAGTCGTCCACGGTAGCAGAGATTTATTGCAGGCGTATAATCTCCCTGGGGAACAAAGGCTCCTCTGCAATCGCATCAGTCACACTGGGCTGGAGGCGGTGCGATCCTTCCACAGCCTGGAGTTCTGTTTTTATTTGTAATTAAACTGTAGAAGGATCACACCAGTCCAGTGTGACAGTAGGAAATCGCCGTGGCTTATTCTACACTCTCTGTCCCCATACTGCCAAGTTGGTACCACTGGGCTTGGGGTGGCTTTGGGGACTTTTGGGTAGAAATATTCTGTTGCTGTGCTGCAACAATTTTGAAATACTAGCATGTTCCTATAAATTCTTATAGGAACATGTCAGTATTGCTTTATGCCTCTGATTTATCCTTTTCTTATTAATGTCTATAGTGGCATCATGCAGTGAAAATTGTGTTTCCAAGCTGAAGGTCCACAAACCCTGGGAACAGAAAACACTGTCACATTTCTAAAAACAAAAAACAAATAAAGGGTCATTAACAAACAAGGCTGCGAGTGTGGGTGCATTAAAGTGGACAGAATGGGGTTGGTGTATTAATGCTAATCATGAAAGGTACCTTTATCCAAACCTACTCCTTGCAGTTATGCACAGTAACACCAATGCCTTTTCAAATGCATGATTAGGAACAAACATTGTGATTTGCACCCTACAATGTGTTTGTAAATGAGCCTTAAAATATTTTTATTTAGAATGCAATTATATTTGGCAGGGCTTCTGGGGGCAGTTTATAAATATGTAGTATCTAAAGTTCCACTAAATACAACAGGCAAGTGGGACTTGGTTTCGCTCAACAGAAAAAAGGCTGAATGGAGCAAACCTTATAGCAACAGAGGAAACGCAGGACATCAGATTCAACAAAAATATTTTACATGTAAAGGGGAGAAGTAACTGTTACGTTAAATGAAATGAATCAGTTCTGACTTTGCTGTTACTGGGCCTGAGCAGTATGAATCAGAGATGGGAACATGTGATTATCTAAGAACTGAAATCAAACCTCAGCCAATACCCTATAAGTGTATAGGATTTTACATAATGGAAATAGAGCTGCGCATTGGTCCCACGTGATAGCTGGTGACTGAACACAATTTTAATTATTTTTGCCATTTTTACTTTATGCCTCCATAGATTTATACATTTGTGTCTTAAATACTGTAACCCACACTCCTCTTCCCTGTCAGTTATATACTTCTCTTTGTTTCTCATTGGTTAGTTTCTTTCACTGAAGAACTTCAGCCTACAGCTGGTAAGTAACTGATAAGGGCCTTCCATTGCTCCCACTTTGGTTTAAGAGGTTTAGGAAAGGGGAAACTAAAGCATGACAATATTTTTTGTTTGTGTTTCTACTGGAATCTGTAAATGATAATATTCTGGATTCAGGAATTTTCTGTTTGGACCAAGAGAGTTGAATGCATAGGTGCCAGATACACCTCCACATTGTTCCACTGGCCCAAACAGAAGAGGTCAACCTGTTTCCAGGATGCCAGGATAGTGAGGCCACACACTGCTTTTGTAGAAATACTCCATTTAGTCTGAAGCTGGGCATACACATGCTCCTCTGGGCAGTTTATTGGCCCATGTATGAGGCCTAATGAATTTTGAGCTCAAAATTGGGCAGATTGCATATAAATCACTAGGACCACATTGGTGCATTGATATGACTGGATCAGCCTGATTTGGGGCCAGTGAGTGGGTGGGGTATAATTTGTTTATTTGCCTACACTTATCTTCTCAGACAAAATGCTAAGGGCTCTGGCACACGGGGAGATTAGTCGCCCGCGACAAAACTCCCTGTTCACGGGCGACTAATCTCCCCGAGTTGCCATCACCTGCCATCCCACCGGCGAAAGTGTAAGTCGCCGGTGGGATGGCACACGCCAAAACTCCCTGTTCGCGGGCGACTTACACTTGGGATGGCAGGTGATGGCAACCGGTGGGATGGCAGATGATGGCAACTCGGGGAGATTAGTCGCCCGCGAACAGGGAGTTTTGCCGGGGGTGACTAATCTCCCCATGTGCCAGAGCCCTTAAAATTACTTTCCAACTCTGAGACACTTGTGCTTAGGCTGGGTTCTGGGTCCATTCATGCCTTAAAGGGGTTTTTCATCTGTATGTTAACTTTTAGTATGATGTAGAGAGTCATATTCTGAGACAAAGTGCAGTTCAGGTGCAGGTCTTCATTTGTTATTATCGCTAGACTCTACACACAGGTACATATACATTTTTTTGGAATGGTTGTGCTATTTACTTAAGGAATTATTTCTATGAATCTTCAGGCCTTTCATGATCCGGTACCTCGTGCCTTCTTCTCTGTGTGTTTTGTGCAAAAACATATAACAAATACAGCAATATTGAGATTATGCAGGAGAGATTCATAAGAACAGGAAGTCACAGGGAGATCAGCACTATGTACAGATCTTTTACATACGTTTACTTTCAGCTCGTTGGGTCATGTGTCCTGCTTGAGAATGCTTGGTACTAAAGTGACATTTTTTACAAATATATATATATATAATCTCTGTTCTTACCAGAAACAACAGTCTTTGCTGTCGGAAGAGGAGGATTATACCACTGGTTCTGAAGTCACTGAAGATGAAGTTGGAGATGAGGAAGAAATATCTAGAAAACAAGGTAGAGATGTAAAACCAAAGCACAATTGTCTCGCTGACAATTTCTTCATCAAAATCTAAATAAAGCCAAAATGTAACACGGCAGTGTTTATAGGGTAATGGTTTATAGTTTCATGCGCCAGTCAGTCAGCTGCCAACTTGGTTTGGAAGGGCAGCTTTCATCAGCTCATTTATCGCCAGTTTTAATGGAACAGTTCAGCGTAAAAATGAAATTGGGTAGGATAGGCTGTTCAAAATAAAAATTTGTAATATTTTTAGTAAGCTAAAAAATGTAATCTCTACTTCCTAATTTCAGCTCCCTAACCTCTTAGTCAGTGACTTTAGGGGGGGGCACATGGGACATAACTGCAGTTAATTTGCTTTTGATCCTTAGCACACAAGTCAGATTTGAAAGCAAACATATGTCCCCCCTCAAGTCACTGATTGGTTACTGACTTTTAACAGGTTAGAGAGCTGTAAAGGAGGAAGTAGTGTTCTGGCTATTATGTTAGGCATCTGTTCACTCCAGCCTTTATAGATTACATATATCTTGAAAACATTTTTTATTTGTCACAGCTTGTCTATATACCTGTTTTTTTCAAAACACATAAGTTAATAGAGCTTCTCCAGCAGAAACCTGCATTGAAATCTGTTTTTCAAAAACATGAACAGATTTTTTTATATTTAATTTTGAAATTTCATGTGGGGCTAGCCATATTCATCATTTCCCAGGGTGCCACAGCCATGTGACTTGTGCTCTGATAAACTTCAGTCACACTTTACTGCTGCGCTGCAAGTTGGAGTAACATCCCACCCCCCAGCAGCCAATCAGCAGAACAATGGGAAGGGAGCAAGATAGCAGCTCCCAGTAGGTATCAGAATAGCACTCAATAGTAAGAAATCCAAGTCTGGCTTGGGACTCCTCCAGTTACATGGGAGTAGGAGAAACAATAGGTTACCTGAAAGCAGTTCTAATGTGTAGCGCTGGCTCATAATGCCTCGCTCCTGCACCAAGACCCCTGTACATGCCAGTGTGTAAGACAATGAGGAAGTTTCCTGCTGATTGGCTCAGATCACACATTCCTAAGGGGGGGAGGGAGTTCTTAGCATTCTTGAGGGGGAGAGCAGGAGAGAGGAGAGAGCTGCGTGTCTCTGGCACAGGAATTATAGAGACAAGAAAGTGTCTCCTGTAAATAGTTGTCATTCATCAGGGGGTACTCCAGTCAGGGACTGCGAGAGTGTGACTTGTGGGTGATGAAAAGGTTGGTTTGGGTAAATCTGGGCATGACCATGCATTCTCTGGGAATTGTTTCCATTGGGGCCACACTCTACTTGTCAGCGGGGCCCACAACCCAGGGAGCCCAGGTGCTAATAATTGGGGGGCCTCTTTGGGGAGGGCCCTGATATCTAAATAGTATAGGGTCCCCATGATTACTGATGGCGAGTCTTTGTGGGCTTTTTATGCTCTACAAAAATCACCTTTATGGTAGTTTGTACCACAGTATAAGAATATCGCCTGTCTCTGTAGTAATAAGTCAGATCAACTGGACTTTTTGTCAAAGTCGTTTTGCCACTCATCCAACTGGCTTCTCAATTCAAAGGGACTTATAGAAAGATTGTTTCTCCAATCAGCATACTCTGTTTATCATAACCAGCATAGGATCAGGGATCTCATGAAGGTGAGGTGTTGATTGTATTAGCATGATTGGAACTTTGAGGTGTTATTAAAACAACATTCCCCCCCCCCCCAGGCCTCTATTCAAACTCAGTTTTTCTGTTTTCACATATATTGCCTCTTTAACATCTCTTTTGAACCAGTTCTCCTCCCTGTCCAGAATGTGAACCTGGCAATCTTCAAATGTGTGTCCTTTTACCTTTAGATGTAGGTACACGGCTGAGTCCTTTTTTTCTGTTTTTTCTGCCACCCCAGCTACATATGGGAGAGGACCAAGTTTTTGCACCTGTCATGCTTTCCAGCTGGGTGGTTCTGGTGTTATTGCTTCTGTTTCTGCCAGTTTTAACAAAGGCCATTCTGAATACCTGCAAGTTTTAAGGGCCCCTCTGAGATGTCCCAACTCTCTTGCCTTAGCCCCTGTGCTGGTGGGGATCTTGTCTGCTCTGTGGTTTCCTGTAGACCTCCATTTCCAGCTTTCCACCCTCTCTGACTCTTACCAAGCAGTCAAGAATTGCCAGTGTGTTATCTTGTACATATTCTCATGAAATGTGATGTTGGTTCACTGTTTTGATGTGTTCAGTGAAAATCTGTACCTTTTTCAAGAAAAACACAGCAAGTCCAGTTGATCTGACTTATTCATCCAGGGCATGGTAAATCTGTAGCAATGAGAACCTTCACAAACAATATCAGCTGTTGTTAGTCTCAGACACCATTTTAGTTACTGGTTTGTTTTGCAGCAGGAAGAAAAGAGAAGCCAAAGAGATCTGCTAAACTGGCAAAAAAGCACATCTCCTCCCCAAGTATCCATAAAAAGGAAAGGCAGCAGGAAAAGGTAAGTTATATACACAGAATGTAAGTGTAACATGCGGCTGTGGCCTCCTATATTAGTCATGGATTCTGCTGCTTCTGTGTGACTCCTAGTTCTAATAACCAGTGCGTTGCCAAAATAAAGAGAGAGTTCTCAACTTTAATATCAGAACTGTGACCTCTCACTTGTCATTATGGAAACTATAAAATTACCCATAACTGAGATCTATACCCCGTACACGGCCTTTGGAGTTAGTCTAGGGGTGGGCTTGTAGTGGCCAACAGTTGGAATTCAAGAGGTAGGAAAACCTCCTTGGTTGTTGGCATGCGCATCCCAATGCCACTACATGAGACTGCTTCTCTGCATAGAATTTTACTCTTTTCTATTATGTTTAAAGGCAAATTTTAATCTCTTTAATCATATTTTTGCCTCCTTTTACAGCCATCTCGAGATTCATCTCCATTTACGTGAGTATTCAGAAAGCTAGTTTTGGATAATGTTGTTAAGCCCAGCAAGGCACACAATACTTATAATGACTTTCTCTTGACAGAGTTAGCCTGCAGAGGAATAAGTGGGATGCTTCTCGCTCGCTGAGATTTAACCAAGATGCCCAAAGGGAGGATGGTACATTTCCTTTCATTATTTTTATTTAATGCTTAATGCTGTTATCCAGAATGCTCAGGAATTGGGGTTTTCTGGGTAAGGGAGCTTTCCATAATTTGGGTCTCCATACCTTAAGTCTGCTTAAAAATCATTTAAACATGAAATAAACCCGATAGGACTGTTCTGCCCCAATAAGGATTATTTATATCTTAGTTGGGATCAAGTACAGGTACTGTTTTATTATTACAGAGAAAAAGGGAATTATTTAAAAAAATAAGAATTATTTGCTTATTATAGACTCTATAGGAAATGTCCTTCTTGTAATTTGTAACTTTCTGGATAACAGATCCCATACCTGTAAAATTTAAGGAATTATTCTATTAAAGACAATTTTAACTGGTCAGAAAGTGCAGACAACTTTGAACAGATGAACACATTCATTTCCAAAGTCCACGGGGTAAAAATTAATGTCAGTTGATGAATCAGCCCCATATATTTTAATTATGACTAAAGTACAATGTTACCTGTGCACTGATAGAAACTGATACAACTAAACATATTAGGAGCTCCATGACTATATAAGAGTGTATCATTCTGTGCCACTCCTGCTATCTGACAACCAGTGGTGGCAAATGTCAACCCTGGTCATTCAAGAGCAAAATGTTTATTTTTTTTACTTCTTTTAGTGCAAAGTGTGCTAATGCTCTCTCTGCAGTATTGATTCCCCCCCATCCCGCTCCAGTTGAAGTACAGAAAAGATGAGGTGAGGGTAGCAGTATTGGCTCGACACCTTTGGCCCCAGACAATGTAATGCAGCTCAAAATTGAGCTCTGTTGACTTAAAATGGCAGAAGTAGTAACTTTTTTCAGAATAAGAAACAGCGACAAAAGGGATAACTTCAAGCAGGTATTTACCTGTGTTTTATTTGCAGCAGAGCTTTCCACAAAACAAGGAAATTATCAATTTTGCACAGCATATGTAACAGACAAATGAAAAAGTTTATTCTTCTAAAACAAGAGCAGACTGGTCTGCTGTCTGTGTATATAGGAAACCTGAATAGCGTATTAATCACTGTTAGGATAAATTAATCTAGGAAAATGCCAGATATTTAACATTCTTTTTAGCTTTTCTCCTTGGCTGCAACCCCTGTCTCTTTCTGGACAGACGCCTGCCCTACAGTTGGATGTGAATGTTACATATGGCAGATTAAAGGTTATTTGTACTGCAGGTATTGTTCTTGTGGTTATGTGATTGTGTGGGGGGGAAGTCCTCTACAGACTGGAGAATATAATCTATATTACTACACGTATATTCACTAAAAATTATTTTGACAGATCAACGAAGAATGACAGAAATCACAGGTCACCTTATCAAAATAAGGCTTGGGGACTTGGAACGTGTCAAAGCCAAGGAAGGAAAAGAAGTAAGAATTAGGGCCTATCTGTACTGAATGTCCTCTAGTAGGAATTTCTGGGGAATGTAAAGGCAAATCTAAATGCTTTACCTTTTTCTTTGTAGCAAGCTGGGGGTATATACGCCAGACTGGAAGCACAGATCAAGGCCTCTGCTCTCTCCAATACTCGACAACTGAACACAGAAAAGATTCTCAGGTAAAGTACATTTATGTGGATAGCATCCATAAACACATTTCATAGGCCAGTCTGTAGGGAATCCATTGTAAAAAAAGGTCATTGTGAAACCCAGAATGAATGTTTAGTAGCTTGTGTAGTAGTTAATCTAACTAATGTAGTAGTTCCAGGTCAACTCTGCTATAAACAAACCATTCCTGGAATACTTTACCTGCAGAGCGCCACAACGCAAAGCGTTTCCCTGCTCCCAGGTGACCCTACAACCCACTGGGCAGGCCACATCCGTCTATGGCATCTGCTATAAGATGCCATATACAGTAACTATTTATTGGGCTGGTGGGGGCTGTTTGTGCCTCTGTGTACTTGAAATGCTAGGGCCTATTTTAAACCCCAGTCCGGGGTTAGGATTGTGTGTGTGTGTGCTTGTGCGGGTGGTTGGTCCATCAGTTGCCCGCGGCTCTGGTGTGCCCCAGTGTGGGTGTGTATCAGAGTGGTGGATAAGGTGCACACATTAGCAGCTCTCTTACCAAGAATAGAAAAACTGCAAAGGAGACATACTTGCCATTAATACAGAGACAGGTATTACTCCCCTAGAGATCCCAGAAAACATAACATTTGCTCTTCAAGACTTCCTGCTCAACGTCATGAATATGTTGTATCTAAAGTTCCATAGCACGATTATGGCCAACAAATAAAAGGTATCAGACTCTGGGAATGTCACTATTCTGGGCTACATGGCAAACTACCAGTCAGAAGCTTGGGATTGTCCCTCCCATGGGCCATTGTCAGATAACACATAAACTGGTTTTATTTTCCTCATTAGAATAATTCTTTTTAATTGCTGTTATTTCTGACCTTTTGCTAATGCCGTGCTTTACTTCATTCAATTCTGTTTTCCCCCCATTCCCAGATCCAGGCCTCGCTTTGGAGCAGGACGGCCTACGTAAAACCAGGAATCAGAAACGCACTCACAATTAAATATTATTTTATCAGTTTGTTTTTAATTTATTGGTCTGTTACTTGGGCAAATTCTGCTGCCTGGGGATCTGCTTTGATAATTTGCTTAAAATGTATTTATTTAAGGTTTACAATTTTTTTTTTTTAATTAAACTTATTTTAACAAAATATCAAGGAATAAGGTGTTTTCTTTTAAGTGCAGTCGATTTCATTGGCACTTGTGAATGAAAGAACGAACTATTTAAAGGGAAGGAGGCAGTGGGGCTGCTATCCTGTAGCACTGGAGTCAATATAAAGCCCACGCTGGCCAAGTTGTATGTACTCAGCAACTCACCAATCCCATTTCATAAAATGACATCTTACAAGAGGGGGCCTAAATTATGTGGTGGCCTTGGTTGGATAAAGCCAACCAAAATTAGCAAATTATCTTTTTCTGAATTAGCCAAAAACATTGTAATATAGTATAGCCACATACAGCTATTAATATAATATAATGCAGCTAATAACCTCAGTCAAATATACCTTTACCTCCATCACCACCTTTTTCTATTTCTTTCCCTCCTTTCCTTTCCCTGCCTTCAGCCTTTTCCCACTTTCCCCTTACTTTGCTCCTTCCTTCCCTTATTTCATTACATATTTATTTTTAGGGATGCACCCAACCATACTGTGTGCATGGTTCTCTTCAACCCTTCCTTGTGCAAATTAGGATTCAGTTCAGCATTCGGCAGAATCTTTCTGAAAGGATTCAGCCGGTTCCTAAAATTGTGGATTTGGTGCATCCTTATTAACTTTACAAAAACATTAAAAATAGGTCAATCAAGTTCAACCCTTCCAAGCAAACCTCACTGCATATACAGTATATACACATACTTATACCAACCTATCTATAAACTTACATACATAAACCTATCCTGACCTATCTATCCACTCACATACAGACCCATACTGACCTATCTATCCACTCACATACAGACCCATACTGACCTATCTATCCACTCACATACAGACCCATACTGACCTATCTATCCACTCACATACAGACCCATACTGACCTATCTATCCACTCACATACAGACCCATACTGACCTATCTATACACTCACATACAGACCCATACTGACCTATCTATACACTCACATACAGACCCATACTGACCTATCTATATACTCACATACAGACCCATACTGACCTATCTATCCACTCACATACAGACCCATACTGACCTATCTATCCACTCACATACAGACCCACAGTGACCTATCTATCCACTCACATACAGACCCACACTGACCTATCTATCCACTCACATACAGACCCATACTGACCTATCTATCCACTCACATACAGACCCACAGTGACCTATCTATACACTCACATACAGACCCACACTGACCTATCTATCCACTCACATACAGACCCATACTGACCTATCTATACACTCACATACAGACCCATACTGACCTATCTATCCACTCACATACAGACCCATACTGACCTATCTATCCACTCACATACAGACCTATACTGACCTATCTATCCACTCACATACAGACCCATACTGACCTATCTATCCACTCACATACAGACCCACACTGACCTATCTATACACTCACATACAGACCCACACTGACCTATCTATCCACTCACATACAGACCCATACTGACCTATCTACAGTGGTGTGAAAAACTATTTGCCCCCTTCCTGATTTCTTATTCTTTTGCATGTTTGTCACACTTAAATGTTTCTGCTCATCAAAAACCGTTAACTATTAGTCAAAGATAACATAATTGAACACAAAATGCAGTTTTTAAATGAAGGTTTACGTTATTAAGGGAGAAAAAAAAACTCCAAATCTACATGGCCCTGTGTGAAAAAGTGATTGCCCCCCTTGTTAAAAAATAACTTAACTGTGGTTTATCAATTTCAATTTTCAATTTCAATATCAATTTCTGTAGTCACCCCCAGGCCTGATTACTGCCACACCTGTTTCAATCAAGAAATCACTTAAATAGGAGCTACCTGACACAGAGAAGTAGACCAAAAGCACCTCAAAAGCTAGACATCATGCCAAGATCCAAAGAAATTGAGGAACAAATGAGAACAAAAGTAATTGAGATCTATCAGTCTGGTAAAGGTTATAAAGCCATTTCTAAAGCTTTGGGACTCCAGCGAACCACAGTGAGAGCCATTATCCACAAATGGCAAAAACATGGAACAGTGGTGAACCTTCCCAGGAGTGGCCGGCCGACCAAAATTACCCCAAGAGCGTAGAGACAACTCATCCGAGAGGCCACAAAAGACCCCAGGACAACATCTAAAGAACTGCAGGCCTCACTTGCCTCAATTAAGGTCAGTGTTCACGACTCCACCATAAGAAAGAGACTGGGCAAAAACGGCCTGCATGGCAGATTTCCAAGGCGCAAACCACTTTTAAGCAAAAAGAACATTAAGGCTCGTCTCAATTTTGCTAAAAAACATCTCAATGATTGCCAAGACTTTTGAGAAAATACCTTGTGGACCGACGAGACAAAAGTTGAACTTTTTGGAAGGTGCGTGTCCTGTTACATCTGGCGTAAAAGTAACACAGCATTTCAGAAAAAGAACATCATACCAACAGTAAAATATGGTGGTGGTAGTGTGATGGTCTGGGGTTGTTTTGCTGCTTCAGGACCTGGAAGGCTTGCTGTGATAGATGGAACCATGAATTCTACTGTCTACCAAAAAATCCTGAAGGAGAATGTCCGGCCATCTGTTCGTCAACTCAAGCTGAAGCGATCTTGGGTGCTGCAGCAGGACAATGACCCAAAACACACCAGCAAATCCACCTCTGAATGGCTGAAGAAAAACAAAATGAAGACTTTGGAGTGGCCTAGTCAAAGTCCTGACCTGAATCCTATTGAGATGTTGTGGAATGACCTTAAAAAGGCGGTTCATGCTAGAAAACCCTCAAATAAAGCTGAATTACAACAATTCTGCAAAGATGAGTGGGCCAAAATTCCTCCAGAGCACTGTAAAAGACTTGTTGCAAGTTATTGCAAAGGCTTGATTGCAGTTATTGCTGCTAATTGTGGCCCAACCAGTTATTAGGTTCAGGGGGCAATTACTTTTTCACACAGGGCCATGTAGGTTTGGATTTTTTTTCTCCCTAAATAATAAAAACCCTCATTTAAAAACTGCATTTTGTGTTTACTTGTGTTATCTTTGACTAATAGTTAAATGTGTTTGATGATCAGAAACATTTTGTGTGACAAATATGCAAAAGAGTAAGAAATCAGGAAGGGGGCAAATAGTTTTTCACACCACTGTATCCACTCAGATACAGACCCATACTGACCTATCTATCCACTCACATACAGACCCATACTGACCTATCTATCCACTCACATACAGACCCACACTGACCTATCTATCCACTCACATACAGACCCATACTGACCTATATATACACTCACATACAGACCCATACTGACCTATATATACACTCACATACAGACCCACACTGACCTATCTATACACTCACATACAGACCCATACTGACCTATCTATACACTCACATACAGACCCATACTGACCTATCTATCCACTCACATACAGACCCATACTGACCTATCTATCCACTCACATACAGACCCATACTGACCTATCTATCCACTCACATACAGACCCACACTGACCTATCTATCCACTCACATACAGACCCATACTGACCTATCTATCCACTCACATACAGACCCATACTGACCTATCTATCCACTCACATACAGACCCATACTGACCTATCTATATACTCACATACAGACCCACACTGACCTATCTATACACTCACATACAGACCCACACTGACCTATCTATACACTCACATACAGACCCACACTGACCTATCTATCCACTCACATACAGACCCATACTGACCTATCTATCCACTCACATACAGACCCATACTGACCTATCTATCCACTCACATACAGACCCATACTGACCTATCTATCCACTCACATACAGACCCATACTGACCTATCTATACACTCACATACAGACCCACACTGACCTATCTATACACTCACATACAGACCCACACTGACCTATCTATCCACTCACATACAGACCCACACTGACCTATCTATACACTCACATACAGACCCACACTGACCTATCTATCCACTCACATACAGACCCATACTGACCTATCTATCCACTCACATACAGACCCATACTGACCTATCTATCCACTCACATACAGACCCACACTGACCTATCTATCCACTCACATACAGACCCATACTGACCTATCTATCCACTCACATACAGACCCATACTGACCTATCTATCCACTCACATACAGACCCATACTGACCTATCTATATACTCACATACAGACCCACACTGACCTATCTATACACTCACATACAGACCCACACTGACCTATCTATACACTCACATACAGACCCACACTGACCTATCTATCCACTCACATACAGACCCATACTGACCTATCTATCCACTCACATACAGACCCATACTGACCTATCTATCCACTCACATACAGACCCATACTGACCTATCTATCCACTCACATACAGACCCATACTGACCTATCTATACACTCACATACAGACCCACACTGACCTATCTATACACTCACATACAGACCCACACTGACCTATCTATCCACTCACATACAGACCCACACTGACCTATCTATACACTCACATACAGACCCACACTGACCTATCTATCCACTCACATACAGACCCATACTGACCTATCTATCCACTCACATACAGACCCACAGTGACCTATCTATACACTCACATACAGACCCACACTGACCTATCTATCCACTCACATACAGACCCATACTGACCTATCTATCCACTCACATACAGACCCATACTGACCTATCTATCCACTCACATACAGACCCATACTGACCTATCTATACACTCACATACAGACCCACACTGACCTATATATACACTCACATACACAAACTACAGTAGAACCCCCAATTTACATCCCCGGATTTTAAGTTTTCCCGCTTTTTACACCGTTTTTTTGTGGTCCCACCAATTTTAATGCATTCCTATGGGCTCTATTCCCGGATTTTACATATGAATTTCCCGCATTTTACACTGTTTTTATCATGCCTCTCCCTAGCAAATCGCTTAGTTTTAAGATAAAAATACAGCTTACTTTAGGAATTAAAGTTTCCCCCATGTCTTACGATCACAGGCACCATCTTAGGAAGGTCAGCGTCACCACTATCGCCTCATATTTCATACTGCGCATGCGTACCTATCCGGGAGCGTACAAAATACCGTGAGAGTTGCACAAGTATGGGGAACAGCTGTACAAGGTGCAGATTTTTAAAAGAGTACAGATTTTTGTTTCAGTGCTGTACAGTATTCTTTTCCGCATCTTATTAATTTATAGTGATATTCAAACTTTTAGCAAACACATGCATTAAATGCAAAATGTTTTACAGTACTGTAAAAAGTTGTTTCAGTACTTCTGCTAAAACCTGTGAAATAACTCAGTAAAGGAACTGTGTTGCAAATAAAAAATGATTCCTGTACTTATTTCCTTTAAATCATTGACATTTATGTGTCCTTAACACATTTCCCTGATTTTACACTTTCCCTGATTTTACATCTTTTTTTCATGGTCCCCTGAAAAACGTAAAATGGGGGTTCTACTGTATATATACCAACATCAATACTAACTGTAGATATTAGTATCACAATAGCCTTGGATATTATGCTTGTTCAAGAACTCATCCAAGCTCCTCTTAAAGGTTATTAATACGTGTTGCCATCACAAAATCACCCAGCAGGGCATTCATGGAGCAGTACAAACAAGATTGCCCGCAAGTTGATATGTTGCATAATATTGTGTTGTACTGAGCTGCACACCGCTTGCTTTTTGCCCACTTCAGATAGCATTTTATACACACCAAGCCCATACATGAAGATTTCATATACAGGAACCAAAGAAAATGGAATGTTTGCATAATCTTGACAAAATCTGTTTGCTTATTTAATAATTCCTGCTTGGCAAGTGAGCAGCTGACTCGATAGAAAACAGCACACGGGAGGGGATTGGGGAATTGGTACGTTTCACAGGCTGGACCTAACGCTCCAGAAGAAATAAGCATCCACCAGTTTGGGGAATTTGTACTTTGTAATAGGACCATCTGAATATTTCCTATAGGTTTCTCATCTATAAACAAGGACGTTCATGCAATGGAATTCTGTCTCAAAGGATTATTTTTACTTTGGCTTGCTGTTCCTCTCCAAGGTCTACGTAAGTCCATACTTATACTTATGTTGCCTTTGCAATGTACAGGTGTGGGACCTGGGGTTTTCCGGATAAGGGGTCTTTCTGTAATTTGGATCACCATATGCATCATTTAAACCCAATAGGATTGTTTTGGCTCCAATAAGGATTAATTAGATCTTTGTTGGCATGAGGTACAAGGTACTGTTTTATTATTACAGCAAAAAGGTAAATGATGTTTAAAAAAGTGAATTATGTGATTAAAATAGAATACATAGGAGATGACCTTCCCATAATCAAGGGTTTCTGGATAAAGGATCCCATACATAAATTTGGATCAGTGCCTGAAAATGGCACCATGTATATAAGCAGCCACTGACAATTCTTCTCATTCTCAGTGCTGAATATTTACCAATACTCTGTTTGCTGTAATGTCTGCCTGTCACAGGCTGATCTTCCGTGTTCTAAACATTATTATCCTGATTTTGCCTACTTTATCATTGCAAATGCCAATCCCATTTCAGTTTGTCTGCTTCCTATCAAGTTACAAACATTGTCATCTCATAAATTATTAGTAATTTCTTACGTGACTTTCCCCATGTTCTACCTGTTGCAGCTGCACATTACATACATACATACAGTGGCTTGCAAAAGTATTCGGCCCCCTTGAACTTTTCCACATTCTGTCACATTACAGCCACAAACATGAATCAATGTTATTGGAATTCCACGTGAAAGACCAATACAAAGTGGTGTACACGTGAGAAGTGGAACGAAAATCATACATGATTCCAAACATTTTTTACAAATAAATAACTGCAAAGTGGGGTGTGCGTAATTATTCAGCCCCCTGAGTCAATACTTTGTAGAACCACCTTTTGCTGCAATTCCAGCTGCCAGTCTTTTAGGGTATGTCTCTACCAGCTTTGCACATCTACAGACTGAAATCCTTGCCCATTCTTCTTTGCAAAACAGCTCCAGCTCAGTCAGATTAGATGGCGAGCCTTTGTGAACAGCAGTTTTCAGATCTTGCCACAGATTCTCAATTGGATTTAGATCTGGACTTTGACTGGGCCATTCTAACACATGGATATGTTTTGTTTTAAACCATTCCATTGTTGCCCTGGCTTTATGTTTAGGGTCGTTGTCCTGCTGGAAGGTGAACCTCCGCCCCAGTCTCAAGTCTTATGCGGACTCCAAGAGGTTTTCTTCCAAGATTGCCCTGTATTTGGCTCCATCCATCTTCCCATCAACTCTGACCAGCTTCCCTGTCCCTGCTGAAGAGAAGCCCCCCCAGAGCATGATGCTGCCACCACCATATGTGACAGTGGGGATGGTGTGTTCAGAGTGATGTGCAGTGTTAGTTTTCCGCCACACATAGCGTTTTGCATTTTGGCCAAAAAGTTCCATTTTGGTCTCATCTGACCAGAGCACCTTCTTCCACATGTTTGCTGTGTCCCCCACATGGCTTGTGGCAAACTGCAAACGGGACTTCTTATGGTTTTCTGTTAACAATGGCTTTCTTCTTGCCACTTTTCCATAAAGGCCAACTTTGTGCAGTGCACGACTAATAGTTGTCCTATGGACAGATTCCCCCACCTGAGCTGTAGATCTCTGCAGCTCCCCCAGAGTCACCATGGGCCTCTTGGCTGCATTTCTGATCAGCGCTCTCCTTGTTCGGCCTGTGAGTTTAGGGGGACGGCCTTGTCTTGGTAGGTTTACAGTTGTGCCATACTCCTTCCATTTCTGAATGATCGGTGGAACAGTGCTCCGTGGGATGTTCAAGGCTTTGGAAATCTTTTTGTAGCCTAAGCCTGCTTTAAATTTCTCAATAACTTTATCCCTGGCCTGTCTGGTGTGTTCTTTGGACTTCATGGTGTTGTTGCTCCCAATATTCTCTTAGACAACCTCTGAGGCCGTCACAGAGCAGCTGTATTTGTACTGACATTAGATTACACACAGGAGCACTCTATTTAGTCATTAGCACTCATCAGGCAATGTCTATGGGCAACTGACTGCACTCAGACCAAAGGGGGCTGAATAATTACGCACACCCCACTTTGCAGTTATTTATTTGTAAAAAATGTTTGGAATCATGAATGATTTTCGTTCCACTTCTCACGTGTACACCACTTTGTATTGGTCTTTCACGTGGAATTCCAATAAAATTGATTCATGTTTGTGGCTGTAATGTGACAAAATGTGGAAAAGTTCAAGGGGGCCAAATACTTTTGCAAGCCACTGTATATACAGGGAGGATAGCTTCCCATATAAAGACCTCAAGAAAGTAAGAGATAGTGGTAGACTTCCATGTTGTGTATAACAGTATTAAAGCAGTGACTGTTACTGTGTACAGTAAAACTTTCATTTTTCTATCCCATCAATTAATCTTTGTGTTCTGGTGAGACATTTTGTTCTTCCCTCTCCCAACATTTTTCTGAATCCAGTTATAAAGCACACAAATCCAGGGAGAGAAACGCCTTGTCAAGAAAAATAATAAAAGTATGCCGCCTTGTCCTTGTTTCAATAGGTTATAATTGCACAGTATTTTCTAATTGCCAGTAAAATTCTGCAATCTGGAAAGACAAACACTTTGGAGCCCAGCTCGGGTGGGTGCTAAATAGGATCCGCTGAATACAAGCTTTGGCATTTACTTTGGTTTTACTATATACATACACCTTGACTTCAATGTAATTAAGCTGTGGTTTCAGCCCTTACTGCTATGTACAGACTCACAGCTATACCAGTATGGAATATATTATTCAGAATGCTCAGGACCTAGGGTTTTCCAGGTAAGGGATCTTTCTGTAATTTGGATCACCACACCGTAAAGGGACCTGTTACTCCCACATAAAAAGCTATATAATAAAAGTCCTTTGCAAATTGAAGATGAAACCTAAATTTTTTTTAATGAAATCATCCATACTTATAATAAATGTATTTTAAAATCTGATCTGTCAATCATATATTGCCTGACCCGCATTTGAGGTATAGAGGCGGAGCAGGCAATATATGATTAACAGAACATATTTAATGTAATTAAAAATACTTTAAGCTTCCATTCAGTACTTTCTAGATGTTACCTAGATGCAGTTTACACAAGATTTTGAGTGATACAAAACTTTCCTCAATAACAGTGTTCACAAAATGGCGCCTGTCTGCTTGCTGTGATTGTAAATTCCAAGACTGAAGGAAACAAAATTTTAATAAGTTGTATGGTGTAAATAAAGTTTATTTTGCTTGACTAACATGATTAAAAGGGATTTGGACTTATTTCTTAAGGTCCCCATACACAGGCCGATTGTAGCTGCCGATATCGGTCCCTTGGACCGATTCGGCAGCTAATCGGGGCCGTGTAGGGGCACCAACGGCGGGCCTGCCCGACTGATATCTGGCCTGAAATCGGCCAGATATCGACAGGGCAGGTTAAAAGATTCAGGTTCCGACTGCCCCATTGCCGCCATTATAATTTAATCGCCAAATGATCGAATTAGCCTACGTGTTCCCCGATATCGCCCACCCGTAGGTGGGGATATCGGGAGAAGATCTGCTCGCTTGGCGAGGTCAAATCTTCACGTGTATGGGCACCTTTAGAGTGACAGGTTCCCTTTAAATCTGCTAAATATCATTTAAACATGAAATAAACCCAAATGGATTGTTTTGCCACCAATATAGATTTATGCGGCTTAGTTACCTGCAGGTACAAGGTTTATTATAACAGAGGAAAAGGAAATCATTTTGTAAAATTAGAATTATTTACTTAGAACGGAGTCTATGGGAGATGGGCTTCTTGTGATTCGGAGCTAACAAGTTTCCGGATAAGAGACCCCATACCTGTATCGTGAAAGAAGTGTATTATCTCTAAATCACAAGATTAAGGAGTAACTGATGTGTAACCCTTTATATTATGTGTTACACTGTACGTAGCATGTGGGTTTTGTCTACATACACTTGTGTCCGTACACTTTCTGGGTCCCCTCCCTGTGCCCAATGGGCTGTGTACACATCCAGTGTGATTTCTGTTCCCATGTGAAGTCCCTTCATAGCCCCAGTAACAAACTATACAGTCACATTATAAACTGCGGCGCTTGGATAAATATGGCGAATATAAAACACTTTGCATTTAAACTAAATGACTGATGCTAAATGCGGGCTATACTTTATAGAGAATATCCTTTTTTTAATATAGGTACCTTACCAAAAAGAATGGCACCTTTACAGAGATTAAAGCAAGATACAAACCAGGGCCCAGTGTTTGGGAGGCATTTGTATAGCGTAAACATTTTAAATTCCATCCGACCAATGTCTCCAATCATCAGAGTGACGGTATGTAGGAAATGGTATCTCTATGCATGATGATTTGTTGTATATTTCCTACATGTGTTCATTATATATATGTTATACTTTTGTGTATACCTTAGAAATGTTTCATGGCTGGATTAAGTGAGATGGAATCATTTACCTTTGCTAATTTCCATGACACGGTTTTCAAACCATAATAATATTTACGTGTCCCTGGTCACATTTCTATTTAGTGAAATACCAAGTCTATTTACAGTATGTATATCTATATTTGCAACCAAGAGACAACCATCAAGATGGTAACTATGCATGGCAAGGTCACAATCAGTAGAGCAAAGGCTCCTCACTGTGAGAGCAGTAACGTTATGGAAAGTTAGAGTTAGCCACACACAGTGAGGCTTCCAAGTGACGAAAGACCATCAGTCTAGACTTGGACTGGGATTCAAAATAGTCTCTTGCATTTCAAGCACACAGAGGCCCAAACAGACCCCCAATAAAGCCCAATAAATAGTGAGTGTCTATGGCATCTTACAGCAGCCCCTCTGGCATTTGTCAGAACCCACAGATTGCCAATCCGGGCCAGCATCAGTCTGAGGTTGGATGATCAGCCTTTGGCCAACTGTTTGGCTCAATGCAATGTGGCCATCTTAGGCTGTAAATCATGCAAAGTTATCATTAGAGTAATAGCTCTGAAATAAAGAGCAAATCCTGACATGGATGCCTGTATATCATCCTATAGTGCAAAGACACATGTCTTGAAGGAATCTGCTAGGGGTATGTCCAATAGGATTATCATTTCTATTATAACACAGGCAAAGAAATCAGGAATTGCAGGAAGTGGACCCCTAACCTACAGACTGGTGAACCAATCAGGGAATGAGTTTGATATTAACAATCACACGGGGCAAATCTATGTGGTTTCTGTCGCTGGCAAAGCTGGAACATTTACATTAAGAGTTCAAGCTTCAGACCAAGCTGGCCGTTCCGATCAAGCTATTGTTAAGGTAAAATCACATTATATAATAATTGCAATATCATAGTATTGATGTGAATTATCAGTGTAACATGGCTTGTTTGTGTGTTTATGTGTGAATTTTGAAGCTTTATTATTCTTGCTCGATAAGGGATGGGGTTGTTTATGCAGGGGCCTAGCAGGCTGTCAGTCTCTATGTCTCTTTATTTGCATTCTCATAAGGTCTCCTTTTCTTGGATCATTTGACACTATGGCTTCAACTAAGAAATTCAGCAGAAAGTTTTCTCAGCAGACTCTCTTAATGGGTATTTATTAGTTATGGTTTGGTATCGGATAGTAATAGGTTAATAAAAATAGTATAAAGGAAGATAACCAGTCAAAATGTAAACAATAATTAAAATAATATCACTTCAGGAAAACTAAAATTCACATAAAAGTGAATACGACTAGAAAGGGCAAAGAGGGAGCATTTATAGGACACAAAGGCTTAAAGGGCACCTATCCCCTAAAATGTGTTCCCCAACCAGTATGTATGTGACATGGGATCAGGGGACAAACCAACCTGTTAGCAGCACCTTCGTTTGAAGAAACAATTTTAAAGTGATAGGTGCCCTTTAACCACTTACTGCTCAGGAAATCCTGTAACCCTGTGGGGGTACCTTGACTAATTCCTGTCACTAGTTTCTATAGGGAAGCATATGGCTCTTCCTTTTGCTCCATGCCTAGTACTAGCCATCTCATACTAAGGGGCAGATTTATCAAAACACGAGTTTGTATCCTGAATGGGAAAAATTCGGATTGGAAACGAAAATTTTTGAAAGTCGCAAATATCACAAAAATGATTACGAAAAAATTGTATTAGTCACGATAATATCGTATTGGCGATCCGAAAGTCACGAAATTTTGGTACCAAACCATTGTAAACAGCGGCAGAGCCTTTCTGAATTTTTCACGTGGCCATGCGAAAAAATTGTGCGCCCGCGCAAAAAAGTCGCACAAGCACGAAAAAAACAGCAGGAATACGCTCCCAGCGTTCGTGTCTTGGTAAATCTCCCCCTATGTCTGACAATCCAGCTTACAAAGAATAGTATTTCTCTACCCCAGGAAGAAGTTACAGATGGTTTAAATGTCTCATACATGTTTAATGTAAGAGGTAAGGATTGGGATTGGAGCGCCAGTTCATGGGTGAAATGAAGTGCATGTGAGAAGACAAATGCCGAGGACAGAACCATTTGCAAATGAGCAGAACCTGCAAGTCTGACCATAACACGGTTGCACATTCTTTTTTTTTCTCACAGATAAGAGTTGATCCTGCAGATTCCTCCATCTCTACTGATAAAGGTGTTGTGATCCTTAAACTTAATCAGACACGAAATAGCACTGAGCAGCTGCTTCCAAACATCATTAGGTACGGTGCAGGGTTCAAGGGACTTGTACTCTATAGGTGTAAGAGATTAGGGGCACTAGGGAACTGTAGGAAGTCTGGGGCCAAAATCTAAGAGAAAATTCCATCTAACTCAGGGATGTACAAACTGTGATGCTCCAGCTTTTATTGAACTGCAACTCACAGATTCTTGGAGTTTCAATTGTGTGTGTGACCTCTTTGTGGTCCAACATTTGGTCAGAGCCTCCCCAGCTCATAACAAGTATACAGATTATGTAAAGCATTGATGCCTAAGCCATCGCTCCAAGGATATTTAGTGCTCATCGCAAATTTCAACATAATTCACCTTCCAGTTTGGGTTGGAGCATGTGGTGATAGGTATCCACATCTCACCTTAACTGAGCTTAGAAATGGCTCCCCCACATACCTCCAGTTTCACTACAATAATAATAATAACAATAATAATGTGACAATTACAGTTTTATCATTTTTTTCCCCATGGAGGGGCCCATGTCATTCTGGGGGTTCATTCAAGACAAAAATAAGCTCTCTGCCCACCCCTAAAAGGCCAACTAGAATGATATGAGTTGCTGTTACCAACCACCCTGTATATTATGTATCTTATATTATTTGGCAGCATTCTGACAGGCATTCTTCATCAGAACATATGGGTACAATTAGTTTCCAGTGCAAAAAGTGGCGGAATGAGTGGAGAAATAACATCCATTTGGTTCCAAGCTGCCGATAAGAATAACCAGGTGGCGCGTGCAGAGGAGGTGCTGAGGTAAGTAACCCTTAGTGTGACTTTATACAAGTGCCGCAGTCATTTAAGAGATACTGTTATTGCATAATTACCTTTTTTACAATCCCATTTCATATTTACTCAGCTCTGTTCTGTGGTATTAGAGATTAGATTTCACTGGTTTATGTATATTTTCTAATGAAACACCTTCCCAAGCTTCCCAATGCTCTTCTTTCCTTTCTATTTTTCCTCTATATCTTTTCCCTACTTCCCTCCACTCTGGTCTTTTAGTTCTCCACCTTTTTCTCTTTTTCTTTCCTTCTGGCTCCTGTTGTCTCTCTCTTTTCTGTTTCCCTTTATATCTCCCTCTCCCCAGTTTCACTTGCCCTACTCCTCTTTCTGTCTCGAATGACCCTTCTGCTACCCCTATCTCTATCTGCATTTATCATTCTGTTTAGGGCAGTGGCAGTGCCCGTGACAAACCTTCGTAGCTGTGGGCGACTAATCTACCTGCAATGCCATCCCACTGGCAAGAATGTAAATTACCGGTGGGATGGCATACGCGTCACTTCGATTTCTGGAAGTCGCCCGAAGTTGCCTTGAGAGGAAACTTTATCACTTAATCCCTTTAACATCTATGTGTACCTTTCTTTTTCTCTTCCCTTTTCATTATCCCTCCTTTTAAATATCATGCATTGTTTGTGTTGCCAATTTTCAGGAATTTGACAGACAATATTCGGCGTATTCAGGAAGATCTGGGCAAGCTGTTCCGTTCACCTGTGGAGGTTTCCGTGTCGAAAGCACTAGCAGTTCCTGTAAGATATGGGCCAGAAACTGCAGGTGCTGTAGGTGCTGTGGGTGCTGCGCTGGGAGCGTGTATTTTAGGCCTTTCCTTACATATTATAAGCAGGTAATTTTACTAAGGATTTGCAGATTTTCTCAGTGAGCTCAATTTCTGTGAATATTTGAAGAAATTAAATGATAAATGTTACATCTAAATGCTCATTATTTTGCTCAGGGCTTGATCCCCGAGTAAGGGCACATAAAGTAAGGTAAAGGGAACCCAGTTCAGTTTTCTGTATCGCAGCAGATTTGCTAGAGGTAGGATATGTATGTTATCCGGCCACACATGGGGAAGATATGGTTAGTAATTAGTGCAATTAGACCAAAAAGGTTGCTGGTCCAATTGCACTGATGGTGATCCCACTGACAGAAGCACAGGCTCAAACCATTTTTTGGTGGAGGTGGAGGGGAACACATTCAGCAATTGATTTAAAAGGCTTTGTATGAGAAAAAATAAAAATAATATGTTAAAATCATAAAAAATGATTGTTTAGCATTGTGGGTTAGAAAGTTATTAGAGAAATGAGTTAAGGCATATATAGGGAGATACAAGTCATATTTAGGAAAGAATAATGGCTATGTTGCTGGATTTTCCATTGATCAGGTCACTAAATGGTCACTATACATACATTTGTGCTGTTTGATTGTGCTTGGTACAGGGAAATAACTCTGCTGCCAATGCTTTATGGTATCTCTGTAACGGTTATCAGAAAACTGGGAAAGGGGCGTCGCTCATGCCATGTAACCCAAAGTGATTAATAACATTTTCCACCACATTTTCTGGAAAAAAGTAATAATCTAGCCTGCCCAGTGTCATTGTGCAAACATAAAATAAATCAATCTAAGCTGTGGCTTGTGAAATGTAATTGTACATACCTGTACATGTTCATTTTCCTAAACTTGGCATCACAGCTTATTAACATCATCATTTCTTATTTCTGATCAGAAAGAAATCTAAGAATTTAGCAGAAGACAAAGTAGTCATTCCGGGGACCACAGACCTTTCACAAAAGGAAAAAGAGAAAGAACCTCCCACTTTAGATAATGGAAACAAGTAAGTATTCCAAGCATTGTGTTTTTTTAGTAATGGTATTGCACACATATATATTTTAGACTATATTTATCTTCAAGAGCATGTTATGCTTTTCTCATAAGCTGGTTGGCACTTACTGGCTGAAAATTATAGGACATAGGAAGAGTACATCCAGTCCAGCCTGGCCTTGCAGGGTAACTGTATAATAAACTGTAGGAAGTCAGAACAAGCGGCACCTAATTCAGTGGTCCCCAGACCACTTTGAGGTACAAAATTTGATGTGGGACCCCCTTAGCTCATAGCAATATTTTGAAGATATATACAGTATATGCTATGCATCCATTGTTCCTAAAATATCCAGGACAGCAAATAAGGGATGATCTACAGTCTCATCCTAAATTACCCTTAAGGCACAAGGGAAGGTATAGTCAGGCACAGGTTTGCCATTTCTTACCACTTAGTAGTCCCTCCCCAACTCTACGTAATCTGTAAGAAATCGGCACATGGGCTGATATTAGAACAGGGCCTGGTGGACATAACATTGTCTGGCTCCAGCTTGGATAATTAGTAAGAATGGGGATAACTTTGTGTGACAGTTAGTGACTTTTCTGTGTGATATGGGTAAATACAATATAGTGTCAGGGACTGCAATATAGCTGTCTATTGGTAGGGTACTTATCTGCTATCTTTCCTTAGCTTCTAGCATACAAACAGATATTCTCTAACTGGTCTTTAGACTGGAACCCACATCCATGGTTTCTATGCTTCCCCAGAGGAGCCAGCCCCACAGTTTGGTACCCATTGACCTACTCTGTAGGTGAGACTGCAATTCTCCCCATTCACATGCAGTAGTGATAGGCAGGTTGAGCTGCAACACATGGGACCTGTGGGTAGACGTCAGGGCAGGCAGCAAATCAGTGGAGTCAAGATCAAGCATGGAGTAAAAATATCAAGAAAGCAACCAGGTACCAGGCTTGCACACAGAACTCTATACACAGAGCCAGCTTGGGCAATGTGAGTGTATTTATTTGTGGTCCATCAAACCAATGCGCGATGCAGTTCTGTGCTCCAAAATGCATTCTGGCCAAGTGACAGCTTACTAAGTGCACGTGTGCAGAGAGAATTAGTTTGCACACGTTCTCAACTAAGAACACAAATTTGCTCCAGAGTAGTTACAAATAGTAACCAATTAGCTTTACTTACTCTGTCCTACGTTGAATACTAAAAAAGTCTTCGGTAGGTTGCCATGGGTTACTGAAGTTCCTCCCATTGTCAATGTACATGGTATGTTTGTGCTGGTGGCTGATACCCACTCGTGTTCTTTTTGCTCATTAGTATCTTCCCTTTTGTGGCAGTCACGTATGCACGAGGCCCTGTGCCTGGGTGCCATCCACTCTTGGTCAAACAATTCCTTGCATTGGCTTTGCATTAACTGAATCTTTTCTACCAAGAATTTCCTTAAATCCATATGTTTCTTTCAGCAATAACACACTGATATCCGGGGGGGGGGGGGGGGGGGGTTGAAAGTGGAAGATGCTACGTTGGTGACAGTAAAACACAAGCTGACAGATCATTACCGAGGCATAACTCGTACACTGAAAGCCCATGACAGAACTGGGTCACTGCCTGTTGGTTTGTTACAGTTCAAAAGGCAGATTTTCCAGATCAGTAATGAGGGCGCAATCAGTACCTGAAATGAATGTGACTCAGGGGTGTAACTACAGAGGAAGCAGACCCTGCGGCTGCAGGGGGGGCCCAGGAGTGTAAGGGGTTCAATAAGGCCAATGTTTTGGGGCCCTAAATTGAATTTGCTGTGGGGCCCAGTAACATCTAGTTATGCCAATGATTGTCTTATTCTTTCATGGACCCTTCTATTCCAATAACTTACATGGGAAGGGAGATGGATAACCCTGTGCACGGCTTAATTATACAAGAAAAAAAAAAGTACTGAAATGGAAAATATACCCTTCCCCCTTTTAACATGAGCTCATTTAGTTGAACTTGTGTAGAAAAGGTGCATAAACACTATCTGAACTTCCAGATATACAGTAAATATAAATGTTTTTCTTCTACACAAACATCCAACCAACACAACCAAGATACTCATACAAGTAATTTCCCAACATCCCTAAGACACACAATGTGATGCAACCCCACCCTTATGGATTCTGGGACTTGGTCCCTCTGCTTTTTAGAGAATAAATGCACCCTACTATGGAAACAAGAGAAGGGTGAGGTTGCATTACTGTATAAGAGGAGGAGATAGACTATCATGGTCTCATTTCAATCTGTGAATCTGTGAAACTAAAATATATGTACAAATAAATTTGTAAATGAACATGTACGTTACCAGTGCAGCTAGCATCTCGAAGATATTCTCACGGTTTTTTTCTAAGTAGTATGGCAACCCTAAAACCTGATTTCCTGGGGGTGACAATTTTTTTCCCATAATTTCTTGTTAATTTCTTGTTAACAGTACTGTCACACCAAATGCCTGTTTCTATTTGCTAAAATAAAGTCAAATGTAGCCAAGCCTTGTCTGATATTTTCTGGCATGGATTTATAATGGAAACCTTTGATTGCAGGGGTGCAGAGGTGAAAAAACTGGAGGCTGATGAGAAAGGAAAAGAGGAGCCACATGGAGATGATAGGAAAGAACCTCAGGAAGAAGCAGACAAAGAGAAGTAATTGCCTTATGTTCTCTCTTTACCAAGAGAACCTTTGGAAGTGGGCGCTCATGGCATGGCTGTTAGCCGTACGGCACTCCCAAGGGTATTGCACACATTTGATTGGCCAGTTCTTTGTGGGACTTATGTTACTACTTAAAGAACAATACAAGAGATTGTGAGACATCAAAAAATGGAAGAAAATGAGAAAATCAATGAAAATGATCTGTAGCTGAAGCAACTTGTAATCCCTAGGGTCTGGTATGGCACCTTTCATGAACAGCAGCCTAGCGTTACGGCCCACAGACTCATGGTTACCAGTAAGGCTTCTCCGTGGCACACCTACACATCATGTTTGTGACATTACACATGTCTTTCACCCAGGGCACAGGGTGGGTAAGAACAACACACAACCAGACGGGGTGGTTCCAAAGTGCTCATTGTGGAAGCAGTGCAGCAATCCATTGCTAGAAGGAGTAGGTTTTGGGGGGAACTGTGTGGGAAGCAGGTGGTTGCACCATGGTTGCTGCCTGCTCTCCTGATGGGGTCCCAGTAGATGTGCGTTCCCACCGCCAGATAAATGCATCCCACTTCTACTGAGTAAAAACACCTCTGGCTTTCCTCCTCCATATGATATACTGCTGGGTTATAATCCAAGTAGCTACGAGTCCTACTTATATGTATTTACATTTACCAGATCCCCATCAGAAGAGACCACCAGTCCTGCAACAGAGGAGCCAGCGAAAGACGCGACCACAGCGGATGATCAGGGCGGTGGGCCAGTGGAAACAGTGTAAGTTCTAAATGTTGGTTCTTGCTGTGTTCCAATACTGGAGTACTGGGCGACTGGGGTGCATCCAATACTGGAGTACTGGG
Organism: Xenopus tropicalis; assembly: GCF_000004195.4. Lineage (NCBI taxonomy): Eukaryota > Metazoa > Chordata > Amphibia > Anura > Pipidae > Xenopus > Xenopus tropicalis. The sequence goes on along the minus strand of NC_030681.2, from coordinate 33,716,292 downwards.
CGACTGGGGTGCATCCAATACTGGAGTACTGGGCGACTGGGGTGCATCCAATATTCGGGTACTGGGCGACTGGGGTGCATCCAATACTGGGGTACTGGGCGACTGGGGTGCATTCAATATTCGGGTACTGGGCGACTGGGGTGCATCCAATATTCGGGTACTGGGCGACTGGGGTGCATCCAATACTGGGGTACTGGGCGACTGGGGTGCATTCAATATTCGGGTACTGGGCGACTGGGGTGCATCCAATACTGGGGTACTGGGCGACTGGGGTGCATCCAATATTCGGGTACTGGGCGACTGGGGTGCATCCAATACTCGGGTAATGGGCGACTGGGGTGCATCCAATATTCGGGTACTGGGCAACTGGGGTGCATCCAATACTTGGGTACTGGGCGACTGGGGTGCATCCAATATTCGGGTACTGGGCGACTGGGGTGCATCCAATACTCGGGTACTGGGCGACTGGGGTGCATCCAATATTTGGGTACTGGGCGACTGGGGTGCATCCAATATCCGGGTACTGGGCGACTGGGGTGCATCCAATACTCGGGTACTGGGCGACTGGGGTGCATCCAATATTCGGGTACTGGGCAACTGGGGTGCATCCAATATTCGGGTACTGGGCAACTGGGGTGCATCCAATACTCGGGTACTGGGCAACTGGGGTGCATCCAATACTCGGGTACTGGGCAACTGGGGTGCATCCAATATTCGGGTACTGGGCAACTGGGGTGCATCCAATACTCAGGTACTGGGCAACTGGGGTGCATCCAATACTCGGGTACTGGGCAACTGGGGTGCATCCAATACTCAGGTAGTGGGCAACTGGGGTGCATAAGATTTTAGCTGTTAAATCTCCTGTAGTTTGGCGCCCAAAGAGGGAAACAACATTGAAAGACCCTGGGGGGTCACACACCCATCTAAATCCAAAATGGTGTGAGTGCTGGGTGGGACAGAACTGCAATAGAAGTGGCGTCAAAATACAGTTCAAAGGTAACAAGAGGGTTGGCTGCCAAGAAGAAACTCCCTGAGCAGAGCAATGGGCTGGGCTGCACTTTTGGCCCTTTGGGCAGCCTCAAAATTACCCCCGTATTCTGTTTTTATAGTTTGTTCTGCACTACACAAAGGTAATATATAGAGATGTCTGGTTTGTTTTTCGTTTTTAGCCCTGCTAAAGAAAGTGAAGCTGGCGGGGAAGCAGCAGCCCCCAGCCCTGAAACTGAACATGACAAAGCGACAGGAACGACAGCCCCTGAGGTAAAATATTATTATGTGGATACGGAGTAAAGAACTGATATAATTATTATATAAATAGCAAGTGAGTGGCTTGTGCCTTTAAACACATGGGGGCATATTTATTATAGTGTGTAAGTCAATGTCATCAGTGATGCTGCCCATAGCAACCAATCAGATCTTTGCTTTTGTTTTCTAACTTGTAGGTGAATGTTCAAATCTAATTGCTGATTGGTTGGAATAGGCAGCATCACTGGTAATGAATTTGTTATGAAATATGGGGATTACATGCCCATGTTGGGCCTCAAAGGGGACTTGAAATTAATAAGGCTGAAAACCCCTGCTCCAGGCCCAAAAAGTTGCTCATAACTGGCTAAAAACAAAACATTACTTACATACACTATACATACTCCAGAGACAATCTAATCTAATGAGATGAAGGACTGGCCAGAATAATGGTGTTATAAATACAAAATGCAAATAGTAGGATTAAAGGAACAGTAACACCAAACCTGAAAGTGCTTTCTATGCATTTAAATATAAAGTACAGTTACTCTGCACTGGTAACAAATCTGTTTGCTTCAGAAACACTTCTATAGTTTATATCAGGGCTGTCCCCCCGAGGGATTTCTATGGCTCCGAGTCTGCTCAAAGGCCCCATAGGCTTCACTGTATAACATCATTATTTTTATATATTTCAGCCCTCAAACATGCTATGAGAAATAACTGGCCCACTACATGTCATAAGTTGGACAGCATTGCTTTATATAATGTAGCCGGGGGGGGCAGTCATTCAGTCTGAATAGGCTGATTCTCGGCCTGCAGCGAAGGAGCAGCCCCTACAGTCTGAATAGCCTACCCCTGCGCCTGGGCCAACATACCGGCTCCGTGTGCTTGCACGCAGGCCGACACGGGGGTGCAGTGACAGTTGCTCAGGGTGCAGTTACAGAAGTAGGCTCCTGCGCTTATCTGCAGGCAGAGATTTCGGCTCTGAAATACAAATATGCGTTTCACTGCGAAATCCACTTTGTGTTTATCCGTTTGTCAGCAGGCCAAGTGTGGCATTAGCTTAAGGGAACTTGTACATAGGGAAAAGTGCTGCATTTGTTTTCCCACCGGTCGATTTACATTATTACTTGTGGGAAAGCATTTTGGGGAAATAGGCCACCCCACGGTAGCAGAGATTTATTTATTGCAGGTGAGTAATCATTAAAGTACCCTAAAGCCACCAGTTAGACCAGTGCTGTCCAACTGGCAGCCCGCGACCCCCCTCTGTGTGGCCCCCCACCTGTCTGGCTGCTTTGATGGTTAACTCTTGTATAAGCTTTAAATGGTATCAGTACTGTGATTAACTGCCCCCCTGCATGGCTCTCACCTCAGATTCAGGCTGTAATCCCCCTGTATTGTTTAAACATGTAATCCTCTGTACTGTTCACACCTTTTAATCTATGCATTGTTTACCCCCTGCAGTGTTTACACCTCAGGCTGTAATCACCCATATTGTTCGTCTGTTCACACCTCAGACATTGTATGTACTGCCTGAACTATGCTGCCTGTGTGTAGGCAGCATAGGGTAGGCAGAGTATGGCACAAACAGGCAGCATAGGACAGGGAGGGTATTGAACACACAGGCAGGGTAGGGCAGAGTATGGCACACATAGGCAGGGTAGGGCAGAGTATGGCACACATAGGCAGGGTAGGGCAGAGTATGGCACACATAGGCAGGGTAGGGCAGGCAGAGTATGGCACACACAGGCAGGGTAGGGCAGAGTATGGCACACATAGGCAGGGTAGGGCAGGCAGAGTATGGCACACACAGGCAGGGTAGGGCAGAGTATGGCACACACAGGCAGGGTAGGGCAGAGTATGGCACACACAGGCAGCATATGGCAGGTAGAGTATGGCACACAGGCAGGGAAGGGCAGAGTATGGCACACACAGGCAGCATATGGCAGTCAGAGTATGGCACACACAGGCAGGGTAGGACAGGCAGAGTGATGTGTGCTGTACTCTTTCTTCCCTATGCTGCCTGTGGGAGGTGAACCTGGCAGGGGTTTGTTCTGGGAGTTTGTTAGCAGTTGGAAATGGCCATTAAATGGTCCCTAAGGTGTGTAATTATGTACTGGGGGTTGCTCTGCTATCCACAGGGGAGGAGAAGTCATATGGATTTTAGGGTGTATGACATAATATAATTCTTTCACATATGAATGATGGTTGATATCCCTGCAGTGAGGACCAAGCATTTGGGTTTTTGCTGCTCTACCACCATTGTGATAAAATGGGTATGGTTTGAAGTGGGTGTGGTTTAAAAGGGGGAGTGGCTTCCATTAGCGGCCCTCCACCATGTATGCGTGAGAAATTCCGGCCCTCGGCTCCGCAGAAGTTGGACAGCACTGAGTTAGACAATGGGTTTAGTTCTAACACAGGGCAGTAAACAGGGGCCAGATCCTAGTCATGGCTCTGTACAGGACTACATACTGAAACCTCATAAAATTGGAGATTTGTTGCCAGAAATAGTTTATCTGTAGGGGCTGGATGTACAAACCTAAATGTAAATACAATATTTTCACTTTTTAATGTTACCAGTGCTTTAACTTTTGTTTCTGATATCAAAATTCTTACTCTGTCTTCTAGACTTCTCAGGCAGCCGAGACACAGAAAGATAAGGAAGAGGAAGGAAAAATGCTTTCTACCACTGCTACATTTCTGGATGATGAGTAGAGAACTGCAGCCTGACAGAAGAATAAGTATCTGGCTTTTACACACACACACACACAGTCAGGCACAAAAGTGCAACCTCCCGCCCTGTTATAAATAAGAATGTGACTACGCTGCCCATTTATGCCGGATCAGTGACCATTCCTCCGTGCCGCTTGCCCCACGCAGTACTGCCCAGCGCTCTCTGGTTCTGCTTATTGCACTCCGTTCTGCTAATTCCTGCTGTATCTATTTCTGTCTTTCCTTCACTTTATTCTTATTTGCTCCTCACTGGGAGTCTTTTAGTATTGGTGTTAGAATGGATTATCTATGCTTCTCCTCCCGTAAGTGTCTGATAAATACTTTCTAAGGCTTTCATAGTGCCTAGAATAAAGCCCATTACATTCTGGTGCCTCCGTCCCTGCCTGGCAGATTTCAAAAGGAATTCAACTAAAATATCATCCTGGGAAACCGTTCTACGGTGTAGAAGACTCAGTATACATACAGCTGACAGAACTGTACCCCCTGTTGAGACTAAATGACTTGCTGTTACGCATTGCCTACCTTATCCTTGTTTGCTATAAACATATACAAATATGTTATTGATGATATATTCTGTATTTATAGTATCAAGCACGACCCTGCTCACTGGTAAATTCACTTCAATTTCCCTATGGATCAGTGCATCTTTTAGACAATGCTGCAGGGCACATCATTAAAGGAGAAGTAAGGGATAATGTAATCCCTTAATAAATAATAAACATTTTTGCAATGATCCGAAAAGTTATTTGTTAAATGTCCCTTTCTGTTCTCCACAATGCTTATCGTGGCTACATGATGCAGCTGTAGTTAGCTTTCTTCCTCCCCACAATGCCTTGCATATGCTGACTAAGTGCCTTTTAGGGAAGCGAGTACTATTCTGGGTGCCTTTTCCCTACAGCTGGTTGGTGTTGCCTGGGGATTAGTAAAACCCACACCCTCCCTCGTCAGTAGAGCAAAGGATGACTAAGCCCCCTATTCACAGGGCCCCCGTCCCCCAACTTCCCCTAAGGTGTGACACCTACCATAGGGTTTATGCTTTTCCTATACCGAGAATCTAGGCCATGGATCCCACTGCGTGAAGGTGAAGTCCAAAAAGGAAGAATTATGTAATCACCAACCTTATATAAATTAGAGAATGCCCATAACTCCCTGGGCCAATCAGGATACATCCCTCCCCACAGGCCATTACTCAGTATGCCAGGTTATCTCTACATCCTGGAATTCGCTCCCACAAACCATCAGACTTTCTCCCAATCTCTCTGCCTTCAAGAGATCTCTAAAAACACATTTATTTAGAGAATCTTACCCTAATCTTGTTTAAAATAACCTCAGTGTGCCGCTAAAAGCAATACCCTGTGCCACACCTCTCACAACTCTGGTCATGCCCATTCCCACACCTTGTGTCTAAACCTTTCTCATTGTAGATTGTAAGCTCTTTTGGGCAGGGCCCTCCTCAGCTCTTTTATTGGTTATTGATTGCTTTATATGTTACTCTGTATGTCCAATGTATGAAACCCACTTATTGTACAGCGCTGCGGAATATGTTGGTGCTTTATAAATAAATGTTAATAATACATCCCTTATACTTGCATTGCTTAGCTTCTCAGCTAAAAAAAAAAAAAAATCACAGCTCAGTGCAAACTGTTGGGGTCCCCATGGTTGCTGAATAATTCATCTATGCTGCATCCTTCACAGTCATTCGTTCCACAATCCAGTTTGTAAGTAAAAGCCATTGTAGCAATCACTTCAGAACTTGATCAGTTCATTCATTGCCTGCTTGCATTCCCTAGACACGATTAATATGTGACTTTAGGCCTTGATTAGAGCTGTTAAGCCGAAGGTCAGGTATAAGCAGTCTAAAACTGTTGATATCTTAAAAAACACTGATTTAAATTATCCGCTGAAGGAAACGGATGCAGACAAAAATGAAAAGTCATCACAATTAGTTTAATGAAGTGCACAGAATAGCGTTCAATCATGTCAATAAAATAAAACAATTATTATTTTTAGTTTTTTTTTCTTTTTTACATCAAGTGTGCTTTATTTCCTCCACAGGTATTCTGTTAAATAAAGCACCATATATACTGCCAGGCCACAGCTAGAGAGGATTCTTTACAGAATCAAATTTCTTGTGGTTTAGTACAAGTAAACTTAATTTTGATAATAAGAACCACAGCGATCTGAGGCAATCTGCCTCTATTATAAGGTACAAAACTGGCACAGAGGACACTATATTATACACGGTAAAAAGGACAAGTTTAAATTACATCATGTTGGGCAAGGGGGGGCTCGATCCCCCCCATTTCCAGGCGGCCATATTAAATGAAAGCCACTACAGTAAACCTGAATTACATAAAACATATCCATTATGATTGCCCTTTACAAATAGTACTGTAGATGCAGGTCTGGTTTCTGGGGTTCTGCTTGAGAATAAAGCGTGTCAATTTATCTTGCCATTCAAGCAGAAAGCACTTGACAAACTGAAGCACAAAACAGAAATAAATTGCAAAACTTGTATACAAACAGCTTTAAAAAAAAAAAACAAAGAAAATAAAACCAAAAAGAAAAACAAAAAAAGACTTAAAAGCAGACATGCTACCACTAATGTCAAGAAGCAGCTTTGTTTTCTTTTCCTGATATCCTTGAGACCACAAGAATAGTGGACTCAATGGTCCTGCACAAGGTGTCTAAAATGTCGTTTTGTTGTACATGACTAAAAAGTCCCCTGGAATGGTCACAATTGAGAGAAAGGCTTAGATCTGGATCGTTAGAGGACAACGTTTGAGCATCACAGCTCCTCAGATCTGCTAAGTCAGCCAGCACTGCGGAAATGGAGGTGGAAGGAAGCTCATTGTCTTCGTCAGTCACCGTAGCGTCCTTGGGACTCTGAAGGTCCTTCATTTCCTTGCTATCTTCAAATTTACTGCTGCTGCCAGTTTGGTCTTCCACTTGCTGCGGCCTTGAAGACAGCATTAGATCTTCTGAGAAGGAAGAGGAGACTTCTATTCTGAATTCCTTAGAAGAGCTATTTTCAGGGGAAGGTGGATCTTGCTCAGTTCCTGGATCAATGATGGAAGAGTCCCTTGTTTCGTTGTCTGATGTGCTTGTTGGGGTGGAAACTTCTCGGTCGTTCTTAAGATCACTGATGCAGCTATCGACCATATGCTCCTCATCGCTGCTAACCCGTCTCCTTTTCACTGGAGTAGCACCTTCATCATCTACAAAACATGTCATTGGAACGTTTAGTAAATGGACCTAAGCATAATGCAGCAACATGGCATACAGGGAGGACTGTGAAGCTGAAGAGGAGAACACCCTGTGGTCATTCATATAAACAAGCAAGGAAAGCAAGCCACCATCACTCCCCCCTGTATTGTGGCTGCAACTTTTCAGAAAAGTGTCTGCAACAAAACGCCAAGATTATTCCGAGGACAATATAACGCTGGGCAGTTTAGAGCAGGTATTGTCCTTTAGGAATCAGCAGCAATATCTACAGGATGTGCTTGGTTTATGGGTTGGGGAAGCAACTATTCCAAGGCAACAAATGCTTTAGGAACCTCTTCTGTTAACAAAAAACAAATCTCACACAGATGCAATTCTTCAGATCAATCACATTTTTTTGCGATCATCATCCCTTAAAACAATCACAAGGACAAGTCAACCCAAAAAAAAATTTCTTGCCTAATAAAAGAAAGCAAAATTCTAAGCAACTTTGCAATATACATTCATGACATATTTGTAATGGTTTTTGACTTATTTGTATATATAACTGCTATTAGAAGTGGGGTTTGTCTGTTCTTTTCTATTCTCTGCCCTGGGGGCTCAGGCTGTTGAAACAATGTAACCCAAGGCAGCAGCCTGACAGACCTGACTTGCTGGAGGAGACAGCATTTGCTGAACTCCTGGTTGCTGCAAAGGTCAACTTTCAGTAGCAATTACATTTACAAATAACTTTTAAAGCACTGAAAAATTTTAATAAGTTCATATTGGAACGTTGCTTATAATTATGTTTTCTTTTATTAGCAGACACAAAGTTTTGGGGTTGTCCCGTCCTTTAAACACTTTCATTAAACACTATACAGCACACAGGTAATTCCTGGAGATGCTGCCAGTGCACAGAGGAGCTGGAGCAGCACAAGATGTCACCCACCAACCCCCTGCAGTGCTTCTCTTCGTTTCAGAACCAGGTCCAGCATTTAGGTGGTACCCAGTGGTGAAATTCAGTATGGGGGAGGGAGGCCTATGGAAGGAAGCCATGGTTGACTTTTGTTGTTCTTTAACTTAGAAAATGCGTCCATGACAACCCCAGAGATTAGTCTCCCATAACTGCAATTCTTGGGCTTACTCTGGCAGAATCTTCAGTCTGCCATTATATTTGGAAGGGGGGCCACTTAGAGAGGCCAAAGTTTTCATTCTTCTTTAAAAGCATAGGCAAACTGTAGTCCCAGGGTACTAAAATACTGTTTTCATATGGTGGAATGAGGATCTGAGCATGGCCATGCAGTCTCAGTTTCAGTGTATACAATCAGGGCGCAATACTGTATGCAGAATTTTCTAAAACATTGTGGGGTTCAAGTGCTTTATTGAAAAAGAAAAAGCTTTATTGACAAACTTTATACAAACAATAAAAATGTTTTTTTATTGTTTGTATAAAGTTTGTCAATAAAGCTTTTTCTTCAGTCTCCTTTTCTCACCCTGTCAATAGCCAATAACCCAGTAGAGGCTAGGGGTAAAGTTGGAGCCAAACCAATAAAACTAACCTTTAGTTTTACCTTCTTTGGCTTCTTGCTCTTGTAATGAGTTTCTCTGTTGCTGACAGGCTCTGCATTTGCTCAGGAGTTCTTGCAGAGTCGGGATTAAGGCTGTGTTAAGCTGTTTGGGAGTGTGGACCGAAAGGAGCAGAGCGAGTGCTCGAAGATCCTGCAAGAACATTAATGAGTAGGATACAATAAGTAATAAGCTTAAAAGGATACATAGTATTGCTACATTTCACATTTCACATTTCATTAAATACCAGAGATTTTAAAAATAATTAGAATTCCTTTGAAGCCTGTTTGTAACATGACTTCTCCGGAGGACAGTTACAGCGATAACACGGCTTCTACTGTCTGTTATGGAACCCATAGCAACCAATCACATATTAGCAGTAGGATTATTGCTATAGCAACAGCATATTTTGTGCCCAGAGAAATTATAACCTTCATCCTAGAGCATGTGTGTCAAACTCAAGGCCCGCGGGCCACATCCGGCCTGGTGTGTAATTATATGCGGCTCGCAAAATCATTTCATACATTATTGGTTGTGAATAACACGCCAAGAAGAAGTGGTCAGAATAGGGATCCATAAAACCAGGAAGCTCTGCAGAAGTGACGCTGCGGCACGGAACCAGTGTTTCTTTCCACTTCTATTTCAAGTAAGTTCCTGGCCGGGGATTTAGTTTCATATTGTGTAGCTCCCCTGAGGGCTCTATTCGCACGAGCAAAGTAGCGTCAGAGAGCGTTTTGCACTATTGCACTTTGGAGGATCATACCTTCTTTCTAGTAGTCTCCTCTCACCCAGACCCTATTAATATACTTGAGTCTAATATCATTAAGGGATGATCTATATAACTATGGGCAGTGGTGTGTGTATATATATATATATATATATATATATATATATATATATATATAATTATTGCACAGTATTGCTGAAAAGTACAAAGTTTTAAAAGTTTAGTTTTAGTGTGTTCAATAAATGTTTATCCTGTTCGGCCCGCGACCTAAAGTGTGCTTTGGATTTTGGCACCCTGTGCAATTGAGTTTGAAACTCCTGTCCTAGAGGATATGTTAAAGCAATTTAAAACAAAACTTACCCCATTTAAAGTGCTGCTTGCTTTGGAAATATCAACTCTGTTGCCGAAATCTGATTCGACGTTTTGATACTGATTGATGAGGTTTGTAATTATTGTATTCATAAGGTTTGCGCAGTTCGTTTCGGAGAACACTTGACTTTGAACCTAGGAGAAAACACAAACGTTATCATCAGAGACACAAGCCCGGATTGTCCAATATCAGAACTCAAATCCATACACGTACCTTTCCAAGGAAATGGGTTAAGAATGTGTAGACGATGCTGTTATTGAGGAAAAGTCTTTCATCCATTAAAATGCATTTAATATACTCGGCAAAAACTGGATCTTCACACAGCAGTTTTGTGCAGCTTTTAGCCATTGCCGACTTTCGGGAAAACAAAAAACAGGGCTGTTAGCGTTCATGCAATAAAAGTACTGTTCGTGGGCAAATTTCAGCTATAATGTAATCTACTTTAGGACCAAAAACACACTGCAGATGAAGAGCGTTTAATGCAAGGTCACTATCATAAGTCTGTCCCACGTTATTAAAACAACAGAACAGAGAACAACTGTCAGTTGAAAAATCCCCCACCGGTCCCCTATCTGTTATTCTGCAATAAGCTGAGGGCCCATGGGGAGAAGAGATTTAATCACGGGCGACAAATCTCCCCGAAATGCCTCTCCAAGGACAACAAGTAGATTACTAGTGGAAAGGGCATACGCATCTCTTTGTTTTTCTGAAGTAGCAAGTTTCTTCCTGCAGGCAACTCAGCACGACCTCAGAAAACAAAGTATATAACGAGTATACCTTTCCACCAGCAATTCCCTTTATTGCCAGTGGAAAGGCATTTCAGAGAGATTAGTTGCCTGTAGTTGCCAAGAACCGTGGACGACTAATCTCACCGTGGGCCCTTAAAGAGCCGGTCATGAGTTTTATGGTGTAGTTTTTTTTATTATTAAATTACACTGTGCACATTGCAAATAATTCACTCTACCATTTAACATTCTATTCTTGAACCAATAAACATATTTTTTAGCTGTAATATTGGTGTGTAGGCGCCATCTCAGTTCATCTCAGTAAATGGGACCCAAGGTCCTTTTCTCATGTTCCATATTTTCTTGTAAACTCAATAAAACATTTCAGTTTATAAAAGAAAAAATAAACTACACCAGGCCCCATCTGCTTATTTAAATGCAGCAATTAAGTCTAGTTTAATCAGTGCCATAGACACAGAATGTGTATTGCTTGGATACATCTGTGCAAATACAGCAGATTGCAGAAGGGTAACAGATTTATTTGCACCAAGTCACGCCTGTGTCACTTCTATATCAGGCACCTGTGAGCCTGAGGCTATTTATTAGCGTTGGCAGCAGCTTACACATTTTAGAAATACATAACACACAGTTAATATCGGTTTTAATACACACTGCTCTCTACCTGAGTTTGGCACAGCTCCGTCCAGAGCTTGGGAAATAATGCAAGATGCAGGGAGAGTCCTTCATATGCAATTAAGACACCTAAAAGAAAAAGATTTTAGAAAATGTGCACTTGCAACACAAAAGCCTGCACAAAATGCTAACAGTGGCCCTGTACCAAGGTGAGAACCTTCCCTCAGGCGGCAGGGAGCAGCCAGTTACCATTGCACCAAACAGCCACCTCTGGTAACTTTCAGAGCCAAATTAGCGTCCTCTGTACTAGTGATGCAACCCCTCTGGACCTGTACCGATTCTAATGTTTTAAGCACAGAGCGGGAGAGAGTGAGATTCCTTTACATCGTGGGAACCAACTTCATCATCTGGACTGCACTTAGGCTCTGGTATTCTTCTTAAACATGAGTTCTGGCATATTGGATACTTTATTTAAACTGGGAAAAAAGGGAGGTGCCACCCTCATGTCACTACACTACATAAAGAATGTAGAGCTACAGATGAACAAGCAGTGGTACAGACTGACAGTTATGCACCCAAAACAGTTACAAATTATGAATGGGGTCTTTAAGAGATGGCACTTACTTAGCTTAATTAGAGTTTCTGTAAACTTTTCGCAGTTGATGGCAACGCGGCAGAGCAGATGAATAAACTGATGGTAGGAAGAAAGGTAATCTAGCAGCATGCGATCATATACATCATCTTTACCCTAGAAATGGCACAGAAAACATGACATTCATCTGAAAAGTCCCTGTGTTTCACAACTAAGAATATTAGGCTAATGTTACCCATGGCTGATTCTCTGCCTGTGGATAAGCCTGCAAGCGGGGGCCATTGCGTCAGCCTGGGTGAGACAGGGAGTGGATTTTGGCGTGAAATGCATACTTGCATGTTTCTGTGCTGAAATCCACTCTATGTGCCTGCACCCAGGCCAACACAGTGGCTCCAGATGCAGTCACAAGATTAGGCTAATTCAAGCATAGGGGCTGATTCTCAGCCTGTGTTTATCCACATTCCTAGAATCAGCCCTGTGTGGCGTTAACTTAAAAGGGATCAATTAGACTATGAAAAAAAAACACGATATGTGGCTTTTCTGACAATGCGAAGACTTTTTGCAGAATATCCCTGGCCAATATGTTCAACCCAGTTTAAGTAATTTTTAGGCTACTGCCCCAAAGAACTGATCCTCTGCCTCTGGATAAAGAGACCAAGTATTAACCCTTACAGTAGACTCAGTTTTCTTCTGTGTACTGCTAGAGCCACTGTGTTGGCCTGCAAACAGAGTGGAGTTCAGTGCTTGAAAGGGACGAGTACACATTTCTGTGCCAAAATCCACTCCACTGCCTGCACCTTACCATCTAACAATCCAGTTCAGCCCATTGCTTGCCCCTCGCTACATGCCTGTATGGGTGTTGACCCTGCTTATTGGTCAACACACAGTTTATCATATCCCCTTGCTAAGGTTAGCATATAGAAGAGAAGAAGCAATTTGTTTTAATTTTCAACTAATATAATTAAGAGAATAAGGCACTGAAGCATTCCTTAATGCAAAGTTCTGCTTATATAAACATATACACACGCACACATTAAAGGAACAGTAACACCAAAAAATGAAAGTGTTTTAAAGTAATTAAAATATAATGTACAGTTGCCTTGCATTGGTGTTACAGAAACCCTACTATAGTTTATATAAACAAAGCTGCTGTGTAGCCATCGGGGCAGCCATTAAAGCTGGAAAAAAGGAGAAAGGGCACAGGTTACATAGCAGATAACCGATAAAGCCCCATTAAATTTTATGGAGCTTATCTATTATCTGCTATGTAACCTGTGCCTTTTCTTCTTTTTTCAGCTTGAATGGCTGCCCCGTAACTACACAGCAGCTTCTTTATATAAACTATAGTAGTGTTTCTGTAGCAAACATACAGCTGTTACCAGAGCAGGGCAACAGTACTGTTTCTTTAAGCTTTTGACCATTCCATAAATAAGTGGATACATGTTTATATCAATGAGATATTCCCATTAAGTATTCCACCATTAATGAACTATAAAATGTTTGCTTCAATCATTCTTATTTTAATTCTCAAGCCAATCAATATTTACATGTTTAGGGTATATAAACTAACTGATACAATCACTTTACCTTATTGGATTCAACCATTGTGGGCAAGAGGCACATGTTCAGCTCAGGACGAGGTGGACGGATATTGCTTTTTGCTCCAATTAGTTTCATGTTCTCACGACAGGGGAAGTAGGGACCAAGCGACACTGAAATTAAACATCAGCCTTTGTTTTAGGCACAGTAAAAGGCAAAACTGAATATAATCTATATAAAAAAAGCTTTAGTTCCATTACTTACTTGGGATGTTACTGTGATGGTATGTACAATGATTGTGCTGTAGAAATGGGACCAGAGTGTGCAAAAAATCATGAGGGCTCAGCAGTACAAGTTCTTTCAGCACATCTAGAAAGCAATGGAAAAACATTATACATTATAACTCAGTAAGGGAGAAGTGGCTTCAAGGAAAAGTAGCATCATTGGTAAAAGATTTAAAAAAAAAAAAAAAAAAAAGAGGGGAAAAATATTGCTGTATACAGCACTTAAAAACAAAAGAATAAGAATAACAAAGGCTCACAAATAGAAAGCAAGGAAATGAAGCAGTACCTATGCAGGCATTTCTTAGTTCTGGGGGACTGTAGGAATTTAACAATGTTAGGAGCTTGTGTGCAAATTCGATTCTTTCTTGCCACTGAATCAAGGCCTGTTTAACGTCTGTGAAAAGCAAAAAAATAAATGTAAGCCACCCTGTCATAGAAATTAGCGTCTGCAATGACAGTCATAATGAATTACATAATGTTATACTGTTAGGGTGGCCATACAGGGGCAGATTTAAGCTGCTGATTAGGCCCTAGAGTTGACCGCTTATCTACCCACCGATGGGCCTGCAGATCTTAACCAGGCAGGTTTGGAAATTCCACCAGGTGAGGACCACAGCAGCACGGTGGTGCAGTTCTCTCCTGAAGAGTCTGTTATAATCAGACCATCGGCCTGGGGACAGAGCAGCTCAATTTGGCCAGTTTTTTTTTTTTTTTTCCGGCAGGCTTGGATCTGAATATGTATGGCCACTATAATGGGTGATATTAGAGCTGCTTCAATGGAAAGATATGGAGAGGGAAATGAAAACGACGACTAGAGATTCACAAGAAAAAGCCTTACCTTTTCTCTGCAGGTAGGGGCGGGTAGATTTAAGGACAGACAGAAATATAGACAAAAGTTCCACCAAGTCTCCAGTTACATGACAGGCTGTAGCCTCGTGATACATCATGTGCAAGGTGTTAAAGGACTGCAAACAGAAACAAATGGATTAGACAATTATATAAATATAAATTAAATAAGAGTGGGCTGTGTGTCCGGGGAGTAAAATGCACCTGAGATCTGTTTTTCCCCCCCTGGTAAAGAGCATGTCGCTCATTCCCTCAGCCATTTTCTTGTCCCCCAGTTGTGCTAAGGTTACCCCCTGTACCTGGTGACGGAGAGGAGTATAACAGGGGGAAAGGGAGCTGTATATGGAGGTGTGGTGCGGGAAATGCATAGGCGCAAGCAGAGCAATGCCGTGTCTGTAGGAGAAGACAATAGGGAGAAGGTGCCAAAAGTCTCTTGCAACTCCCGGGGTTCTGGATGACCCGAATGTGCTGAAAGCTTCCTCCCCCCCCACGCACGCATGCTCGCACACAGTGGGGGGGTGTAGCCCCAATGGTCCCGCTCCTCCTGTCTGCCCCATCACCAACGCGGTGCCACAGTCTGGTATGGTGCAGCCTTCCCAGAGAGGTGGGGGGGCTTCTCCAGACCATGGTACATGTCCCGCGGTGGGGGTTAACTCACTGAGTCAAGCACGCTGGCTCAGGTACCAACCCCAAACTAATTTGCCCACTACATGGAGAATACATGAATGAGCTGCTTAATGTTAAAAAACACTGCCTGTGGGACACAGGAGGAAAACAGCCCACAAAAAGCCCATTAATTTATAGCCCTGGAATTCCACCATTTAATGCAACAATTTAGTGACAAAATATATTGAGCTTACCTCTGTCATTAAGATTAATCCTCTGTTAAATACAACAAGCAATCTGTCTTCATCAGATTCCAGCAATATTCTAAAGGCACTGTAATACATGAAACACATTCACTTCTGTTAGTGCACAACTGAGAAGAATTAAAGGGGAAGTATACCCCCTGGTTCAACACAAGTGCAATGAATAGGGCTTTGTGCTAAGATTAGAATACCTCTTGCTTGTTTTATTTATAAATAAACCATGTTTGTGTCACTCCATTTCATGGTCAGGAATTAGAGTATACATAGACAAACTCTTGGAAAATGTATCTACCCACGTGTCACTTGATTATCTTTAGGTTCAGTATCAGGATGCTAAGCTCATGTTTATTCTTTAACTGAGCTAATGAAACATACAAATGTTTAACTTACTTTGGTAGCTACACATTAATAGAGTCTTGAGCAGAAATACATTTTGAAACTCTGACCCACAGCCCCTGACCCCAACACACATTTTAACCTGCTTAGATCTGCTACCCGACCCAACCCGCAACTGCCTCATCTGCAACCCACTGGACGTGCTGTTGCTGCACCAGGTACCCGACCCGCTTCAGGACTCTAATATAGAATACTAAACCAGAAACACCACCTAATATGTACAAACTGGTTTCTTTAGTAGAAATTCTTTTTGGAGTGCTTGTCAAAACTTCTAACCCAGCCAATGAAGAATATACAGTGCTGATATATAAAATCCAGCGCTAGAGAGGCTAATACTGCTGCTCTTCCTATTGGTTCAACTCACTCCTTCCTCTGTGCTTTCCTGTTCACTTTCCCCACTGTTCCTGAATAGTCTTGAATTGCTGACTTATTCCCTTCTGTTCTGCCCTTAGTGACAGCTTGCTGGATTCTCAAGCCCACAGTCTGTGGAGCTAGTGCCAATTAGCTGAAAGTAATCAGCGTGTGGTTGAGAAGAGATTGGCATAATGGAGTGTGTGTTTTATGAATGGTTGTGTATGTGTATGGTATGTGGTATGCATTGTGTGTAAATGTGAGTACAGGTGTGGGATCCATAATGCAGAAACCTGTTATCCTGAAAGTTCATAATTACAGGAAGGCCATCTCCCAAAGACTCATTATAACATTATAAGCAAAGAATTCACCTTTTTAAAAATGACTTTCTTTTTCTCTTCTTTAAGTACTTGTACTTAATCCCAACTGAGATATAATAAATCCTTATTGGAGGCAAAACAATCCTATTGGGTTTTATTAATATTTAAATGTTTTTTTTAGTAGATTTAACTTATGGAGATCCAAATTATGGAAAGATCCCTTATCCGGAAAACCCCAGGCCCCGCATCTGGATAAAAGGTTGCATACCTGTATTAGAGTAGTGTGATTATAGAGTAAGGGCTAACCCTGACAGCAAGCAGCATCAATTCTGCTTTAGTATCATTGAAGAACAAGCTATATACCTTATTAAAGTTGTCCAGCAGGAACGCCCATCTAAACAACGCAAATAGCAGCTGATAGTAGTTTTCTTAAACTGTTTTATATCTTCCAGTTCTTCCTCTCTCATATCTGGCCTCTGAGCTACAAAGAGCTGCATGAGGTTAAAAAGCTCTTCCACAGCCTGCACAAGAACACAGAAGTCAAGCAAAAGAAATGCATGTATAAAGATGCAAAAACTGCTCTATCTGGATGGTGGAATCAGAGGTGCCATAATCAGCTTGCCAATATAGTGTGTCTCTGTGTATATCAGCTTCATTGTGTATCAACATTAGCAAAGAAGAGTCATAAAAGTACATTGCCCACAGGTAGACTTCTAATACACTCTATGCTGCTATGTAATGTAAATCTAAATTGATTACTAATTGGTTTTGTATCCTGAATTTTTTTATATACACAGCACATTGGGGGTCCATCTCTAGGCTCAGATAACAGGGCTTAAAGGGAACATCTTTTGAGGAACAGATTTTACTTCTAAAGGGTACCTTGGGCCAGTACAAGATGCCCAAAACATCAGGTGCAGCATGTTATTCTTTGTTCTCTTCAATGTATTAACAAATATCCTTAACTACTATTGTAGATGCTTGATGGGATCCTTAGTGTAGGTGGTTATATTTTTGTACAACTTCTTCTTACTATCCTTTCACAAATTCAATCACACAAACAGATATATTTGTAAAGAAGAGCAGTCACAACACTAAATACACCACTGTCACTTACCGCTGGGTACTGGCTGGCATGCGGGGTGAGGTTTTTAAAGGCCCACTGAATGTTCTGGTGTGAGGCAAGCTGACGGGTAAAGGCAGGAGACTGCTCGCAGCACATCCGAAGAATGCCATAGTAAGCTGGCAGCATCCCGCGGTTAAACAGTACTACATCCTGGTCATCGTGGTCAGCCAGAATATAGTTAAAGGCGATATTTTTAGTCACCACGGGATTCTGAACAATAAGGCGTACATTTTCGGGGCAGTCCACGCAGACGTTGTACCAGAAGGAGAGCAAGGCTTGCTTGTTGTGGTTTGTAGCAATAGCTGGCTCAGACAGCTTGGGTTGGAAAAGATTCCACAGGTCCATAAAATATGTGGAAAACATGAGCTTTTCCGTTTTCGAGATCAAGCAATAAGTCATGAAGCTAAAGTAAGGAACCAACTTTGTTGTACCATGTGCAGCAGCATCAACATACAGTTTCGCTCTTGAAAGAAGGCCTAGAAGGGCATTGTATACTTGGTGAAGTACCACAGTTGTGTCTGGACTAAGGGGTAAATCTCTTGTGGGAATGTGAAGGGAACGGGTAGATCGGAACATCTGTCGGAACGAGTTGCTTGGAATTAGTGACACCAACAGGTAGGCTGCAGCTGTACAAAGAAACATGACACAATGAGCACCCTCTAGTTGCTCTATACTGGTTCATGTACATCTTTCTTAAAGGAAAACAGTTCTTGCAAAAGTAAGTTATTCAAATAACAAGTTATGTTAGCACACAGATAAAGTAGAAAACCCTACCCAGTAAAAACACAAGCCCATGAGCTACTAAAGGTAGCCATACATTATAAGACTTGCTCATTTGGCAAAATCACCACAAGCGGATCTTTCCCCAATATGCCCACCTAAGGTGGGCAATATTGGGATAATAATTTAGCTCTAAGGCCAAATGATTATATTACAACGACAGAGACAGGAGCAGTCGGAGCAAGGACTGCATAAATGAGACGATGCACTGACCCGACTAAAAAAGAAAAAAAAAATCAAACCTGCTCGATCAACACCTGGATGATTTTTGGCCACATATCAGCTGAGTAGTGTAACATAGTAAATTAGGTTGAAAAAAGACGTATGTCCATTATGTTCAACCATAATGCCTATAAATAACCTGCCTGCTAGCTGATCCAGAGGCAAAAAACCCCATCTAAAGCCTGTCTAATTTGCTCCAGAGGGGAAAAAAAATCCTTCCTAACTCCAAGATGGCAAACGGACCAGTTCCTGGATTAACTTGTACTAAGAGCTATTTCCAATAACCCTTCATTCCCTCACTAGCTAAGAAGCCATCCAGTTTATATCCTGAATTTACTGCACCAGCCTACAAGTTCAGCATGTATAACAGTATTGATTTAGGCCTTCAGTGTTGTCACAGATTTTCACTGCTAAAGGGCTGTTACTTGCCTTGGGCGAGTACAGAGTCCCAAAACCTAATATGCAGCATTTCTAGCCTACTTCTTTGTTAAGCTTTAGTTCCCCCCTTTAATGGTCAAATTGCATATTAGCTTTGCTGACTTCTAACATAGATTCAAGGAGCCCTATACATTTTTAAGAATGCAATATAGAGGTTACCGCATTAACCGTGACCACCACTACACCATTATCCCCCTTAATCAGGATACCAACCACTTGCATCCATTTTTGGAATTACTTTGGGTCGTTGGGAGTCAGCACAACCACACCACAGACAGAAATGTTGTTAAGAGTGGTGGTGATGACACAGTGCTGATTTTTGTTATCTTTATTAGCATATGTATCATACAGCTCCTATTACTTGGGACCAGCTGTATGATGACAAGTTACAAAACTAGGTAGTAACTACCAATATATCTCCCGCACCACAACTCCCGGGCAGTGCAAAAGTTTATAAGAAAAAATGCAATAATTAATTTCAGTTTCATCAAATCAACTTACAGGTTCTAACTCTGGGATAGTTGTGGGCAAGTAAGAACCGCTCCACCCAGTTCTCCATGTTCTGTAATACCCAGTTGTGTGCCAACTTGTTGCGAGGAGTCTGCACTGCCAGCCAATCCAGACATTGAGAAGGGTTGTATTCTATAACCTAAAATTATGATGGAAGATAAAAATAAATACAGTGCTACTATCTAACAAAACAAAAGCCAATACTTTTAAAGCATAGACTGAATGTAGTTGCTTTTACCACCCACAAATGCTACAGCATTCCCCACTCACCCTTACTACCAAACACCCTCTACTACAACTCTTGTGAATAGATTTCTCCCTTAATTGTGTTGCTAATTTTGTCATTTGCCCATAATTACACTATCAATTCGGTAATATATGTGGGACTATATTTTGCAGCATATAAAATATTCAAGCACATCAAATTTGCAGCTCATCAAAACCTTGGAAAAAGTTCCAGTAAACAACAGTACCCAACTGCTTGTGTGAATCTGTGCTCACTATAGTTTCATTTTACCTCCCATATCCTTTGTAAAATGTAGGAAGCAAAAGGTGGCATCCCAGGGGGACCTCCAGCAAACTCCATGATCATGGTTAGCAGCTTAAAGAAAGGGTTTGCAGCCTGCAACAAAAAGAGAAAGAGCATGTCAGCTATAGTCTACTAAAATATATATCAAAGACCTATTGTGTTTGTATGTCAATCTAAAGCATTAGTACTAGAAAACAATATAATTTATTTCGATTTTTTTTACAGGTAATGTGGAACTCGAGTTATCTTGTGCAGTAGTTTGATTAGCACACTGCAGAAATGTTATTAACTGGGCTGTATGTCAGAACATTTTTGGGATATAGGATTACCTGAAACACTGCAAGTTGTGAACGTTGGCCATGCATATAAATGTACTTATTAATCCAACCAAAACATGCCAAATCCAAAAACAGAGGCACTTCTTTAATAAAGGTGGCCATACTCGCACCGATGAAAACCAATTAAAACAACCCCGCTGCTGCTTCCCAGCCCTTTAGAATGCAGAGCAGCGCTAATCATTTCTCACTACGCTGGCCGGCCCTTTAGCTTAAGTACTGTATATTGCAAAAGGGGATTTATACTTACCGTTACATCCTTTTCTCTTAGTCCTATAGGGGACACAGGCACCATGGGGTTAAATCCCCTCCCATCAGGAGGCAGGACACTGTATAATTTTGGTTTCTCTCCCCTATATAACCTCTTCCCACACCCAGGTACCTCAGTTATGTAACAAGACCGAGCAAACAGTGCTCTTAACTTAATAACTATAAGCTATAACACGGCTGAGTGAGAAGGTATGCATGATCCCTAAGTTTCCAGGGAGGGTGGCCTGTGTCCCCTATAGGACTAAGAGAAAAGGATGTAACGGTAAGTATAAATCCCCTTTTCTCTTGCGTCCTGGGGGACACAGGCACCATGGGGACATACCAAAGCCGTGCCCACTGGGAGGGAGGAAACTGAACTAGAATTTATTGCAGTCTAGCTTTGAACTACCGACTGCAGAACTTTACGCCCGAAGGCTGCCTCGGCCGAGGCGAAGGTATCGAAGCGATAGAATTTTGCAAAGGTGTACGCGGAAGACCAGGTTGCCGCTTTGCACAGCTGCTCCGCGGAGGCCCGGTTTCTGCATGCCCAGGATGCCCCTAGTGCTCTGGTGGAATGCGCTTTTATCCCGAAGGGGGGTGTTTTTCCCAGGGATATGTACGCCCGGCGAATAGTTTCCCTGATCCAGCGAGCAATTGTGGCTTTAGAAGCTGAACAGCCCTTACGGCTGCCTGACGGAATCACAAAGAGAGTCCTGGTTTTGCGGAAGTGAGCTGTCCTGTCTACATAGACTTTCATTGATCTAACTACATCTAGTTTGTGTAGTTTGGCTTCTTTGGGATTTTTGGGCGAGCTACAGAAGGAAGGGAGAACTATCTCCTCGTTTAGGTGAAAGGGTGATACCACTTTCGGTAGGAAGGAAGGAACTGTGCGCAGGACTGCTTTTTCCTCGTGGAAAATTAAGTGAGGAGAGTCGCACGACAGTGCACTTAGTTCCGAAACACGTCTTGCTGAAGAAATGGCCGTCAGGAAGACTACTTTCCAGGTAACCCAGGGAAGCTCAATGGTGTGGATAGGTTCAAAGGGGGCCTCCAAGAGTGCCGACAAGACGAGATTGAGGTCCCAGGGTGGCACCGGGGGTCTCCAGGCTGGTGAGAGGTGAGCTACTCCCTGTAAGAACGTTCCTACGTCTCCTATCCTTGCCAGTTTCTTCTGTAGTAAGATGGACAAGGCTGATACCTGGACTTTAAGGGACCCTAGGCTCAAGCCCTTGTCCAGGCCGTCTTGCAGGAATTGGAGGATCAGAGGAACGTTTGCACTCTGATAAACTACTTGCTTTTCTGAGCACCAATGGATGAAGAGGTTCCAGATTCTATGGTATACCTTGGAGGATACCGCCTTCCTAGCCCTAATCATAGTCTGAGCCACTACTGTCGAAAACCCTTTCCGGGTCAGAATAGCGGTCTCAAGTGCCACGCCATCAAATGGAACATTTGAGGGTTGTGGTGGAGGATTGGGCCTTGGTGAAGCAAGTCTGCCCGAACGGGAATTGTCATGGGCGGATCGATGGAGAGATTTACCAGGTCTGTGAACCACGACCTCCGTGGCCAATTTGGAGCGATTATGATGAACGTGCCTCTCTCCTTCCTCATCCTCTTGATGAGACGTGGTAGCATGGCAAGGGGGGGGAAAGCGTAGGCCAGCGGGACCCCCCACGGTGCAGTCAGGGCATCCACCCCTGCTGCTAGATGGTCCCTGGTCTTGGAAATGAATAGTGGAGCCTTTTTGTTGTGGCGAGACGCCATTAAGTCTAAGTCTGGTCTGCCCCATTGTTTCGCTATGATGTTGAAAACCTCGGAATTCAGTTCCCATTCCGTCGGGTCTATTTTGTAGCGACTGAGATAGTCCGCTTCCCAGTTCAGAAGGCCGGGAATGTGGACTGTGGAGATCTGTGGGACGTTGTTCTCTGCCCAGCGAAGGATCTTGCTGATTTCGCCTGCTGCCGCCACACTCTTGGTTCCCCCTTGGCGATTGAGGTATGCCATGGCTGTGGCGTTGTCGGACTGGATTCTGATGGCTAGTCCTGTCAGTCGGGTTTCCCAGTGGGTCAGGGCTTTGAAAATGGCTCTGATCTCTAATATGTTTATCGGCAGTCTGGATTCCGCTGTTGTCCATAGGCCTTGTGCCGAAAGATTCTGGAAGGTGGTTCCCCAGCCCGACAGACTGGCATCGGTTGTGATGATTTTCCAGTCCGGGTCCGCAAAGGGTCTTCCTTGTGTTAGGTGAGGTGGGGTAAGCCACCAATTCAGAGAGTCGATCGTCTGAGTCGGTAGGGAGATCCTCTGGTTGAGAAGGTGATGTTGTCGCCACTCTGAGATGATGGTCCTTTGAAGGGGCCTCAGATGGAATTGTGCAAATGGGACCGCTTCTGTGGAAGCGACCATGACCCCCAAAACCTTCATGCAAAACCTGAGGGATGGTTTGAGGATAGATCTGAGTTGTCGGACCAGCAAGTGTGTCTTGTGGACCTTTTCCTCTGGTAGGAGAACTCTCCCTAGGTGGGTGTCGAGAAGGAGCCCGAGGAACTGAATTCGTTGTGACGGGGAAAGGCATGACTTGGTCATGTTGATCGTCCAGCCGAAGCTCTGAAGGACCCGGATGGACAGGTCCAGGTCCTCTTGTGCCTGGTGCAGTGAGGGCGCCTTGATCAAAAGGTCGTCCAAGTATGGAGTGATATACACTCCACGGACTCGGAGAAAGGCTGCCATGGTGGCCATTATTTTCATGAAGATACGTGGGGCTGATGATAGGCCGAAGGGGAGGGCCGCAACTGGTAGTGGTGATTGTGGTAAGCAAATCGCAGGAACCTTTGGTGAAGAGGATGGATTGGGACATGAAGGTATGCGTCCTTCATGTCCAGGGATGTCAGGAACTCCCGGGGTTCTAGTGCCCGGATTACCGATCTCAGTGATTCCATCTTGAATCGTCGGTAGTACACCCATTTGTTGAGGAGTTTGAGGTCCAAGATAGGACGGTATGAGCAGTCTTTCTTGGGGACCACAGAGAGGTTCGAGTAGAACCCTTGGAACCTTTGGGGTGGAGGAACCGGAGTTATTACTCCGGCCAGTGCCAGTTCCTGTACGATGGATAAGAAGGCGGCTTGTTTTTGGGGTTCTATGGGAACCCAAGACATGAAGAACCTCTGTGGAGGTGTTCTGTGGAATTCTATCCTGTAACCGGAAGATATTGTGTCTATGACCCAGGGGTCGTCTATGAGTTCGGCCCAGGTGGTGGCGAAGTGTTTGAGACGTCCCCCGACCTGAATGTCTGGCCAAGTGTCGTGCGGCCAGTCATGCTGAGGAGCTCTTCTCGTTAGAGTTCTTGGTAAATGTCTTGCGAGACTGCCAGGTTGTTCTGCCTCTGGAGGTGGGTCCACCTCTGGCAGAAGAGGAGGATCTGGATGGAGGTGATCCTTTTGAGAAACGCGTACCTTGGCCTCGAAAAAAGCGCTGTCTCTTGTAAGATGTAGTAGAGGGTCTGCTCTTGGGTTTCTGCTGGGGCAACAGCGTACTTTTGCCCCCCGTTGCTTGTGAGATAATTTTTTCTAGTTCCTCGCCGAAAAGGCGGGAACCTTTGAAGGGAAGAGAGGTAAGTGACTTTTTTGAGCTAAGGTCAGCCGACCATAGTCGAAGCCACAGGGAGCGGCGTGCTGCTACTGAAAGAGCAGATGTGCGGGACAGCAGCTTCAGAGCGTCCAATGAAGCCTCACTGAGGAAGGAACTCGCCTCTTGGATGTGTAGTGCAACGGACTCGACGTCCTCGATGGCGGTTTCGCTCTGTAGACCGGTGAGGATGGCGTCGGACCACACTTCTAAGGGTCTATTCCGCCAAACGGCCTCGCACGAAATAAATTTCCCAGCCCATGAACAACTCCAAGCCATCATCCAGGAGGAATGGAACCTCCCGGAACACAAGTTCCAAGTCACCCGAAAATTCTCAAAGCTTTATCCCTTTCCAAAGGATGACCTGGGAAAATGGAGCACCCCACCTCTAGTGGATGCTCCGGTATCGCGTTTGTCAAAAGCCACCGCCTTACCCGTTCCAGACGCATCTGCCTTTAAGGACGCCACCGACAAGAAACTGGAAGGCTTCCTTAAAGCTATCTTTACCTCTGCAGGTACAGCTTTTAGACCCATTCTTGCCATGGCATGGGTAAGTCGGGCTCTGGAGGTCTTAGCCCCCTTGTCAGGATCCTCAATGTTAAGGGCCTGAAGGACTGCCACAATCAGGTCATTTGGTGACCTGGCAGAGTCCTGGGTGGTTGAGGCAGAATCGCCCTCTGATGCGGAGTGGGATAATTCCCCTTCGCTGAGCCCTTCCTGGTCCGAGTGGGACTCAGGTGAGGAGGGTGCAGTAGAGTCATTAGGTAAAGGGCACTTGCGTTTAGTTGTGCTCTTAACTACATTAGGTGATGCTAGTTTGTCTAGGATTTTATCCAGAGATGATGCTAAGAGTGGGATTCCCTGCAGACTAGCTAGGGAGTTAGATAGTGAAACTGCCCAGGCTGGGGCCTCAGGGGCTCCTGTAGCCACATTGCCCGATGTTGAGGGTAGTTCTGCCTGTACATTCTCCCCCTGATCTGTTAATTGTGGCGTGGGTTGCTCTGCATCCGTGGTAGCAGTGGTGCTAGCTTTACAAACTGGGTCTTTTTGTGCCACCTTAAACTTTTTCTTGCATTGAGTACATGCAAAGAAAGTTACTTTGGACGCCTGTTTCCCCCCTCTGAGGAATAGTGCATCCCCAGACCCCTCAGCCATGTTGGCTTAGTGACCCTTTTACCGTATTGCCTGGTAGAGGGAAGAGGAGAGATGGGGGGTGAGAGACCTGTGGCGTTCTGTCTGCGTTAGGAGCAGGACTGCCGTGTAGCGTAGCTGCGAACGCGCGCTCTGTCGGATGCCGGAAGGGGAGGTGCCGACTGAGGGCGCGAATGTGGGGAGGTCACGTGAGCCGCGATCACTTCCGGAAGTTCAGCCGGAAGTCTTGGTGCGGCTATTGAGGGTGCGGAAGGCGCGTACCTTCTATTTACCCGCCGGGCTCCCTCTGCCTCACTCTCTCGCCGGTTGCGCCATAGCAGGCGCGCCGTGTGAGAGTGTAGGGGCGGCTGCCGGAGGATACCTTGACCCTCCGCTTGCAAGATGCAGGTATGGGGGAGAGGTTGGGATCTCCCGTGTGAGGAGGGGCTGTAAACCCCTGTTCATCTAGCTACCTGTGATCGGTGCGGAGGGTTAGAGGAGGCTAGAGGGGACCTCATGCTCCTCTGTATTCCCGGGTTTGTGCCGTGGGCCCCCATTGTAGGGGGGGGGGGGGGCGGCCGTCGGGTACATTGCCTTTACTAGGCACCAGGCTCAAGGAGCCGTCCAGCGTAGGGGGCTGACGCAGCGAGTGCAGCCTAGACTGCCTCAGGTACCACCCCGGGTGTTAGGGCTAAGCCCTGAACCGAAGTAATCCTTTCAAGTTGTGTCTCCTAGAGACTCTACTGTCCAACCTCCTGTTTGCGAGGACACTAAAAAAACTGAGGTACTTGGGTGTGGGAAGAGGTTATATAGGGGAGAGAAACCAAAATTATACAATGTCCTGCCTCCTGATGGGAGGGGATTTAACCCCATGGTGCCTGTGTCCCCCAGGACGCAAGAGAAATATGCTTCTTTTTAGACGGAGATGCAGTAGATACCCATTTTTTTGCCTTTACATCCCCTTTAACAGTTAGACGTGCCAAGGCTGTAACCTCACAATGCAGTTATTGTGGCCAAATTCTGACCAACAAAATGCTTTGAGAGGAGTGAAGGGAAACACCACAGAACTGTATTAAACAGTTCCATGCTTGCGTTAATCATCATCTTTTTAAAATACAGTAGAATAGAATTACACATACCTCAGGTGTCAGCTTTGCAATTGACGTAAACAGCATAGATGCAATCTAAAGTAAAAAAAAACAAAAACAAACAAAAAAACCCCACAAAGTCAGCATGTTTTTATGTTTTTTAGTTGAACTACAAATATACACTTTCAATATGGAGAGCAACACAAGCATCATAAAAGTTCATGGAGGTGCCAAATAAGGGCTAAGATTGGCTATAAGGCAGTCTCTATGCACACTATCAGCTTACAGGGGGCTTTATTTGGTAGGAAATCTTGTTCAACCAAAACTTGCCAGGAATTCAAAAACTACCACCTGGTTTGGGGGCACTGAGAGCAACATCCAAGGGGTTGGTGAGCAACATGTTGCTCATGAGCCACTGGTTGGGGATCCTGCCATACAGTATGTAAAGGAAAAGCATGAATAGAATGTACTCACATGCTCTGCAAGACGATTATTATATCTACAAAGGCTGAAAATGAGATTGCAAGTTTGTCTGATGTTAATCCCATCTCGTATGTGTTGGAAAAGAAACGGAAAGCCCTGCAAGCAAATATAAACATTGTAATATCATGTTTATTTTATGATTTGAAAAAAAAATTTTTGTACAGCTTCATGTAAGCCTCACAGATATAAATAGATATAAAGCTGTAGATAATGGGATTGATGAAATGAGTCGCATTCACAAAATCAGTTACACTGTAAAATGTGAACTGCACAACCCTGAAACTGCTTTAAACAGGCAAGTGGATATTAATTAAATTCTGCCAAATGCCAGAGAGGCTGCTATAAGATGCCATAAAAAGTCACCATTTAGTGGGCTAGAAGGTGCTGCTCTGGCCTCTGTGTACTCGAAATAAAGAGCCTACTGGAATTTGAGTCCGGACCTGATGCATTGTATGCCACTTTGCTTACATGTAAAAAGGTGTAAAAGACTTTAGCTCCACCAGTAGATAGGAATAGCACTCACATATATCTTTTTAGGCTCCTTAGGGGTTATGTAATAAAGGGCACTAAGTTTGCCCAGGAGCAGTAACCCTATATCAACCAATCAGCATGCAGCATTTACTGGTCACCTGTTTAAAAGCAAACATCTTATTGGTTGCTATGGGTTACAGCTCCTGGGCAAACTTAGTGCCACAGTTTGAATTATTAAATTGTGGTTTAAGTGGCGTAACTAGAGGGTGTTGCCTCTCTGCAAAAAATTCTTTAGAGGGGCCTGGTGTGCACCGCAACTCTTAAAGTGCCATAAACATGCAGATTTCAGCTGGGGAAAGAAACTTACGTATGCTGATACAGGCATATCATTATGCAGTCTTCTCTAACAAACAGAAAATGATAAACCTAAATGTGCTTCATACCTTTCCGCCAGTTAGTGCAGCCATATCATTCTGGGACAATGTAAGATGCCTAAAAGAGATATCAATAAGTAGCATTAAGACACACTGGGCTGGGCTGAGGTGTAGAGCTAATTTAACCAAAAGGAAAACATACAAATTAGGATCTAATTTATATACTAAATTTGGAATGACTGTATGCCCATCAACAAAGAACAACATGAAGTAATTTCATTTCATTTTATTTTGATGATAACCCGTATTGGGGAATGCTGATCTACTGACGATGAGTGAACCGATCTCTTCTAAATTGTAAGTGGCGTTTTATTCAGCGTATTACACTAGCACAACCTTCTTTCTGGTTGTTTTGAAAAATAACAAAAAGCTTAGTTTAAAGTATTCAATCAATCAAGAAAAGCCGATTAACAAAAAGAGACCAGAATATTTTACTTGACCAAATGAAAGAGAATCGAGTTTCTGACAACCAACCAGGGCCCAGAGAAGACATTTTGGACCTACATGAGGGTTAGTAAGCTTGTATTTTGCTATAGATGATCATGCTTAACATTTAGAGCTTTTAATGACATGTTCCATTGTCAATCAGTGGGAGTCTTTTATAGTATTATTCCCTTAGATACCTTTCTGAGCGAGACTGCTCAACCAGGAAAGCTATCAGAGCAATCATCTTTTCAAGAGCAGCTGGTCGATACTTTTCTTCAGCTAATGATAGAATATCTTCTTCTTCCTCCTCTTCACCTTCCTCCTCTTCAGAAAGCACTTCAACCTGGGGCTAAAATATAAAGAAATCAGTCATTCCCTTGCCACAAGCAGCAAAAGTAGGTAAAGGGCACATAGAGGGGTTTTAATCACCAACTATGCTTCTGGGAAAATCATAGAGAACAGCACTTCTCAGCTGTAGGCACATTCTAGTTAATAGAGGACACGGGTGTGCCTCAAAAGGAGAATCAAAAATGTGGCATCCGCATTCTGAAGTGATACTTGTTCTTACAAATGGCAGTGCATTTCTCATCTTAATGATTGGGAACTGGCAACCAGGGGAGATGTGTTTTGATCGCTATAGCTCTCCTGGAAAAGTTCAGCTACAGGAAGAGAAAATGACTCAGTGCATCTTTATGGACACCTTGAAATGGTGTCACAAAAAAAATATTCACAACTTCTTAAAATAAAAAAACCTAGAGGAGGGTGAGAAATGATCTTAGAACAAGCTCGAACAGTGCAAAACCTGTATTTATTATGATCTCCTATTATTTTGCTCAAAGCCATTAGCAATTCCTCATACTAATGGGGATCTATGAAAAAAGCCGCACTCCTTCTCTAAAAAAGTCCTTTATTCCACTAAAGATAAAAACATAAGTGGCTACAGTGAAGCAGACAGCCTAAGGCGTTTTGGCAAGAACCCTTAATGGGGATCTATCAGTATCAGTTCCTGCCTGCTTAGTCGTCAACTTAGAGTCTATAAAGCAATGAAAATCTTCAGTCTTTATATGATGGAGTGTATGGATATCCTGCAAAAGAACAGTAAGAATACTGGGCATCCATGCCTTGAACTCCCTTGCATATATAAGGGGGCAGCAATTTTACAGTACATAAGCAGCAGTCTTTTCTAATACACACTTGTTTGTTTTATTTTCTGTTTGTGGTCTGAAGCCCACCAATTTTTCAAGCACAAGTAGGAGATGCCTCCTAGCAGTGCTAAAATGACCTCCACCTACCAGGTAAATAAAGCAATTGACTTAAAGAAAAGATGTACCTGCCTTAACACAGGGACAAATAAGAAAATTAGATATATCTTTGAAAAGCTGTGATCAAACAAGTCATATAACTGTAAATATGGATTATTTCAATAGTGGCACAGCCACAAGTATAAAGATTCAATCTAAATATATAAAAATATATACAGAAGTGTTTAACAGACAAATGGCACACCTACATTTTCTGGTCCTTTGGTTCCCATATAAAAATGTACCATGGTTGAGATTGCTTGGAGGGACAGCAGGAACTGGCTCTATAAACCCCAAAACAAAACATTTTTAAGTATAAGCTTTTCCAAATTAGCATTACTTTTTATTTCCAACTGGAATTACATTACCTCTTCTTCTCCCATTTTGACAAACTCATATAGAAAGGCAAAGTACTCCGTCAGATGTTTACTATGAGGTTTCACGCCATGTTCCATAATTGACAGCAATGTCTTCACAAAGCGAGTGACACAGGAGCGGCTGCCTATATCTTCCACGGGACCATCCATGTCATCAGAACTAGAAATACATTACTTGTTTTAAAACACTGAAAATTGATGTTTTAAAACACTGAAAATTGATATTTTAATATCAATGTAAACAGGGCCGCCATCAGAAATCACGGGGCCCCTCACAACAAAATTTTCTTGGCCCCCCTCCCACCAGTACAAAGGACTCACAGACATGAGACACAGGTAGCCAGCAGGGCCCCCCTAATACATGGTAGCCAGCAGGGCCCCCCTAATACATGGTAGCCAACAGGGCCCCCCTAATGTCTTGGTAGCCAGCAGTGCCCCCCCCAGTACATTGGTAGCCAGCTGTGCCCCTCTAGCACGTTGGTAGCCAGCTGTGCCCGCCCTAGTACATTGGTAGCAAGCAGTGCCCCCCCTAGTACATTGGTAGCCAGTTCCCCCCCCCCCCCAGTACACTGGTAGCCAGCACAGCCCCCCACGTCTTGTTCAGCTCCTCTGGCGTCTTCAGCGGCGGCGGCTTCGGACTCCTCCGGCGAGGTCCTTCCTGGACGACACCTCTGCACTTCTGAGTGCCGAAAGAAGACAGGCCCTTTTATAAGGTTGCGCCCCATGCATACTGACGTGACATGTACGCACGGGGCGCCATCAATGGGATCACCCGCTGACCACCAATGACAGGGCCCAGAATTGATTAAAGGGGGCCCGAGCTACTAAGAAAACTTTAGCACGGCTGGGCCCCTTTTAAAGTTAAAATTGCCCGGGCCCGGGACGACTGTGGCGGCCCTGAATGTAAATATATACATTCCAGCAGTAAGAGATAAAACAAATCAAGAGGGGCATGGATACGTTCTTGAAGAATCAGAATATCCAAGGCTATTGTGATACTAATATCTACATATAGTATTAGTGGTTGTATATATAGTTTATGTATGTGAGTGTATAGATTGGTAGGTGTGGGTTGTGTGTGCTGGGTTTACTTGGAAGGGTTGAACTTGATGGACTCTGGTCTTTTTTCAACCCTATGTAACTATGTAACTAACTATGCAACTATATAAAAATAAAACAGAATTTAAGGCACACTGCCTGCCTGGACTTACAAGTTACATAATCAAGAACCCACAAAATAAAACGAAGGCCACCTGACTGGCAAAAGTTTAACATTCTAAAGCATTTACCCCCAGAAAACCGCCTGTATTAGGCCAGCCGCTAGCCCTAATACAGCAACACCCATAACTCAGCTAGTTTTTTTTGTTTTACATTAGGGTGAGTATTGAGACACCTGTTGTCATTAACAGATTTTTTTTTAGTATTTGGCTGAATCCTGATCCTTTTTCAAATTCTTATACCAAACTAAATCCAAACCCATAATATCACACAAACATAATTGTTCAAAACTGATCACATTTTGTCTTATATTTATATAAATTAGATTAAGGAAATTAATTATTGGAATTCTTATAAATAACTGAAAGTCTCTAACTATTCTTGAACTGGAACAAATGTATGCACGGACAGATGGGTCCAGGCGTGCAGAACTTACCCATCTTCCATGCCTGGCTGCAGATACAGATGCGCATGTACTGGTCTCAACCTCTGAATGACATGAATACAAAGACGCTGGAACATCTAAATAAAGAATCCACAGGTTACTAGGTAAGTTAAAGAGAGCATGGACAGGTATTACAATATAAGACTGGGATCTAGGTAAACATCCTGCATGAGACAAATATAATGAAGGATAACTGATTTGTTTTAATCAAAGATTAAAGATGGCCATACACTGTGCGATCCACTCGTTTGGCTACAATGCTCCTAGTTGAGGTAACTTCATCTCATGTACCATGTCCCAACACACATACAAGTACCAAGAAGAGGTGTTGGCAAATCAAATGATCTGCTTTAAATGGGTTATTCACCTTAAACTTTCCAATTGGCTCCCATGAATTCTTTTTTATAGTTTTTGAATTTTTTGCTTTCCTCTTTTGACTTTTCCAAGTTTTCAAATAGGGGTTACTTTTTATTAATAATCTTTCTATGCAGGTCCTATTCATATTCCTGTCTCTCATTTAACCTACAGCCTGGTAGCCAAGGTTAATAAGACCCTAGCAACCAGATACATTGAAGTCAATGGGTGTTTTTCCCTCTGGCTGAGTGACTTTGTTTTTTTAACCGCACCATTGTGGCTATCTGAGTCAATGGGCATATTTTTGCGAGGAAACCTGGAAAAAAAAGTTTGCTCATCACCAATGTCTACATCATACTAAAAGTTAAGCTAAAAACCAACTGCAATCTGTGGTGGCCAGAGATGCTGCATAGATAGTTGGGCAGTAAGGGAAACAGTCTCACCATTTCTGTGGAAGATGACTGCTGTGACACAGCCTGTGCACACAATACTCATATATTTCAATGAACATTTTTTTTTAACAAGCTGCATAGGAAAATGAAGTATTTGCTCTAACAGGTGAGCACTGTGAATCTTGAATCCAATGAAAAACACATGCCAGAAAAATCCCAGGGTGAGACCCTCACTTACATTACAAGGAAAGCGATTTTAAAAGACATGTTCTACCCACCTGTCTGACAATCTGATTTGGACATTTGATCAAAATCTGCATAGGCCACCAATCATCATCTGCCATGCGATCCAAGAACCACTATTGGAAACAAAATTTTAATTTCATCATTTAAATCCCAGTCTCAGCACAGCTCACAAACAGATTTCCTCACCACAGGCACACAATTGCACGCACATACATATGAAGTTCTGATTTATCAGAAGCCAATCAACCTCTCAGTATGTTTTCAGACTGTAGAAGAACCGCATGCAAACACAAGTTGAAATAAAAATGCAACACGGATAACAACAGAACTGAGATTCAACACAAGAACCCAGGAGATGACAAGCACAGTGCCCCCATGCTGCCCAGGTACATATAAACCATTTCAAAAGCAATTTTGACGATAAACCGAAAGCCTCACCTCACAAGCTGCTTGGCTGTTGTTAAACTGCTTAGTTAGCAGCTCAATCCACTGGAGCATTGTGGGCTACAAAAAGAGACAACTTGTTAAATTGAAGCATAATAAGAACCTTGGGATTCCATATAATGTTATACTCCCAAAATCCAAAGCATGGCTTCAACATTCATACACTTTATAAACTCGAAAAGAAAAACAAAACACAGAATGGAAAAAAATATTTGGCATAAGCAATCTTTTTGCTACAAAGAACAATGCAACAATATCACATTTACAACCATTTGTTGTGTGGCTCCACAGCATCAGAGACTAGCATTTGAAACTTTCCTAGTTATTTCTATAGCACAAAATAGAGTAAATAAAAAGGTCAGCCATCTAAAGCAAAGTCACAATGATTCTGAGGTTATACTGCCCTTTAATGTGTCTTAAGTTTCTGTATCACTGCTAAATGCTCTCTCTGGTTCTTACCTTCCTCCCCAGTATCCTCCAATCCTGCTTCTTCTTTGTTGACTGACAGCACCAACAGAGCAACAAAGATTGTTAGAGTTACAGCATTGGGGGTGGGATTACTAGGGAGGAAGGGAAAGCTAAGCTGGCCTCTTTGTGCATGGCCACAGAAACAATAAATTCAACTTAATGGGCTATTTTGTTTTCATTGATGCCAACTATGACAGGTCAAGACAAATCATTATGCTTGCAACACAAGGCATGTGGAATACCAAACATGTAGACTCAATACTGGATGTTCACAGGATGAAGACTCATGTAGCCTACACTTAACAGAAGAAATCTAAAAGGGAGAGATCTCAACAGCCAATAAAGAAGCTTGAATTATATCAGGATGAAAGAGTTTAAAAAAAAAAAAAAAATTTACACAGAATAACTTGGGAGTTGAGGAGTTCTCTTAGCACATTATACCCTGCAGAGGTGGCTTTTTACATCAACATAATGTGTATATAGATATGAACATTATGCTCTAATCAGCAGATATGTAAGCTTACTATGCCACTCCCAATATATAAGCCTGCCTAATAAAATAATTCAGCTGTACTGTGGCTCCCTTATACAAACCAATAATTCAGGTAAATAACATTTCCAGAGGGAAAATAAATATGTACCTTCTCCTTTGAATGGATAAAAGTCTCCAGGACAAATGATGTACTAAGCTGGAGGGAAAAGAAAATTAGGTCACAAAAGTCAATTGTCTCTTGATAATGAGTGATCAAATGTTTATTGCAAGACCTTAAATTCAAATATCCTTTAATTACAAAAACTGTGTTTATTTCAGCCTCCTGAAATCTAATTTGTTTGCACGGAGCAGCACCTGAGCACTGGGGTCTAGGCACACAGGAGATCTCTGCTTTCCCCTGTGCTCCTGGTGAAAGTCCAAATGATGGGTGCGATCCTGGAGGGAATACTGAGGTGGTGAAGTGTGCCGGCATCTGCCCATGCTGCACAGAAATTCTGCCCTGCATAGAGCTTGTGTACCTTTTAATTATTATGCAGTATCAATACAGGTAAGGGACTTGTTATCCAGAAAGCTCAGACCCCGGGGTTTTCAAGAGGTCTTCCTATAATCTGGATCTCCATTCTTTGCCTACTAAAAAATTCAGAACTTTCTGCATAAAGCGCTTTCAGATAACAAATGCCATACCTGTATTGCAATTTCCAACTGTTCTTCCTTACCATGCCCAAATGTATCTCTGGCCTACTCTAAAGCCCAGCAAATTAAATACATCCTACTCATTCCTTTGGGCAGTTATGTGTACACAGACATATAGCAAAATATGTTACCTTTGCTGTCATTAGAGAAACTGCTTTGGGGTCCGGTAATGTACTTGGAATGCTGCTGCAGAGCTGCCACATAAACCTATGAAACATAATGCCATTATTTTAACTCTGTGGGGCTCATTTATAAACACTGGGTAAATCTGCACCTGGACAGTAACCCAGGATAAACCTTAACTTCATGAAGACACGGGGAACTTGTATTGGAGACTTTTTCCCTTACCCAGGGTAAGACTGGCCCAAAAGAATACCCAGCTGGCCCTGCAACCCGCCTAGGGTTTCCACCATTTCAAAATAATTGGTCCAAGCAGGGGGGTGGGGAGGTGAAGTGTGGAAGGTAGGTTGGTGGTATCAGGGGGCGGAGTTATGATGCAAAAAAAAAGTGACTGGCTGATCGCCACATCATTTACCTTAGAGTCCTGTCCAAATTTCCTAATTAGGAAATCCAGGCAACATTTTTCAACTAGGCATCCCTTCCAAAAACCAGGCTGTCTGGGTGAAAACCAGACAGATGGCAATTCTACAGCTGCTTGCAAGCCAAACACCAACACACAACTTCGGACTGAAGCAAAATTAAAGATGGCAGTGATTTCCACTGTGGAAAGTCCGGCCATCTCTAATTTTTTGAGGGGAAGGTGGAGCAGAGGCAGTGGAAGATGGGTGATGGATCCTTGACTTGGGTACCCAATGGGCCCCTGGTACCCCAGTCCAACCCTGTCCCTACAAGATAAATTCCCACAAATTGTTCCGAAATGCTGGGACAACTGCTCTGCTTATGGCACAATCAATCAATAATCCGACTGAAAAAATACTGTTGCCCTTATATCCAGGTGAACATAACTTGGCTGTACCCAATTACCCCAATACGCAATTAAACATAACACGTGTACGATGCCAATGTGTAAACTTATAATTAACGTTAACAGAGCTTTCTCAATTACTTTATACTTTTGCAGCATTTAACTTAGATGGAATCCATGCCCTGATAAAGTCTTTTGCCAGGTTTTTACAATACTCATTTTTTTCTTTGGGAATGTGTGTTCTTTTCCTAAAATAAATGCGCTCTAATATGAAACATGTATCCTATGTTGTCTTAATTGTTAGGGAACAGAAACACAGAATATAAAAGAACCCCAAGCTTAACCCTTAACTCTGATTACAAAAAGCAGCATTTAAAACAGGTTGCCGTCTGTCCGACACCTTGCTTGTGATGGAAAACAAAATATTATATTGCTTCTTTTAACATTCTTACCCAAAATAGGTATGCTCAAAAATATTCTTATCCTGCAGAAACTGCATGTTATCATGCCAGATCCACTAAAACAAAAAAAAAAAAAAGGTTAATGTTAAGAGTAAATCTTTATCAGGAAATGTAATTTATTATTTATCATCCCTCAGTAAATTTTACCAGGAGCGTTTGATTTAACAATAACTGGAGGAATCCTCTCTCCTTGCATATGCTATGCTTGAGGAGTAAAGATTTGAGGTACTATAGCACAGAGCTGCTTGGAATGTGTTTGACTTGCTGAATACATTCTGATGAATTAATCCCTTTGACGCTGATGTAACCGAGTGTAGCTACACTGAGTGGGCTTCGGCCAGTCATCTACCGCGTGTGCACCTACCTTAAGGGGTTACAATCCTGCAATGCAGTACACACTTGGAATCTCACACCACATAGCTGAGATTCTGCTCAGATATGAAGAACAAAAGCTGCTGCTTATTCAGAAAACAGAAAAAGACACTTAACTATATATGCTGGCATTATGGTCCTTTAGAGCTAAAGCCATACATTTTAAGTACTACAATGGTGATTCTGCCTTGCTTAACGATAGAGATTCTAGATATACACTTAGGATCAGCTCATAGTCTCATAAGACACAAAAGAATAAAGGTGGCCATACACGTGGCGATCTGACGATGTTTCGTACGACCATCGGTCGCACGAAACATCGTAAGATCCGCCACACACCATTCAGGGCTGAATCGGCAGGTAAGGAGGTAGAAACAATAGGATTTCTACCTCCTTCTGCCGATTCAGATCTGAAGGGAGAATTTTGGTCAGGCGCCTTCTATGGCGCCCGATCAAAATTTTCCAACTGGTCCGATCGGCGAGTCGTCCGATATCAGCAGGTTCCTGCGATATAGCTCGACTCGCCGACATACCATACACGCACCGATTATCGTACGAAACTAGGTTTCGTACGATAATATCGGTGCGTGTATGGCCACCTTTATTGTAGCCTTTATCTGGAAGGCTCAATGCCATTTACTACACTGTTCTCTGGAGATCACTTTGGATGATTGCAGTAAGGCTGATAAGAGCAATGGGACGCGGGGTTATTTTGGGCACTTTTTATTCTAGTCCAATAAAGGGGCCCAAGAACACCTGAAACGTTCTCTACTGATGGAATGACCTGCAAGTGTTTGTTAGAAGATAACTGCCTGGAAAATTGAAAGTCTACTTTCTAAGGCAGTGATCCCCAACCAGTGGCTAATGATCAACACGTTGCTCACTAACCCCTTTGATGTTGCTCCCAGTGGCCTCAAAGTCGGTGCCCATTTTTTAAATTCTGGCTTGGAGACAAGTTTTTGCAGCATAGAGACAGTTTTACTCCAAGCAGAGCCTCCTGCAGGCCACATGAGGCTACCAAATAGCCAATCACAGTATGTATTTGGCATCCCCAAAAAACTTATTTAATGCTTGTGTGGCTCACCAACACTTTTTACATCTGCTTGTGGTTCATGAGTAAAAAACGTCGGGGATCCCTGCTCTAAGGCAACTACTGATTAACAAGCACTTGCAGACAATTCACACACTAATCTACTATGGGGGCTTAAGAAAGCTCTTCTGATGCAGAATAAACAAAAGCATCAGACTTTTTAAATGCATGAAATCTAAACCTTAAATATGACAAAAAAATAGAAAGTAGTATTTGAGCTTCAATAAAAAATGAATTGGTTTAAAAAGGTCAGTAATTATTTGTATTTTTTTTTTTGTCAGTAATGGTTGACATTTGAAACTCAAGTACTTTCAGGTTAAAAAGAAAATTCTATTTTGTAGCTTAAGCCCAGAAAGAACAGCCTTCCATATATGACTTTACTTTTCAATATTAAATTAGTCATAACATGCACCTCTAGAAGCTCTGAGGAGACATCAAATTTGAATTCCCTTCCAGTTTCCTCTTCTGGCTCCACCCTCTTGTAGAATAGCATATATGCACTGTGGGTCTGCACCAAGAGAACAGAGAAATACAGCATCATTCTGTGACAGCGGCCAAACAAGTAATGTTTAACTATGGATATAAAAATACCTTTTCAAATGAGAAGTCCATAAACTTGTCAGTTACAGAGTCATAAGTTTTTGTCTGAAAAAAAGGGCATTTTCTATTAGTGATCATACACTTTTTTTTAGCAGGACATGTACTATCACCGACACATAGCTATACTTACTGTCATTTCACCACCAAAACACTCAGATGCCAGCTGAGCAGAGTCAAAAGGCTTCACTTCTGCATCGTTGAAGAGATACCTGATGAAACAAACATGGAATTTTTACAAACCACCTAGATCCAGTACTAGAAATACTGAATAGAATCATATTTATCTGTGTAAGGCAGTGTCTAGGGCCCAGAGCCTTGCCTGTGGGAGTCCAGACCAAAGGCCACTTAAGACATTCTTTTTTTAAATCTCTCCTATTTTCTGCATTAGATACCCCTGAAAGATCAGGTCAGTTAAGGTGGCCACACACGTGGCGATCTGACGATGTTTCGTGCGACCATCGGTTGTCAGATCCGACACACACCGTTCAGGGCTCAAACGGCAGATAAGGTGGTAGAAACAATAGGATTTCTACCTCCTTCTGCCGATTCAGCCCTGACGGCAGATTTTGGTCAGGTGCCTTCTATGGCGCCCGATCAAAATTTTCTAACCTGGCCGATCGGCGAGTCGACCGATTTCAGCAGCTTCCTGCGATATCGGTCGACTCGCCGACATGCCATACACGCACCGAATATCGTACGAAACGAGGTTTCGTACGATATTATCGGTGCGTGTATGGCCAGCTTTAGAGGGAGATTGGGCACTGAATGCTTATTTGACATTGTAGATATTCTTGGATCTAAGACTGAATTGCTAATAAGACAGTAATATGATAATATTCTTGTTATGAGCTAATGTGGGCCACTGCCAAGTGTTGGGTGTCAAATCAGGGTTGACCTGAGAATGTCTGGAAAAAACAGCCATAAGATGTAACTTTGCTGCAGAGCATATCTTATAAAAGATCACATAAATTTAGTGTTGGCCTGAACCATTCATCAGATATGAAGAAGGGCCAAAATCCCTGCATGTTTCTGTATCACAATAAATGCAGGTGTTCTTTTATTCCAATCTGACTTGCTCTGGATACTCAACAGTAAAGGGGGTCACTATGACAGCCCCTGGATGCAAGTGCAAGAGAGCACCTGCGGCTATTTGCCTGCAAAAGAGTGGCAAGAGCTTATGGATGCAAAGTGCAAGAAAATGGCCCACTGAAGCCATTTTTTGCACACTGCACACTTTGTGAATCACTGTGAATGTGCCCTTAAGTCACACACAGCCAGCAAACAAAATCTTTGACACAAATGCTACACGGACAAATAAGGGAAAAATATCCAAAGCAATCAAAGCATACCACTTATTATTCTTATAAGCATGAGGATTCACTATGTCTCGGATGAAGCTATAGTAGTGCCCTCCATCAGCCGTTCCGGTGTGAACAGTGACCCCTATTAAATCATACTCATAACTCTCTGTCTGCTT
The DNA here is from genome assembly GCF_000004195.4 of Xenopus tropicalis. Lineage (NCBI taxonomy): Eukaryota > Metazoa > Chordata > Amphibia > Anura > Pipidae > Xenopus > Xenopus tropicalis. The sequence goes on along the minus strand of NC_030681.2, from coordinate 33,676,699 downwards.
TGGCTCTTCACAATCTTCTTTAAAGCCTAAAAAACAAAGGCATTTATTTTTTATCATCACATGGCAACATTGGTAACAGGTTTAAAGAAACTTTTACAGTGATATATAAAGTGCAACTCAAATGGGATCCATTATAGAAAATGAATACCAAAATGTAGTGCTTTAGAGGGGAATTTTTACACTTTTACATCAGACAGTGGTATTCTAATTGGCCTTTATTAAATTTCGATGGCAGTTTTTGAATGGTGTAACTCCTGTTAGGAATTGAAACAAAGTTGGCTGCTAGGGTTCACTAGAAACCATGCAGTTGTTTGAATAAAAGACTGAGAATGAATAAGAAAAGGCCTCAATAGAGGGGGAAAAAAAAGGTTTATTTTCTAGCCTGTACCTCAAAGGAAAACTGCCAGCTGCATAAAAAAATATATGTAATGCCTTATTCATTTGCACAAATGAAATATCTTTCATACAAGTTTGATATAAGGTTTTTAGTAACATTTCTCCTGCTACAAACAACTCCAACCATGCAGTTTGTCTGTAGGACACGGCAAATTGCTGCAGTTAGAATGAGATCTAGCAGTGACTCACATGAGTGTGCCGGTTGCACCTCGAAAAAAAAATGTAAGTTTAGTGCTAAAGTAGATTCTACGTCCTGCTGCACTTCCGGATTTGGGAGCGGAGAAGCGGCTTTTGAAGCCGCTTCTTCGCTCCCCACTCGTTCCCCAGTCTCCAGACAATAGTCAGAGGGGGGGAACGAGTGGCCCCTGGGGCGCGATCGCCCAGGGGCCCCATAAGAAAAGCCGTGATTTTGGTGCATTTTTAGGTATTTTATTGCATTTTTAGCCATTTTATTGCATTTTCAGTTATGCATAGTTGTTGTTCGCTTGACTTTGTCAGTAAAACTTATTTGCCCAAGCCAAAATACTCAAACTGTTATTTTGACCGCAGATATTATTAGGCAATAAAAAAAAAAAAAGGATTTTAGTGATTTATTTTTATTTTTATCAATTTTATTGTATTTCACATTGTTCTTTATTACTTGTCTTTGCACATGGATATTTTGTCTGCTGTATTTCAATTTGGCATCCTGTGCACCCCACATAGTTTGGTAAATCTATGCATATTGGACATCAAACTGTTCAGTAGGCCCCTGGCGTTCATACTTAGAGTGTTTTATGTTGATACGCTACTAAATATGGGGTACATGATGGGGCAACATGCAAGCTTTGTGCCGATTTTCAGAAATGTCACATAAACCGTTCTGTTTAGCATAGCTTTGTAGTTTGGTAGTTTGCAGTAGAAAGTATTTACCCATTTTTGTTTTGTCAGAATGTGTACTTTCGGAAAATATATGGTTTCCTAGGGTCTTCGTACTGTTAGGGGGTCTTATGCCACATAATACACATACTGGGTGCAAAAATTGCATAAGTCGGGGTGTCTTATGTGAAAATTCATATGCACTATTTTTATTTGGCTGCCCCTGTACGGCACGTAGTTTGGCCAATATATGCATATAGGGCATCAAACTGTTCAGTAGGCTCCTGGCGTTCATATTTAGAAAGTTTTATGTTGATACGTTACAAAATGTGGGGTACATAATGAGGTAAAATGCAAGCTTTGTGGCAATTTTCAAAAATGCCATAAAAAAACGTTCTGTTTAGCATAGCTTTGTAGTTTGGTAGTTTGCAGTAGAAAGTATTTGCCCATTTCTGTTTTGTCAGAATGTGTACTTTCGGAAAATGTATAGTTTTCTAGGGTCTCCTTACTGTTAGGGGGTCTTATGGCACATAATGCACATGCCGGTAGCTTATATTGCAGCGTATACACTTTGTATGCAATAACTTCCTTTTGGGGTCTCTAAATGCCAGATACATTAGTGATTCTATGCACAATGGGCATCAAACTGTTCAGCGGACCCTTGGCTTTCATATTTAGGGAAATTATTTTAGTGATTTTTTTTTTTATTTTTATCAATTTTATTGCATTTCACATTTCACGTTCTTTATTACTTGTCTTTGCACATGGATATTTTGTCTGCTGTATTTCAATTTGGCATCCTGTGTAACCCACATAGTTTGGTAAATCTATGCATATTGGACATCAAACTGTTCAGTAGACCCCTGGTGTTCATACTTAAGAGTGTTTTATGTTGGTACGTTACTAAATATGGGGTACATATTGGGGCAACATGCAAGCTTTGTGCTATTTAGGGTGTGTTCTTTTGGTACCTAATGTTATGTGGGAGATAAGGTGCTTGAAAGTGGAAGATTTGAGGTGATTTTCAGGTATTTCATCAAAACTGGCAATTTTGGGAAAGCATTGTGACTCTGTAGTTTGGAGTAGAAAGACATGGGTACCAATTTTGAATTAGTCCGAATGTGTACTTTCCAAAAATATATGGTTTTGGGGGGGTCAATGTATTTTTTTGTGTTTTTATCCCACAGAAAATGCAGTAAACGTGTTGAATTTTCAGTAGCTAAAGAGACCTCTGGGGCAATTTCTATGCACTAACTTCCTTATGGGGTCTCTAAATGCCAGATACATTGGTGATCCTATGCACAATGGGCATCAAACTGTTTAGCGGACCCTTGGCTTTCATATTTAGGGTGTGTTCTTTTGATACCTAATGTTATGTGGGAGATAAGGTGCTTTAAAGTGGAAGATTTGATATGATTTTTAGGTATTTCATCAAAACTGGCGATTTTGGGAAAGCATTGCGACTCTGTAGTTTGGAGTAGAAAGACATGGGTACCAATTTTGAATTCGTCCGAATGTGTACTTTCCAAAAATATATTTTTTTGTGTTTTTACCCCACAGAAAATGCAGTAAATGTGTTGAATTTTCAGTAGCTAAAGAGATCTCCGGGGCAAATTGTATGTACTAACTTCCTTTTGGGGTTTCTAAATTCCAGATACATCGGTGATCTTATGCACAATGGGTATCAAACCGTTCGGTGGACCCTTGGCTTTCATATTTAGGATTTTCTTGGTACCTAATATTATGTGGGAGATAAGGTGCTTGAAAGTGGAAGATTTGAGGCAATTTTTTAGAATTTTCATAATTTTTTATAGAAAATGCTAAATTCAGTAAAGCATTGCCGTTTGGTACTAATGAGTTGGAAGACATAGTTACCAACTTCTGATTCGTCAGAATGTGTACTTTTCAAAAATGTATGGTTTCCTGGGGTAAACCTAATGTTTCAGGATTTTTGGCTTTGGAATATAAAGTATGCCGTATTCTGCTGTAATGCTTTGAAAATTTAGTAATTTACTGCTGGGACTTTTTGATCTATAGAAGTCAGAAATCTCCATAAAACTATACATATCAGGTATTGGCACGTTCGGGAGACATGAGGCTTTCCAAATCAGTTGAATTTTTGTCCATAAAATAAAATATGTTTCTGGCATAAATCCCTATATCATGAAAAATAGCATTTTTTCTTTTTTTTATTTTGTATTTCAAGCTCTAAATCTTGTTCCAGAAGTGGAAATACACAAAATCTCAGGCAGATTTGGAAAGCTCAGGTTCTCCTGAAAAAAACAATATATAGTTTGCCTACCTAAACTTAACCCTTCCCCCAGTAAAAGCCCCTAAATTGAGAGAGCACAGAATGTTTACAAAACGTCTGGCACTGAGGGGAACCGAAATGTCAAATTCTGCTGGCACTTAAAGGGTTAAGGCTTTACCAATGTTTATATGAAACAGTTGTATCATGTGATCTCTACAAATAACCTAACTAATAAAACAAAATGTCTCTGTACTACAAAACAGAGGCGTACCTTCTATTCGGTCATTCTTCCCCATCAGAAAATCTTCAGTATATGGGGTCATATCCAGCCGAAGTGGGAAAGAGAAGTGCGTGTTGACTTTTTCTTTCATCATGGTGACCATATTAAATGTATACCTCATTGTATTAAAGCTTAATATTCTTGGCAGCTTCTTAAAGCAGGCTCTGAAAAATATAGCAAACAGTGTCCCTGAGATCTTTTGGATTAGGTGGTTACTTACAAATCATAATTCTGTTTTCGAAGCTAGAAACCTAAAGTATTGTGTTGCGCAGCACAACATTGCTGTATCATTTTTTTGTTATGGACTGATGTGCATTTCCACACCCAGTATAACGTGCAGTAGCACAGACCAAAACAAAAAGTAAGGCCAAGCATATAGTCCATCTATAGCTGGATTTCATGGACATATTTCCCCCCTAACATTTGTGTTCCATTTTGTTGCTATGTATTTTTTCACTATCCTATACAATCTCCAATTTAATGGGGTGGTTCACCTTTGATTTACCTTTTAGTATGTTATAGAATGGCTAATTCCAAGCAACTTTTTTAATGGCCTTCATTTTTTCTTTTTTTTATAGTTTTTGAATAATTTGCCTACTCTCATCCAAACCAATATATAGTTGCTAGGGTAATCTAGATTGCTGAAACTGAAATACTGGAAACTGCTGAATAAAAAGCTAAATAAATCGAAACTACAAATACCTGTAATAAAAAAAATCTTCTTTCATCACACTAAGTTATTTGAAAGGTGAACAACCCCTTTAAGTAGATACAAAGCAAATAAATGTAACTATTCTGTGAATGTGTTTTTCTGTGTTTATTCTAAGAAATGTAAAATCAGCCATGCAACAAACATCAAAATATTACCAACATTTCCATCTTTATATGCCGAGTTGAATAGCTTGCAATACAATTTAAAGGAGAAGGAAAGGCATATTGGCATTACCAACATTTCCATCTTTATATGCCGAGTTGCATAGCTTGCAATAAAATTTAAAGGAGAAGGAAAGGCATATTGGCATTACCAACATTTCCATCTTTATATGCTGAGTTGAATAACTTGCAATACAATTTAAAGGAGAAGGAAAGGCATATTGGCATTACCAACATTTCCATCTTTATATGCTGAGTTGAATAACTTGCAATACAATTTAAAGGAGAAGGAAAGGCATATTGGCATTTTATTGCCAATAAATAAGTCACAATTGTGCAAGCTAGAATGCTATATTTATTCTGCAGAAAGCTTTACTATACCTGAGTAAACAGCTGCCATTTTAGCTTGGTCTCAGTAGCCTCTGTGCTGCAGCTCTAGCTGCTGATAGCTAAGATTACACAGAGATTGGAGGGGGAAAAATTTCTGATGGGAGGGGGAGGAGGAAGAGGAAAAGGGAAGGGGAGAGAGGAGTAAACTGACCAGACTTGTGCCTGTGCCCTGAAGGATTTTTCTGAGAGAGTAAGTCTGATACCAAAGAACATGCGTACAAAAAAGAAAACAAGGAATCCTGTGTTTCTTTTGATAAAGGACTCAGTGCAGCTTTTCTGTGAGTGCTTATGGCTTTATTTGAATAGACCTTTCTGATAAAGCTTACTTAGTTTTTTACCTTTCCTTCTCCTTTAAAGGAACAGTAACATTAAAAAATAAAAATGTTTTAAAATAATTAAAATATAATGTACTGTTGCCCTGCACTGGTAAAAGTTGCGTGTTTGCTTCAGAAAGACTACTATAGTTAATAGAAATAGCTGCTGTGTAGCCATGGAGGCAGCCATTTCAATTGAAAAAAGGAGAAAAGGCACAGGTTACATAAGAAGATACCAGATAAACTGTGTAGAATACAATGGGAATCTGCTACTTATCTGTTATCTGCTTAGTAACCTGTGCCTTTTTTCAATTTAAATGGCTGCCCCCATGGCTACACAGCAGGGTATTTATATAAACTGCAGTAGTGTTTATGAAGAAAACACACAAGTTTTACCAGTGCAGAGCAATAGTATATAATATATTAATTATTTTTATACACTTTCATTTTTTGGTGTTACTGTTCCTTTAAGTTAACTTTGTGGTTCCATGGTAGCATTTGCCAAGATTATGCATTTCTAAAGGTGGCCACACAAGTTCCAATCCGCCACTAACGTTCAGGGCTGAAACAGCAGATATGGAGGTAGAAACAATAGGATTTCTACCTCCTTCTGCCGATTCAGCCCTGAAGGCAGATTTTGCTCAGGTGCCTTCTATGGCGCCCGATCAAAATCTTTTAACCCGCCCGATCGGTGAGTCAACCGATATCAGCAGCCTCCTGCGATATTGGTCGCCTCGCCGAGTATCCATACACGCACCGAATATCGTACGAAACGAGGTTTCGTACAATATTATCGGTGCGTGTATGGCCAGCTTAAGGAGACAGTCCTTTATACAGTGCATTATCACCTGGCTGAAAACTATGTACACTTTACTATTCCTGATTCAGTTATACCATGTAAGAAACAGTCATAGACAGTAATTTTGCTTGAGCTTACTAGTTATTTACTTGGTTTACAGATCAAATTGGTAGATGGAGAGAGTAAAGACATAACACTTTGTATAACTCAAACATTTGACACTTAAGAAAAAAAAAAGGGGGTTTTCATGGTAGCCCAGATAACTAAATCATGAACCTACAAAAAAGCAACTTACAATCTAACAAACTTTTTTTTACTGTACCATACTGTGCATTTGTAAGTAATGTACATCCTCTTGGTTATCACAGTAATACCAAATCTACTGTATGGAAATTAACACAAGGAATTGAAATTACAATCTGAATCTTTACAAGTATTTCTTGCTACTATGTTAGTCTCAGCTGAAAAAAAAAAAGATCCAGAATTAAATGGGCCCACCACCCAAAAACATGTTTGCATAATAATAGTAAATGAAATGAAAGCAACTTTCCAAGATGAAATATCAGCAGTTACTGCATTACATTACACATAAGTGTAATACAATATCTGTCTGTTCACATTCCCTACACTTTAGGCTCCGACTGAAACAAACCAGCTGAAATTCCTTGACTCAAGTCAGTGCTGGAGATGCTTTCCATTGCAACTGCATTTACAAAACTTTATTTTTTTAAAGATTGTATATTGAAAAGTAGCTTAGATTTACTTTCTTTTATTATGCAAAAACGCGCCGCAAAAAAATTTTTGGGAGGAGGTTCTCTTTAATGGATGTGGGATATTATTTACCAAATCATACTAACCTCTTTTCAGCTCGCACCTTCTTGCCGCAGTGAGAGCAAGTGTACATGTTGTCACCTTCCAGAGTGTCCTTGATAGTGACTTCATCCAAAGATTCCTGTATTATTAACACAGAAGTTTAAACAGATAGTCTAAGGAACAGAAACAATTAGCCCTACTTATGCCTAGGGAGCCCGGACGGGGTTGTAGAGATACACAACACAAACATGGCCCTGTAAACTATGTTATTTTATAAAAGGAAAAAAAGGGGGGGCATATTATATGAAGTAGCTAATAAAAGCATTGGTGTTTTACTGTTACTTACATAAATGTTCTTCATATCCGCTACCTGGCACCTGACTGTGTAAAACTCTTCAGCTGTCTGACTTACATGCTCACAATCCTAGAAACAAAATATTAGCACAAAATTGTTACTTTAATAAGTGGAGTCTCTATGAGCACCTTTTGGAAAAAAACAACAAAAAAAATGCTGAAAAAATTTGCAATTGGTTGTCCACATCCCTTTAATAGAAACATTATGCAGTGGCCTATCAACTGCCTGAAAGGGTGTTTGAGACAAGCTGCTTGTTATCATAAATATGGACACCAGCTGTAACCTTTGACATTTAACTAAAAAAAAGCCCTATTTAACAGATTTACATTAAAGGGATTCTGTCAAAGGAAAACACATTTTATTCCAAAACACATCAGTTGTTAGTGCTGCTCCAGCAGAATTTTGTACTTAAATCAATTTTCAAAAGAGCGAACAGATTTTTTAATATTTAATTCTTAAGATTTTTAAAATCTGATGTGAGGCTAGACATGATGCTAGTTTCGCAGTTGCCCTCAGCCATGTGACCTGTGCTGTGATAAACTTCAGTCACACTTTAGTGCACACTGAAAGTTGAAGTGGTATCGTCCCCCTCCCAGCAGCCGATCAGCAGAACAACGGGAACATAACAGGATAACAGCTCCCTGACACCCATATTACAGCTAAAAAGTACATTTGTTGCTTTAAGAATAAAAATGTAAATGGTACAGTGAATTATTTGCAATATAAAGAGTGTAAAAATCATGACAGAATCCCTTTAATAGTAGGACATGGTGCACATTGAGCAAGAGCAAAAAAATAACTTCCTGCTGCCTCCCATTTATTTGAATGGAATATATGCCTAGAAGCAACAGTAATGGGACTTTTCAGCTTAAAATGCATTTTTTGGCCTGAAATGTACCAGTGCTTATACATTTCAAAAGCACCACTGGGCCCAGGCACTGTACATTGCAAAAGTGCTAAGCAGCTATACATTAAGTTTTACAAAGGGTGTATGACCCCCTTAATTTAAATACCTCCCCTAAAATAACACTGGCTACTCTATGATACTAGAAACTGAAGGGCAGTACCAACAAGTTTAATCATAAAAATCGGGATCTATTACATGAAATGCACAGAACCTGGAATTTGCCAGATAAAAAGGCTTTGCAATTTGGAGAACCTTTCATTACTATTACTAAAAAACATTTAAACATTGAATTACATTATGTACCATGCAGATAAAAACAAGAAGTGTTTGCTAATATAGGACTATGGTTAATAGAATTCCTGTATATCAGAGCCTTGAATCTATTTATTTTATATTATTACAGAAACTTCAGAGAGATACTTACCAAGGACACCACATTATTTGTGATGACACCCCCAAATAAGCTTTTGACAGTATTTTTCTGTGAAGACGAAACAGATGTCAGTTACTCCTGTGTTACTGCTACAGAGATTTCAGAATCAGCAATCTGCTATAAAAAAAAAACTCACCAGTTCAGGAGACATTTCTTCAATTTTTGTTATAAGATCTGTAAAGAACTCTGTCATGTCCTTCTGTTCCCCTGTATTAAGAGGTTGTTTATCCATTGTGTATGTCTTACAGAACGGCCTTGGATTGTAAGCTTTGCATTCACTTTCCTTTAATACATACATTCAAATGAGTAAATTTAAACATGAGATTCACAACAATCTTTACAACAGTGTAACGACGTTGGTGTAAGAAAGAATCTAAATACAGGTGTATCTTCAGGAGTACTTTTTACGTTTGAAGTTACTTTTTCTCCTTTTGTCCTACAGCAGCCACCAGTATATCAAAGAATCTGAATAATTCAATCTAAAAGGTAACAAAATGTTATCTCAAACTTAAATGGACAGTATGCCCCACTTTAAGGTGGCCATACACGGGCCGATTCTAGCTGCTGATATCGCTCCCTTAGACCGGCAGCTAACCGGCCCGTGTAGGGGCACCAATGACGGGCCTGCCCGACCGATATCTGGCCTGAAATCGGCCAGATATCAGCCGGGCAGCTAAAAAAAATTTAGTCGGATCGGGGACCGCATCAGCTCGTTGATGCGGTCCCTGATCCAACTTCTCCTATACCCTTCGTCCTAATTCGATTTAAGCCAAATTAAGCCTGGATTTGCCCAATATCGCCCACCTATCGGGAGAAGATCCGCTCGCTTGGTCATCTGAAGGTGTATGGCCACCTTTACATTGAACATTAGTTCATGGGTTTTGTCTTAAAAATACTTTCTGCCTATTGGTAGGAAATATCTAAGGCTTTTATGATTTCTTGAACAGGGCAAAATCTGAAACCAAAATTAAATTCCCAAGCTACTCCTTGATCCCTAAAAACACAACTAAAACAATTAGCGATTCACTGAGTAGCCTCTGTATAAAAGTTAGTCTTTATCCTTAAAGGCTGCAGCTGTGGAAAAGGGTGAGTTCATTTATACAAATGGCTTTTCAGTGGACTGATAATTTGTTTTGACCTTGCAAGTTGGGAGAGAGGAAGTAGAATCTGAATTTTGCTTCACTTTCAGATTTTGCCATGTTTAGTGCAGGAAATAACAATGTTCTAATTAAAATAATAGGCAATAAGTATGTTAAGCACAAGCCCTATTCACTGAAGAAACATCCCTAGAAACATCTATGTTTTAGGGACAGGGCAACCAGGGGATACAGAAGATCATTGCCCTGGTGGGTGACTGGGAGGAGAGGGCGCAAGGGTTAGTGTGGCGTACTGACCACATATTAAAAACTTTATCGGAATAGAACACAAAATAGGCCCTGGTTTGTCAAGTACACAGAGGCCCAAAGTGCCCCCCTGCAGGTCCACTAAATAGTGTCTCTGGCATTTGCCAGAATCCACAGATTGCCAGTCTGGGCCTGGCCCTGTACATAAAGATTCAGGCCAGGGGTTACAAATTCTGGAAGACACATATCTTCTATTCAAACTGTCTGATTGCATTTGCAGCACAGTTAAGCTTAATATCAAAACAGTATTAAATTAAACATATTTCAATGACCTGTATTTTTGTTAATAATTTGCCAAATTCCGATTACCATGAGGGTAGAACTTTCTACACTCTGATGTGCATAAATGGGAAATTGGAACTGATGGGTTTATAAACCTATGTTTCTATGGAAACTAGGTTATTTTAAGAGGGTCCTTTACCCAGAAACTTTTGTATAGTGTATAAAAATGCAAGCAACTTTCAAATAGACATTAATCACAAATAATTTTTAAATGTATTTGTAAATGTAATTGCTACTGAAAGCAGTATCTGGCGGTTTGTATTCTCTGCAGGTCTGGCTCGGAAACCTGAAACAATGTTGCAACCCAGATGATTAGCACAACTGAAGGAGACCTGACTCCAGTTACATTGTTTCAAGAGACCGACCCAGAAAACAGAAAGCTAACAAATTTGCAACATTTATGCATCCATTTAAAAGCTGCTCACATGGAATGATGTTTTTATGCATAGGTTTCTTTTTTTCTGGCCAGACAGGTTCTGCTTCTGACCAATAACTAGCTATGATCCAAAAAGCAGATCTTTAATTAGGTGCTAAAAAGGGATTATAGATATCAAATGATATGATCCTCTGATCTTCCTTACATTGTTACAAACATTGGTAGAAAGAATAGACATTTTCATTTATTCATATATTAGAGACCGATAAAAACATTAAAAAAAGAAAAGAAAATCCAAGCTTAGAGAATAAACATTTTATTTAATTCAATATTGATGATTCAAACATAGTAACATTTTTTGCTGTACACACCATACTAAAGTACTATTTCAATTGCAAGTCAACTATCACAGTAAAAAGAAAGAAAATAATGAAATTATGTCATTTATATTATAAGGCAGAACAGTCTTTTCCAGAGATGCAAGAATAATATAATTAAATCAGTGTAAGAGGAAACAACTCCACTTACCATTAAATATGTAAACATTTTTTGGAGCTCCAGCAAAGTTGTTTTATGCTTCATATCCTCTGAATACTGCAAGAAAGGAAAAAAATAATCTTATAATGACTGACTTGATCTAGGCCAGTTCTCTGTAGATAAGTGGTTTTACTACACCATATCAAAATGTTAAAGGAAAACTATACCCCCAGAATGAATAGGTAACCAAGAGATAGTTTATTATATATAAATATTGCATCTTTTCCCTTTGGTCACCATTTTATTATGGTCCGTGTGCTCCCTCAGAGATCACCTGTAAATAATGCAGCTCCATAAATTGGCTGATGTGGCCTAGCATGTACGTGTAAAGGGATTCTATCATGATTTTTATTAATTTGTTTTTATTACTAAATTACACTTTGCAAGTAATTAATTCTACTGTTTAAAATTGTATTTTTGAACCAAGAAGTTGAAATATTGGTGTGAAGGCAGCCATTTTAGGTCATTGTGCCTGACCCTGTCCTTTAAGAGCCAGCCTTCATAATTTCACATAACATATTGTTTCTTCAACTCAATGAAACTGAAGTAGTCGGGTCAGACTTGGGAGCTTTACTATTAAGTGCTATTCTTATATCAACCACTAAGTGGGACATGGGAGAATTGTTTTTTTTTTTTTTTTTTTTAGCAGGAAAAGGGAGGGGATGACTCCCCTTGCACTCCAAGGGGAGTACAGGTCACATGGCGGCTGTGGCACCCTGGGAAAATGAAGAATATGGATAGCCCCATGTCAAATATCAAAATTAAATATTAAAAAATTCAGTGCAGGTTTCTGCTGGAGGAGCTCTATTAACTGATGCATTTTATAAAAAAAACAAAACCTTGATTCCCATGATAAAATCGTTTTATAGATTGAGGATCACTTATCAATCACTTTATCAATAAACCCTCAGTAATTTTAAATTATTTTAACCCCAAGGCTAGACCAGCCTCTTCTTTTACTGCTTTAGCCACACAGAAGGGCCTGTCCCTCCACAGCCAGCAGACCTACAGCGCAGGAGCAATTTTGACACCAGCTTGGGAAGAAAAGAAGACCCTGTTCTTAGTGTCTGGTATTTACCCAAGTCAGTCAGAGAAATAGGTATAGTTGAGACAATGTTGTGAATTTTTCTTTTGTAGTAATGGCGACACAAATCTCTTGCCTGATGTGGTGTAATTTTCATCTCTACTGCAGGGTCTGAGACAGTGAGGGGAAGGGTGGGTTGTAAGCACACTGAGGTGCAATTGGGTAGCTGCAAGTAAGACAGGTCTTTCCTGCCCCCTTCCCCCCTGTATGAGGTAAACAGCAGTAATGGCATTTACTAAGTTGGCCTAACAATTTAATTTTAGGCTGTTGCTAAAATACAGCCACAAATACATAACTTTTTGATCCTTTGTGATTTCCATTAGTTTTAGTATGGGTCCCCCAAAAAATTATGATTAAATTAGTTTTTTCTGCATCTGAAGGAGAGTGTCATCTCTTGGTTACCTGTGTTCCACAGAGAAAATGCACTGTTTATGCTAACCACATGCCATTTCAAGCAATGTAGAATGATAAATAACATTGATATGATACCTTTGCAGTAAAGATGGCTTGCCTGGCCTCAGGGATCATGTAGAGCTGCTGAATGGTAGAAGCCAGATAGCATGTTGCCCCAAGGTTAGTCAGGCCAACAAACCGGCATTCAGCTCGCACATCATCATGGGGCCAATAATCCCATTTATAAGGGGCGTGGGAAGCTGAAAGGTTCAACAAAGATTAAACAGTTTCAAAAAATATAAAACCTTCACATAACTATAACTTCTAGAAAATGTATATAGCAGCCAATTGTTGCTTTTCTGCCCCTGTGCTGCACATGTCAATTCTGCCCTGCACCCTTTACTTCTTTGTAATGAAATGACAAGGGGGTGGTGATTTCTGAATGACAACGGGGATGCTGTTGCATCCAGTTTGTACCAACAGGAAGCAATATTCAATGAAGAATACAATTAATTTCTAATAAATGCCATTTAGCATAAGTAAATACACTCAATTTAAAGCAAAACTGGAGACAAGGTTTGGCATATTAAGCATTATCCATGGCTAAAAAGTATTCTATGTTAAATGAACTTATAACAGCATTTCCATTCCCAATTATAACTAGTTAAGTAAATCTTAATTGGAATTGTATATTTTAAAGGTTAAGACATAGTAGTGTTTTAGTCATCTTATGCATAATTTTATCCTGCAGCATGTAAACTAGGAAATACAAGGTAAACCTTAAAAGACAAGGAAAGTCAAAATCTATTAAGCATGCTATTAAATAGTACTACTATTGCTGTGTAAAAACGCTATATTTCTGGCAGACTACACAGAAAGCAGCCTCTGCACCCCGTCACCCTCCCTGCGTCTTTGTCTGGCGGAACCCCCCACCTCCAATCCCCGCACCTTTGGAGTCCTTGTCCAACTCATCCCCCCCCCCTCCGCTGCAATCCCCTCACCTTTGGAGTCCTTGTCCAACTAAATCCCCCCCCCCCCCCTCCACTGCAATCCCCGCACCTTTGGAGTCCTTAATCACCTGCCCCCGGACCCCCCGGCGCTGCTGCATGCGCTATTTATACAGCACAATGCCATAGTAACCAGAAGCTTGCCGGTCTCTCAGAAGGGAAGCGCGCCTGTTAATGCTGAAGAGGGACATGTGCACATGCGCCGCCTACAGTCCTGGTCATAGAGTCGTTGCAGGAGCGATGCATTATGGGAATCCTCTTTACCCAGCTCAGCGTTTTTTTTTCCTGTTTGGCTTCTGATCATCTGAACGATGGCAATTTGGGGAGACTAAGTAGCAGACCTGTGCAATGTGCTAGTTTTCTAGCAAAAAAACACCCCACAGTATAATAGCTAATCTTTTATTCAGCCCAATGTTTTAGAGTAGTATAAATAATCTTACACTGCATGTGTTGCGCCATTACCCAGTTGTGTAACAGCCTGTAGTTCTCCACTGAGCCTTTCACCATTTCCACTAGGAGGTCATAAGCAGCAGCTCGGGAAGAATGAGATTTACATTTTGGCTGCAATTTGTCTTTCAGGCTTGGCAGCAAGAAAAGGAGATTAAAAACATCTCTGAGAAACTCCTGGAAACAAATTAACAAGTCAGACAGTGGCCACTGAGCAACTGGGACAAAGATAAAGTTTATTTAACTGGGTAAGCAAGCTTACCTGACCCTCTCTAGAAAACTTAAATGGAGGCTTATGTTTGATAACACTGGTTGCAAGCCTAAGAAGACCAGTCATTCCATCATCTTCTACATTTCCATCCTGGTAGTCAAAGATCTCTCGGCTGCAAGAACAGATACAGATTGAACAGTTATAAATCAACAAGAGATTGTCTCGTTATATATTTGAGTAATTAAAGCTTTAACTTACCTTCTTATACAGTCGGCCAAATGTCGTGCAAGGGCATCTAAATCAAGTAGTGTTGTCTAGAAGAAAAAATCAATGTCATTATTCAGATGTTTTAGAACAGGGCTGTGGAACTGGAGGCCTACAGGCCAGATGTGGCCCTCCAAAGGGATTTTTATGGCAGCCAGTCTGCTCAAGGGCAATCATTATCTTTTTAATATAATCCATCCCTTGAATACAATGTATAAGCAATAATTGGCCCACTATATGCAATAAGTTGGAGGGCACTATTTAAAGGAACAGTAACACTAAACAATGAATGTGTTTAAAAGTAACTAAAATATAATGTGCTGCTGCCCTGCACTGGTAAAAGTTGTGTGTTTACTTCAGAAAGTCTACTATAATTTATATAAATAAGCTGCTATGTAGCCATGGAGGCAGCCATTCAAAGGAGAAAAGGCACAGGCACATAGCAGATAACAGATAAAACACTATTGTATTCTACAGAGCTTATCTGTTATCTGCTATGTAACCTGTGCCTTTTCTCCTTTTTTCCAGCTTGAATGGCTGCCCCCATGGCTACACAGCAGCTTATTATATAAATTATAGTAGTGTTACTGTAGCAAACACACCAGTTTTACCAGTGCAGGGCAACAGTGCATTATATTTTTATTACTTTAAAGCTCTTTCATTTGTTGGTGTTACTGTTCCTTTAACAAGAAACAAACCTTGAACACAATACCAAGCATCAGTAAATCTGAAAAATATAGCTGCATTTGGAACAAAATATTCTGAAGCATAGTAATCAGATGTTGAAACATAATATAGGTTGCTTGTCAGTAGTAGAGATTACATAAAAAACAAGTTATAAACTCGGGTTTAAACAACGGTTCCTTTAAAGGAGCAGTTCGGTGTAAAAATAAACTGGGTAAAATAGATAGACTGCGCAAAATAATTTTTTTTTTTAATATAGTTAGTTAGGCAAAAAGGAGATTTTGTGATACTCACCGTTAAATCCTTTTCTCTCAGGGTGTCTGTGGGACACAGGGACCATGGGGTATAGTAGGTACCAGCAGGAGGCAGGACACTAGAATAGGAAGAAGAGAACTAACCCCTCCTCCCTGCTGCTATACCCCCCGGTACTTCCTGCCTGCACCAGATTTGTCACAAAGAACCATAAGGTAAACTTTAAACTTAATAACTATATACATGTAGGCAGAGAGAAGTTCAGTAGGTTTATCAGCTTCCAGGGGGGGAAGCCCTGTGTCCCACAGACGCCCTGAGGAAAAAAGGATTTAACGGTGAGTATCACAAAATCTCCTTTTCTCTAACAGGTGTCTGTGGGACACAGGGACCATGGGGACATACCAAAGCTGTCCCTTGAATTTCAGGGTGGGAGAAGCGGATTGGTAGGTCAATAGGAGGACTAATTAATTGCCGCCTGTAGCATTTTTCTACCAAAGTGTGCGTCAGATGCTGCGAAGACCTCGAATTGGTAGAATTTGGTGAAAGAGTGAATGGAGGACCAAGTGGCAGCCTTGCAGACCTGGTCGGCTGAAGCTCTGTTTCTAAAGGCCCAGGAGGATCCAATGCCCCGGGTAGAATGAGCCGTGATGTGAATGGGAGGAGATTTTCCGCGGGCGATGTAGGCTCTGCGTATGGTCTCCCGGATCCAGCGAGATATGGTGGTCTTGGACGTCTGGTGTCCTTTCCTTTGGCCGGAGTGGAGGACGAATAGAGAGGTTGTGGCTCGGATGTCTCGAGTGCGGTGTAGGTAGAATTTGAGGGCCCTCACTGGGTCGAGGGAATGTAGTGCAACCTCCTTGGGGGATGCCGGATTAGGACAGAATGATGGGATGGTGATGTCTTGGTTGATGTGGAAAGCCGAGACCACCTTGGGAACGAAGGATGGTCGGGTCCGTAGTACTGCCCGATCCTCGTGGAATATCAGGTATGGAGGTTGGCTGGACAGTGCACTGATTTCTGACACCCTGCGGGCTGAGGCGATGGCCAGAAGGAATACCGTCTTCCAGGTTAGCCAGGCTAGGGGGATGGTGGCTAGTGGCTCAAATGGAGGTGTTTGTAGCGCCGATAGGACCAGGTTGAGGTCCCACGGGGGCAGAGGTTCCCGGAAGGGGGGGGCAAAGGTGAGATACCCCTTGAACGAAGGTGGTCACGTCGGGCAGGATGGCTAGCCACTGTTGAAAGAGCACGGATAGTGCGGAGATCTGAGATTTGAGGGAGCTTAGCGACAGACCCTTGTCCAGACCTGCTTGTAGGAAGGCTAGGAGGCGCGGGACCGAGAGGTCCTGAAAGGAGTGACCAGCCTGATTGCACCAGTCTCTGTAAGTCTTCCATACTCGGTGGTAGGTCTTGGATGAGATGGGTTTTCTGGCTGCCATCATGGTATGTATGACTTCCTGTGAAAATCCCTTTCGTCTGAGGACTATCGACTCAATCTCCACGCCGTCAAATTCAGGAAGGCTGGATTGGGATGAAGAATTGGTCCCTGAGCGAGAAGATCGGGGATCTGAGGAAGCGGCCACGGTTCTGATCTGCTGAGGGCCACCAGTTCGGTAAACCATGATCTTCTGGGCCAATGTGGAGCTATCAGAATGACTGTGCATTGTTCTGATCTGATCTTCCTGATGACTCTTGGTAGCAGAGGAAGAGGTGGGAAGGCGTATGCGAGATCGAAGTCCCATGTGGTTGTTAGGGCGTCCGCTGCCAACGCTAGAGGGTCTCTGCATCTGGACATGAATTGAGTCCCCTTGCGGTTTTGGCGGGAGGCCATGAGGTCCACCTCCGGAAGTCCCCAGTGAGCTACAATGTCCTGGAATATTCCGGGGTTAAGGGCCCATTCCCCCGGATCGAGCCGCTGTCGACTGAGGTAGTCGGCCTGCCAGTTTTCGAGGCCGGGAATATAGATGGCCGAGAGACGGACTTCCCTGGCTTCTGCCCACGTTAGGATGCGGCTGACCTCCTTGAGGGCTTGTTGACTCCTTGTGCCCCCTTGGTGATTGAGGTATGCGACGGTGGTGGCGTTGTCCGATTGGACCTTGATGTCGCACCCTGTGAGTCGGTTCTGCCAGTGGCAGAGTGCTAAGCGTACCGCTCGGATTTCCAGAATATTGATCGGAAGGCGGGTTTCTGCAGCCGCCCAGGTTCCCTGAGCTGTAAGGTGACCCATGACTGCTCCCCAGCCCTGGAGGCTGGCATCGGTGGTAAGGATGAGCCACTGGGGTTCCTGTAGGGCTTCTCCAGGTGGGTCGGGTTGAGCCACCAGGTGAGAGCCACCAGGTGAGAGCCACTCTTGTCTTGGGCAGAAGCTTGATCGGCTGGGAGAGAGAGCTGCAGTTCCATTGATCCAGGATGTTCCACTGCAGGGCCCTTAGGTGGAATTGGGCAAAGGGAACTGCTTCTATGGAGGATACCAGTGACCCTAGAACCTGCATGGCCAGGCGGACTGAGGGCTGGGGGTTGTGTAGAAGTTGACGGACCAGGCTCTGGATTCTGGTAATCTTCTCCGGAGGGAGAAAAACCCTCTGCTCCATCGTGTCGAATACCATGCCAAGGAAGGGCATGCGTTGGGATGGTGCTAGTCTGGACTTTGCCGTGTTGATCTTCCATCCCAGGGGGTCAGAGATTCCATGACCAGAGAGAGTTGGGATGTGGCTGCTGGGAGGGAGCCTTTAGGAGAAGGTCGTCCAGGTAGGGTGTAATGGAGACCCCCCGTGATCTCAGTAAGGCTGCGGCCGCCGACATGATTTTGGTGAAAATCCGGGGGGCCGAGGTGAGGCGAAGGGAAGTTCGGTGAACTGGAAGTGTTGGTTTTTGAGAGCAAACCGCAAAAACTTTCAATGGGGAGGGAAAATCGGCACGTGCAGGTAGGCATCTTTGATGTCCAGGGCCTCCAGGAACTCGTTTGGATTCATGGCTGAGATGACTGACCGAAGGGACTCCATCTTGAAGCGAGAGAAACTAATGAAGGCGTTGAGGTGTTTCAAGTCTAGGATGGGTCGAGGGGATACGTCCTTCTTTGGGACAATAAAGAGGTTGGAATAGAAACTGATATTTTTCTCCCTAAGGGACCGGGACAATCACTCTTTCGTCCAGCAGGTCCTGGATGGTGGAGAGGAAGGCATTCTGTTTGTTTGAATCTGGAGGGAGTCTGACATGAAGAAACGGTTTGGTGGTCTGGAAACGAACTCGAGCCGATACCCTGAGGAGATTATGTCGTGTACCCACAGGTCGGCGGTGAGGCGAAGCCACTCGTCTCGGAATAGGCAGAGTCTGCCTCCTACTGGGGTGGAGTTCTCTTGTGGAAGGTAGTCATGCCGTGGTGGACTTGTCGGAAGTCTTGCCTTGGGGCTTCTTATTTTGCCAGGAGAATTTGGGACGGCCCTGGAATCTAGGTTTGTTGGAGGACTGGGAATGGTAGTCCCTGGATGATGATGATGGTGATGTCCTGGCTGGTCTTCCACGAAAGAAACGTCCTCGCCGAAAGGAGGTACAGTTCTTTGGTTGCGGGAGTAGAGTGCTCTTTCCTCCAGTAGCTTGGCTAATAATTTTGTCCAGTTCAGGACCGAACAGGAGTTTGCCCTTAAAGGGGATGGAGGTTAGTGATTTTTTGGATGACAGGTCGGCTGACCACAATTTGAGCCATAGAGAACGACGCGCCGCTACCGAGAGAGCCGAGGTTCGGCTAATGGCTTGGGCCGCGTCAAGGGATGCTTCGCACAGGTATTCGTTGGCGTCTTTGATCTGAGATGCCAGGGTCGCCAATTCCTGTCTAGGGGCGCCAGAGTTGATTCCCTCCATAAGGGAGTCGGACCAGGACTGGATGGCCCGAGAAACCCATGCCGATGCCAAAACAGGTCTCAGACTTTCTCCAGCCGCTGTGAACGCGGCTCTGAGGAAACCTTCTGTCTTTTTGTCCATGGAATCCTTGAATGAGGAAGCGTCAGGGACCGGAAGGGCAGTGTTCTTGGAAAGACGCGATACGGGTGCGTCGACTGAGGGTGGCGTGGACCACTTGTGAAGGGTTTCCTGAGGGAATGGGTAGGAGCGCTGAAACCTTCTATTGGCTTGAGAGCGCTTCTCTGGGTGTTCCCATTCTGACTGAATGATGTTGTCTAGCTGTTCGTGGGTAGGAAACATGGATAGTAGCTTTTTCTGGCGTTTGAAAAGCGGTTGTGCTGAGCTCTGAGACTCTGGGGTCTTGAGATCGAGGCAGGAGATGACTGCCGCAATGAGAGAATCCACGGCTTCTGATGGAGATCTGGAAGGTTCTTCGGTGTCGGCAGGGTCGTCTTCGTCGGATATTTCGCCCTCACTTAGTGACTGTGCGTCCCAGTCGGCTGATGGTTGAGGTGATTCGGAGTCGCTGTAGTCCTCGGCGTGGATGGGAACATGGCGTTTGAGGGATTTGGGACGAAGGTCTGAGTCTTCCCGATCCAGCTTGTCCAGGAGCTTGTCCAGACATGCAGCCAGTTTAGGAATACCCGTGGAAAGAGAGAGTGCCCAGGACGGTGGATCCTGGCTAGGAGCCACGGCCGGTGTCTGTGCTGTGTGCGTTTCTGCGGAAGTAGGCTCACCCCCAGGTTCTGCAGCTTGGACCGTTGGAGTAGGGTCCTGGGCCTGGGAAGCAGTTTCAGCAGTAGTTTTGGAGCAGGAGGAGCAAAGTGGTTCCTTTCTGCTGGAAGGTAGGCGTTTACAGCACCTGGCGCAGGCGAGGAATTTTACCTTGGAGGAGCTGGAAGCCCCCCTGGGAAAGGGGCCCCCTGAATTGCCCTCTGCCATAGTACTGGAAGGAGTTAGTGCAGTAAAGAAATATTAATGCAGAACAGTACAAGTAGTATGGTACCAATGCGGGGAATTGGTGCCACTGCAGGATGAGTGCTGTGTTAGGAAAAGTGTTAGTACAAGTCAGTAATAACAACTCTTGTCTGAGTAGTGCCGGGATAGAGCTAGTACACAGAGTCAGTACAGAGCTAGAGCACAGTGCCAGTACAGGACTAGTACAGAGAATCAGTACATGCCAGTAGTAAATCGCGTGATAGCATAGAGCTAGTACCCAGGTTTAGAATGGACTTATGAAAAGTACATGAGCCATGGGAGATTGTGCTATAAATGCCTAGAATGCATAGTAAGCAGAAGCAAGTATAAGGAGAAACACGTGCATGCATACAGCCCCCAATGCCTGCCCCCAACCCCCCTTTATGCCTGTTCTCCACTAGCCAGCGCCTAACCCCTGCAATAGAATGGAAGGAAGTAAAGAAAACCGTGGTCCCTGTGAGCCCCTTCTGCCAGAGCCTGTGCCCAGAGGATTCCTCTTTCCTTCAGAGTTCAGGATGGAGAGCGGTGTGTGGCCATGCGATCCGGAGGAGAGAGAGAGAGAGTGCACAGTGAAGGAGAAGCGCGTGAAGAGTGGCGCGAACATTGATGACGTCACGCACCGAGCAGGAGGTGGAACGCATGGTGGAACGCAGGAGATCGAAGATACGGGAGAGCCGCATGGGTGCCACGAGGAACGGAGCCCTGTGATGGTAAAAGGGCTAAGGACAGAGGCAGGGCACAGGAAGGCAGAGCTGAAGCTGGGCAAGGGGTCTAGGAACCGAGGCAATACGGAAGGGGCAGCGCTGGGTAGCATGGCTAAGATGGAGAAGGCAGCGTGGAGAGAAGGGGTTGGTAGTGCTGGATAGCCTGCGGTGAGGTAAGGCTAATTTGAAGAGGCAAGGTTTAAGGCCAGTAAAGGGCCATGGCACTAGGGAGCGCTGGGTAGCTTCTGCACTCTGTATTCAGAGGCAGGGTTTCTGCAGGGCTTGTAACTTACGTGCCCCAGCATCCTTCGCTTTTCCCACGTAGGGGGAAGCCTGGGTAGAGTAGCTCCTGTTGGAGACCTCTAGGACGACCCCTGTTGCCAGATTGAATCTGGCCGAAGAAAACGGACTTGAAGAGTAAGAAGATCCTGTCTCCTTGAGGGACACTAGAAAAAAACTGGTGCAGGCAGGAAGTACCGGGGGGTATAGCAGCAGGGAGGAGGGGTTAGTTCTCTTCTTCCTATTCTAGTGTCCTGCCTCCGGCTGGTACCTACTATACCCCATGGTCCCTGTGTCCCACAGACACCTGTTAGAGAAAATGTAATCTATAAAGGCTGGAGTGAGCAGATGTCTAACATAATGGCCAGAACACTACTTCCTCCGTTACAGCTCTCTAAGCTGTTAGCAGTCAGTAACCAATCAGTGACTTGAGGGGGGCCATATGGGCCATAACTGTTCAGTTAGTTTGCATTTGAATCTGACCTGACCTCACAAACTAACTCAACAGTTATGTCCCATGCGGCGCCCCCTAAAGTCACGGACTAATTAAGGGGTTAGAGAGTTGAAAGCAGAAATTGGTGTTCTGGCCATTATGTTAGCCATCTGCTCACTCCAGCCTTTATAGATTACATTTTTATATTTATATTTATATATATATATATTTATTTTTATATTTATATTTTATATTACATTTTATAGAGAACATTTTTGCCCAACTTACTATGTTAGAATTTTTTTTGCGCAGTCTGTTTTACTCAGTTTTACATTAACACTGTTCCTTTAAAAAATAACTAAAAGGTGCCAATGTAATTTATAAATCTCAATTTATAAATCTCAACATTTAAAAGGGTGACTATTGCTCAACCTCAACCTTTGCTATACTTTACCTTGCTATTATTTTTGCCACAGAATTTCTGTTCTTGCAGAAAAGTACTTCCAGTTATACGCTTTCAATTCTTCAACAAGGTTTCATAAAGGAACATTAAAACCAAATTAAGTGTTTTAAAAAGTGTTTTTAGTTATTAAAATATGATGTCCTGAATTGGTTAAGTGGGTGTGCTTGCCTTCTTCTATAGTTTAAATAAATAAGCTGCTGTGTAGCCATGGAGGCAGCCATTTAAAAGGATAAAAGGCGTGAATTACATATCAGATAAGCTCTATGGAATATAATGATGCTCTTTTATTTTTTTATTGCTTCCTTGCTCCATTTGGTGTTACTGCTCAATTAAGATTGTGTAGTGGGGGGGGGGGGGGGGGGGGGGAAGAGAGGCTGGAAAGCCAACTGGAAAACAGTACTAGGAGAGGCACAGAGGATCATGAAACAATGTTGCTGAGCTCAAAATAAAGGGAGGCATCAGGGAGTGCACCTAGATACAGGAAACCTGCAGTATGACTTTTACAGACAAGCCTTTAAACTTTGGTAAATTAAGGTTTTCATGGGTTTTTGGGATTGAAACTGAAAAACCCAAATATAAAATTTTGCATACTGAAAGTAAATGTAATTTTCAGAAACTTTCCAAAATAAATATTTTTTCTCTATTCTGCACACTGAAAGTGTGTCAAAATATTGGAATTACATAATTAGGTTTACAACTATTTAAGCATGTGACCAGTGGCCTCTTGATGCAAATGGCTGGAGACCATTTGTCCTCCCTGGGGGTTATCAAATGAATAGTTGATTACAACCTATTGAATGCACCTAAACAAAGAAAATCTACAAAAAACAATATAAATCATCCTAACGTTTTACATGGTGCTACAGGTATGGGATCCGTTATCCAAAAAGTTCAGCATTACGGAAAGGTAATCTCCCATTGACTCCACAATAAGCAAATAATTCTAATTTTCTAAAGAAAAGTATCTTTCTGTACCTGGCTGGCATCTTTGACATGGATATTATCAATCAGTTTACACAGTAACCAAAAATATTCTTTACATCCAGGTCGTAAAATCATTTCTTCCTCATAGTCCTCCATCTGAAAATATAAATAATAAATAGGCAGGTTATTTACATGATGAACCAATTGTTGAATTCACAAATAAATAGCATACCATTAGGCAACCCTGGTTACATGAGTGCAGTGGTGCGAGAACAGATTTATTTACTTTACTATTTAGAGGTATGGGATCTGTAATGCAGAAACCTTTTATCCACAAAGCTTCAAATTACAAAGAGGTCATCTCCCATATAATTCATATTATAAAAAATGATTTACTTTTTCTTCATAATAATAAAACAGCACTTGTACTTGATCCCAATTAAGGTATCATTAATATTTTTGGAGGCTGAACATTGGACTGAATGAAGGACCGGTTTTACTGACCAATAAGAAATATAAAATTATTATCCATAAATGTTCTGCATTGAAGTAGATGTTGCTCTATTTTATAGCAAAACTATAGTGTTTTGCCAAATGGTACAGTAACGGGTTTGACACCCATAATGAAGAATCATTTTAAGATGAATCTCTTACCCGCACTGGTTTCAGAGCCTGGGCATCAGGAAGAAACTTTAATAAGGTGGATGCTGCCAGAAGCAAGAAAGAGCGATTTATAGAGTCCCCACCATCAAGACCAGACAGGGAAAGCTTGTACAAGCCATTACACGCTTCATGACGAACTGCAGTCTTCGGATACAAAGACAAACAAATGGTTTTAGCCTACAGCTAACACATAAACAAGGCACAGCAGCAAAGTTACACATGTAAAAGACTGCCTACCCTTAATTGTACTTGACCTTCAAATCTATTTTTAGTATGATGTAGACAGTGATATTCTAAGACAATCTGCAATTGGTTTTCATTTATTTTTTGTTATTTTTTAATTACTTTGCTTTTTGTTCAGCAGCTCTTTAGTTTGGAATTTCCACAGCTGTTTGCTAGGGTCCACTTTACCCTAGCAACCAGGTAGCGGTGTGAATGAAAGACTTGAAGATGAATAAAAGAGGGACTGCATAAAAATATAAGCAGCCTCACAGAGCAATTGCTTTTTGGCTACTGGTGACCCCTCCATTTGAAAGCTGTAAAGAGGTAGAACAGCAAGACAGTTCAAAAACCATAGAAAGTTAAAAAAAAAAAAAAAAAAAGACTAAATAAAAATTTAAGAACAGGCCTTTCCATAAAATACTAAGGGGCTGATTTTTTGCGATCAATTCACTAAAAGGACACTTGTCTGAATTAAGAAGTGATGTTATTGTCGTTATTTATCCTGCTACCCATATGGGTTCAAAATGCTGGGAATTTTCCTACCACTAATTCGAACTGAAGAAGGCGCTACACACCTGTGCAGACTTATCAATGCTACATACTGTATATCACAACCTGGATGAATACAAGTCTTCATAGACAGAATGCACATTAAAGGATTTTTGCCAAAACAAACTGTTTCTTACCTCTGGAATAAGAAGGGTTAATTTTTTGAGCCAATCTTGCAAATTATCACTGTCGGCAAGGCTGGATTTTACCACAGAACAACAGTGAGCCCAGCTGACCAGGAGCCACATTGAATAATGTGTTACTAAACAAGGAAAAAGACAAAGTTAACCTAACTCATTTGAAACTAATATCCCCGTAACAAACAGATCCCTGATCCTACAGTTATAGTATCAAATCTCCTCCAGTTCTTCCGGATTTGCTACCTCTGAATCCGCATCCTCCAGACTCATCTATTTTACCCACTAATCTCCTTTCTATGCACACCAGTGTTAATCCCTGCACTGGATCTTTCTACGTGTATGATCTAAGAAAAGGTTTTAGATTGTAAGCTTTATTGAGCTGGGTGTTATCACCTTGGTGAGTGGTACTATGACCATAGTGCTTCCACAAAAATGTTATAATAAATATACTAAATATTACACAGGGCCCTCAACTTTAATTACAGGCATAGCACCCGTTATCCAGAATGCTGGAGACCAATGGTATTACGGATAAGGGGTCTTTCCGTAATTTGGATCTCCTACCTTAAGTCTACTAAAAAAACAATAAAACATTAATTAAACCCAATAGGATTGTTTTGCATTCAATAAGGATTATTTATATCTTAGTTGGGATCAATTACAAGGTACTGTTTTATTATTACAGAGAAACAGGAAATCAGTTTTAAAATTCTGAATTATTTGATTAAAATGGAGTCTATGGGAGACGGGCTTTCCGTAATTTGTAGCTTTCTGGATAACAGGTTTCCGGATAAGGGATCCCATACCTGTACTGCACTAATTTTCAGTTGTATTTTTATATGTAACCTACATGTTTATAGTATAGCAAGTGGAGTATGTTGGCACTTTACAAATATGTGATAATAACAACAACCACAACTTCTAATCTGTAATCTATAGGCACATAAACCCATGCCAGCACTTGATTTTAATATATATGGTTTCATATAAATAAAAAATGAAAGTCATGAGTTTAATCATTTACCTTCATGCCTGGACCTGTGATCTGACTGGGCTTTCAGTACTCTGTAAATAGAAGCCACAAAAAAAAAAACAGTATTTCAATCTTAGGGCCTGATTTTCTGGATATTAAGGGAATATTGCCAATACAGGTTTTTTTTTTTTTTTTTTTTTTTTAAACATCAGAAAACGACTTGGTTGAGTCTAAGGAAGATACACATTGAAAATCCCTTGCTGCTCTTTACAGAGGTCTATGCTACTATCCTGGTATAACCATCTACCCTCAAGACAAAAATACAGGTTTTCAATTAGAAAAAGATATTACAAAATACAACTTTACGCAGTGTCGGACTGAGATGGCAGGGGCCCATGGCCAGAACTTTAATGTCTCCTCTCCTCTCCTCCCTCAAACTCTTTATTATCCTGGTCTCTTTTCTATGGGAGAATTCCTGGTATCCTGGTGGGCCAGTCCGACACTGCTGTTATGCTACATGTGTAATAAAACTTAAGTGACAATGCCCTTTTAAATAAAGACAGACACCTTTCCTTAAACCTCATATATAAATTGTTTTGATAAATATTATATATTTACCTTGGTGCTATATTGTCATACGTATAAGCTACAGACATTAACCGCTGAATCAAACAGGTTCCTTGGACAAGGACTAAAAATACCTTTAAAAAAAAGGGGGGGGGGGGAGAGTTTGTTAGGGTTACTACAAAGAAGAGTCAGTCCATATCATAGATACTAAAATACCAGAAAATGAGTGTTGGTAGGTATGAATGGCTTGGGATGAATAGCACTTTCTAAGGAAAGGATATCTTGCCTATTATTTAGGATTTTCATTGCATCACTTTAATGTATTTTGAATTAAAGTAGTAATACAACAATTTTTTCGCTTTATAACTTTTTTTTTTTTATCTTTTCAGGCAAACACAGCAAATTTCAAAAGGCAACCTTACGATTTAGGATCTATTGCCCCAGCACAATGAAACTTTTATATCAGCATCACAGATTTCTACAATTGTAGTTGTGCTGTCCCTAAGAGGGTTAAACATTGGTAAAACTTAGCATATGCAGACTTTGTGATTTCATTTGCTGACCCAGCTGTATAATATTCACACTATGGATGCACTGAATCCACTTTTTCAGAATTGTCCAAACCCCCAAATCCTTCGTAAAGGATTCGGCCAAATCCCGAACTGAATCCGAATCCTAATTAGCATATGCCAATTAATTTTTGGAAGGGTCAATGAAAAATTTTCAACTTCCGTGTTCATGTGACAAAAGTGATGCAATTTTTAGGATCCAGATTCGGTTTTGCCAGGACCGGTCAAATCCGAATCCTGACAAAAAAGACTGAATCTTGACTAAATCCCGAACCGAATCATGGATTCAGTGCATCCCTAATACACACTTAAATAGTAAAAAATTATATAAACAGCACTATTCTTTCGTAGCACAACATACAAGACCACATCTCGGTGACAGATATGAGGCTTTAAAACACAATATAGACAATGTTTAAAGGGCTTGTTTAAAATTTTTCATAGCATGTGTTTCCTGGTTTAACAGCAAAAAAACAAGGAAGAATGCTTTAAATAAGGTATTCAATATCAACTCCATACATGTTGAAAAATAAAAGACAAAAATATCCACATTTTTAACTTTACAAGTTGCTACTTTAATTTGAAACTTCATTATGAGTATGTAATATATCACCTCCGTTAAACGTGGTATGTGAAGGCCCTTTGGATGTTCTCCTGCAGACTTCCTTGATTTCCCAGGCCAAGCCCTTTTCCTGTGGCTTTCTGCTACACCAGACCAGGCAAAAACATCATGATAGGCCAGATCCAAGTCTGTTGGATCCACAGCAAACTGGCAGATCAACTTTAGCAAACATGCTAAACAGTCCAGCTGCCACTGAAAAATAAATAAATGAATTTGCACCAGTTATGATCCAAGGTCAAAAGACATCGGGGTTTATCTATTAACACTGGAGAGATCGCCAGTGATGTTCACCATAACCAATCAGATCTCTGCTATTGTTTTCTAACTTGTAGGCAACCGTTCAAATCTAATACCTGATCATCAGTGATGTTTGTCTCCAATGTTAATAAACACACCCCATTGTGTGTCATCACAACGTTGTACTCCTTTGCTAAGGACACTCATGAACAAATCTTTCACTCCCAACCATTGATGCCTAGTCTAACCCAGAAAATTAAGGAATAAGTGTAATATGTACATATGTAAAGATCACGCACTGTCAAAAATACTGGAGGAAACTTACTACTGTCCAGGATTCCTGTTCTTTAGGTTCCAAAATTCCTGAATTGAATATCTCAATCAGTTGTTGGAGACCTCCTGCAGCCACAAACTATAAATATATTACCAGTCAATATAGGCAAATGCACACTTCCAAATAATTTACTACATAAATAGTGATTAGAACATAAAGCAAATAACATCTTCGGAGCCATAAATAAAAGTGCCAAGATGTTTCAGTTGTATTCAATCATCTGCTTATGAAGCTACTAAAGCATCATTGCCTAACATGCCTGGGTTGATACAGCTCAACAAATAATTACCACAAAAGAAAATTTGTTCTTGTCCAGTTTGTTAAAAGATGTGATGTGAATTGCACAATGCCAAACACAACATGCAGTTCTTTTAACAGGGGCAACATGCAAGGCACTTGAAAGTTTAACATTGTCACTTACTGTACTAATATATTAAAATAAACAATGTTTGAAATATTAACCTATAGGAAAAACTTCTAAAAGGGAATATGGAGTTATTCTGGTAGAAAGTAACCTCTCTAAAAGTAAACCATTTCCCATGTCACACCAGGCATTTTCATTGCCAGCGGTCTACGCTAGGGGAGAAAATAGTGATTTGCTTTTTTCTGCCCATATATCACTGTGCACTGACAGCCATGGCATGCAGCAAACCATTTTTAAAATACATTTTACTAAATAGCTTTAATAAAAATAAGTGCAAAACTAAGGGTATATAATCGGTGAGGGTAATGTCATATACTATGCACAAAGTGGCTAGTATATTTTGAATGCAATAATTTGCACCTGTGAACCAAACTTGAGTAAATTCCTTTGAATATAATGGAAACAGACCTGTAGCTATTTGCCATTATATTATCAGCATGAATTTCGAGAACAGAAGATTAAATGTGAACTGTCACGCATAACATTACCCTTAAAGGGGACGTATAACCCTTCCAACATGTTAAATGAATAGGGCTGGAGCTGAATATACATTTTGCCAATTGTTTTATTTACACACACACAAAAAAATCTATGCTTTTTTGTTATATCGCTAGCTAAAAAGGGGATTATCTGATCTCTGGAAATCAAATTATCAATTTGGCAAGGACCAAACAGAGTAACCAAGACCACTTCACAAAACTTCAGATATCTAAGTCTGGCTTAAGGTGGCCACACTCGTGGCGATCTGCGATCTTTCAAAGATCGTCAGACCTGCCACTAACCTTCAGGGCTGAAATGGCAGATAAGGAGGTAGAAACAATAGGATTTCTACCTCCTTCTGCCGATTCAGCCCTGACAGCAGATTTTGCTCAGGCGCCTTCTATGGCGCCTGATCAAAATCTTTTGACCTGGCCGATCGGCGAGTCAACCGATATCAGCAGCCTCCTGCGATACCGGTCAACTCGCCGACTTGCCATATACACACCGAATATCATGCAATATTATCAGTGCGTGTATGGCAAGCTTTAATCCTGCATAAAGGGAATGCTCACCGTCAGACAACAGTCTGAATTTGAACAGTCTCTGTGAAGCAGTAGTGTTAGTGTAGTGTAGGATCCTGGTATGTATCTTTAAAACTACACATTTTAAATAATAAAGATACTTTAAAAAAATGTATTTTTCTCACAGGGGCTGTTCAAATTTAGACTATTGTCAGAAGATAAAAATCCCCTTTAATGGTCTTTATGCAGCCCCACTTACTGTCTTTGTATTTTATAATGTTAAGGAGACTCCCTGACTAGTGTTCAATCTACAGGCTCCACAATTTTATTAAAGGGCTAACAGTAGCTTGAAACAAATATCTAGTAAAATAAATGTGAGAATAAATGTGTGAGAAAACCTTGCAGCTCCATGTGTTTTTACTGTTCTCAATTTGATCTTCACTTGAATCATCAGAATCCGGATACAAGTCACTGTAACTACCCTGTGAAAATAATAATAAAAAAAAAAAAATCAAAACCACAATAGTTGCCTTCAGTCTTTTCCCATTCACTGGAATGCTAAACAGTGTCTTCCTCACAAACTGCTACTATTGATAGAAAAATCGGGTGGGTTTACAAAGACTTATGAGATGGTTTGTTTAAAAATATACAGTGTTTTTCTTATTGGAGATAAAGAAGTGAAGACGAGTCTCTGCTCTTTTTTACTTTTCAGAAATTCAGTCTGTAAAAATGTGCACAGACACTATCCAAGCCTAGACTGAAAATATATAGATTCTGGCAAAGACCAGAGGGGTTGCTGTAAGATGCCTTCTAACATGCCACTATTTATTGTTGTGTATGACCAAAGTAAGGAATCTATTTGTCTTTTTTCCCTGAGGGCTAATCAGTTGGATACCATGTAGGAGAAGTCTATATATGGCCACCTTTAGTGTTGTTCATTTCTCTGAGTTTTCTGGCTTGTTTTACACTAGGTAATTATAGTGTTATGATCACCAAATGACAGGGTACATGTATATGTTATAAATGTGCAGTAGATGCACAGCAATGCCTTTAATAAAACCACAGTGCTAAACAATCCACATAGCTATATAAAGCAAAAGAAAAAAAAACGCACACATATATGCATGCAGGAATCTAAAGTAATGATGTCATATGAGTGTGGGCCACACAAGTATTGGGCAGTCTCACTCAAATATTTCAACATATTCAGGATTACTAACATAACAAAAACACACAGCCCCAATTCAGGTTGTCCTTACCGTGGATTCTCTCCTTATTCTTCTGTTTGGCTTTCCCAGAGCCTCGATGATTTCTAAAGCATATAGGAGTTTATGAGCACTTTTTATCCTAAGCAAATCTTTCCAACAAGGTCCATCACTTCCCTGAATAGGGAGAAAATGAAAGGTTAACATTAAACCACAAGAAATGCCATAAAAGGAAAATACCCGAATAAATATGTTCTACATATAAACTGTGTCTTGACAACAAATGTCCTATTTTATGTTAGAGTGGTTTTCACTCTAATTCTGTAAAATGCCACAAGAATCATGTTTCTTGTTTATCTTCTTGTCTTTGTTCTACACAGTATATCTGCTATGCAGTCTTTCATAGACCCCATAATGCTATGTATAGCACATTTATCAATGGAATTTAAACTTTTTGACATTCTATTGCACTTTTGCACACATAATTTAGGCTCTCAAGTTAGATTAAATTAATAATTGGATCTCCGAGTTGGTATCACAATGCAGCAACAGAGTGGCATGCAAAGTGAGGGATGAACTGCCAATATTGCTCGGGAATAAGGTGGTACAGGTTTAAGGGCTAACACGTTTGTAGAGATGAACACTATTTCAGCTCAAAAATTAAGATACATGAAGATGAGACACATGTCCACTCTGAACCATCAAAATGAATATATGTTTAAGCTAGGGGGGGCTGTTATTTCCAAGCACATGGCTAATAACTGCTACATAGAATTATTCAAATGAGGACCAAGCAATATATCCTTATTTTAAAATAACTGTAGAGGTGGCCTTCTTATCTGCATGTGATGAGCTGAATGTATAACAGTAAAGTTACACAATCTATTTTTCATTATGGGTTCATAAGAAACAGTATTTACTTAAATTACAGCAAAAGTTATCTGCACGGCTACACACAAATGATTTAGTGCTTTATGTAAGCCTATGAAATGCACAGAAATTGTGCATGGTTCACACATATACATTCTTTACTTGTCCTCTGATATGTAGACAACTAGTGTTCACAAGCCTATGTAAGACTTTCTAAAAAAAATTATAAAGAAAATATAATCTTACAATATTGATATCACTACCTTCTAGACTTTTTGGTGCTTTTCTGAATTTGTGCATGCATTCTTGAATCTTTATAAAAAAAAAAAATGATTTACCTGCTCATCTGATACATTCTGAAAAGCCTGCAGCATGTTGGGGCAGGTAGGAAGCAGCATGAGCAGCTCCCAGACGCGCCTGGATAGGTTTTCTGCATGGAGATGCAGCTCTTCACACCTTGCATGCTAAAGAAAAGAGGGGTAGACACAAGAATCTCATCAAAAAATGTCAGCTTTTCACATCCACCCACTTCTAAACAAAAGTTCAACGTTGGCCATCTTTAAAATCTGCAGTGCCACCATCAGAAAATATTTAGAGCACAAAACAGTTCCAGGCCCCTGAAAAGGGATATTCAGTATTATTAACTAGTCAACATAGGGCTCACATTCTTGGTGAACCCTTAGCGGGTTTAGGAAAGTGTCACTGATGGTAGAGTTGCACAGGAAAGCATGCTAAGAAGGTATATTTCCCACCCCAAACCAACTGTGCCGCTTTCTTTAGCTATTAGTTTGCACTTCTAGCTCTATATAAATACTATATATATATATTTTTTTTAACTTAGCAAACCTTAAGATTCTGGAGTCCACCCCCCATTGATGACTGCAGTATGGCTTTTCTTTATGCCTCTATTAATCTATGTCATAGAGATTTGTGTGTAATATGTTAAATGAGTAATAAATGTGTTACTTAATATGTTTGATAAAAGATCCGGTATTGTGGAAGGGGGTGTGTAGACACAAGAAAAGTGTTATCTACCCTACATATTTAATAATCTATTTGATTCTATTGTTAAGCACCTTTTCTGCAATCCACATTCAGGCTAGATTTACAAAACTAAAATAAAACATATTATACCTCAACATCTTCCATAACCATTTCTCCAGATGGAGGCTTAAAAGAAGCCAGCATTTCCAACAAGCCAAAGAGCGTAGAAAGATGAGGTTCTTGAAGCAGCAGAAGCATTGGGATGTTTTCTTTCTGAGGTGGCGGTAGGCATGATGCAGGCAGCTGAACACCTTCGCCTTTTCGCTCTCGGCGTGGGGCACCCAAAGATACAAACACCATCTAAATAAAAGGAATGAAGAAAACAAATATAAACAATAACTATGCTAAGATCATCTCGCACCTGCTAGTTTATACAATAGATCAGAGGAAGAATGTAATTAGCTTAATGGAAATTCCTATCATAAATAAAGGGAAAGTAGTTTTTCAGTACATATAACTGCTAAACAGATTCACACATGTATATTACATATTTACTACCAGGACACCAAAAATTAGATGTGTAGTGTTTTGAGAATACCTGCATATCCTTAAAGCCAAGTTCATGAAGGGTCTTCTCATCATAATCGGTTGTCAGTTCATGACCAGATGAAATCATTCGGACTGGACCCATTAGACCACCTTACAAAAACAAAAGTTACCAGAAGTAACACACATTTCATGCAGCACACATTTTAAGGTTTATGCATGCATAATATTTTAGCAAGATGGAGATTTAACAAAAAAACAGGATAAGGCCTGCACTGACTTGATATGAACAAGAAGATTTACATATAAAGGAATAATTTCGTTCCATTTTACTTCCCATTACAAAGGAAAGGTGAAGTGAAATGATGCCATTTTCCAATCTTGCACTGAAATTTTGCTTTAGCTGAACTATAAATGGAAGATATGGTGTCTTGCCATTATAGATCACCATTTGTGAGGTGATGCTAATGGTAAATAATGAAACAATGCAGCTCCCAGACCCAGACTGAATACCCTAAATTTCTTACTGCATGCAGATATTAAACTATAAGCGTTACCCATTAAAAAGGAATACAAAGCTAGTTCGCCTTTCACTTAACTTTTAGCATGTTACAGAATGACCAATTCTAAGCAACCTTTCAATTGGTCTCCATTACCTATTTTCTTTATGGTTTTTTTGAACAATTTGCCTTGTTCTGACTCTTCCCAACTTTCAAATGGGGGTCACTGACCCCAACAGCCAGAAACTATTGCTCTGTGAGACTACAATTTAGTTACTTTTTATAACTTTTCTATTTACATGCTTTCCTATAGAAATCTTAGTCTTTCATTCAAACCACTCCCTGGTCGCTAACGTCATTTGGACCCTAACAATCAGATACCTGCTGAAGTTGAAAACTAGAGGGTCTCTGAACAAAAAGTGAAATAATAATAAACCACACAAATAATAAAAAAAAGAAGAAAAAAGAAGACCAATTGAAAATTGTCTCAGAATATTACACTCTACATTGTGCTAAGTTAACTTAAAAGTGAACAACCCCACTCATTTTCATTTCATATTAAATATATTATATTTCCAAATGCAGTTGACAACTACATTTTGTTTACACTGTATGTTTTACTTAAATTGCTGTGCTTCTTACCAGGGAAATCTCCTTTCCTACTGCTTTGTCCAAACTCTTGGAGTTGTGCCTGCTGGTTCATTTGGTCTTTTTGCAAATTCTCGTACCAATGAGTCACTTCCGCTCTCAAGTCAGCCACCTGATCACTTGGGTACATTTCTATAGTCATCTGACATTATAAATAAAAATCATTACATAAAGGACTGTTCAACATCATACCAGTACAAATCCTAATCTTACTATGGACCAACCTTATCAGGAAGGCCTGCTGGCTGGCACACAATTCTTAGCGGTAATGACTGCTTGTCATTTAATGCTTTCAAGTGGCTGCTAATGCCAGTGCCTTCTATTTGCCACTGCCTTAGATGATATGCAAACCTAAACAGGGAAAAGAAAAACTAGATGTTAGCAAAGGTAACAAAAACAGACTAAAAACATGTATCACATATATATAATTGTTTTTGTAAGTAATTCATCTGATATACTGAAGTTATTACAGCAGCCAAGCATTCTGCTTAGCAATTTACATTTTCCTACTTTGTCTCAGCACAACAAAAAAAGTTTTGTATTTGGATGTACGTTAGAATGTAGAAAATATAAACACATAACATCAATGTAATTTACAATGCTAATGTCCATAAATTACATTTACAAAGCACCAGTGTAACTTTTGACAGAAATATTTGGCCTTCAGCTGTGAATTTCAACTTCCAGCATCTCCAATATGATGCTATAATTTGTAATATAACCCAGGTAGGGAGCTTTAGTTAGGGTAAGGCACTTTTTGTTACTTCTACCACAACACAGAAAAAATATCACACAGTTATTATATATTATTATTAGTCCACCTTGCCAGGCTGCACTCAGCTCCCTTTGGCCATCTGTACTGGCTTTAGTGCAGTACAGATGACAGATTAGTAAACAGCTCTGCATAGACAACCTCCATATTTTCATTGACAGTCACAAGAATGTGGCAATACATTACACTACTCTAAATATGTGTGTTCGGACTGATTTATTGAGAAATTCCCCACAAACCCTACTTATCCCACCCATATGTTCCACTTCCTGCTGCCTCCTTTTCCAGGCTGTACAGGGGGGCCAGCAGCACTCAGCACACTACACTGTAGGATAGGAACCAGCGACTAGGCTGACCTGATAGGGAACTGAAGTATGTCTTTGTTTGTGTGACTGCAGGGCTGTGATTGGCTATTCTTCCTCCTACTGAGCTTCATGCAGGGAACATTAGGACACAACCACCCCTCACTTGAACACAGACAGAGACCAGAGAGGATCTATAGGGAGCTCCATAAAAGGAGCCATTTCTACAGATAGTATTAATTTTAAGCCCAAAATATATTATATTTATATATATATATATATATATATATATATATATATATATATAAAATTCATAATTGCCTAAAACATTAGGGTTTTTCTTGTTTATCTTATATATTTCCTTAAAAGGTTTGTTTTATTTTTATATTTTATAAACAAAGGCTAAAATAACCCCACACCGAAATGTCTGATAGCATAAATACTAAATATAATTGCATAACTGTTTAATTAATGTGTTACCTTCGTCTGAATGCTTCAAGGTGGGTCTTTAGCATTAGGAGTCCCCTTTCAATTATAGTGAGACTCGATTGAGAGTCCTGCTCAAGGTTACTGGAAGCGATCATAAGGCTCTCCATACATTTACTAATAAATTCATGCTCCTTCTCCAATCCTGTTTTGCCTAAAATATGGAGAAAAACATCCATGATTATAAAATTAAAAGTACATCACAATGCCATTCAGTAACTACATTCTGATATTTTCGTAAATATTTTAAAGTGCAGCCACTTATTATATTTCTATGTTGGCAGGCACAAAAAGGTAAAACCTCCAATTGCAACCTGGTGTGGCACTAAGGACTACTGTCTAACTGATCAGGTGAAAAAATAATGAAAAGAATACTGGCGACTAGCAAGCAGACCATTTCCTTTCATACCTTTGAAAAAATTAAAGGAGCAGTTGTAGACAGTGGTATTCTGAGACAATTTGCTTTTGGTCTTATTTTTTTTAATATTTGTAGATTTTGAATTATTTAGCTATCTTTTTAGCATTTATCCAGACTGGAATGTCACCAGCAATCTAAATACTAGAATCCAAATATCCTAGCAATCAGGTAGTTGTTTAAATGAGAGGCTGGAATATGATTGGTAGAAGGCCTGAATAAAAAAATGAAAACCTGAAGATGCTAATAACAGGGCAACCATGCTTAAAAGTTAACATAAAGGTGAACTACCCCTTTAAGTGATTAATGTTTTCTGATACTATGTAGAAAAAGTTTATGGTACTGTTTTTGAGCTGAGACAACTTACCGTTAATGTAATATGAGTTGATATACTGAATTGCTGCACGACTGACATCTCCAGTATGTGCCCTTAAAGCAATTCCCCAAAACTGATCCATGCCGCACAACTGAAAGTAAAATTTAGTCTCACAATAACTAAAAAATAATTTGTGCAACAAACTGTGCAATATAATAGATTAATACTTAGTACATTATGTGTGCAATTGATGCAATAAAACTCGATTTTCCAAAATATCACCAATGCAGAAGTTTGCCCTAGCCAATATTCTGGGTCACAGCTCATGTCTAATTTGTTACACAATGGCTGCTGGAAGACTAGGTTACTGCTTAAAGATTTAGCAGTACATAACTACTAATATAAGTGCTGACTCACTTGTGTGTCTAGGGGTATGAAAATAATCTTCAGGCTCGTAGTATTTTATACAAAAATTTAAATTTATTTCTCTGTTAACTGAATGAGGTAAAGCACAGATGGTCAAAACAGGTTCAACTGCACAAAATAGTATCACAGAAAAATGTTAAATGCTGCCTCTTACACAACTGTTGGTACAGTTGTGTAGGCGTTCTTATAATTTAACCAACATTTGCTATATTACATGCATCCTAGATTGCTACCCAAAGTAAATACAGATTTTGCACCCCACCCATCCCTACAATGGCATCCTCTGAGCAGGCCTGGACTGGGACTGAAAATAGGCCCTGGCCCTTCAAGTACACAGTGGCTCAAACAGCCCCCTACCAGCCCACTAAATAGTGACTGTCTATGGTATCTTACAGCAGCCCCTCTGGCATTTGCCAGAACCCAAAGATTAATAGTCTGGGCCTACCTCTGAGGTTTAGAATCATTTTTTTTCTTTTTTTAAACAAGTTCTTACCTCAGAATTTGATCCCCCATCATAAGCACTAGTTGCAAGGCGAGCCAAGTTGCATAAATGCTGAAAAAGGTTTAAACCGGTCATACTAATGGTTTCAGGTTTCAACTGAGGCATCTAGAAACAAAAGGTGAAAATTAGAAGGAGAAATGTTGACAGAAATGCTTCAAGTACAAATGAACACAAGACATTACCTTCTCTAAAAAAAGATGCTTGTAAGTCTCCATTCCCATGGCATGCTGGTCTTTGCTACGGACCTGATTTAAAAACCAGTGGAGAGCATCATCATAGCACTCTGTGTCTTCCACAAGGCAGTGCCAAAGAATGTCTACCTGTTCTAAACTTAGCCCTGAAAAGGAATGGAGGAAAGTTATGAGAATTAAGAAACACATCATTAAAACAAGATTCACTTTACTGCAGGAAAGGCAATCTATGGCTGCCAAAAAGTTGCATAAATAACCCCCTCCCCTCAGCCCACAGAATCAGTCAATTAGGTAAGCTGGCAGGGGAAATCTGGGAAAAGCATTTTTATCTTTACAGCTGTTGTGGCACCACATTCATTATCTGTTCAGCTCATAAGAAGGATACAAATATATGCAAATATTACTGTACAGGCCTAGTCTCTAGCACAAAAGATAGGTGTTCTGCCCCAAAGCTAAACCAAACTAGCCTCAACAACAACAACCTCTATGAGCCCCACTAGGGTGCTAGAAACACAGACTGGGAACCACTGAGACACTAGTTCATCAAACAATTATTAGAAACAGACACAGTCATAACATACAACTAAAAACAACATTTCGGTCGGTCCAAAAGGTGCCAAGAATGGATAAAATAATGTGTGCCTATATTATATATAGGGGAATGGGACATATTACTAGCAAATTCTGAATACATACTGAAATGATCTGGCGATCCCAACGTGGAAAAAACACAAGTTAAAAACTGCAGACGAACTTGAACTTCAGCACTGTGGCTGTACCTGAGGAAGAAACAATTACAGATGCAAATCGTATCACTAAAATCACTAACAACACCCCTAAACAATACTACTAATAAAATTGACAAAATGAGCATAAAATTAAAACACACTCTTGGGCAGGAGGTTGGCTTGCGATGTTTAGGTGTGTCTGTCAGTGTTTAGTTGGGTGTTAAGACTCTGGGGCCAGAGTCTGCTCGGCTTTCTCCTGCTCCCCGCTCCCATAAGAATTCATAAAACTCACTCCCCCCACCTTTAGGAATGTGGAATCTGAGCTATAATGGCTAGACTGCAAGCAGGAAGCTATGAACATCAAGCTAAAATGGCAGCTGCAATCTTAAACAGACAGACAGTACTTCTAGGGCTTTTTACTCAGGTATGATAAAGTTTTCTGCAGAATAAATATAGCATTCCAGGGAACACTAATGAGGCGAATCTACTGGCAGTAAAATGACTTTCCTTCTCCTTTAATAGTTCCCAGTAAATTGTTACATAAGATTACAGTTTGTTAATACTAACTTAACAAATAAAGTAAACGTAAACTGTGAAATGATTCTATTGGTTTGCTAATTCTGCAGAGGTAGGAAAAAAAGGGGGGGGCTTAAGGTTCCTTATATAAAGCGGGTGTTGGGGTATAGCAGGTTAGTTATACTGGTGTCATTCTTTCATATTATGCTCGTTGAGCCATGGGGACCACATTTTTTCAAACTTCTCCTGGCATACAGGAGCTTGTACATGGGCACAAATATACTATTGCACAGCACAGGTAAATGTGTATTATAATTACTTTAAAGCACTTTCATTTTTTGCTGTTACAGTTCCTTTAAAATGTTATATATTTTGCTACTGCTATAATGATTAAACAAACCAAGAATGGGCAACCTAAAAACTCCCAGAAAACCCCTGGCAACTTTTGGTGTTGGCAGGAGTTCTATGTCAGCATCTGGAAGGCCAAAGGCTTAACCAAATCCTGACACACAAATGTTAGACAATTAAACAATTTAATATGGGGGATATAAATAGCAGACCGATTGTGTTGCTTGATGGCACAGGCTCAGTGTGACAAAGCATGTGCATAGAACATATGATTACAAATACACTATCCAGTCAGCTTAAAAAAAAACTCACTACCAGAACTAAATTTTGAACTTATTCCTGAAAACAGTTTCTGTTATGTGTTTCGGAAAACACTGAGGGTTTTTTATGCTTTATATATACACTTTTACGCTAACCAAGGAAAGTGTATTTAAAATTGAATTGTTTATTTCCTGACTCTTATAAAGAAGCAGTACAATCAAGCTTTTTGGTTAAGATTCAAGCTATCCTTATTAAACACATTCTGCCCACAGCAGTCTGAGATCCTACCCCAGTGTCTATATCAGTGACACATGGGAACAACACATGATAAAATAAATATTCAGCAGCATCTAGAGAAAAAGTAGTAGTGCAGCTGTTCTTTTGTTTCTTACTGCTTCCACAAGATATACATACAGAGCGTGCTTGTGCTGTCCATCTCTGATAGACTGAATGTAGTGTACTAGGTTATCAAAAAAGAGTTTCATCATGTTCAGTTCCTTTTCTGCCCACCTAAAAAAGAATAATGGATAATTACATTTTCTTAGT
Organism: Xenopus tropicalis; assembly: GCF_000004195.4. NCBI lineage: Eukaryota > Metazoa > Chordata > Amphibia > Anura > Pipidae > Xenopus > Xenopus tropicalis. Next base: position 33,636,552 of record NC_030681.2, on the reverse strand, counting down.
AATACTAATACTTGAATGTATTATAACAAATAAGAAGAGAGCATCTGCAAATAATATTTTCATTGCTTTTGCTAAAGCACATAATGATAGAACTGGCTATAAATATGAAGCGGTGAAAAAGTGTTTAGTTGCTGGTGACTAGCAGAAAGAGAAGCTTTATTTTCTACCTAGCTTATCAGTTTTCAGACCTCACATCAATTTCATAAAAATTGTTATTTCACACTGCAATAAAGGCAATAGGAAAATTTGATTTGACAATACTAATATAATACATTTTTTGGAGCATTTATTGAAGGTTATAAAAAAAATAGAAGTTACATCCATTATGTTTAAATATTTTCTAATTTGCACCATGTAAGGACACCATTAAAACTCAACATACATTGTTATCCAGTGGGTATCATAACTGCTTCCAAACTGTTGAAAGGTTCCAAATAACTTGGGAAGAAGTCGGAGTGATACAACAACAGATCTGAGAAAAAGAAAATATTCAGCTTAACATAGCATGAGCAGATGGTTGGTTTAACACTTAAGGCTGTCAGGCCAGTAAATCATAACTTTTACTGCCATATGTTATCGGATATAATGGTATCACGCCATGTGCACATACATTTTAGCAAACAAAGTAAATAATGTGGCAGGTCTATCTAATCATTTCTAAACTGCCAATAAAAATAATAATAACCTATTATTAGCAAGGTTTTCCAAACAGCCTTCAATGAACCGCATTCTGATCTGCCTGTCAGTAAACCAGCAGACCAGAGAACAGAGCAGCTTTTCAGCTTCATTTATTAAGCCTTCAGAGAGGTGAATCTGCAAAAGAAAAGATAGTCATGGTTAGTAATTCTTTTATAATTTTATTAGTACAGACAAGTGCATAATGTAGTTGTCATGTTGCACATTTCACCGTATAAGTTAATAAGTTATATTTCTCTCTGCACGTCTGCCAAAACTCAATTAAAAAAAATAGGACTATTTTCTGTAATGGTCTCCGTCCCACAGAAAGACTCAGGGATTAAGGGCACCAACCAATATATGCAGTACAACACATTTCATCTACTTTAAAAAGATGCTGATAGGCACCTTCCCTAACACTGACTTACCGCATCATCATCTTGGACCAGGTCCCACAGCAGTGTATTGCCTTTCTTACAAACATTATCCAAGTTTATATCAACCATGGCATTGCTATTGTACTGGTGCTTGTGTACAGAAGGGCCTGAATTAAAAACAAACACATTTAAACAAATTATATAGAACATTTATGAACAATTATATAGAGCCACTGCGTCTTTATGAGTACTGTATGCATGCAGAAAGCTTGCAATTCTTATTATGCAGTCAGCCTTGTCTATATTGGTTTTAACACCAGATTTATTAAGTGGACCGGACACCCAGACATTAAAAGATATATAATAAAAGTCCTTTTCAAATTCAACATGAAACCCAAATTAATTTTTATATTAACACATCCAAACCCATTATAAAGGCATTTAAAAATCCCAGCTGTCAATCACATTCCGTTCAGCACTACCTAGATGTCACTGCACATCTCACTTTTCCCCTCCCTCCTCCTCATCTAATTGTGTAGCCAGTGCCTGGGCATCAGGTCCCCCGTTCTGGCATATAAGATTTTGGCATGATACAAAGCTTGTCTTCATAACAGTGTCCACAAAATGGTGCCTGCCTGCTTGCTTTGATTGAGTAATTCTATGACGGAATGAAACAAAATTTATATTATTTATATAGCGTAAGTAAAGTTTATTTTGCTCAACTAACAATATAGAAAATAATTTGGAGTTATTTCTTAGGGTGACAGGTCCCCTTTAAAAGAGCAATCCTTTCATTTCCTTTTAATTAAGTTTAACATGAATATTTGTTCTATGCAGAGGAGAATGCATTTATTTACTAAATATAATTTTAGTAGAACCTACCTATAAGTAGCCCACTGGTACCGTTTACTTTTACTATTATCTGTTTCAAAGGATTATTGTTCTAGTGTCATTTTTTTTTAATAGTATTGGGAGTAATAGAATGTTCACTAATTTTTATGTAATAATATCCAGTTGATTTATTTGTGTAATGTATTCACGTAGATTGGTAGTTTTAGAGGATGACTATAGTTTACCAAGAGGCTAATAAAATAAGATAGATTAATTTATAGTATATTTATTAATAACCTGTAGCTCTCCATTAGAGTTTATTAGGGTTGCCTGTGATTTCACTTCACTATCAGTAAGGACATATCACTTGACTGAAAACTTTTTCCACTATTTTACATTGTCACAAAATGTGGTGCATGGTGCCACTCTCTCCACAATGTCTAAAACATAGATTACTCTACACATTACATTTACTTTACCTACCAGGAACTATATACGTGTGCGCATAAATATTCGCAATTTGTGAATATGCCATATTTAAAAAGCTTTAAGGAAATTCGCACTGCAAATAAAAGTATCACAATTATGTTTGCACGTTATATGCACCAGTCTTGTTCAGCTTTGTAAATACAAACACGGGCAAGGCAAAGATATTCACTGTACAAATGTTATAAATGACCCCCATTGTGTAACAACAACCCCAAACAAAGAGGGTGATGCTGATTTTTTGTTTATGTTGTACACACTGAATAAAATAACACTAGCTTATGTCTTACATTAGCAATCCCTACGCATACTGCCTTTGTTAAATGCATACATGCCATTTTGGTAATCTTGAAGACAAGTCAGTAGCCTAGGATGTGACTAATCTTCTGCAGGTTTATATTGACTGTTGCCATCAATGACAGGGAGCAGCACACTCGTGACCGATCTATCAGCCAGGCCCATTGCTTGTAATGGCATAGTGTCCTGTATCAATTCTGGCTCCAAGATTTTCTACATATCTCAGCAATCAACCCCACTGGGGGGGGGGGGTCAATTACTTTTGCTTCTTTTATGACACTAAGCTAAAAAAAAAGTGCCTGCTAGGTGAAAGGTGCACATAAACATCACAATACTGTTATTTCTCCTATCTTATGAAATAAAAGATATTGCCTTGCCTTGACTCAGATGCTCATGGTAAATAGAAGCCAGGTTGGGAAGGTGCTGCTGGAGATGAGAGGTAAGCTCTGCGTGTGAATTAATCTGTACCAGTTCTTCTTCGCAGCCAGACTCCTCACCATCAAAGTCTGCCATGTTTTTCTCTGATTTTGCACTGACTTGTGAGCTACTGCAGCTGACATCATCTGCACTCAGCATGTCGTCCACCATGTGCCTTAAAAAGGCAGAAAAGTCAGCTAACATATTGCCAACACACAATGCCTGTTTGTTTAAATGTATAACCTAAATAAGGGTGCTGCTCCTTCTGGCGTCTAGGGATCAAATCCTTATTAAACAGTTCTGACAGCTATGCACATAAATACCTTGAATGTAACGGCACATACAGTTGCAAGAAAAAGTATGTGAACCCTTTGGAATTATATGGATTTCTGCACAAATTGGTCATAAAATGTGATCTGATCTTCATCTAAAGGTCCCCATACACGGGCCGATTATAGCTGCCGATATCGGTCCCTTGGACCGATTCGGCAGCTAATCAGCCCGTGTATGGGCAGAACCGAGTGGCCTGGCTGACCGATATCAGGCCTGAAATTGGCCAGATGTCGATCGGCCAGGTTAGAAAATCCAGTCGGATCAGGGACCGCATCGGCTCGTTGATGCGGTCCCCGAACCGACTGCCCCATGGCCGCAAATGTAATCCGATCGTTTGGCCCCAGGGCCAAGTGGTCGGATTATTATTTTTTTTTTTTAGGTACTTGCTACCCGATATCGCCCACCCGTAGGTGGGGATATCGGGTGAAGATCCGCTCGCTTGGCGACATCGCCAAGCGAGCGGATCTGCCCGTGTATGGCCAGCTTAAGTCGCAACAATAGACACATATCACAGTCTGCTTAAACCAATACCACACAAATAATTAAATGTTTCCATGTTTTTATTGAACACACCATGTAAACATTCACAGTGCAGGTGGAAAAAGTATGTGAACCCTTGGATTTAATAACTGGTTGAACCTCCTTTGGCAGCAATAACTTCAACCAAACGTTTCCTGTAGTTGCAGATCAGATGTGCACAACGGTCAGGAGTAATTTTTGACCATTCCTCTTTACAGAACTGTTTCAGTTCAGCAATATTCTTGGGATGTCTGGTGTAAATCGCTTTCTTGAGGTCATGCCACAGCATCTCAATCGGGTTGAAGTCAGAACTCTGACAGGGCCACTCCAGAAGGCGTATTTTCTTCTGTTTAAGTCATTCTGTTGTTGATTTAATTCTATGCTTTGGGTCGTTGTCCTGTTGCAACACCCATCTTCTGCTGAGCTTCAGCTGGTGGACAGATGGCCTGAAGTTCTCCTGCAAAATGTCTTGATAAACTTGGGAATTCATTTTTCCTTCGATGATACCAATCCGTCCAGGCCCTGACGCAGCAAAGCAGCCCCAAACCATGGTGCCCCCACTACCATACTTCACAGTTGGGATGAGGTTTTGATGCTGGTGTGCTGTGCCTCTTTTTCGCCACACTTAGGGGCACATTTACTAATCCACGAACATCCGAAAAGCGTCCAAATGCGTTTTTTTCGTAATGATTGGTATTTTGCGATTTTTTCGTAGCCGTTAAAATACGAAAAAGTCGCAAAATGTTTGTTTCAAATCCGAATTTTTCCCATTCGGATTCGTGGATTAGTTTCTTCCAAACAATTCAACTTTGGTTTCATCTGTCCACAGAATATTTTGCCAGTACTGCCGTGGAACATCCAGGTGCTCTTCTGCAAACTTTTAACATGCAGCAATGTTTTGTTTTTTTTTGGACAGCAGTGGCTTCCTCTGTGGTATCCTCCCATGAAATCCATTCTTGTTTAGTGTTTTACGTATCGTAGATTCGCTAACAGGGATGTTAGCAGATGCCAGACACTTTTGTAAGTCTTTAGCTGACATTCTAGGATTCTTCTTTACCTCATTGAGCATTCTGCGCTGTGCTCTTGCAGTCATCTTTACAGGACGGCCACTCCTAGGGAGAGTAGCTATAGTGCTGAACTTTCTCCATTTATAGGCAATTTGTCTTACCGTGGACTGATGAACAGCAAGGCTTTTGGAGATACTTTTATAACCCTTTCCAGCTTTATGCAAGTCAACAATTCTTAATTGTAGGTCTTCTGAGAGCTTTTTTGTGCATCAGGCAATGCTTCTTGGGAAAAGCAAACCTAAAACTGGTGTGTGTTTTTTATAGGGCAAGGCAGCTGTAACCAACACCTCCAATCTCATCTCACTGATTGGACTCCAGTTGGCCGACACCTCACTCCAATAAGCTCTTGGAGATGCCATTAGTCTAGGGGTTCACATACTTTTTCCACCGGTTTACATGGTGTGTTCAATAAAAACATGGAAACATTTAATTATTCGTGTGGTATTAGTTTAAGCAGACTGTGATTGTCTATTGTTGCGACTTAGATGAAGATCAGATGACATTTTATGACCAATTTGTGCAGAAATCCATATAATTCCAAACGGTTTACATACTTTTTCTTGCAACTGTAGGTTTAGGGGAATGAAACATGGGGATATTTGTAGTCAGTGTTAAAAAACGGCTACTTCTGGGTCAAATCTCCCCTAAAATGTCTTGCCATGGATTAACACTGGGATTGCTGCAAGTAAAAATATTACTTGTGGCTATTTGGCTTAATCTCAGGGAATTGTCTCCCAGCCAAATTTCAATCTATGGCAAGGTATTTTCAGGGATACTTGTAGCCAGCGATATTGATTTTTTTAATGCTGAATACAAATCTCCCCGTGTGTCATTACCCTTAAGGTGGCCATACACGTAGCAATTCTGATCTTTCCTGCAACCTCATTCGTTTCCCCCACTGACGTTCAGGGCTGAATCATCAGATGTGGAGGTAGAAACAGTAGGAATTCTACCTCCACCTGTCGGTTCAGCCCTGAACGCAAATTTTGTTCAGGCGCCTTCAATGGTGCCCGATTAAAATCTTTTAACCTGGCTAATCGACGAGACAACCAATATCCGCAGCCTTTGTGATATCGTTTGTCTCATCGATCCGCCATACACGCAGCGAATATGTCCTTAATATTCATAGAACAACAAAATATGCCCAAGAATTACCACCACAGGGAGGAGGGTGGGATGTGCCGTCCTTCAGCTAGGGAAACAGCTACCACTAAACCAATGTTATCAACTGAAACAAAGTTTTGTACGACATTCGGTGTGTGTGTATGGCGGGAGACGAGGTGACAGATATTGGCAAAAGCCTTGGATATGAGTTGTCTCGCTGATCCAGAAAGTTGTGACCTGAGCAAAGGCAAGCGTTTAGTGCTGAATCATCAGATAGGGGTAGAGTCTTTTGTTTCTACCTGCATATCTGACAATTCAGCTCTGAACATTAGTGGAGGGTACAAACGATCTTTCTGCATCTCATAATTGTAACGTGTGTGGCCACCATTAGTGTAAAAGGTGAAACGGTGATTAGTTTATTGAAGTACAATAGTCCGATAATCGCCTTATGCATTTCATATTAACAACATCTAATTATAGGCCTACAATTAAGTGTCATGTAAACACAAAACTAAAAGCCAATTATATGACTATGGTACTTTAATAAAATAAACTAATTATGTTTGAGAAGTCTACCTAGAGATATGCTAGGGTTAGCAGAAATCTATGATAAAGATAGTGGGCAACTAAATCTCTCTGTGGAACATTAGGGCTCTGGGACACGGGGAGATTAGTCGCCCATGACAAATCTCCCTTGTCACGGCGACTAATCTCCCCAAACTACCATCCCACTGGCGAAAATATAAATTGCCGGTGGGATGGCAAACACTGCGCAGACAATTTTGGCAAATTGCCGAAGTTGCCTCGCGAGGCATTTTCGACGATTTACCGAAATCGCCTGTGCAACATGTGCCATCCCACCGGCGACTTACATTTTTTCCGGTGGGATGGTAGTTCGGGGAGATTAGTTGCCCGCGAACGGGGAGATTTGTCGCGGGCAACTAATCTCCCCGTGTGCCAGAGTCCTTAGCCTTAAGGTCCCCCATACACTGGCAGATCCGATATCGGGAGAATCCAGGGTATTTCGATCGTTTGGCTCTCTACCATGTATCTGTCATGGGAGCATGTGGATCAAACTTTTAGCATCGTCATCGTTTCTTAATCTCAGAATGATTGCGATGCTAAAAGTTTGATCCACATGTTCCCATGACAGATACTTGGTAGAGAGCTTGTGTTACCTTACCTAATTTAGGAATAGTCTCATGTTTTCATTTACTATGTATTGCAAGTCCCTATGTATTCAATTCAAATTGCAAATTATTTACCCTGAGCATTTAACAATCCCATCATTTTTCATGACAGTATTCCAAACTTTTAAAGTATGAAAACAAAAAGTTAGGGTATATCTGAGCCATTTACCAAACCACTTGCCAGCAATGGCAGCAATTAGTTGAGACCATACTATCAGGTCTCCAGCTTGGTTTTGCTGTAAAGGTAGACAGCATCTTGAAATGCAAAATAATTAAGGACATGTTCTTAAAAACAAAGCACATAATGCATAATAGAGTATTACAGCCAACTAATTTATAAGGAATCAATTAAATTTGCCAACGAAATGTCTACACAGCCAGCTGAAGAGCTGTTTTACTATATCTGAGTAGCAGACCTTTGTGGTTAAAGCGCAATTGTCTCACTGGTACTTTAGTCTTTATAACATAACATATTGAAATTATAAAGAGTTGTGTAACTAATGCACTCTTCTACCACACAATATCAAACAGTTAATTACAGAATATGCAAGAAGATAACTTACCCTTCATGGTGGTGGTGGTGATGGTGGTGGTGATGATGATGATGGTGGTGATGATGATGATGGTGGTGGTGGTGATGTTGAGGTCCAATAAACCGCCTGCAATTAAAAAGTTCATTTCCAATGGCTTCTCCAAGGAAGTCACCAGATCGAGCAATGCAAGTATCAATGGAGCCCTGTATATGGCTAGTGCTCATTTCTCCTGCCATATCATGTTCAGATTCTTCTGGATGTGAACAGGAATCCAAAATACGAATTCGGCTGTCGCCTGGTTGAACCGATTCAGAATTAAACACTAAGTCCTTGCCTGACCCATTGCTTGTCGTGCTTCTCTCCACTGGACCCTGTGACTCTCCTAAACATATGCCTGCTTGAGATTCAAGCTTTCTTTTTTGAAGTTCAGAAACTCTGTTTTTTGCTGTGTTAATGGAATGCTCATCTTCTTCATCATCTTCTTTCATTGCTTCCATATCAACTATATCCTCAGAGTGCACCTCACTGCCTGGGCTTCCAGCAGACTGACTTGCATGGCTGGAATTCACTTCATTGCTTGACCCATCACTGTGCCCACTGCTACTTCCAGGTCCACTACTTGCATCTTCTCCACTGTTAGCAGTTTCATCTGAACTCCCTTGCATAGATTCCTTGGAAAATGTAAGATAATATAAATAAATTGTAGAAACTGCTTTTAAGATCAAAACACTAAAAACGTAAGTTTTATAAGCTGTTTAAACTAAAAAGTGATAAGATGATTAATTTCTGCAGCAATGTGCATTATGTATTGATCCCTAAGTGTTAAGTGCAGGTCTACAATTAACCGCCCTATGTCTCACATGGCTCCATTGCAGAAACAGGTATCACTACACATCCATCACACAGTTCTCATTATAAGCTATTCAAGAGAAATTGTGTTCCTGAAGTTAAATAGCAGCATATTTTTCTTGCAGGAATAATTGTGAATATAAAAAAACCCACACAAAATATAAAAAAATAACAGAGCTGACTAAAGGTGGTCATTTACTATAAAATCTAGTTGTTTGCAGAGGTCACCAATTAGCTTCTGACTCAATAATAAGCAGTCAAATAAACAATCTTTATTGGCCCATGTATGGCCAGCTTAAGAGACAGAAAGTCTAAGTTAAATGACCAAAGTAAGGAAGCAACCAGAAACTGAGATAAAAACCTGTTGGCAAAATTTAGCCATTCTCATGGGTTAAAGACACATTAAACGCATATAATCAGAATTAAATATTCCATAAAATGTACCTCTGTGTCAGACAGCCGCTGCTGTACATGTTTAGATCTATTTAGGATTTGTTCGTCCATTTCAATGTCACTTCCTCCACTGTGATGAGTGTCACTGTTGTCACTGCTCTGAGGGCTGGTTGCTGGAGAACCTAAAATTAAAATAAAGAATTTATTATATGTTATGGTAGCTCCATTATACGGCTTATAAATGGTAAAAAAACAGCATAAGTCTAAGTATCAAATAAACAAAAACATTTTAAAACAAGGTGGTGGCGATATGTTTAAAAAACAAAAAACAAAGCAGAAGGTCAATTTCTACCAAGGCTGGATGGTAGAAAATGAAAGGGGGGGGGGGAGCATACAGGTAAATTCAGTGTGTTCAGTAATAATAGTTCAATCAATAAAGATACTTTAGCACATTCTGCCTGTGAAGCCATAGTGGCACAAGAAAATGTCCTCTTAAGGCTTTCTGGCAGTAGTGCCTCACTACCAAATATATAACCTGATTAATCCATTGTCTTAAGGATAGTTTGGATATTTACTCCTGGCACCCAGGTCAGAAAAAAATATATAGAAAATGAAAGAAATATCATGCATTACAGCCCACAAAGTTACAGGCAGTGGGCACCAATATCCAACATTAGTATCAACAGAAAAAAAATATGAAGCAAAAAGAAGCTCAACCAAATTAAATAAATTAAATATTTAAATAACTGAGGGCAATACAAGCACTTACCTTTCTTATTCCCCATTGGTAAATTAGTATTCAGCAATGATGCAAATGAGCTCTGCTTAGAAAGCTGAGCTTTAGCGGCTAGTGCATTATTCCAGAGAGCTTTGATCAGCATTGATGCCAAGTATAAGGTCTACAAAAAAAGGGAACAAAGTCCTATTAGGAGAAAAACAGATTTTACAGTAAAAATAAAAAATTGCAAATGTTCAACAGTGTAATTGTATAAACAAATGTCCATTACAATTGCATTGGGTTAACTTTAATAGGTCTATTCATTACTTAAAGATAATGATTTCTGAGCCATTTGTTGAATAAAAAGTTATCAAAACCGGGGTTAAATTTGCACTTCTGTAAAATGCTTTACTTGCAGCAATCACAATGTTAGGCAATGACAAGGCATTTTTGGGAGAACTGTCGGTCGCGACAGAGCAGATTTAACAGTGGGCAAAAAATCTTACCACGTGCTATTGCCCATAAGAGAAGGTTCATTAGGCAGTTCAGCTATTTCTACCATAATGCCATACTGTTTGGGTCTGTATACCAGCTCAGGGGTTTCAGATCCCAGCTGAACTGTCCAGACTGGACATTTCATCTACCAGCATGCTATGTCAGTAGGAGTATAGTGCATCAGCAGACAAGGAAGCAAAGAAGAGCCATAGCACTTCGATGTCCCAATAGTTTTCATATACAATAACACATGCGGGGATCCATGTAATCATGGTTACAGAAGTTATGGAATGTACAATGACAACAGGTTGCAATCTCCATTAATATGTTAATAAAGTTTGTATATGACGAGTTAAAACTATTTTTTTGGGGTGAAAACACACATTTTAACAAAATTATGCAACATTAATGCACAGATTAACACACTGTAAAGTATATTGAATTATGTGATACCAAAAGAATACATTCATTTCATTCTAGAGCCACCTTTAGTGAATATAGCCCACAGTGTTGTGCAAAGTGCCCTTACACTCTTTCAATGTATGCTTAGACCACCATCAAGGCTAGACATGCACTAGGAGTACAGGATTTACCTGCTCAGTGTGCGCGCTAGGATGAAGACCCGATACCAGGTTGAGCAGATGTCTCAGAGGCACTGGATCCAAGTTTTTGATCAATGAAGGAAACAGGTCATGTATGTATCGGCTGCAATGTTTTAACTACAACAAAATAAAATATAATCATCATTCTAAAAGGCAGTTAGTGGAGCACAGTAAGAGTGAATGAGCTTTATACATTGCCCTACCTCACAATTACAAAATTAATGTAAATTGCAAAACTTAGCCCATGAGTACGTACTCCGTAAGGCAATGTTGTTCAAATAAAGTTTTTTTTTGTTTTGTTTTTAACTTACCCTTTTTAGGGCTGCGGCACACGGGGAAATCAGTCACCCGTGACATATCTCCCTTGTCGCGGGCGACTAATCTCCCCGCTATGACGACATCCTACGGGCGAGAATGTAAATCGTCTCTGGGATGGCATACGCGGTGCCCCGATTGCAGCAAGTCGCTGGCGCTGCGTATGCCATCCCACCGGTGATTTACATTCTAGCCGGTGGGATGTCACAGCGGGGAGATTAGTCGCCCGCGACAAACAAGTACATTTTTGGTAGATTGCTAGCTAGATTGCTTGCTAGACAGAATGATAATCGTTTGATGAATAGAGTGAGGGGGTGGATGGATAGAAAATTAAGTTTTGCAATTTCAACTTTTAAGGGCTGTGGCAGACTGGGAGATTAGTCGCCCGCAACAAATCTTACTTTTCCAAGAATATACATAAAGTTGTATCTACATCCAGCCAGCAACCGTATAAGAGATGCTAAATACTACCACATAATGCATACTTTGTCTAATAACAGTTTAGTTGCCTGGAAACTACTGCTAATAGTATGTATGCTTCTAGACTTAATGTACCATATAAACATAATTAGTACATTTAGTACCTGTGCTGCTGCCCAAATACAGTCAATGTGTTGAGTGCTTAGCCGACCTTCTGCAGCCAAAAAGTTTAGAATAACTTGGCACTGCTTTATAATCTGCAAAAATAATGAATTAGAACATAACATTATCCATTGTTATATGTATCCCGATGTTCCCTGCCAGCAGAGTAGTGATCACCTCAGGCAGCAATAAATCAGGGCCAATTACTAAAAAAAGGTTGATTACATGTATGCCAGTGGAGCAGGCTCACACCATGAATACATCCTCCCCACCACTCTATATTTATACCCTATTCATTCACTAACCTCTATATGTAAATTTGGTCCAAAAATATGTTCCACTACATTATTGCTGATAAGCCAGTCTGCAAGCTCTTTTGCTATAGATCTGGAAAAAAAAAACACAAATATGGTGATCCCTTTTTTAAATTAGGCCAAACATTTGAAAAGCTTTAAAACCATTCACAACAAATTATAATGACATGTGTACCAACAAAGTAATAAATGCTGCGGCTATATGATGTCAATAAGGAAAGGAACATCACAGTGCAATGCATTGTGGGTTATGTAGGTTCTGCATGCCGTCTCTAGCTGTGAAGAAGTTGTTTCAATTTGTAACATCAATGTTTTAGTCCCTATTCCCTTGCCAGGATTTTAAATGATACAGAAAGGAAACTGTTTTGCAGCTGTATTTCAGGATATAAAAACGATATTTGTTCATACAAATTACAGTGATAGGTATATAAGGGGTTTATGTGTTGTGTAAAGCTCTTTAACAAATTTTGTTTTAGAAACCAGAGATCCCCTTTAATCACTACTTCAGTAGTCAGAGTCCAGACAACTACTCATCGGTCAGTACTTAACCAGAGATGCGTCACTGGCATACAGACTGCAAGAGTACACATTTAGATATTTGCTAATATGAAGCCAACCACAGGGGTTACTTCTTCAACTGACAACTAGATGTCACTGTTCTACAGGCTACAGGGGTGCTGAGATCCAGCACCCTGAGGAAGTTTGGAAACAGGCTATATGGGTGCACCAGCCTAAACACTTGTATCCTTATGATGTTACAAGATGCAAATACCTATTAGGCCATATTATACTAAGCTATAACAGAGAAAAAACACAAGCTTTGACAACAAAATAACAAAAAATCAAAGGCTTTAGACATTTTAACATGATGTATTTAATGCAATATCCACTCCAGTTTAGTTCATCAGTAGAAAAAAGGTCAGTTAGATGATGTCACTTGTGCTATAGCAGCAGATGTTTTCATATTTTGATATCCCTTTACAATATAATATTGGCCAAGGCCATCATAGTCCTTTGACAGGGAAGGCATGCCCAGTAGCTCCCCATCTACTTTTCTGCTGATTTACAGCACAAGTTAACAAACAGTGCATTTAGCATCCCAATTAATAGTAAGCTCTGCAGTATCAGTTATTATGACAAATGCAACCTTACTTTTTACTCGTGTTTTGATAATTTCCTATGACCCATGAGCTGAGCTCACTGAGCATGTGTAGTGCCAATGGCACATAAAAGGTGACCTAACAAAACAAGACAGGGAGCTGCTGTGAAAGATTTTGTACTGTATCATTACTGTAATAGGGGTGCTGAAACACAGCATTTCTAGCCAAAATATTTTTAGGCTTTGCTCTCCTTTAAAGGAACAGTAACACCAAAAAATGAAAGTGTATAAAAATAATTAATATATTATATACTATTGCTCTGCACTGGTAAAGGTTGTGTGTTTTCTTCATAAACACTACTGCAGTTTATATAAATACCCAGCTGTGTAGCCATGGGGGCAGCCATTTAAATTGAAAAAAGGAGAAAAGGCACAGGTTACTAAGCAGATAACAGATAAGTAGCAGATTCCCATTGTATTCTACACAGTTTATCTGTTATCTTCTTATGTAACCTGTGCCTTTTCTCCTTTTTTCAATTTAAATGGCTGCCCCCATGGCTACACAGCACCTATTTCTATTAACTATAGTAGTCTTTCTGAAGCAAACATGCAACTTCTACCAGTGCAGGGCAACAGTACATTATATTTTAATTATTTGAAAACATTTTTATTTTTTAGTGTTACTGTTCCTTTAATTGAAAGCACTAAAAGTGCTATATATCATAAATACTACCTAGCAAAAAGCTTAAAACAGAAAATTACATTCCACTTACGTTTCAGTGTCAGAAACCAAAGATTCGTTATTGCAGACATCATTAAATGTGTGCAGTTGGTTCTATATAGAGGGAGAGAATACCTGTGTTAGTAAGTCTGACAGCTACATACAAATATAAAATCTTCTTTGAATCATACAGAATTGCACATTCTTTAGGAACATGACAATCGTTCTGTATAATTCCTTATGGGAAACTGTATCTTTTTATCTTGTTGAATAAAAAAATGCATGCTGCATTTGTTACTGAAAGTCATGGCATTTAACTTATGTATAAGATACAAAATATATAAATACAATATATATTATAATTATATATATCTTAAATTACTGAGATCTGCATCAGTCTTTCAGAATGAAATTTGACATTCTGAGGAATGTCGAGGCAACTTCGGCGATTTGCCGAAATCGCCTGCTCAGCGTGTGCCATCCCAACGACGACTTACATTTTCGCCGGTGGGATGGTAGTTCGGGGAGATTAGTTGCCCGTGACAAGGGAGATTTGTCGCAGGCGACTAATCTCCCCGTGTGCCAGAGCCCTTAGTCTTACAGTGTAATGCAACCCCTGCTTCACTGTGATGATAAATTCTAGGATTTGAATTCAGTCTACTTTCCATAGTGAGTGGGCCAAAGATTCCCTGGAAAGAAGAAGGAATTTAAGTGCCAGAATTCATCACGGTAGGTGATGGCAGGGTTGCACTAAACTGCAAGCACACACACTTTCATGGTTTCCTTTCTACCTGCGGAATCAGGCATGTCTGTGTATAAAAGGAGGTATATGTGCTTTATTGTGCTAATTAACACTAATGTATCCCTATAATGATCACATGCAGGAGACTGAACAACCACTAAAGCTACCAATTAACATGTAGGAAACTGAGGAATTACCGTAATCTGACTTAGTCCGGCAAGTCTCATTGTTAAGGTAGGTGACATAAAATATTTGAAAGCCAAATCAAGGCTCTCCTTATCAAAGCACAAAGCTGTGTCCAAAGGCTCTTTTACTGTACTCCACATAAGATCAGCCATGTTACGCGCTGCACTCTGCCGCAGCTCCTGGTCTGACAATTTACATAAATACCTGTTGTAAAAAGACAAAAAAAAAGGGGGGTTTGCCAAAATTATATATATATAGTGTATATCATGTACACATTAACACGTTTGTGTATAAGTGCCAGCACATCATGTTAAATATATATATATTTTAGTAGCTGGATAATGATATGACTTTGCAAGGAGATGCAATGGCTAGTACTGCTACCTTCTAACGCTGGGGTCCTAGGTTTGATTTCAGCCAGGGCACTTTCAACAAACATTTTGTATTTCCTCTGTGTGCTTGTGTGGGTTTCCTCCAAATAGGCATTTAGGCTTATTTGAGCCTAAAAAGATTTCCCACACAGTGTGTGAATGTGATAAGAAATTGGACTGTATGGACTTGAATGATGTATTATCTCTATACAACATGTTGAATATGGTACTAACTAAATAAAGAATAAAAATACACATGGTTGGGCAATTTACCAAGGACTAGCATCTTAGCCAGGTTGAGCTGGAAGCAGAGCAGCCCAAGAGCAGACAGGTCACAACTGAAGAAATCAGTAAGGTCAGATAAAGCAGGTAGTTGTACAAGAGGCAAATAACAGAGTTCAAAGGCCACGGGTTAAGACAATAAAGATAAATGGGATCACAACACTGCTTTGGCACACAAGAGTCAGGAACATAATCAGCAAGAAATACAAACTCTGTCATGAGAAATGTAGTGTCTTTCAACAGACAAGAGTTCAGCAGTGACAAAAAGATGTTTATTTTGTTTTTTGAAACTGAGGAAAGGAAGAGACATGAATCAATGTCCATCCACGCAGGCTATCAAGGGTACAAAAGCATGCCATATGGAAGTATATATGGATGGAAACGTGCAAATGTTATTTTTGTACACAATCTGCAATACCCAGAACACAAAATTGCCACAGAAATGTGCTTATTTTAACGTAAGTCATCAGTTCAATAGTACAAATACATGTTCAGTTATTGCCAGGGTAGAACACAAATAGCATTGCTGTGTTTTCATAATATTTATTAAATATTTAATTTTTATAAATAGATGAAGGTAACAATAAAACTTGCCTTATGACATAGGTCCTAAATGGGATGATGTGTTGCATAACAGCAGGGATGTGCAGCCATATTCTGATCTAAAAGAAAATTTGTATTTATTAGAAGAAATACACACATTGGAGTGCAGGGATTGGTAATCTATCTAATTCCTCATCATTACAGGGTACAACTTCAAATAAAGTACACTGTATTAACAAAAGTATTCAGACACCAGTTTATCCAATGTCAACCAAGGGTATTAATAATAAATTTGCCTACCGTCTCCTTTTATACCAGCCTCTAATCTTATAGGCTAAAAAGCTCTTGCGAGCAGGGCCCTCTGATCCTATTGTTACTCTGTATACCCTTGTTTGTTAAACTTATTAAGATCCCTGTTTGTTTAAATATATTGTGAAGCACTGCGTAATCTGCTGGTGCTATATAAATAAATGATGATGATAGGAAGGTTTGTCACTTCATGTTGCAATACTGTTGGTGGGATTGCGTCCATTCTGCCACAAAGCATAAGGAAGCATTGATCATTTAAAGGTGCCCATACACGGGCCGACTATAGCTGCCGATATCGGTCCCTTGGACCGATTCGGCAGCTAATCGGCCCGTGTATGGGCAGAACAGAGCTGCCCAAACTGTCACAAACAGGAATGGACTGGCATTGTACACTGTAGGGATAATTTACTAACATCGGTGCTAAACTGCACAAGTGCAGCTGCCAATACCGACCAATGAGCGGTTATTTTTAAACACACTACTGCAAGTTAGAAAATGTAAGTATAACCCATCACAAAATAGTTCTTGTGCGGCTGTTACTTCCACAGGCAAATCAGCAGTGTGTTTTTTAAACTGAGGACGTGCTTTTTTTAAGGGGTCTCTGGATACTTTTGCTGAAGTGTTTTTGCCAGCACAGACCTGGCATATACCATTAATTCCTTAGGCAAGATTAAGTACCTTCACAGGAAGCTATCAATCTGCACTAAAGTATTATGAACAAATTTCCAGCAAGAAAAATCATTCCACTTTCTAAAAAACTTTTTCTTTTAAAGAAACTTACATTTGATACAACAGTGATGAATGCATGCGCAATTTGAAAGGGAAGAGTCTCGGGAGTGCCATATTCAAAACAATCCTTCATGAGAGAAAGTCCATTCTTTCCACAAAACAGACAAACATAACGGAGAAGGTGCAAAGGTACTTCTACATCCTAAAAAAAAAAAAAAAAAAAAAAAAAAAGCAAAGAAATATATTTTAATAAATATACAACATAATAAGGAGAGGGCACACACCACCAAAACAAAAGCTGCCTGGGTGCCGGGTAAGGTAGCCACCATGTAAAGAAACAAAGGACTCAGCACTCACAGGATTTGCAGAAAATAAACATTTCAGTCATGGGATTTAAAAAGATTGATTTTTTCTGCAAATCCTGTGAGTGCCGAGTCCTTTATAATAAATATAAATAGTTATAAATCTGGATAAAGAATAAGAATTAGGATAAGAGCACAATGGGCTGGTCTCTGCTTTTCTCCACCTGGTCTCTCAGCAGGTGGAGAAAATCCGATGTTCCTTTGTGTACTTGCACTAACAGGCACAAGTGTTGGCCTGTGCGTAGACACACGGAGCAAACTTTGACATGAAAATGCATCATTTTGTGTTTTTGCACAGGCAGAACCCTTGTGTTCATTTAGCCCTAGGTCTCTGAGGACACAGTATGAGAGTAAGGATCCTTAATTTGAAAGGACAAATTAGGTCAAAGTAATATGCAAGTTTATTTATAATAAAGTTAAATTCAGCTCGCAGATGTCAAAAATGCTGTCTGGGCATAGCTGTGACTATGTAGAAAAACATCTGACATACTAGCAAAAGACAATTTTTGACTAGCATTTCATTATTTATTCCAAAGAACTTAGTTTTGTGTTTAAACTTACATTCATATCACAGAAGGCCCCTAAGATATTGCTTTCTTGAGCAGAGATATCCTGAAAAGACAACAGGAAACACATACATGTAAAGAAAAGCACAAAACAAATGACCAGAAAAACAAATCTTGTAAAGAAAAACTAAATATTTAATAACAGGAGGAGTTGCCTGAAACCTCTTCATTTACATAGAAACAACCACAAGAATGTTGTGAGTTTAAATTTACATTTTACTGCACACATACACAAATCAAAATGGACAAAACATTTCTAAATGAAAGACTTTTTGGATAGAAGTGTTGCCTGTTTTCAAGAAAACCTTTTATGTATTGTAGGCAAGCTCATTAACAGCTATATGCACCATAACTGCCTGCCAAGGAACAGGGTGGTTGAAGTCATGGCCTGGACGCCAAAGCAAAGGGTTGTTGAAATCATGTTATTATGGCCATAATGCACTGTAAATGCATACAAGGGTATTTTCAGAAGAATGATCATTTGATTGTGCCAAATGCACAATAGGCCAAGCAGCATTTTCTCTGTATCTGGAGTTGCTACAAAATATATTATGCATCCATGATCAGCTTCATATCCATTCCTACATATGAACTATATTCAGCACATACAGAACTTAGTGGAGATCAGGCTGGCACAAAAACGACAGTGAATATTTTTCCAAAGCAATTGATGAGGAAATCATACCATATTAACTGGTAGTGTGTTGTAGAGAGTGCTATCCTTAAAAAAATCTTTTTTTATTATATGGGATTTTTTAAATAATTTGCTTTATATTCATCAATTCTACATTTTGGATTTTTAGCAGCTATCTGGTTGCTAGGGACTAAATCACCTCATCAACC
The DNA here is from genome assembly GCF_000004195.4 of Xenopus tropicalis. Taxonomy (NCBI): domain Eukaryota; kingdom Metazoa; phylum Chordata; class Amphibia; order Anura; family Pipidae; genus Xenopus; species Xenopus tropicalis. The sequence goes on along the minus strand of NC_030681.2, from coordinate 33,617,702 downwards.
AGGCAGTGGTTCAAATGAGAAACTGAAATAAAAAATAGGAGTGGGTCTGAATAGAAAGATAAATATTAAAATGTAACAATAACAATGAAATTATAGCCTCAAAAGAGCAGTAGCTTTTTGGCTGCTGGGTTCAGTGACCCTTTTTTGAAAGCTGAAAAGAGAAGAGGAAAGCAAATAATTAAAACATTTGCAAATAATTACAAAAAAAAAAAAGTTGCTAAGAACTGGCCATTTGATAACATACTATTCTTTATATGTAATAAAAGGCACTAAGTTTGCCCTGGAGCAGTAACCCATAGCAACCAATAAGATGGTTTTAAACAGGTGACCAGTAAATGCTGTCTGCTACTGGGAAACTTAGTGGCTTTTAATTACATAAACCCCTAAAAGTTAACTTGAAGGTGACGCTAACTCTGTACATCTTTAACATAACCTTTGTCCTTAGAAATTGCCACACTGTCACATTCAGCTGTGCAGACCTTAAGTCACATGACTTTTAGGCTAATGCCAGAGAGGGCTGATTAATAGCCTGTGTTTAGCCATGTTAATCAGCCTACGCAGGCTCATAGGTCAACATTTAAAGGCACCATGTAAGCCTGGATACACACTGGGAACAAATTCTGGCACGAACGTAAATACTCTGTGTGTGTCTTCACCAAGACCGAGGCAGTGCCTTTCGATGCAGGCACAGGAGCCAACATAGGCCAGCGGATCGGCTGATTCGCGGATTCTCAGATTGCCCAGTATGGATGTAGCCTAAAGGTTTAGATTCAGTTCACCCTTAGGGCTGTTGCACACATTCCATCCCACCGGCAAGAATATAAAGCGCCGGTGGGATGGCATACGCGGTGCCGCGATTGCAGAAGTTGTCTCTGAAGGCAACTTTGGCAAATCGCCAGCGCCGCGTATGCCATCCCACTGGCGATTTACATTCTCGCCGGTAGGATGGAATTTTGGGGAGATTAGTCGCCCACGACAAATCTTCCTTGTCGCAGGCGACTAATCTCCCTGTGTGCCACAGCCCTTAGTCTTCTTAAACCAAACTGCATATTCAGCGGATCCCTACTTTCCACTGGCCTTGGATGCATTTGTCTTGCCCATCAGTGATGGGATGAGGGAACTTTCTATATACCTGTAAAAGAATGGTTGCATGCTATACCTAAAAGCCTAGCAGACTAAAGGTGGCCATACACGGGCCGATTGTAGCTGCCGATATCGGTCACTTAGACCGATGCGGCAGCTTATCGGCCTGTGTAGGGGCAGGAACAAAGGGGCATGCCCGACCGGTATCGAGCCGGCCAGATATCGATCGGGCAGGTTAAAATATTTAGTTGGATCGGGGACCACATCGGCTCGTTGATGCGGTCGCCGAACCGACTGCCCCATTGCGCCATTATAATTTAGCCTGCATTTTCCCTAGCAGCCCCCGACCTCGCCAAGCGAGCGGATCTTTACATGTATGGCCACCTTAAGTAATGCAAATAGCTCCATATAGCTGTGTCCAAAATACAAGTTTAAAGGAACAGTAACACACAAAAAATGAAAGTGTTTTAAAGTAATTATAATATAATGTATAGTTGCCCTGCACTGGTAAAACTGGTAAGTTTGCAACAGAAACGCTACTATAGTTTATATAAATGAGCTGCTATGTCAACACGTGGGCAGCCATTGAGGCTGGGAAAAAGGAGAAAAGGCACAGGCACATAGCAGATAACAGATAAGCTTTGTAGAATATAATGGGGTTTTATGTGTTATCTGCTAAGTAACCTGTGCCTTTTCTCCTGTAAATGGCTGCCCCCATGGCTACACAGAAGCTTTATTATATAAACTATAGTAGTCTTTCTAAGGAAAACACACCAGTTGTATCAGCACAGGGCAGCATTACATTATATAGTAATTACTTTTATACATTTTCATTTTTTGGTGTTACTGTCCCTTTAATGTGGTTAGTGGGATAAGTCACAGAAAAAATCAAACCAGTCATGAAGGGCTGCTGAAAACAAATACGAGGCTTGATTCCTAATAGGGCAGAAAATCACTATATTAACACCACAGCAGATAGCAGTGAGGAGAGAAGAACCTTGGATGAATGAATTCAATGGTTTCCCCAAAGCACTTTTGGTTGTCGGCTCTGATGAATACAATGCATGATGCTTGAAATTCCCATTTACCATAGATCTGCTGTCTTCCATCAGAACAGGCACAGTATCAGCTTGTCAGCATACACATGGGGCAAATTTTGAAGCACATCCTGCCTTATTCTCTGTCAGTGAAAACCCTGTGTGTAGCCTAAACCTTAAAAAACGGTAAAAGATCATGGGCTACTCTGTAAATTACATACTTATTACTTAATTATTGCCTTGACAGAAAATAGCCTGGCTGACAAAGTGCAGAGAGTTGTAATTAATGGGACATTTTCTAGTTGGCCTATTAATCTAACTGGGGTCCTAAGAGTTCTGCCCTTGGGACCCTTCTTTTTAAATACATTTGTTAATGACCTTGATGTTGGCATTGAATGTACTGCTATTTGCTGACGATAGAAATGTATGCTAGGTAACAGGATCCATGCAGGATTTTTCCGGTCTGAATAAGATAAATAATTGGCTGAGGCTGAATTGCCAAGTGACTGATGAAGTTAAAAACTGATAAGAAAAAAGGCTATGCATTCGTGCAACAAAAATATGCATGCACATTAACACTAAATATGACTAGGTTATAACTCCAAGGCCACAAAACCATAAAAGTGTTAAAATTTCTTTTTAGGATAAGAGAATACATGAACAGACATAAATTGTGTGAAATTACACTGTTGTTCCTGCAGCTATGCCATGTCAGCAAATGCCTCTGGCCCTAATTAGGTCACATACTTTGTTAGCTTTCTGAATGGAGATTATAATGCTAAAATAGGGTAAGAAAGTTTGTGAGCACACAATCATAGAATAATGGAGTCTCCTGTGATTGAAAGTTGAGTCAGTCACATACATTAGTCATTTACAATGCTAGAATGTAGTGTGCAAAGTGCAATAAAAAAAAAAAAGCCAAAACTGGCCACATTTTTGACTCTGCATGCAGCATTCTGCATTGTGTACCTTGCCCCAGCTCCATATCAGAGTGCAGAGACCTGCAGCATGGCCCTAGAACAGAAGGCAGTCTGCATTGGCAGGGCTTGACCCAAGAGGGGAGCAGGGAAAAGCACAACGACAATCCTAAAGACAAAAACCTAAAGGTGGCCATACACATCCACTCATTTGGCAACCTCTTTCTTCTGATATTGGGCTAATCCAATCGTTTGGCCCTAGGGACAAAGATGGGGGTCACTGACCTCTGCACCCAATAAATCTATTGATCGCTGAGGCAACAATTAGTTCCAATGGTTCTTTTTTATTGCTTAGGTTTCAGTTCAGTCCTTCACCTTAATCCAGTTTCTCATTCATATCACTGCCTGTTGCTAGGGTAAATAAGACCTCAGCAACCAGTTAGCTGCTGAACAAACTGCTAAATCACAAAATATGACAAAACATAAAAAGACAACACCAACTGGGAAATGTCTAAAAATATCACTGCATCATACTAAAAAGTTCTTTTATAGAAGATCCACCCCTTTAAAAAATCGTGATCTTTTAAGTAAAAATATCACATAAGAACCATGATTAATTTGCAAAATATATCCTTATACCTGGTACTTAGTGATCTTTTGTCACATAACTAACTGCAGGAAATCAGACAAGTATAGTATTGGGTGGTTTACCAATAATACGTCAAGTCCTTAATGATAGCAATAGCAGTTTTCAGAATAAGGGGTCCTTCTGGAATCTGCAAACCATGCATTATGGCTTAGGGCACACAGATCGTCGTTTCAGCTGCTCTCAGCCGGTGGAACTTTTGCAGGCTGAGAGAAGCAGATCCGCTCCCTTACACACCTCCGCCTCTACTCAGCTACACTTGGCTCCGATTCATGTAGACTAGCTGTACTTTTCAGTGCAGTATTACTCAGGGGAGGAGGAGTTGTTCACCTTTCATCATAAAATTAATTTATGGCTTTCATTAAAAAAAAAAATAATTATTTTTGCAATATACATGCATTACCAGAAATAAAGGGTTTAGGAGATATTCACCTTGCAAAATCTGAGTTATCTACAATAAGCATTATGTAGCCTGCTGCGATGCAGGGGGCACCAACACCATTTCTCATTCCTCCTCAGTGCGACTTATGTCACCCGCAGGTTAGTCATGGCTAATGCCGTCCAATGATTCGGCCAATATATCACTAAAAAGGCACTGAGGGGGAAGGAGAAACTGTGTTGGTTCAGCAGTCTTCTGTTATGTTTATCACATAACAGAGTATTTTGCGAGCTGAATATCTCCTAAATCCTTTATTTCTGATTATGCATGTATACTGAAAAAATGATTCTTTTAACATATAAAAGCCATATATGAATTTTATTATGAAAGGAGAACCACGCCTTTATGGGAGTGGATCTGTTACTCTCAACCTACAAAGAAAAACACAGGCTGAGAGCAGAAATTGTTTTGCATATGAATAAATAAAAAACAGAAATAAGTTGTCAGCAGGGTTATTTTAGTAGCTATTGCTATTTATCAGCTAGCATTTTTGTATCAATGTCAGTTGCTTCTCACTCGTAGGGACCATATCAACACCCTAGCCCAGGGATCCCCAACCTTTTATACCGGTGAGCCACATTTAAAGGGAAAAAGTGTTGGGGAGCAACACAAGTACAAAAAAGGTTCCTGGGGGTGCCAATAAGAGCTATAATTGGCTACTTAATAGCCCCTATGGGGACTGGCAGCCTACAGAAGGTTCTGTTTGGCATTATACTTGGTTTTTATACAACCAAAACTTGCCTCCTTACCAGAAATTCAAAAATGAGCACCTGCTTTAAGGCCATGGAGAGCAACATCCAAGGGGTTGGTGAGCAACATGTTACTCACGAGCCACTGGTTGGGGACCACTGCCCTAGCCCATAGGTTGGTTGAGACATTCAACCCATCCCATGCTTTGTTCCATATTAAATAGTGGACTCTGTTTTGCATAAAATCTGTTCAACATAAGAGTAGAGGTCCCAGAATCTGATGATTTTCTAAACTGTGCAACGTGCTGTATCTGGAAGCCAATGCTGTGATTAAAGCTGTTCTGCACTGCTCTCTTCTGATGTATGACCACACACTTAAATAAATAAATTATATATATATATATATATATATATATATATATATATATATATATATATATATATATATATATATATATATATATATATATATATATAATACTGTGTACTAATAGTATACAAAAGCCTTGAATATCCTGTAAATTATATCAATCAATCAGTGCTTAGTGTCATTAATGATGATATATGCACATATGTAACAAAAGTAAAGTAATGAACCAACCCCCCCAACATATCTATATACAATGTTTTCCCCAGGGCCCTTTTGACAGGTATACTGCCTGGCACATTTTTTGCGGCTACCCTCCTCCTCTCCAACACGCACCTCATAGAAAAATTCTTTAAAGAAGCTGGTAGGAATGCATGGTGCATTTGCAGAAGCACACAGTCCTATCAACTTCTGTAAAACCTGTCTAATATGGGGGAAGTGGTGGAGGAAAAAAAATTATAGATTTATTTATTTATTTTTTTTTAATATATTTTTAAATGCTTATACCTTTTTTACACAAGACCATGTGCGTAAGCTCATGTAAAAAAGGAGGGGTATTTTTTTTCCCCTTAAAAAAAAAAAAATTACAAACCTGCATTTGAATAACACAGGGTGTTTATCGTTAACACTCATACACACACACACAAAGCACAAAAAAGCCGCAAAGCACATTACCTCTATGGTGGGGTGTGTGTTATGCTTGTAAGCAGTATAGAGAGGAAACTGAATTTGAAAGATTTTTGCCACACACAACAACAGTTTTTCTTTTTCGTCAGTACTCCATAAGTTAAACAGGTCAGTGCTTTTTATTGATTCTTCTTCAGTCAGGTTACAAGTTCTTGTGTTATCTAGCGTCTTTTCCTGGGGATTGCATGGCTGCTTGTGACTTTCCTCCCCCTCCTCATCTTGGGGCTCCTTTTCTACATTTAGCAGCTCCTCAGATGGGTTATGGTCATCCTGCCAGTTAGAATCAGGGCTAGTAGTGCAAATTTTTAAAAGCTGGTCCCGAAGGGCTTGGACTTGGCCAATTACCAAATTAATTAGGGCGCACACAACTTGGTTAAAGATTTCCAAATGCTTATACTCCTTAAAACAGCACAGACACTGCCTGGAGAGAGGAAAGAAAAAGCTCTTTAATTTTGAGGTGGATTACAGCAGCTAAAGTAAACATGATATGAGAAAAGGGAAGGTTGTCTCATAATAAAGATAGCTAGGTTTCCCTTCAAAATATAAAGAAAGCAGCAGCTTACATAGGATTTTTTTTTAGTAATCTTGGAATTACAGTACTGTATACTTTTATATATTGATACGCACAGATCACTCTAAACATTGGACAATGATGCCTTAAAATAGTACTTTGTAGTAGTCTTTTTATGATCTAGTACTCTAAGTTCTTTAAAGGGTTAATCCCCAATAGGCATGAAGAGTTATTTAAAGGGGAGCTATCATCGACAGGGCTCATAAATTCCAAGTCATCTTATATAGAAGCAAACTGAGATATTGGACTGGGGATAAAAGGCTTCAGATCAATAGAACTGAGATGGGCCAAACCCAGCAGTAAAGGGCATGACTTTATGAGCATTGGGAATGAAGAAAACACAAAATGCTGACTTAAGCACACAATACCGAGAACTCATTTTTGGAGTTATTAAGCACTGAATATGCATCTAAGTTCCCTAGAATACAGCAAAAATGTGTCAGTCCATATATCTATTGTATTTTTATGCAAATAATATTTGCTGGGGAAGACAGAATATTCCTGTGCGAGTTTTGTTTCAGAAAAAAAAGTCGCACACTGGTGAGAATCACATTTTTTCATTAATTTTCAATGAGGTTAAAAAACTCAAATGTTTTCATAACTGGGAAAATAAAATAAAAGGTGTAAGAGACAATTCTTATTGAGTTCTATTGAACCTCGCCAGCTTTTACTTGGCGAGTTTTTTTTGGTAACTTTGAGGATTTTTTCTTTAATAAATACAGACTATTCTCGAGTATAGCCACATTTGTGGGGGTTTTTTTTTTACTGCATTTTTTCTCGTATCGTGACAAAACTCGAATTTTACAACCAATGTTACAACTAAAAAACATTCATTGGTTGGTTCAAGAATAAAATTTTAAATGGTAGAGTGAATTATTTGCTATGTAATCAGTGTAATTTACAAATAAAAAGTACCCTATAAGAATCATGACAGAATCCCTTTAAGAAGCCACACTTTTAAAGGAACAGTTCAGTGTAAATATGAAACTGGGTAAAATGAACAGACTGCGCAAAACAAAATATATTTGCAATAAAGCAAGTTAGGCAAAAATGTAATCTATAAAGGCTGAAGTGAGCTGATGTCTAACATAATAGCTAGAACACTACTTCCTGCTTTCAGCTGTCTAACTTATCAGCGGTCAGTGACTTTGGAGGGGGGGCACATAGGACATAACTGTTCAGTTAGTTTGTGAGCCCGCAGGTCAGATTCAAATGCAAACTAACTGAATAGTTATGTCCCATATGCCCCCCCCCCCAAGTAACTGATTGGTTACTGACTGCTAACAGCTTAGAGAGCTGAAAGTAGTAAGTAGAGTTCTGGCCATTATGTTAGACATCTGCTTACTCCAGCCCTCATGGATTATATTTTTGGCTAACTAAATTGAAAACATTTTTTTTAATTTTGCACAGTCTATCTATTTTACCCAGTTTCATTTTTACACTGGACTGCTCCTTTAACAATTAAATATTAAAACCACACAAAAACATTTCCATTACCTCTGCGTCCAAGAATTGATGTATGCAAATATCTTGAGAGCATGTTCTTTTCTGAGCTGTAATCCATCATTGCCTTCAGAGTCCGAGACTAGAGGTAAAACAAAATCAAAGAAAAAATTAGACAAAGGAATAATTTGTCACTTATTGGACTTCAATTTTTAAAAAGGGTTTTGTGGGGACGATGCGTGGTTTAGCAGTGTGAGACCCAAACTGCTACATTTCTTATACCATTGTTAGATGGGAGCAATTTATCTGTTTATGACCCAACATCACATTTAGAGCTTTGCACAGTTATCCAATACTTTCAAACAAAATACAAATTAAATACATAATACCATCGTAGGCGTAAGTTCCACTATATTAAATCCAATTATTGTGACCCCATAAGGTTTTAATTCATAGATTAAAGGGATATTTTCATAAATCAACCTCTTAGTACTGCTATGATTTTTATCAGACCTTAAAGTGATACAGACACGAAAATTGTAGTCCCCAGAATAATGGTCAAAAATTAAAAAGCAGGTTACATTGATTGTTTTTGCCCAGATGCCTGCTTTAGTTAGTAATTGTTACCTTAATGTCAGAAACCTGACTGTATTGCAAACCCAACTGGTACTTCTCAAACTGTCTGTTAGTATTTCTCTTCACTGACAAAAAGAAGCTGGGCGGATCTGTTCTTTTTATCCCCTTACTTCCTGGAAGTCTGTGCGCCTCACACTGCTCACATCAAGAAACTTTCACTAAGCGCTGCTTGTGTGTTGTCAATAAATTATGTTTTTTTGCTAGAACCATGCTAACTAGTGCTCAAAGGAACACACGCTCCGTTGCAGAGAAAAAATACACTCACTGGCTGCTCATGCTGACAAATACAGATCAGTTTATAATCACCTCATATAAACTATCATGCTGGATCTTTAAGAGTTCAAAGGTTATCAGTGCAAATTTCCTAAATGCTTCACTGTACGCAGCTGTTTACTACTGCATTCAAAAGTTTAATTAGACTGAGTATGTATGTGATATGCAAACAACAGACTACTGCATCTCAAACATGGCAGCCCCCTCAGTGAGAGACATATGAGATCAGAAAGGTAATATAAAAGCAATAGCCATATAGTTTTAGGCTCACAATAGACAAAGAATACAAAGGAATCAAAAATATTAAAAAAAACAGCATCATTTCTAGTGTCAGTATCACTTTAAGAAGGTAAGCGATCCAAATTTTGGAAAAGCCCCAGGATAATGAATCCTATATCTGTACTAGGTTAATTCCTATAGATAACTATAATAACCACAGGTTTCTCCCAGCTGCACTGTAGTAAAAACTAAGCACTCTGGCACACTTGGTGCTTTGACCACTACAATAATCTGGAGGGAGAACAATGGTGGTTCACTTTACAGATTTCTTTTTCCATTCAGCAATATTCATCATAGTACATATAGTCCGAAATGCCACTTTTTACAGGGTAAACGCTACTTTTTTACAGAGTTAAGCAGCTAATCAATGAAATCCCATCCTGTTGAGACAGGATCTAGTTATTATTAGAGCATCGCAGGAGTCCCTCATTTGTCTTAGGCTGATGCCACACGTGGCGTTTTTACGCTGCGTTTTTTATCAGCCTCAAAACGCCGCACAAGCCACACAGCCCCTGACTATGGCGTTTTTCAGCCTAGTACTGGTGACGTAGCAAATCCCGATTCCATGGTGCTAATAGTGCGAAATAGCAAAAAACACCACTAGGTCTGGCAGCTGCCTTTGTGTATACATAGGAATAGCTTGCTTTGCAAATACTGGCGTGTTTCGGCCAACACTTGATAAATCTGTGCTAAGGCGTTTTCTAGCGTATTTACACTTTGTGTGGTTTGCTTCGAGTCTTTTCAAGTTATTGCTATGGATGATGATATTGTGCGTTTTTTAGCCGCCGAGAGAATTAGAAAATACGCAGTGTAAAAACGCCTCGTGTGGCATCAGCCTTACATGTGGGAGGGCCATTAATTGACTTCAGAGGATCATCAGTACAGATTATTTGGAGCAGACTAGTTTATAATAAAGTGAATGCTTGTTACCCACAATTATAAGGAGTATGGGGATATTCATTTCCATTGGCTGCACTCCTTTAACTGCAATAATATTATTGTAGTTAAAGGGGTGCAGCCAATAGAAATGACAGATTGCTCAGTTTGCTATTTACAGTACAACTGCTCCTTAGTGATTTACAAGGATGGGTTACAGCTGCGTTCTCCAATAAAGGAAGACAAAGTTAAACAGACCTTTGAGGGCTAACAGCAACTGGAAGGTCTTCAAATAATCAGTTATCCTTCATGAGAGGTAAATATGCAGTGCCTTTTGATACGTTTTTGTAACTTTTTGCACATATTTTTCTCCTCTCTAATTATGATGATTAGCATATGCAAATTTGAATTTGCCATTCGAGGGGCAGAAATAATTAGAAATGTAGGGGTAAAAGTATACTGTTTGAATCCAAACCAAGCATCTTTCATACAATAAGGTGTTACGGCATGTAGTTTAGTCCCTTGTAATGAAAGTGTAGCAAGGGAATACTTTTGGTGTCTCCATTGAGAATAGAGCAATAGTAAGTCATAATTTGAGGGCTTTGGTTATGAGTGACCATGACTTTTTTTTTTCTTTACATATTACTTTTCATTAGCGACTAGCGAATCTGTCCTGTTTCGCTTTGCTGAAAAATTCACGAAACAGCAAAAATTTGCAAAACTCATTGAAGTCAATCACTATTTTATCCGGCTACCATTTTTTTTTAACTGTGCAATTGTCTCAGATCTTGTTTACTAGCACAATTTAATCGTTAAAGGGGTGGGTCACCTTGAAGTTATCATTTAGCATGTTGCAGAATGGCCAATTGTAAAAAACTTCATTAGTTATATTTTATTTATTAGAATTATTTCCCTTCCTCTTCCGACCCTTTCCAACTTGGGGTCACTGACCACAGCAGCCAAATAAACTACTGTTTTGTGAGGCTACAATTTGATTGTTATTGTTACTTTTTATTACTTATTTTTCCAATCAGGTCATCTTCTATAAATATATTAGTCTCTTGCTCAAACTACTTCCTGGTTGCTAAGGCAATTTGAACCCTAACAACCAGATAACTTCTGAAATTCCAAACTGGAGAGTTGCTGAACTAAAAGTGAAATAATTACAAAAAACACAAATAACAAATATGCACAAACAAATTGAAAAAAAAAAACCCTGCAAATTGTCTTAGAATATTACACTAAGTAACTAAAAGTTAACTCAAAATAATTTCTGTAGTTCTTAGTAGCAGAACTCATTGTACGATGGACAGGAAATTTACAATGGGTCAACATTTGTTGAGTGCCACTAAATACGTGAACAAGTGGCTGCAGGCAGAAACTTCCACATAATGACTTCATTTGCCGTGTATTTTTAGATTTTCTCTGCTGAAGACTTTGGAGGGCTTACTACTCAAGGTCTTAACTATCTCTGTAAACAAGAGTTAAAAAGGGGCAGTTCCCCATTAAGTTTCATTGTAGTATGCTATAGAATGTCATATTTTTAGAGGCATATTTACCAAAAGTTGCTTTATTAATTCGAGAAAAATTCAATGAAACTTACCAAACTGGAATGCAAGATTCTTCATAAAAAAAAACTTGAATCCTCAAACAATTAAAAAACTTTATGCACTACATTAAGCTTGAAGTTTCAGTTTTGGAAACTCTAATTCCAGTTCATCAGTTTCAACATATAAAACCTTGAATCGTGATAAAAATTGTCATCATCATAATTTACTTATATAGCGCCGGCAAATTACAAAGCACTTCACAATACATTTAAACAAACAGGGATCTTAAAAAGTTTAACAAACAAGGGTATACAGAGTAACAATAGGATCAGAGGGAGCTGCTCGCAAGAGCTTACAATCTACAACCACAGCCTGGTTACAAGGGCAAAGTGGACCCAAGCCACCACATAGCTGCTAGCATTCCAAACTGGAGAGCTGCTAAACAAATAGCTAAAAAAAATATAAAAAAAAAAAAAAATGCACAAAAAGAAAGACCAACTGGAAATTGATTCAAAATATAACTGCCTACATCGTAGTAAAAGCTTAAGGTGAACTACTACAACGATTTCAATGCAAACAATTTTATGAAAACATTTGGTCAGTTTGAAATGTATCAACTAATGTAGCAAATTATAACAGTTTAGATTTTGCAGCCCAGATGCTAGTCTGAAACCCTAGAGCAGCGTTTTTCAACCACTGTTCCGTGGCACACTAGTGTGCCGCGAGATGTTGCCTGGTGTGCCGTAGGCAGGGCACCAATGTACTAGGGGGGCACTGCTCTTGGCACCAATGTACTAGGGGGGCACTGCTGCTGGGCACCAATGTACTAGGGGGGCACTGCTCTTGGCACCAATGTACTAGGGGGGCACTGCTGCTGGGCACCAATGTACTAGGGGGGCACTGCTGCTGGGCACAGAGTTAAATTTTTCAACATTTTCTAATGGTGGTGTGCCTCGTGATTTTTTTCATGAAACAAGTGTGCCTTTGCCCAAAAAAGGTTGAAAAACACTGCCCTAGAGAGAAACATTATAGGGCAGGGGTCAGGAACCTTTTTGGCTGACAGAGCCATAAACACCACATATTTTAAAATTAATTCCGTGAGAGCCAAACAATATGTTTGGCCGCGGATGCTTCGGGGCAAGGTAGGGTGGGTCCCAAGGATGCCAGATGCGGATGCGATGCAGAGGAGGGCGTGGCCTGCGTTCGGCGGATAGAAGACGTGTTCTAAGGCTTAGAACATGTCTTCTATCCGCCGAGCGCAGGGGCAAGGTAGGGTGGGTGCCAAGGATGCCGGATGTGGATGCGAGGCGGAGAAGGGCATAGAACATGTCTTCTATCTGCCGAGCGCAGGCCATGCCCCCCGTTATTTTTTTGTATTAAAGATTTGGCAGCAAGCCAGATGCAGCCATCAAAAGAGCCACATTTGGCTCCCGAGCCATAGGTTCCCTACCCCTGTTATAGGGCATCTATCGCTTCAAAATAATTCCCCCATCAGAGGTCCTGGCTGACAGCAGACACTCAGGACCTGGAAAACAATACGTCACTCATAATGCGCATGTATGTGGCATAGGATAGGAGTCCTCATTAGGGAAATTTTCTTTAAAAAAATATTATTGCTTCCTACATTCTACACTATGGTCTCTGTCAGTCCCCATCTTTGGAGAGGAAAGTAAATGTGCCTTTTTAAATATTACATTTAAATGGAAAAAAAAAAAAAAAGAGAAATAGTAAAAAAATAAGAAATAAGAGTCATTATTTCTAGTGTACTTTATGAAAGCAATTAAACTAAAAATAAAGTTTGAAGGTTGTGCTACCCCTTCAAGCAGGATCTACTTTACTAAATCTACTGAACTGTACAATGCATATTTTTTTCAGGCAAAACAGCCATTATATATTTTAATGCTAGTGTCCCTTTAAAAGGGGAGTAATTCCTAATTGGGTGCTCTGTTCTTTAACACTCAAGTGTTCCTCGCACAGGCTGTCAGAGCTCCCAGGCACCTGTTGGCAAAGTTAAAATGGCACAGACGCATCTATCATTATGTCCTTACACAAAAACCTTGACTGTATAAAAGGACACCCTGCCTTCCTGCAACCTGCTAACATTGCAGCCAAAGAACAAATCTAAGAGGGGGAATTTATAAAGAAAGCATTTCCCATCAACCTGCTTATATAACAAGGCCATTTTTAACAATTTTCTTTTGTGCAGCTGCCAAATGGAAAGCTAAGATTTCTGTAAAGCTAATTTCAGAGGCTTGACCCAGGATTAGGCTGAAAATGCCTGCATGTGATTGGGGAAAATAAGAAAAATGGAGGAAATCTGTTAATTCCTCACATTATTTATAAAAAAAAAATATATATAATAATAATTTATATATATATATATATATATATATATATATATATATATATATATATATACACATACATACATACATATAGGCATGGAGATCAGGCACTCTCGTAGAAATAGGGGTAAATAATGCCTGGGTGCAGGATATCAAAGAATAAGTGATATATATATATATATATATATATATATATATATATATATATATATATATAATTTTTTAGTAGACTTAAGGTAGAAGCTCCAAATTACAGAAAGATCCCTTATCCGGAAAACCCCATGTCCGGAACATTCTGGATAATGTGTCCCACACGTATACATCTTTCCGGCTTTCAAACGGGGGACCCTGACTCCAGCAGCCAAAAAAACTATTGCTCTGCGAGCTTACAATTGAATTATTAATTTTACTTTTTATTTATTTCTTATCTTTATATTTTATCTTTATATTCTTATCTATATTTAGTCCCTCTCCTATTCATATTCCAGTCTATTATTCAAACCACTGCCTGGTTGCTAAGGTAAACAAGACCATAGCAACCAGAGAAAGACTGCAGAGCTGCTTGAACAAAAAGCCAAAAAACTAAAAAAAAAAACACAAAAAACGGAAACAGACATTTATATTCTGAGACAATTTGCCATGTCATATTAATAACGATAATTTAAAGGTGAACAACCACGTTAATGAGAATCCATAATTAATGAACTGGGCTTTACTGGTGCACAGAATACTGAGTCACATGTAAACCCTCATATGAATATTCAAATCTATGAACAAAATGTTTTTGTCTTCAACTGTTTTCCAGTTTAAGGTTACAGAAATTTAGACTACAGGTATCGGACCCATTATCCAGAAACCCGTTATCCAGAAAGCTCCGAATTACGGAAAGCATGTCTCCCATAGACTCGATTTTAATCAAATAATTCAGAATTTTAAAACTGATTTCCTTTTTCTCTGTAGTAATAAAAAAAGTACCTTGTAATTGATCCCAACTAAGATATAAATAATCCTTATTGGATGCAAAACAACCCTATTGGGGTAAATTAATGTTTTATTGATTTTTTAACAGACTTAAGTTATGGAGATCCAAATTACGGAAAGACCCCTTATCCGGAATACCCTTGGTCCCAAGCATTCTGGATAACGGGTCCTATACCTGTATAAAGAAAATGGTGTGATTTGGCCAAATCCAAAACTGGATCCTGGGCCTGGGGTATTGCTAACTATATGGGTACTAGTAAATATAAGCCATATATATATAATGACCTGAATTGATGCCATTAGAGAACAGCGCACTACACTATTGAAAGGTCTAATAAATACATCTTTCATTTGATGGTATGAACAATAATGTATACAATGACAGATTTATAATAGGCTTGAGTCTGGTAGGCTACATTTCCACTGTGATTTATTACCATTAGAAAATCACTACTGATCAACACGTTATTAGGGAGGTTTTTGAACCCTTTGCCCCCCCCCGCCCCATCTTACATGGAGCTACTATTCGCTCTAAAGACAAAACGCTCAAACGTAACTTGTAGCCATTTCCCATACTCATTTATAAACACAGGGCACATGTGCCCATGGGCAGTAACCAATCAGTTTTTATCTTTTCTCAAGCAGCTGCAGATAGAACAATGAAAGAAAACATCTGATTGGTTATAAGGGTTACTGCACAGGTACAAATTTGCCCAGTGGTGATAAATGACTGTGGAACACAAGAAACATTGCAGTTACCCTTCTGATTGACTGCTAGTTACCACTGTTATTGCAAGCAACCTAAAGAGTAAAGTCACATGTGGGGCTTTATATGAGATTTTACTCTGAAAGATCCCTACTCATAATAAATTACCCAAAGGTAATCCACACAGACCATAAAAATACAGACCCAGAGTTGCAAGGCAGGAATGCTTAACACCGACTACTTCCAGCATTGGCAGAGCATTTGCACAGCTGGAGGTCACACATACTAAGTAAATGTGCATAAGCAGTGATGTTGATATACAGCATTAAACTGAGCGGAGCATGTCACTGTCACACTGACACACATGCACTGTTACATGATAGTGCATGTGCTGAAACACAGCTGCAAGGGTCAGCCTCTTACATCCTAACCAGCTGTTGGGGAGCTCTCTGGGGCACCTAGAACAGCCTCAGGCTAATTGCAGGTCTCCGTGCCATAAGCACATCAATTAATGTTTTCACTATTAATGAAAGAGGAGACTGTTGGGAGTGCAAAACATGCTGATGGGTCACATTTCACAGTTTGTCAGCATTTTTCTGCTGAAAAGACATTCAGGCATCTTGGTAGCAACGAAACAGAAAAAAAACTTGTCAGGACCCCAGAATAGGTCTTGTATATGGCTTTGTAGGTTGGCTCTGTACAGCTGCCCTGTAATCAGTGAAGTAGCACACAAATATAAATAAAGCATTTGCATCATTTGCGGGCAACTAATTTGCCTATTCAATTGTCTAGGGCAGTGATCCCCAACCAGTGGCTTCCGAGCAACATGTTGCTCACCAGCCCAATGGCTTCTAAGTGCTTATTTTTGAATTCCTGGCTTGGAGGCAAGTTTTGTTTGCATAAAACCCAGGTGTACTGCATTTCAATGTGGCTCACGGGTATGAAAGGTCACGCGACTTAAGGGTTCAAAAGACTAAAGCTGGTCAAAGCTGATCGCTTGGCCAAGGACTAATTAACTGGATCACAACGATGGTGAAACGGGCTGTTGGGATGAGGAGCATAACAATGAACCAATGCGGTCCTCAATCCAATGGTAAAATCAAACCCGACCAATCAACATCTGCCTGATTTTAGACACAGATATCAGTCAGGTACGCTCGTCGAAAAGCCCAATACAAAGGCAGATCAAATGCTCAATAGGTCTGAAGGGCCTGAAACAGCCAGCAGCTTAAATCTGCCCGTGTATGGCCACCTTTAGGATCTGGCTCACGCTCTCATTCTGAAGCCAATCCTGCATTCAGCGTATCCCTTGTTCAGCTCTTATTAACTACTCAGGACTGAAATTGCTAATGGTGACAATGAGTACTACAAAATTACCATTATTACCACAAGCCCTAAATAGCAATAAATATGTACAAATGGACATAAATGTTATTTAGTACTGTTAACACTCTTACTGAACAGCTATAGGTAAACTTCATCTAATTTTAAATGGTTCTGCAAGTCCTGGCAGAAGCCAGTCTCCACCAGCCGACACGAGCATGAGCACAAAAGAAAGTCTTTTTAAAAGGGATTGGGCAAGAGCATTTCCTGACATTTTATAATACATTTTAATTTTAATCATATTTATCCTATCATGAAATACAACCAAGAGTCCTGGAATTCCAAAACTATAAGAAATAAATAATGAAAACCAATTGAAAAGTTGCTTAGAATTGACCATTCTATAAGGGCTCTGGTACACGGGGAGATTAGTCGCCCGCGGCAAAACTCCCTGCCATCCCACCAGTGAACATGTAAGTCGCCGGCGGGATGGCAGACGCGGCGGGGCGATTTCGGGAAATCGCTGAAAAAGCCTTGCGAGTCTTTTTCGGCGATTTGTGCGAAATCGCGCCGCCGCGTCTGCAATCCCGCCGGCGACTTACATGTTCGCCGGTGGGATGGCAGGGGGAAGGCAACTCGGGGAGATTAGTCGCCCGCGAGCAGGGAGTTTTGCCGCGGGCGACTAATCTCCCCGTGTACCAGAGCCCTAACAAACTAAAAGTTAACTTAAAGGTGAAGGTGTCACTGACCCCAGCAGCAAAAAAATCTATTGTTCTTCGAGGCTACAATTTTATTAATATACATACTTCCACCACTGCCTAGTTACTAGGGTACTTTGGACCCTAACAACTAGATAACTGCTGAAATGCCAAACAATAAAAAAATTAAGGCAAATTGTCTCAGAAGACCACTCTCGACATCACACTAAACATTAAAGGAACAGTAACACCAAAAAATTAAAGTGTTTTAAAGTAACTGAAATATAACGTACTGTGGCCCTGGCACTGGTAAAACTGGGGTGTTTGCTTCAGAAACACTACTATAGTTTATATAAATAAGCTGCTGTGTAGCCATGGGGGCAGCCACTGAAGCTGGAAAAAAGGAGAAAAGGCACAGGTTACAAAGCAGATAACAGATAAGACACCATTGTATTCTACAGGGTTTATCTGTTAGCTGTTATATAACCTGTGCCTTTTCTTCTTTTGAATAGCTGCCCCCATGGCTACACACCAGGGTTTATATAAACTCTAGCAATGTTTCTGAAGCAAACACAAAACTTTTACCAGTGCAGGGCAGCAGTACATTATAGTTTAATTTCTTTAAAATATATACTTTTTTTGGTGTTACTGTTCCTTTAATTTAAGATGAACAGCTCCTTTAAGCTAGGATTTCTTCTTTCTGAAAATCGATGGTTAGAGGTGAAAATGGCCAGCCATATGCAAGTTAAGGGGCCAAGTTGCAACTGGAGATATTAGAACGGATACTAGCACTGACCAAATGACAGAAACGTGCAAGGCCTTTCATGACACAACTGTATGCAAAGTACAAAGCACAGTCTACACACCCCTTGTGTCTCCAACAAAAAGCTCCAAATACAGGTACAGGCTTCAATACAGGTAATCATGAAATCTTCTCCACTTGCTTGTGGTTACCAAAAAAGCAGCGATTGCTGAACTGTTCTTAATAATGACTGCACTAGAAAAGAAAACCTGTGTCCCTTCTGCAAAATGTTGCTACTGGCCAGGGGGGAGACTGATGGCCGAAATGAGGTTTCCAAGCTGTTCCCAGGATCCTTTGACAAGCAGAGACTCTTTGGGCACACTGGAGTGGCACATAATGGAATGGAGCAGGTTGGGTATGATGTGACTAGAAATGCTGTTAACACAAAGCACATTACAAAGTCTCTCTCCAGCATTGTGCTCAGCGCGTAGGCACAGAAATAGCTATTATATGCAATTGCCTTGTCTGCTCCTCTTTTCAGAAGAGCACAGGTTATAATGAAATTTTCAGCACTTCAGCGTGACAGATGTATGCAGGGATGCAAGGAGTTCAGGACCACTGGTTCTATTAGCCAATTGCTTTGTCTGCTCCTCTTTTCACATTTAATGAAAAAATGGGCACTTCAGTCTGAAGGACGCATCCTGGGGAACACAATCGGGATCAATGGTACAGGATCTGTTATCCAGAATGCTCACGACCTGGGGTTTTCCAGATAAGGGACCTTTCCATAATTAGATCTCTATACCTTAGGTCCACTAAAAATTATTTAAACATTAAATAAACCCAATAGGATTTGTTTTGCCACCAATATAGATGGTGGCAAGCTACTGTTTCATTATTACACAGAAGAGGGAAATCATTTTTAAAAATTTGAATTGATTAAAATGGACTCAATGGGAGATGTCCATCATGTAATTTGAAGCTTTCTGTGTAATGAGTTTCCAGATAGCGCATCCCATACCTTTATTGGCAATCTTTATTTAGCTCTGACAGAATTCACTGAATGAGCAGTTAAGTGTAAAAATGATAATGGGCAAAATAAAAAAAATGTTTTCAATATAGTTAGTTAGGCAAAAATGTATAAAGTTAGCAGATGTCTAACATAATGGCCATAACACTACTTTCTCCTTTACAGCTCTAAGCTGTTAGCAATCAGTAGCGGATCAGTGACTTGAGGGGGTTCATATGGGACATAACTGTTCAGTTATTCTGCATTTGAATCTGACCTGTGTGCTCACAAACTAAGTGAAGTGTTATGTCCCATGTGCCCCCCCCCCTAAAGTCACTGACTAACTAAGAGGTTAGAGAGCTGAAAGCAGGAAGTTCTGGCTATTATGTTAGATATCTGGTCACTCCAGTCTTTATAGATTATATTTTTGCCTAAGTAACTAAATTACAAATATTTTTATTTTGTGCAGTCTATCCATTTTACCCAGTTTTATATTTACACTGAACTGTTTCTTTAACATCACCAACTAATCTTGCAAGCAGCTTATATTTAACAGTGAATCAAACATTCCTGTGATTCGGTTACTCTTACGAAGGTGGACCTTGCAATTATCGAGACAACCCTCAAGATGGACCCTCACATTTGAGCTGACAGGTCACGAGGATACGATGTACATTCCTTGTTCAAACCTCTCAGCATCACTGTGACATACACCCATTGCCATACAATGAAGGCATTTCTTTGGAAAGTGCTTTTACAGAAACAGATATCCTTCGCAGACATTCATTTTGGTCAGACTTCCCAAAGTAATATAAATGTAATAGGTAGCAAGCAAGAACTGCAAAGATCATAAATAAAAGTAGCCTGCTCAGGCACAACAAGAGTGCAGGTAACAGACATTAAATCATAATAAAACCAAGGAAAAAGAAGACTACTAGGGCACAACAAGAAGACAAGATACAGGTATGGGGCGGTTATCTGAAAACGTGTTATCCTGAAAGTTCAGAATTACGTAACGGCCATCTCCCATAGACCCCATTTTAAGCAAATAATTTTTTTAACAATGATTTCCTTTTTTTAAGTAATAATAGAACAGTACCCTATACTTGATTCCAACCTACCAACATATAATTTAGCCTTATTGTAGTTAAAACAATCCTACTGGGATCAGTTAATACTTAAAATTATTTTTTAGAAAAATGAGGTATGGAAATCCAAATTACGGAAAGATCCCTTATCCGGAAAACCCCAGGTCCTAAGCATTCCAGGTCTCATACCAGTACAGGAATAGGATCACCTATCTGAAAACCCGTTATCCAGAAAGCACCAAATTACAGGAAGGCCAAGTTCAGTAGCAAATAATTCTAATTTTAAAAAATGATTTCTGTTTTCTCTGTAATAATATAATAGTATCTTGTACGTGATGGTAACTAAGTTACATGAACCCTTATCCATATCCAAATGCTATTTAGTTGACTTCCGGTATGGTGATCTAAATAATGGAAAGATCCCTTATCTGGAAAACCCCCGGTCCCGAGCATTCTGGATGTCACATGACATAGGTGTATAACCAGGGTAAAAGAAGACTAAAGCACCACAAAGAGAAGATTTCAGGCAATTCCTATGATTAAAAACAAAGAAAAAAAAACCAAAAAACACTTTTATAAGAGCCATTAATCAAAAATGGGTTCTCAGTTTACAGATATAGTTTAAGGAAGCACTGAATCTATACTTTAAGGATTTAGCCAAATAAAAAATTCCACAAAAACATTCAGCCAAATACTTAATAAATGTGAACTCAAATTTGCATATTCAAATTAAAACACAAAATCACCAAGTCAAATGATTTTGAATTCAAATTCAGTTTGTCTGAACACCTGGGGGAACTGATCCTGACTGAAATTAAAGGAAACATATCACATAAAAATTGAGAATGTACCAGTGAATTATACTCCTCTAAATATAGAAGGGTTGTGCTTAAAAAAAGTTGTGTTTCTGACTGATTTATTGAGAAATTCCACCAAAACCCCACTAGTCCCGCCCATCTGTTCCACTTCCTGCTGGCTGAATCCTCTGGATGTGCAGGGGGGCCGGCGCACTGTAGGATAGGAACCAATAAGCAGCTAGACTGACTGAAGCCTGTCTTTGTTTGTCTGACTGCAGGGCTGTGATTGGCTATCCCCCTCCTGCTGTGCTTCTGGCAGGGACTGTAAACACACGCCCACCCCTCACTTAAAACAGGGACAGAGACCGGATAGGATCTATAGGGAGCTTCAATAAAAGGGCTTTTTTTTTTACAGACAGGATTTAATTTTAGACCAATGTGAAACCAGCACCATATATTATTCATGACTGCCTACAAAATTAGGATTTTTTTTTCCATGTATCCAATATGTCCCTTTAAGAAATATCTCAAATAAATTAATTGCAACTAAGCTTGATTAAAAAGAAGAAAAGATTTCAAACTCTGACAGTAATTTTCTCAATTCCCAGCATGACTTGCAATCTGCAGCTATCTGATGACTCAGGTTCAAACTCTAACATTCATGTCTTGTCACAGTCAGATATCTATATCCCAAAATTAAAAGATCAGCTTCCAATTGATTACTATGGTAGATCCAAGCTGAAAATAGTGCAATTGCCAAATTAATCAAAAAGTTAATTGCTTGACCATAACCTTAGACCAGTGAATCCCAACCAATGGCTTGAAAGCAACATGCTGCTCCCCAACCCATTAGATGCTGCTCCCAAGGGCCTCAAAGTTTTACATTTTCAGCTTGGAGGCAAGTTTTTGAAGCAGAAATGTATAATCCAAAAATCAACACATTAACCTGCCTCAATCCAGTCTACTATTAAACTAGTGAACACAGAATAAATTAAAGGTGACCATATATGGGTTGTTTTCAAACTAAAACGTCAGCTTATTGGCCTTTATTTACCATTGTTGTGATCGGATCATTTGGCTCACCCAGCTCAATTTGGGCATATCAAGCGAATGGTCAGCTTAACCCTGGAATAAAATTTAAATAACGCCTTTTTCCCAGAAAATTCACACACATGCTTTCTGGGTGGAATGCCACCTTGTGCACAGTGAAAGGTGGAGTCCATTTGTGCCCATTACTACAAATCTGCATTTTCTTCACTGGTGACACTAGCCTTAGTGCATTCAATGTGTCATTACAAAAAAATAAGACTGAGCTACAATTAAATGACTGAAAAAGTGCTGAGAGGCCCATGTTTACTTGAAAACACTCAACACTGGTAATACTTTCTTCTAGCCCCACTTCAATTCACTAAACTGTATCCATTTCTTTTAAACAAAAAAACCTACAATTTTGAAGACTGTGTTCTTTTAATTCTGCCATCTTTTTTTTTCTTGGGCCTGGCTCACAGCTCTTGGCAAATTTAAGTTACCCATTACAAACCGTAAAGAATAGAATAACAAATGAATGATTTATCTTGCCCTGTGGGCTCTGAAATAAAACAAATTTGTTAACAGTTAAAAAATCACATAACTAAACTGCTAAAATAAATTTCATGAACACACAAAAAAAGGTCTGGGATTTATTAGAAAATAGATATGGATAACAAATTTATAAACATCAATAAATAATGGAAAATGATGAGTTAAAAAAAAAAACCTACAAAAAAAGCAGTGATACAAGAAAATTGCATATTTAAATGAGTTAATCAACTAAAGCAGAGCATACATGGTGGCAAGATCTGCTCTTTTGGCCACCTTTTGGGACAATTTAAGGTGGCCATACACGTGGCGATCTGACGATGTTTCGTACGACCATCGGTCGCACGAAACATCGTAAGATCCGCCACACACCATTCAGGGCTGAATCAGCAGGTAAGGAGGTAGAAACAATAGGATTTCTACCTCCTTCTGCCGATTCAGCTCTGAAGGGAGATCTTGGTCAGGCGCCTTCTATGGCGCCCGATCAAAATTTTCAAACTGGTCCGATCGGCGAGTCGTCCGATAGCAGCAGCTTCCTGCGATATCGGTCGACTCGCCGACATGCCATACACGCACCGATTATCGTACGAAACGAGGTTTCGTACGATAATATCGGTGCGTGTATGGCCACCTTTAGACTGATCTGTTCCTTTGGCACACAGGCCAACAATAATTGTGCAAAGTCTTTGTTTATATAATGCCAACATATTCCACAGTGCTTTACAGAGATTAGGTATCATTCACATAGGCACCTGCCCCAGTGGAACTTACAACCTTAGGTCACAATCCCTTTTACACACACACACTATGGTTAATTTCAATCAGGAACAAATTTTGGGGAAAAAAAAAAAAAAAAAAAAAAAGAGTACATAGGAAATAAACACAAGCACAAGGGAGAAAATACAAACTCCTTGCAGATAAAGCCCTGGCTGGAATCAAACCTAGGACTGACTGAAAGGCAGCAATGCTGACAACTGCACCAACTTTATGCATGTTTTCATTGGGATGCAACTGATAAACACCTCATTACACATAAAAAAAAGTACACAGTGATTTACCAAGCTGTGGAAAAGTCCCATGATTATGAGTCATCCTTCACTCGCTTAAGCATTAAACATTATGACCCATTTGGCACACCCACATACCGGCCATCGCATCTCACCCAAACCCAACGCTTAAGGGAGAATCTAGACCAGTACCTCAGACAGAATTATCCACAATATCAACCAAACTAGCAGAATGTATTCTATAAGCATGCCTCTAAAATTTAAATAACATTTAATAAAATGTGGTATCAAGGTTCTTAAATTGCTCAGTTCTTATATTCTGAAATTCTGTCTTTGTACTCAAGGGCATGTGGAAATACAGTGCTGTATATTTGCTGATATTTGATTTCTTGTTAGTTTGTTATTAGATAAGCTGCAATTGTTTGAATTCAGTGAATGTCTATGTTTACAAAATATTGCTTGTGGAGGCATTGTTTGGAGTTTACTGTGTGTTTTGTTTGTCCTTGCAAGATGTTTGTGGGTTTCTCAGAAAATCCGCTTTTTGTACTCTTGAGGGTGTTTCATCTATACCAATCAGGAATCTCCATAAAACTATAAATATTTAGCACTGGCACACTCAGGGTGTTTGTATTTTGTGTTAGCAAGGTAGAATTACACACTAATTCAGGCATATCTGGAACACTTCGGTTGCCCTGGATTAAAGCAGTATGCACACAAAAATACAAGTTTCCTTTACAAAATGCTCCTCAAGTGTTAAGGCACAATTGTTTAAGAACCATTTCTTCTATCTCTAAAATGAACCTAAACAGTGCCCAGAATAACATACTTTTCTCCCTGCATCCAGACTAATGCAGATACTGTATCACAAGCAGCTCAACTTTAGCTCTCTCAGCTACTTCCTAGTCTAGCATAAAGCTCTGCCCCCTTTTCTTTGCTGAGCTCTCCTCTCTCTCTGACTGTGCAGACAGTCAAAGAGGTGCCTACTGACTGATTTCAGTTTGAGCAGAAACAGTAAGCATGCGCACTAGACACCTCTTTGACCATCTTCCCAGAGAGTAACAAAGTAGTAATTTATCCTCCAACACACACATATATATATACATATATATATATATATATTTATTATATATATACACCCTACTGTAAAGATATAATTGGATGCAGCCAGATCAAACACATGGCCTACTACAGATTTTAAACCGAACAAAATTGCAAAGCCAACTAAAAACATAGTAACAGATTTGTATTTGTTCCCAGAAGAAACTGCTGCAACCATGACTGGTTGTTTAAAGGGTATGTAAACATAAAAAGGAAAATGTTGATACAATATTAATTACAAATTCTCTATGGCTTTAAATATATTGCACATATGACTGCTATTATAGCAGTATGTATGTGTCTGTCCCCTTGCTATTCTTAACCCTGGTGGCTCTAAATAAAAATCCAAAGTGCAGAAAGAGACAGAAATACTGCTTTCAAATTGCATATACAAATAACTTTGAAAAACCACTGTCTTTTGTGACTGAACATATATTTTAAAGTTGTCTAGCATGGAAATTTTCGTTCATTAGGTAAAATGTTATTTCTCTGTTTAAAACCCCTTTAATCCCATTAAACAGCGTTGATGAAAGAATAATGCAGAAAGTTAAAGTGTAGGCCAGGTCCCAGATGGCCTGTGCTGTAGAATTTACTATGCCTGGCAGGTAAGAGGTTAAGACAAGTTAGTATATCATAGCTAGAACGCATCTGTGGGAAAAGCAGTGTAAGCCACTTGACTCAGCATATTGTAATGGTGACCAAAGCAATTTAGGCAGAAGCCGGCCAGCACTACATGTGTGTACCGTCCTGATTAACGCAATGGTTTTTCCCAGGACTTTGCACACATTTCAAAAACAGGGGTCTTTAATTTGTAAGCATAAAATTACTAAGCCACCACAAACAAAGAAAAAAACCCAATACAGTGGTCCTAACTATTCTGCAGTATCAACCTTAGTATTACCTCCACAGCATTTGTGAAGAAAATTCAGATCTTCTCCCATGCAGGCCTTATGTATGCACTGAAAGGCTCATCCTATACCTATTGGTGCAAACACAAGGCAGCCAACCCTATGCCTATCAGCACACACAGGGAAAATTTTGGCACAGAAACTCCATGTGTGTGCTGACATGCTAATCCTGTGCCTGTCAGTGCATAGACAAGATGGGTGGGTTGGAACGAATCAGCTTTTTCTCCGATGGCATCCCTACACCAGCACAGAAAATGCTAGGTGCGACACTGATCTTACTTGTCAATTAAACTCACAAGTTATTCTGTCATAACTGCAGTTTTTTTAAGAGGAAGATCAACCAGAACATAACGTTATTAAAAGCATGAGAGCACAATAAAATTGCCAAGTTTGGGGGCTACAAATGCATTTATGTTTGGTGTCACTTCCTGTAAATTAACTGTGAGAAAACACATTGCAAGGCATTCATAGTGGAAACGAAGCATCTAAATCAATTTTGGCCACATCATTAGTCTATCCAATAGACTAACCTTTAACTAAGCCTACCAGACACCCAAACCCAGCACAGTTAGTCTCCATACATGACATAAGTGAGGTGGCCAGATACTAAAAAGCCAAGCTGTACCTTAAGTAATATCAGCCCATCAAGATCTAGAAATGTACTGCAATGGTTGTTCCCATGCTATATAAAATGACTCAATGAGAAAATGCAGCATACAGTTATAAATAAACCATACCCATTTAATGTAACATTTTAGCAACTCTAATATGACGATTTAATGAAGCTTCTTACGGACAACATTATACAGATGGGTGATGTGGTAACAGCACATTAGATCAGAAACATAATTTACAATTTTAAATGCAATGTAAACCTCTAAGTTAACTTCTAGTTTGATGTAGACAGTGGTATTCTAAAACAATCTGCAATTAGTCTTCATTTTTTATGGTTTCAGAGTGATTTCGTTTTTTTTGATGAGCAGCTCTCCAGCAGCTGGTTGCTAGGATACAATATACCCTAGCAACCCAGCAGTGGCGTGAATGAAAAACTGGAATGGAAATAGTAAGGGACCAAAATAAAAGATAAAGAATAAAAAAGTAGCAATAACAATAGAAGTGAAGCCTCGCAAAGCATTTCTTTTTGTTTTTTTTCTTTTAGCTTCCGGGGTCAGTGACCCAAATTGGACAGCTGGGTAGGATGAATTAGAGAGATGCAAATACTTCAAAAACTATAAAATACTAAAACCAATTTAAAAGTTAATAAGAACAGGCCATTCTATAAACAACTAAGTTAGCTTAAAGATCAGGTATTACAGAGTCACAAGGGCCAAGCAGGGTCAGCGACCTTGGCATGTTGCAAAAGATGAAAAGATCTAGAGGGGACTACAAAGCAAAACTAAATCAACTCAAAAACAAAGAGGCTGGGGTATATTTTGAAGAGCACGCAAACGCCATTTGTTGCCCATCCCTTCCACCACTCTGATTCCTCTGCCGTTTCTGCAAGGCACAAGTGCTTCAATTGCCCCAAGTGATGCCCAGTAAGAAGATGGCAGATGCACACTCTCCAGAAAGTACCCTGAGCTTGTGCCTTTTGTTTTTATTTTTAAGTAAAACCGCAGCCCATACTGGGTGGCAGGTAAGTGACTTTCTGGTAGGTGCCTAACAAACTGACACCCCCAGTGATTTGTACTTCTAGTCTCCAATAGCCCATTACAGGTTGCCAGCAAGAAGCCATCTGTGGGTCAGTCACAACTCCCTGCACTTCAACAACCTTCAGCTGTCAGCCATACGCCTTGACTTGCACTTCAAACAACAGCTGGAGGGCTGCAAGTTCCAATATATAATAGAAACACCCAACAACTGCTACACAGCTGAGTCTGCAGGTTGCACTTGGCTTCTCCTAATACCGGGGTACAAGGGCAAGTTCCCTACCTGCCTCCCCGGACCCACGGCTCTCCATCTGTAGCCTAAGGACAACTCCGGGCTCCCTGACAGCAGATGGCTGAGGCTGCAGGTGAAGAGCCGCATGTGGTCCCTGCCTGTATGGGCGCATCCGAGACCTGTCACAGCGAGTGAGGCCGCTCAGGTCCCATGTAGACAATTGGCTGAATGCTCTGCAGGCAGGGGAGCCCTGTGCGTTTCCCATGAATCCCCACAACGGGGCCTACGGCTGCCCTGGGCCTCGGACACACATTAGTGCAAGTGATGGGCTCCCTTTCTCTGTGTGTGAAGTCTCCTGTGAGCGGCCCGTCCCACCCCTGCTTCTCGCTTCCCACTTACTCTCATTCAACACCTCCACCAGATCTGCACAGATTTCACACATCGTTCGTGAAGGGACCGCGTCCTGAGCATGGATGGTGCTGATCGCGGCCCCGCCAGCCGGTGTTTGTGGAGCTGGCGGCTGCAAGGCCTGGGGACGTTTCTGAGGGGGAGGGGACGAACAGCAAAGCCGAGATTCCGTGGGTATGGAAGGCTTGCGTTGCAGTCCAAAAGCTGCGCAGAAGCAATACAACCGTGATCCAAAGCCAGACGCCTTGTTGGACAGTGGCGGCGACAAGCAGGGTCACTCACTGCTTCCACCGAGCCATCATCACCACCACAGTCGCCGCCATTTTGGTTGGGGACGTTCGGCACCGCTCGGCTGTTTCCGGAAAGCGTTCGGAACTTCGGAGAAGTCGCCTCGCCCCCTGCGAGACCGGTGACGTCACTTTCCCAGCGTTCTGTGCTGTAACTGATGAGTGTATCGGCCTGGTGATTTATGTGAAAGCACCTTTCATTGGTACTCCGTCTAATCACAATGGTGTCCCGGCCTGTTCGGCCTGTGTGACAGGCCTGCTTCCCCATGAGCTCAGCTCTCCAGCCGAGAAGGGAAATGAGGGGCAGACCTAGTGATTTATTGCCCTCTGGCCAGCTGGTTCATGACATGCTGTGTTGGGTACAACACATTTATCATGAAGGGCTTCGTCAAATCAATATAGCCATTAAAACACACAGGTCCTAAAATGGCCTGCTCTTTTTGCGTGGAACTCCGGGAGGCAGACGAGTATTACGGTACCTGGAAGCCAGTGACTATTCGGGCAACTGAATTACAGAAAGGCTATAATGATATTGTTTGCGCATAGCTCCCTCTAGCGGCGTGGGAGTTTTGTGGTTAATGCGAGCTTGCCTTTCGGTTATAGAACACAGCGCCTTTAGTATTAGTGTTCCACCTGATGATTATCATCTTATAGTTCTTGAACTTATAACGATAAGCTGTTTTATAGTGTATGTTTCCCAACCTTCTTCCATATATTTTGTCAGTTTTCATCTGACTATCATATTCGG
This sequence comes from Xenopus tropicalis, assembly GCF_000004195.4. NCBI lineage: Eukaryota > Metazoa > Chordata > Amphibia > Anura > Pipidae > Xenopus > Xenopus tropicalis. The sequence continues at coordinate 33,588,605 of NC_030681.2, read as the reverse complement.
CCCAGCTTTCCACATGTCTATAAAGGGACAACTAGTTAATGCAGTGTTTATTGCCAATGTTCTATATAATCTTGATATTATTCCCCCTTTATGAAAGGTTCTGCATTAAAAAGGAGGTTTGTTGATATCTCTTCTAGCTCTGGACTGAAATCCGCTGTGCTGGTGAAGGCTTAGACTACCATTGGGATGAAAAGTCTATGAATCCACCATCAGCTTGTTCCAGCAGCCCCTCTGTTACTGGTGAAGAAGTCCGATAATAAAGAACTATCTATTAAGCAATATGACAGGATGAATTGCAGATCAACCCACCCCTATGACACCCTCCCAGAAGCCCCAGTTTTTGTTATATCTTCGCAAAATCAGGTTAGACAAAGGCCAGTTGGCACCTGAGCCAATCTGGTCTGGTTTAGTTGTGTCAACCCCCTTTGTGGGCTCCTGTTCCAGGTAGCAGTCCACAGTAGCACTAGATATGGAACCAACAGATTGCCAGGTGAAAAAGGGTATATTGGGCCTCAAGGGTTGAGCATGAGGTTTCTTCTGGTCTTTTCCTGCTGGTGGTGAATACCATTTGCTGCAAAGGCAGATGGATCCTTGTCATGCCTAGCCAAGGCCTTGGATTGAATTTTTTTCCCCCCCATCATCAGCCAATCCTCTGGAATCTCTTGCCTGTCTTCCTGCTCAGTCCCTTTTCCTCTGGACAGGAGGAAGGAGGTAAGTGACCATGCAGGGAATAGCATTTTCAATGCAGGGTGGGTCTTTTGGTCAGGCAGAATACCGCCTTCTGGAGTATCCACTTCAGTTTCTAGGGAAAGTGTACTGGGAGATTTTGGGACAGGAGAAGCTAACCCTGGCATGGGCTGTTTCTTGCAAGTGATTCTATACCTTGCATCCCCTTTGGAGAGAATTTTGAAAAAGTTTTAAAAGACTAAACAGTTCATTGTACAGTTGAGAGTTCTTGTGGCATCAGGAGTAGATATGACAGTCCAGTTAGTATCCTTGCATATGCATTTCCTTCGATTGCAATGCTCCTCTGTATCGCCTAAAACAGTGATCCCTCACCAGTGGTTTGTGAGCAACATGTTCCTCATTAACCTCTTTGATGATGCTCCCAGTGTCCCCAAAGCAGGTGCTTATTTGTGAATTCCTGGGGGCTCCGGACAAGTTTTGGTATAATAAAAACAAGATGTACTACCAATGTTTCCTGTAGGCTGATAGTCTGCATTGAACTACTAAATAGCCAAATAGCCAATCACACCCAGTAACTTATGATGCTTGTGTGGCTCTCCAAATCATTTTACATTTGACTCTGGCTCACGAGTAAGAACATTTGGGGACCCCTGCCCTACCTTCTTTACCCATGAGCAACACAAGCATAAAAATAGTTCCAGGGATGCCAAATACACGCTATGATTGGCTATTTGGTTGCCCCTATGGAGACTGGCAGTCTACAGAAGGCTTTGTTTGGCAGTAAACCTAGTTTTTGTGCAACCAAAGCGTGCCTCTGATTCTGGAATTCAAAAATAAGCAGCTGCTTTGAGGCCACTGGGAACAACATCCAAGGGGGTTGGTGAGCAATATATTGCTCCCAAGCCACTGGTTGGGGATCACTGCTCTAGAGAATAAGGGTTTTTTTTAGCTGAAGTAGCATAGATCTTGCCCAAAGCTTTTCTCCTGCATGCATGACTCAGCATGAATCCTAAGAGTTTTTTTATAAGCCCACTACACATCTTTTCTGCTCTCTCCCTGTACTGTTTATCAGTTGAAAGGTCTCTGCTTTCCTACCTCATTGTTCCGCGTTCCCCCATGTTCCTTTCTCCATCCATTGTCAAGCCAGATCTATGCTACTTCCTCCATAGTTGGTCAGCTTTCTTACATCATCCACCCTCACCATATCCATTTAGCTTTTTAAGACATACACAGGAAGATGCCAAAAATGGTGCACGATTGGTTGCGGTGATGCATATATTCACCTATGGCAGCTAAATCGCTGCAATTAGTGTCTGCAACAGTGTTTTTTAAAAGTTGCGGTGACTAATTGCCCTGTGTGTGTCTTCTCCCTTAGCGTTGTGGCTAAAGTTAGGGGATTATAAACACATGGAGGAGGGATAACAGTGAATGAAAACCATAGAATGGATATGGGAATGCAGAAACCTGTCAACTGATATAAAAAATATTATGAATACTGTACTTTTAATATTACAAAATACATTATTCTGACAATTTGTATACTAATTATTACATTTTTAAAACAATTTCTCTATTTTTTATCTGTCTATCCTGAATTGTAAAATGTTACATGGCAATATCCAGCTAAGAAAATGCATATTTTGTCTCAGGCTAGATTTGTACTATTAACAGGTTTATTGCCCATTACCCATTTACAGACTAGAAAAAAGCAATAAAAAAAACCAACAATAAAATTGTAGCCTCACAGAGCAATCTATTTTTGGTTGCCAGGGTCAGAGACCCCCATTTCAGAGCTGGGAAAAAAGGCAGAAGGAGGCATATAATTAAACTATAAAACATAAGAGACCAAAAGTAAAGTCATTAAGAATAGGATTCTCTGTTAAACATTAAAAGGTGAACTATCAGAATTTTTCCATTGTCAAGGATCAACTCCAGGCTAGTCAGACTTTTTTTTTTTTTTCCTCTGTTGAACTTGTGCCCAGGCTGTCTGTACAGTCGTCTTAGTGTTGCTCTGGGGGAATAGTGATTTAGGCACCAATTCATGTGCTCAGTCCATGAGATGATTTTCTCTCTCCTGCTGATGCAACAAGAATTATTCCTTGCACAATTTATTACTAGTTCACCTAAGCGCTTAAACAGAGGTTATCATTGAATATGATACTGAATACATTTCCTTTTTCAGCCTAGTTATTGTTGGGGGTGTCCGACAGTCATGCCTGTGTATATTCATACATGTGGGTTATAGTTTAATTCTGGAGATTTTTTTTTTTTGCCTTGGTGTGACCATTTCTTGTATCTGTCAAAGTCACCAAATTGTTTGGAAAAAAAAAAAGGGGGGGGGGACACAGAAATAAAATGAAAGTTAAGAGGGTTATAGTTTATAATACTAAAATTATTTTGGGTTTTAGATCTTAGTTATGTCACATTACCACAGGGATTTTGGTGTAAAATTATACAAAGTGCTGCTTTCTTTTGGGAGTGTCTCCTAGACAAGAAAGAGATACACCAGGACACATTTGCTATCGTTGTAGTTGAGAAGGCTTTTAAAAAAGAAACATTTTGTTGGTAAAATGTACAAACCGGATTACAAAAAAGTTGGGACACTAAACAAATTGTGAATAAAAACTGAACACAATGATGTGGAGGTGCCAACTTCTAATATTTTATTCAGAATAGAACATAAATCACAGAACAAAAGTTTAAACTGAGAAAATGTACCATTTTAAGGGAAAAATATGTTGATTCAGAATTTCATGGTGTCAACAAATCCCAAAAAAGTTGGGACAAGTAGCAATAAGAGAAAAAAAGTAAATTTGAGCATAACGAAGAGCTGGAAGACCAAATAACACTAATTAGGTCAATTGGCAACATGATTGGGTATAAAAAGAGCTTCTCAGAGTGGCAGTGTCTCTCAGAAGCCAAGATGGGTAGAGGATCATCAATTCCCACAATGTTGCGCAGAAAGATAGTGGAGCAATATCAGAAAGGTGTTACCCAGCGAAAAATTGCAAAGATTTTGCATCTATCATCATCAACTGTGCATAACATCATCCGAAGATTCAGAGAATCTGGAACAATCTCTTTGCGTAAGGGTTTAGGCCGTAAAACCATACTGGATGCCCGTGATCTCCGGGCCCTTAAACGACACTGCACCACAAACAGGAATGCTACTGTAAAGGAAATCACAGAATGGGCTCAGGAATACTTCCAGAAACCATTGTCAGTGAACACAATCCACCGTGCCATCCGCAGTTGCCAGCTGAAACTCTACAGTGCAAAGAAGAAGCCATTTCTAAGCAAGATCCACAAGCTCAGGCGTTTTCACTGGGCCAGGGATCATTTAAAATGGAGTGTGGCAAAATGGAATACTGTTCTGTGGTCAGACGAGTCACGATTCGAAGTTCTTTTTGGAAATCTGGGACGCCATGTCATCCGGACCAAAGAGGACAAGGACAACCCAAGTTGTTATCAACGCTCAGTTCAGAAGCCTGCATCTCTGATGGTATGGGGTTGCATGAGTGCGTGTGGCATGGGCAGCTTGCATGTCTGGAAAGGCAGCATCAATTCAGAAAAATATATTCAGGTTCTAGAACAACATATGCTCCCATCCAGACGTCATCTCTTTCAGGGAAGACCCTGCATTTTTCAACAAAATAATGCCAGACCACATTCTGCATCAATCACAACATCATGGCTGCGGGGATTTGTTGACACCATGAAATTCTGAATCAACATATTTTTCCCTTAAAATGGTACATTTTCTCAGTTTAAACTTTTGTTCCGTGATTTATGTTCTATTCTGAATAAAATATTTGAAGTTGGCACCTCCACATCATTGCGTTCAGTTTTTATTCACAATTTGTTTAGTGTCCCAACTTTTTTGGAATCCGGGTTGTACTTTCTGTATGAAAAGAAACTTAAAATTTCTTCATAATTGTGTGTCTACCTTAAAGGGCACCTGTCAGGACCAAACTGTTTCCCACATTTGGGGTGCAGTCTAATACTAGTAAATCTGCCTTGAACTTACTCACTGAATGGTAGGCCTTCCACATTAAAGTGAATGGTCCAAGGACCTTCACAAAACTGCAGTTTATGGATAAGGATTCACCCGGAGTAATACTGTGTAAACACAATGATTGCAAAAGGCGTGGTCTTCCCGTACCAGTTAGTTGAACAAAGGACTTCCCATACCAGTTAGTTGAACTGAAGAAGCTGCTCGGAAGAGTAGTGAAACATCTTTACTCAGAAAGTCCAGTTGCTCTAGATTTACTTATACTAGAGATTCTGGATATTTTTTTTACACACATTCTGTCCCACTCTCATCCTTGAAAATGCTCCTGTGCTGCAAAAACGATGACCCTCTACACTGGCTTAGAGGAAAGCCTTGCAAACTTACCACTTCACTGTTCCAAATGTTATGAGTCAGTGCTATGAGACGCAGGCCTGGAATTGTGGCGAGGCCACAAAGGCCCGGGCCTAGAGCGACACATTTATGAGAGAATGAGGGGGGAAGCCTCGGGGCGCCCGGTTAAGAAATCCGGCGCTGATGAGATGTGTGTGGTTATCATGCAGAGTTTAGCTAATTATTTTTCTGGCGTTTTGAAAGATATTATACTCAGTGTAGTAGATTTTATCACTGATAGATTACCCCAGTGGGTGTGGTGTGTTTAAAGAATAAGTACATTTTTTTTTTTTTTTTTTATTTCTAAAATGACTCTGTACAGCCCCCCAGATCATCATACCGTCTTTCTGCATCTAGATATATTTTGTTTCTCTGTTACAGCCATTAAAGGAGAAGGAAAGGCTAAGTCACTTGGGGGTGCCAAAATGTTAGGCACCCCCAAGTGACTTAGAACGCCTACCTTGTACCCCGGGCTGGTGCCCCTGTACGGAGGGAACAGCACCAGCCCGGGGTAGCTGCCGGCGCTTCCTCCTCGCTTGCGCGCGCATGCGCAGTAGAGTGAAAAGCCGAACTTAAACATTAAAGTCGGCTTTTCACTCTACTGCGCATGCGCCGGCCGGCGGATTTCGCCGGCAGCGCGCAAAGGAAGGAGGAAGCGGTGTCTACAGGTGCCCCGGGCTGGTGCTGTTCCCTCCGTACAGGGGCACCAGCCCGGGGTACAAGGTAGGCGCTCTAAGTCACTTGGGGGTGCCTAACATTTTGGCACCCCCAAGTGACTTAGCCTTTCCTTCTCCTTTAATACAACTCTTTACTGACTTCCTTGTCTAGCAAAAGCTCAGCCTACTTTTGCTTTCTTCGATTACACTGTACAGTGAATAAAGGGAGCTGGATCCTTATTGACTTTAAAAGTAAAGGGAAACTGCACAGGCTAACACATGATGTCCTTTGGCTGCTGCTCGCTTATGTTGCTAATCAAGCATCTATAATTACCTTTTTAGCCACCTACATAGATCTTTTGAGCAATCTTCGTTGTGTGAACTTGTGCTGTTTTATCAGACGTTGTACAGCCATTTATCTCCCTATAAACAGAAGTGCAGTAACCAGAACTCCCCATTAATAAATTTGCAGTGCAATATAACTCCAGACAAATCTGGCGTAACCAACAATTTGATTGCTGCCACTATTAATGTCAGCAGGTCTTTAATAAAGCCAGATTCAGAAAGACAGAAATAAAATATTAACGTTCTTAATGCACTTCCTCCCCAAAGAGCAATTATGAATTCTCTCAAATCTGAATATACAAATGTAAAAAAAATAGCAACATTTTGTGCATAGGATTCAGTATTGGCCAAATCCCAAAATTCTGGATTTACTCTATTCTTAAGTAGTATTATTTTGCAATTATTCACAGACAATAAAGCAAGTAAATGTAAACCAAGTTTATTTTGCTTTTTAAGTAGTAGTGTTCTTAAAGCACTACAGCATGGTAAACAATGTAAATTAGTACAAGTCATCTCAAAAGCCAGAGTTTTATGAGTTGTTAAAAAGATGCAAGCCTATTCTAACAGGATAAATATTTTTAACCATTTCACTTCTCGTTAATGAAGGCTCACAAATGAGCAACACTCCTCATTGAGGAAAACAAAAAGCTGTTGTCGACAAAGCGACAGCACACACACAAAACAAAAAACTGTGTAAAAATAACTAACTGTACTGTGTTCCCATACTTTCTGAAGTCACTTTACAATGGGATGATATGCACATGATCTTGCTGCACCAATTATCTTCTGTTCAACTTGTAGTATGTATGTATGTCTAGCCCACCTCAACCCTAAATGACGGTTAATTGTTCAGCGAATGCAGCAGTGCCATACTTGTCTACACAAGTCAATTTGTTATCAACTGAAATTCCTTCTAGGCTGCAAAATCAATATGAAAGAAAAAGGGAAAAAAAACTCATAAAAAGTATGTGTCTTTCATGGGGAGGAATTACATTTTAGCAGACCTAACTAAATACAAGTTCTGAATCAGTTCTTCTGTCCTCAACCCCAAAGCCATAAAATGGGCATGAAAGAATTTTAAAAAAGGAAAAAAAATCCTTAATGTCATGCAAACCTAAAGATGACCAAAGCTTTAAACAATGGAAGGATATTTCACAGAAAATTTCTTATACAAAAACGCATAATAAGAAAAAGGGCCACTAGGTGACATTATAATTTACAAATTGGCATCATTTTGGTCAACAATAATCAAAGTGATGTTTTCCTGAACAAATTGGATGTTTAGCGGGAAGAGGGAAGTTAACGGCTTAAGTTGACTTTTAAAAACTAGTCACACATTTCTTCAGGAATTTCATGTGGATTAAGTATGCCAGGAACAGACATCTGGAGTTTGTGTTTTTCCTCTTGGGCTTGTCGAAGGGAAGATTCCCTTTCTTCCAGAAACAGGTCAGAGGTGTCTTCACCAGCATATTCCTGCACATAAAAATACAATATGTAACATGTCACTTCGTCAGAGAAATAAATTGCTGAATTAGCAAATTTTGCATTACATTACATTACAGTCTTAAAATATATACACAAAAAAAAAAAAACATTTTCTCCAGTTACAACTGTGAAGCTAAACATAAGTTTAAAAACAGAAAATTATCAGTAAAGGGAGGGGGAAGGGGACAGGGAAAGAAATACACTGACAACATACCTTAATCTGTACAAGAAAGTCCCTAAGATGTTCCTTAAATGCAGGAATATCCTGGTTTAAACTGAAGAGGCCAGTCACAAAAAGTTTAACCTGTGCACTGAAGAGAACAGAGAGAAAAAAGTCACATTTGATTAACTACCAAGATTTTATACATTCCTATAGATTTCTATCTGACATTCTGCACAGAAAAATGAGGTTCTACTGTATAAAGCCCACACAAAATATGCAGATTTCAGAGCAAAATATAAAACCAAACCTGGACATATGAAAAGACTTTGCATTTATTACTGTCAATGTATTCAGAAATAATGCACTTTGATAAGAAAATAAAATGAAAGCTTTTCTGTTAAAACGTGTCCTGCTTACTTCCATTATCCCCTAGGGAAGTTCATTTTAATGTCCAGAGCCAATCTGACCCTTCAAGAGGTTTTATGGCCCAAGTGATCCCGAGAGAACCAGATACTTAAAAGCCATCATGAATTTAATAAGAGGCCTATATATATGTATCACATTATATAAACTAGCAGTCTTTAGAAGCAATGGTACATGGTGAGATTTCTAGGGTTTTGCCCTTTAGCTTTTGCTCAAGACAGGTTTCACTAAAATACCACTGAAGTCAAAGGAAGGGAAATTTCCAGAATTCTGGTGTCTGCTGAGCTGAAAATCACATACCATAAAAAACCCAACACAACTTTTTTTTTGTCATTAAGTCACATAATATCCCTATTGTCTTAAAAAAAAAAAAAAACAACAAAAATAAAAGGCGCTTTTCTTTATGGTCATATATTTAACATACTCACTCTTGTAAGTGGGGAAATGCAGACTTTAAAAGGTTAGCCACATATTCTTGAATAAATAGCTGGTTGCTAAGAGGACTAGCTTGATTCAAAGGCGTACTTATTTTTCCTTCTTCCACTAGATTGAACATGTATGCCAAAATTGATGCGTGCATTGTTAACCCTATAAAACCAAAAGAAAATGAGTTAGCATTAAACTAATGTAGACTAACAGTCATAGTATGTATATGAACTACCAGCTCCAATAGGGAGAGCAACAAGTTGTGTAAAAGCAATGAGGTTTTTAAATTTCAGATGCCTAGTAGGGCTGTCCTAAATCGTGAATAGCTCTATAAGGCCAATATAAAACGTACCGGCAGTATGTGATGTGTCTGTTACAACGGAGAATATGTGCTGAAGTATGTCACAGAAATAAGTTTGGTAGAAACTCTGAGCTGCAGCTTCCTCTTGAGCAACATTCTGCAACAAGGTGTATAGAATCTGTAGACCTGGAGAGAAGGAAAATCAATACAGGAAATCAATGCTACAGAGAATTTGCCCAACCATACCACTGCCTGCCACTTGACAATCCACTGACATAAATATATTATTAAGTGTGGACATTATGTGGCTATAAATTCATAAAAACAAATCCATGGCGTTATATGCACCTTCTATATAACATTTGGTCTTTTGCAAATTTATATTAAAACAAATGACCACAGAGATAGTTATAGTTAGTACATCTTCCAATGTTAGGGGTAGTTTCCATTTATACTACCAAAGTACAATGTAGACTGAAATTAAAACTATATTTTTCTTGTTTAGCCAAGCATATACCTTACCTGTATCTGCGACATTTCTCATTGTGTGTTTAAAGGCCCAAATGATAGAATCTAACACCAGTTTAAACTGAGCTGGGGGGATAGCCAAAAATGCAGGAAAGCAGTGGGAATTCACAGCTTGAAGAAGCAAGAAAAAGTTTGTCCTGTGCTCTGGATACTCTTCAAAGTCCTAGGCAAGAAGAAAAAATGATAGCCACCTAGAAGATTCACATACAAGTCCCACTTCTAACTACCCACCTTTTATTACATTAAAGGAATAGCCATTATATACAGTTATATATTCTAGACCAAAACATCTTCAATACGGAAGATTAAAAATATTAGGAATAAAAAAAAATACCTTGTTAATCATATTCAATGTGCATTCAAACACAGCATCAAATATTTGAGGTATTTCAGCCGTAATATGCCCCCCTAACTTGTTTACAATAGTAGCCATTGTGCTGAGTACTTCAGGCTCTCTGGCAGCCGGCACATTTCTCTGGTAATCAATAAGAACTGCGTCCAATAAGGGAGGAACAAAGTTTTCAGCAACCTGCCAAAGAAACCATTATAAGAAAATAATAAACACTACAACGTAGTCAAAACTGTTTTATATTAGAATTATTTTGAGAAGGGTATAAACAATACAGTATGTTGTGATCTGCTATAAATGGTGCTGGTACTATATGAATATAAGAAACATGAAGAAAATGAAACCCTGAAACATGTAATCATGCCTTAATTATTTACACAGCTTTCAACTGAACATGTAGTAATGTCTTTATACACTAAAATGTAAAACATTTGTATAATCTCTTATTTCCATTAGCCAAAATACAAAGGTGAAGAAATAAGATTAAAAAAAAAAGTTTTACTGTTCTTTAAAGAACTTCTAAATTTCCTAATTCCAGGCACTTATTCCTCATACTCACCATCTGTGGATCACTGGACCTGCTAACCCAGCCAGAAATCAGTTTTAGAGTTTCCCTTTTAACAGTCCTCATACTTCGGATCAGTGGTTGTTTAGTGACCATCTCACCTATAAGCATAAATAATTACTGAATTTGCATTCAGAGAAGCACATCTGTTTTTGGCTTAGTATTACTAAAATCACATTTTATATGTATTTTTAACAGTGTGATTTACACCATACTGTAATTAGTCAGTCGGTAGCCAAATATTTGTTACCTATATATTTTTGCTATAATGCACTACAATAACTACAGTGTAAAGGAAAGGAAATAATATGAACTGTAATAAAAAAAAGTCAGATATAAAGGTATTTCTGTTAACTCTAAAAGTATCTGTCATGTCCATGGTGTCTAGCTTTTTTCATGCATACCCCCATGTCTGAAGGGGCAAATTATAATAAAATGGTGATGTGCCTGTGGGCTTCAGACTTTTATTACAAGTCCTCGGGTTAAAAAAAAACCTGGATTGCGTTATACCGATCTGCACAACTACAGAATACCACATTCTATTCAGACAGTGACTAAAAAAAAAAAAGGAACAAAAAAAACAGAGGGAAGGAGAGAAGAATGAATATTTAAAAAAAATATGGGAAAGGACCAAAGAAAGCAAAGCATAAAATGTAATGAATCTTTCTAGAATTTAGACTTTAGCCCTGGATTAATGTTTCACAACACCTTAAAAAGCATTTCTCACTCTATTTGCTCCAAAACATGCAGTGTTGAATGAAATAAAAAAATCGTAATTACCATTTGCCTGTATAGCCGCAGAAATGTTTTCACTTAGGCACTTATACACATTTAACATATCCAGGTAAATTCTTCCCAACTGAATAACAAAAGGATGACCAACAGCTTTACATGCTCTTACATTTGTTTTCAAAATGCTGCCAAGCTGTTTAACAGTTTCTGGGTCCTTCAATATATCAACATTCTGTGAAAAGAAATAAATTACAAATTATATGAAACACAACTGTACAATGAAAAAGAGCAAAGTGTTTATGCATGTCATTAAAAAAAAAAAAAAAAAAAGAGAAAAAGAACAGTCCTTGTATGCCTTTACAGACATATGGTACATAGCAGATCCTGTCTAAATAAAGACACTTCACTTACCTAATCTCACACTGGCGAATACACAGTGATTTTAAAAAGTCAGTATACCCCCTTTTCAACATGATTTGAACAACTAAGGCTTGTGCTGAACATACTTTTTGCCTGTTGCACAAATAATCCTCCTGCATGGACTCCTGCTAACAAGTCACAATAGATGGTTAAGGGAAGGAGGTTGTATAATAGTGATTATCTAACTTACAAGAACCAAACATAGTGAAGCTTTAATATCCCATATTTTGTTAATAAAACAATGGCATGAAGTATGATTAGCACAAGACCTGTTTACTAAACTTATGTTGGGCAAGGGCATATACTGCCTCCTTAATACTAAAATGAATCAACCTAAAAGATGCCCACTTCTCCAAGTTGGTAATAGATTCTAGCAGACAGGCATGTGTGGAGAATGTTTCTGACTACTGTCCTGGCCACAAAATAGTATTAAGCTTTGGAACTATACCCACTGAGAGGAAATTAATGGTAAATGCCAGTACCGTTTCAGAAGACAGAAAAGGAAATACTGTGGGGGTGCTATTATGTGGAATAAAAAGATCTCCTCCACAATTTGTGCATTTTAAAAGTTTCTGTAAGTGGGTTAAGGTCAAACAAGTACACATGGGCTACATGATCAAACGTAAACATGCACTTGCCTGTCCAAGATCTTATTCCCAAACCAAATACACAAAGTTAGTCCTGCCTTTTCTTCTACACCTTTTGGGAAGGCTTTCTAATAGATGCTGCAATGTTGTTGGCAGGATTTGCTTCCATATAATTATAGAAGCATTAGTCAGGTTGGGTTTTCAGGTTTGACTCATAATTCAGAATTCTGTTGAAGTTTAACTTCCACAACATGCAGTTCTTACCTTTGTGGCTTGCTGAATTATACTGTCCCATACTTGATTAGGAAGTAACATATACTTTTCAATTAAATGCTCTTGTACTGTTTGGTCCGTTTGTGCCCCAATCATGTACCCAACTGCTTCATAGAATGTGTGAACCTGAAATAAAAATTGTGATCATAAAAGATGCACACTATGTTTTGTTATTTTTATTTTGCACTCAATAGCTCAAAAATAATCTACACCAACATTTAAACCTCAGCATATACAAAGGAAATGTTATGGGCAAAAGCAAAATAGCAGTTTGCAGACAGCTTGTGGACCTTGGCTTAAACTTTACAGACTGCTAAATATTCCTGAATATGAAAGACAAAGAATCCTCATATGTACCAAACATTTTTTTCAACATGTAACACTGCCTACAACATCTCTAGCTATAAAGCAATGATTCAGTCCCACAAAATCTCGCAATACAGGTCAAAATATTTGTCAAATTTACATAACCAATCATTTCATATACACATTTACATACTTAATCATATTCTTGCCATAACAAAATGTTGGCCTCTAGACCAACTTCAAATAGTCTCATATTATGATATACCACATACTAAAATTAAACTTAAAGGGGAATACCCCTTTAACTGCTCTCCCATGGATGTTTTGCATGGAGTCAAAACTTACAAAACTGCAAATTGCAAATAAGGAAAGACTACCTGTTGTGGTTGAAGATCACATATAATGGTATTGATATTGTTTAAGATCTCATCAATGAAAGGCATTACTTCTCCAACCTGCACTTGAACAAAGTGTCTACGGCACTTTTGTGCAATCTTAATGAAGGTATCACATGCCATATCTTGAACACCATCATGGGTTTCTAAAAAGAAAGACTGTGTGTAATTAATCAGGGTAGTGGTTTAGATATAAACTTGCATACCTGAAAAGCCGCCTTTATCAAATTCTTGGAAATACTTGCCATGCATAAATTCAAATAACTTGTTTACAACAGTCTTTAAAAACTTCCAATGAGCTCTCAGAAATCTGGGGTATTGGCCTACAATGTACATTATGTTTGATGCAATGATGGCTTTATTGTCCTTTCCACGCTTCTGTTCACATAGACCAAGGAGATCCTATAATGGAAATGTTAAAATGACTTATAAATATGCAAATACAAAAAAAGTATATTCAATGTGAAAAACATGCATGAAGCCTCATTTGTTTAAGGCGGCACCTTACTTTTATAACTGTAACAAGAAATCTCTTTTCATCTTCCTCATGCATAGCTCCACTGATTGATCCAATTGCCCAGCACAAAGTATTTAGGTTTTTCCAAGACCACTCAGTGCCATTAACTTGGTTATGCAGTTTTTCAGTCATAATTCGCTCAGTATCTGCATAATCCAGGTGAGTAAGGTATACTGAAAAGACAACACATTTACAATAAGGAGGATGGAATAGAAACATTAAGTCAAAGCTTTATTTAAAATAAAAGCACCAATTTATGGGTTAAAAAAAAAAAGTGTTTTTTCTAGACACACATAAGGTAAAAATGTACCTATTAAATTTCCCTACCCTACAAAATGGTGCCTTACAAAGACAGACCCATGTTCTAGGAATGTTGTACAATTGGTTAGTTTTCCTTTTTTTTTGGGTAGAGATCCCAGACAACAACTTTCCTATGCACAAAAAAGGAATACAGTTTTGCAGAATTAGGATTAGAAACCACTGTACATGTTATGAACCCTCATAAAAAAGTGAAGAATATTGAGTTTCTATGGTACAATCAACCAAAAATGAAGAGTAACGCACACTTACCCAAAGTTTCCCTCATGTTCTTGTACAAGTTAATAGAATCTGTGTCCTTCATGAATTCACGCACCACTTCACCCTGATCATTTTCCACTACTAGAACTTCCTCTGGCTTAGCCATACGACTCACCATCAACAGTCGAACCTTAAAAAAAGAAAAGTTAGGATTTACTATCATTATACACTAGACATTTTAATTAAAAAGTTACAAAGTTTCTCTGGACAAATTATTTCACAAAAAATTTCAAATTCAAAAAGCTGTTCGAGAATTTCTTCATATACAGAGATTACCTAACTGTTAGCTTAGCACAGTTATGTACTGGGGCCAAGCCTGAAAGCTTTAAAGGAAAAGTCTTGGCATAAGCACTTTTTTCTGTTTTGTGGACCAATAACTGCAGTCTATGTGCAGTAAATACTAGATATCAAAGTCAAATTTAGTAAACAAAATATTTTACCTTTGACAAAACAGGCAAATACAATTGCCTTCTAGGAGGAACATCAAAATGCTGGCTACCAGAAAGTAGTGGAGACGCTGATGTTGAAAATGGGCTCTCCCTGTACAGCTCTGCTGCTAGATGGTTCCAGTATTCAAGGCAGATTTTGAAGATTTCCGTCTCTTCCACTTCAGAAACAAGCAACATATAGTGTAGAGCCTATATATATTAAAATAGACAATATTTTTAACTAAAATATTTAAAGGGGATGCATGCAAAAATAGTGTTTTAAACACACACAAGAAATAGACAGATCTGTACACAAAATGTGATCTTTTAAACATCCACTTTTTCATATTTTAAAAGAATTCTTGCTGAATGACTAATTTTTGTAACACAGGGAAGGAATTACATTACAAGAATGTTGTAGTATGACATGCAATTGTTCTTAATTTTATATGTATTTTTAATTTGTTAATAATTTACTTGCTAGCATCCAATATAGCCTAGTAACTAGGCAGCTGTGTAAAGAAAAGAATGCAATATGAATATAAGAGGGCCTGAAGAATTAAATAATAAACAGTAACAATAAATCCACAACTTTACAGAGAAAAATATTTGGGTGCTGGAGTCAGTCAACCCCTCTCCTGGGAAAGAGACAGAAGACAGTCTTTTTGATATCCATTAAATCAATTTTTATACAAATGGATAAAAATATATGGCAATAGTGCTAATCTAGCTAATTGCTAACCCTAGCCATTGTTATACTAACCCATGCATTTTCACTAACCTCCATTAATGTTTCTCTCAAGTTGAGTCTTTTTTCTATAAGTTGTCCATGCTCTTTAAGAAAAGTACACAGAAACAAGCTGAGGTTCTGAATAAAATTCTGCTCATCATCTTTCCCATTTGAATAAGCAAGACGAATATTTGTATTCAAAGGCAGCATCTAAAATAAAATGACACAATAAATAAGTGCTATGAATATAGTGTAACATATTACATTATATAAATACACACACACACACACTAGGAATGATGGCACTCGCGTCACCAGATAGTATATATATGCCTAGGTGCAGTCCTCAAGTTAAATGAAAAAAAAAAAAAAAAAATTATATAAGCAATATGTATCTTGTGTTGGAATGTTTATTGCTGTTAAATTGATGTACCTTATACTTTAAAGTTTTCTGTATGAATCTATATATTTTTTGTATGAAACTTCCTATATTGTGTTTAGCAGATGGGCTTCTATTAGGAATGGGGGCCCAATAAACTAGATCACTGAATAAGTAAATGTATTTTTAATATTCAATATTTGTAAGAATTGAAGCTTTGTATAGTTATATGATGGACACATACAAACATTTTTTTATATTTTTTTTTTATACCTCATATGTATTATCACTACTTGTTCAGAATGAAGCACCTTATAGTGACAGGTGCAATTACGTGATGTCACTTCCTACTGAAAGTTTTACAATAATCATATCAATAATGTTAGTTATGGGTGAAAAGTAAGGTCTATCACCGCCAAGCTGTAAACAGGACTATCTAATAAGATGGCCTTGTGGTTGCTCAGATACAGCAGGGGGGGTCAGAGACTATCCTGCAGTGTGTGCTTTAAAGACACAGCAAAGAGCACAAAAAAAGCTTTCAAAAGAAAGCATTGGGCACTATAGGCCAGTCAACACTAAGGTAATTTGGAGCAGAACCATGAAAAATAAGAGGTTTGCTTAGGCTTCTTCATTAAAATGGATACCATGCAAAACACTTACAGTAATGATGACATACCTGTTTTAGCTGCATCATGGTCAGTGTAAAGAGTGTTACAAACTGCTCCTCATACTGGCTCACACTGACTCCAGCTATCTCAGTGAGGCACTTCAAAGAGACATTTCGGAACATAGGAACATTTAAAAACTAAAAAAAATATAAACAGGTTTGAGTTATGGAAAGAAAATCCACACAAGAAATCCACATATAACAAATATAAATGAACTGCACCTTATATATGAGCGTGCTGATGAGTTTGGTTTCAAAGATATATCCTAGAGGAATCCAGTTAAGAAATCGAAGGAGCGTTTCCAGAGTAGCATGAACAAGTGGAGCATTTTGTGAATTTTCCTAAAAATTTTTAAAATATTGAATTAGCATAGATTAGTACTAGTACAAGATGCATTGCCTGTTCTTACAATTAAGCATAAAAAGGTTTTATATTTGAATACCAGTTTCTAACTGTATATTATAAAGAAAAGTGTACACTATGGATATATTAGGGGTCAGTAACAAGTGCAAGAGCATTTGCAGGGCTGCAAGTTTATCTGCATCAGTCGCATAAAAAAAAAAATTAATATCAACTTTCAAGTTTGGAAAATTGAGTTTGTTTTTCTAAATCAAACAAACTCCTATATTGAATGCTCATTTATTTATTTATTAATAAGGAAAACACTTGAATACCTCAAATTTTTTCGAATTTACAAACTCAAAGAACTCAAGTTTGAATATGTAGTTTGACTTGCCTAGGACTTCCACTGACTTCTATAGAATCTCACAAGCTTTTAGATGGCAAATTTTTGCATTTGAGTTTTTGGGTATTTTGCACTTAATACCAGATATTCAAGATCTTGAAACATAATTTGAGTTCAAGTTTAAGAGCAAAAAAACTTGAATGTTGATAAATCTCCCCCTAAATGTACTGGCGTCAACCATGTTCTAGCACAGGGGTGGCCAATATGTCGTTCTCATGTGGATTTCTGGTGGGCCGCAATGAAGCCGGGGATGCGGAAGTGCTGCGTGAATGCATACGTATGCTGCGTCACGTATGTACTCATTCACGCCGCACTTCCGCATTCCCCGGTCATCAGTTGATCGGCGATGAGAAAGGTCTGGCCACCCCTATTCTAGCATGTTGTTATACTTGGCACCACTGAATGCCTCCTTTTGCCAGGCCACTTTAGGACGCCTGGCACTACTGCCACCTCTGAACCAGGCAGTAGTTCCAGTGCTCACAATGGCCTGCATCAACTGTTGAAGCAAGACTCAGCAGAACACATCACTCTCATCTCAGAGATTATTCCAACTGAAGCGTAAGCACTAATTTAGACACACTGCCTGCAATCGCTTCAGACGCATTTCCCCTGGCAACCACAATTACATTGGAATTATGTGAAAATGTTGCACTGTGGGTAAAAAAAAAC
Source organism: Xenopus tropicalis (assembly GCF_000004195.4). Classification (NCBI taxonomy): domain Eukaryota; kingdom Metazoa; phylum Chordata; class Amphibia; order Anura; family Pipidae; genus Xenopus; species Xenopus tropicalis. The sequence continues at coordinate 33,570,847 of NC_030681.2, read as the reverse complement.
ACATTGTGTTGGAAATTTGTACTTTGCAAACTCAGAAAAATTAAACCCTTCTAACTACCCAAAATAGAAACCTCATTGTGACAATGCTAGTGCTAGAGACTATTTGCTGAAATGTTAACAAAATTTTTATTGTGGCAAAAACAGAGCAGCAACTGCTGTAACTTACCATTACAAACTGACACAGCTGAAATATCTGGGAGAACTCATTGCACATACTGCAAAGGGAAAGGAGCTTTCAGTTATTTATCAGCAGAGAACAGAATATAAAAACATAGAATAGAATATGTAATATATTTGTATACTTTGAGCCACATTTATAGAAATCACCTTCAAAAGGCCCAAGAGAAATATTTTAGAAAAGGATACTAACATTTTTAAAACTCATTGCTAAATCATCCCCACAGCTAGGGTTCCAGAGGGCCTTATTTTTAAGGTGCAGCTGCTATGATATACCATCTCACTTAGGAATTATTCATATACAATATTAAGTCATATTAAATAAAAAATTGTAGTGTTTTACTTAGGACATCTCAGGAAAGTAACAATTTAGTGGGTCAAAGACATATGTATGGTTAGTCATGCGAAGACGTGCAGGCATACCTAACCAACACAACCTCTATGGCAGGGTCCTAATTTCCCATTTTTGATGAGAAAGGTTTCCTTAGCTTTTTAGCACTAAAACATAGCACAATCGCACTCGGTTAAGACCAGGGTCTCTAACTGTCGCAGAATGCTAAATATGTATAGCCAGTATATTTACAAAACAAAGTATACACGAGCAGAAAGAAAGCAAGGGTGCAAGGTTATTAAACAAACCTGTCTTTCAGGTGTTTGGCTTTCACTTGTGTTATCTGACCACTGGAAAAATCAAAAACTTCTTCACTTAACAGTTTCAGAATGACCATGTTGTTCTGACAAAGGCTTTCACTGGTTCTGCTTGCTCCCACAATATCACTGATAAACGTGGGCCAATGTTTAGGCCATTCCTGTTTTAATATCTAAAAATGAAAAAACAGTTGAAAAATTACATTGATGTACCTGAATGGAAGGTTTATTCACTATATAATACACAAGAGGAAAAACCTCTAAAATTACCTTGTAAATGGTGCTTAGTGATGTGATTTTTGGTGATCTGGAATGTTGTGTACATCATATGACATACAGAAACATGATTTAAACAATTAACTATTAAAAAAAAAAACAAAAAAAAAAAAACAAAAAACCCTTAAAGAAAGAAATTCCCCCATGCCCAGTAAAAAGCACTATGCATGAGGTCTCTTGTATTTATATGGTAGTGATGAGCCACTTTGACTCCTATTAGTGTTATATTTTATCAAGGGCAGGGAGCTGGGTCACATTCCATATATCAACTTTTAAAGGAGAAGGAAAGGCAAAGTCACTTGGGGGTACCAAAATGTTAGGCACCCCCAAGTGACTTGAATCGCCTACCTTTTACCCCGGGCTGGTGCCCCTGTACGGAGAGAACAGCACCAGCCCGGGGTACCTGCAGCGCTTACTCCTTCCTGCTTTGCGAGCGTGCGCATGTGCAGTAGAGTGAAAAGCCGAACTTTAACAGAGAAGTCGGCTTTTCACTTTACTGCGCATGCGCCTATGTGTTAGTCTTAGTGAAACGCAGGCAGAAGGAGGAAGCGCATCGCTCCAGGTACCCCGGGCTGGAGCTGTTTTCTCCTAATAGGGGCACCAGCCCGGAGTACAAGGTAAGCGATTAAAGTCACTTGGGGGTGCCTAACATTTTAGCACCCCCAAGTGACTTAGCCTTTCCTTCTCCTTTAAAACGAATGTCTTGGCTATTTTTTCTGAGGGTTACAGTTTCCTTCAGGTGTTATAATAACACATTTTAAATAGTATATCTAAAAAGTAAACTTTTCCAGTTCATTAATAAATCCAGCCAGTGAGCAGCAGTAAGCCTTGTCTAAGTTCCATGGAGCTTATTAAAACGAAATGTTAGGGTCAATTTGTTTTTCTTCTAATAATTTCTCTGTAGCTAAAAAGATTCCATAGAGATTTTAAGTTTAATGTGATAAATGTGTGGCTCTACAAAGTGTACTGATGTATACAGTAGTAGTACTTACTGGTTTTACACTGACTTTTAGCTAATGCACAAAAATCACCTCTCCTTGTTTATATCTTTAAAGATCCTTCCCAACTTTTAGTCTTATGACACAAGACATGTTTGCTGCTGCTGTGAAGCAACTGTCATTGCTGATGTTGTGAAATGGAATGTCACAGAACTCTCATTTGAGCTTTTTATAAGCAGAGGTCCACGTGTCACAGATCAGCCAGGGTACTTTCCCTTATTTAAGAAAGAGCGATGACAGAAGAACAGATGCTTCTTGATGGCTACTATTTTTTCACTGAACAGAAGCAGGCAAAATGCCCCATGCACAACTGGGCTTATGCAAATTATCTATGTCCCTAGCAAACTTCTTCAGTCAGAAGCTCTGCTTGAACTCCATAAGAAGCCTAGGATGATTTTAAATGTTGATGGAATAAAGGCATTTATAGGCATAACTTTATGTCTTTTCCAAAGTCAGACATATTAACCAATCTCCTTGCCTGCTAACTTTCCTGTCCCTCCTAAGATAAAATATGTGACATATACATTAAAAGGTCCGAACAGAAGAAAATCTAGTGATTCCTTCCCGTCAGTAACATTTCCTCACTGCACTAAGCATGGCATAATGTGTCAGAACTTATGTGGAATCTACAGTAAGCATTTCTTTTTTTTTTTTCTGCGTAGGGCTTAGTATTTTGTTAGATCTTCTTAGGAAAAGTCACAAGAGTCAGGGCCTATATCTGCTTGCAACCTTTTCCCATTAAAAAAAAAAAAAAAAACATAGGGTCGACGAGACTGCAGATACAGTCCAAATCTACAAGTCAACTTATGTCATTAAATCTATTCAAACATCAGCTGAACATTCACTTCTACCAACCTGAACGAGAATCATGTTCAGTTTTCCGATATACACTTTTTCTTTCTACAAAAAAAAAAAAAAAAAAAGAGAAAATAAGTTTTGCATCTTAAGACCTAACTTTTTCAAATTTATGATGTGAAATAATGAACTTACTTCTACACATGTTGCATCTGAGGAAGTCTTTATGATTAGTCCCACAACATACTTTTTAATTCCTAAAATGGCAAAAAGGGCATTTTCAAACACAAACAAACACTTAATTAAATCCAAAATGTTATAACTAATAAGGAGTGAGTGAACAAGTAGTTTTCTGGTTTCAGATTTTGCAAGTAATACTACTAATTCAAACTAGATCAATAATAAATATAACTCTAACACAAGTCTACCTTTAAGGCATCCCTGGCTCATCTCACTCCCTCTCTTGGTGCAGATTTTAAAGGCATGTGCCACCCACACAATTTATTGAGCCAGTTTACACTTGCACATGTTGCTGAACCAGAAAAGGAAAATAGGTGGTAGAGAATGGGTTTAAGGGAGTGTACGGTTTATTGCATGTACAAGCAACAACTGTATAAAAAAAGTAATCCTGTTATGTCTAAACCAGTGGCTCGTGAGCAAGATGTTGCTCACCAACCCTTTGGATGTTGCTCCCAGTGGCCTCAAAGTAGGTGCTCATTTTTGAATTTCTGGTAAGGAGGCAAGTTTTGGTTGCATAAATCCAAGTATAATGCCATACAGAGCCTTCCAAAAAAAAAGGTTATGTGCATATCTCCCTTGTATCAATAGTTTCCAAACCTCTGTCTCAAGATTCAGCCTTTTACATATTTAGATCTATGACAGGAAAAAAAATAAATAAAATATACCTTCACATTGGTTCCGAGGAAGAATTTTCCACCTTGTTTTTATTACATTTTCCAAGATCTGCAGACCATAATACTGAAATTGGAGAAGAGAGATACGTGAGCAGGTTATTCAAAAACTGAATTTATCAAAAGCAAAAATATGCTTGCATGTCACATATAATCCACTCATTCAGACCTTATCTACAGCATTTTAACTAAACCATGTAATTTATCTAAAATTTTCATGCACATTTCTCTCTTACAGATTACACTAATACCTCCCCTACCCCCAAATCATGCTCACACCAGGAAAAAGCATTAAATAAAAAAACAAATCTGGAAAAAATGGGCTACTAACAGGAGGAAAAGAAGTCACATACACAATTGTTTAAATATTCAGATAACTGTATAAGAGACTCTAAATGTAATGGATTCCTGTTCCTCTTAATAGTTTAAGTTAAATATCTGCCAATAGCAGTAGCCTTCACTGGTGTGAATATTTATGTGCACTAATTCATATTCCCGCACCACCCACAGATAATTTCCAAAATTTTAGATGACCTTTTATGCTTTGTCAAAACACAACTCGCCACTGGCTAAGGTTTACCTTTCAGGTATTTTAATAGAAAGAACTTCCCAGTTGTGTTATGTAGATATGGTAGGTTATTTCAAAGATATATAGAACAGAGATTTCTGGTCAAAAATTACAGGAAAAAAAGAAAACTACGTTTAAAAGTTTTAAAGAAAGATTTAATCTCTACACAAAGATGTTTATATACTGCTGCTCCCACCCAAAGCCAAAACTTCCAAAGGAAGGGGTTGTCCGTATTTTTTTTTTTTTTTCAACTAACTTCTATTTTTAATTTTTGACTGTTTTTCTAATATTGAAGTTTAATGTTCCTTAATGTTTTAGACTGGCAGCTCAATAATCCAGGTGCAGACTTTGAACAATTTGCTACATTAGTTGATACATTTCTCAGCAGCCTCTGAGGAATGACAATTATTGAACTAATTCTAACAGATGCCTATGGGAGTATGCTTAGCAGGGCCAAAGATGTATTAACCCCTTAAAGCTGCTCAGACATAGAGGGAAAAAAAAACTATTCCTGGTGATCTAAAAACAACTGAACGGGGGGGGGGGGGGGGGGGTAGTGACCGCTTCTGTAATAGAATGTAATTTTTCTATAGTGATACCTCTATAAAAAAGGTCATTCTCTTGGTTCAGAACAAGCAAGCGATTCAAAATGACAATCTACGTTTAAGATTAGAAAATTTAAAAAAATTAAAAATTGTACTAATTGCACATGGAAGAGACCATACTGTGACTGGAATCAGTCACAGATTAGAGGTGTTGTGCAGGCTGGCCATACACAAATTCTCTCTCCTTGGATTGCACCGAAACAACCAATTTCAGTGCAATCTGATAAATACATCAAATTACTGTAGGGTCATGTACATTCGTACATCTAGTGATTTTTTTTTTATCCAACGTCAGAAAATCAGGGTAGGTTTGAAAGTTTTAGTCATTAACAATGAAATTCATTCCATTGTCCAACTGTTTGATCCAGTTATGCTAGCGTTGAACAACAATGTTTAGCAGTTGATACTTATTATAATTTTGAAAAATTATAATTTTGAATAAAATCTATTTTTGATTCTGTAGAAAACAAAAATGTTATATAACATTTCTAACATAACTAAAACACTTTAAATCCTAAAAGTCTGCTGTGGTCATCAAATTCTCCTTTCAAATTTACATATCTACCCCACAAACACTCCAGCATAGTACATAACCACCCTAATTTACAAACACAATATGTTCAGGCAATTCAAATTCCTCTAGCTCAAGAACCAGAGAAGCCAGAAGGATAATTTAAAACAAGAGAAAAAGTATAGAAAGAAAAAAAAAGAAAAACAGAAATAAAGGCAACATTAAAGGGGAAGATTTATCAATGTTCAGTTGATTGATTTTTATTTTTTCATGATTCATGTTTTTTTTTTTAGTTAAAAAAAACTCGAATTCAAATTATCTTTCAAAAACTCAAATGTCTGGTGTTTATTAATGAAAAAAAACTCAAACATAAAAATTTGCCATATAAAAGCTAGAGAGTCTCTATAGAAGTCAATGAAGTTGTCCTAGGCAAAGTCAAGCTATATTTTTAAACTCGAATACCTTGAAAAACTCAAGCTATTCCAGTTAATCTGAATGAGTTTTCCTTAATAAGCAAACATTCAATGTTTATTTGATTCAGAAAAACAAACTCGAAAATTGATAAATAAGCCCATAAAAGAAAAGGAAGGCCAGTAAAATGCAGGCTTTTCTGTCACTAGTTAAATGGGTCAGAAATTTCCTATCTTTGCAAAGATACATGGAAAAAAGGCTTGGGAGTGGCTGTGGAAGTTAAGCACCCTTTGAGAACATGTATGTAAGTGGTGTGCTGAAGATTTTTGTTTATGTTCAGAAATTTCCTATCCTGCCCCTTCCCACCTTGGCCTGAACTTTTAAAGAATCAGTATATCCCCTTATTCAACAAAGACTGTGCTAAACATTTGTATTTGTATACTGCTATATTTCGGTAATATATATGGTGTGCTATTTCTTAAGCTACTAAAGTATACAACTATATTACAGGTATGAGATCCATTATACAGGACACCAGTTATCCAGAAAGTTCTGAATTATGGGAAGGCCTTCTTCCACATACTCTAGAATAAGCAAATTAATATAGGTTTTTAAACATGATTTCTTTCTTCTTTGTATTATTATTTGAGGCAAAACTATACTATGGGGTTTAATTAATATCTAAATGATTTTTATAGTGGACTTAAAGGTATGGAGATTCAAATTATGGAAAGATCCCTTATCCGGAAAACCCCAGGCCCAGAGCGTTCTGGATAACAGGTCCCATACCTGTACCAGTATACAACCACCACCCCTCTTCCTTTTGTTTCTCATACAGAGCCATCAGGCGAAGCTCAACCCAATGCAGCTGCTTGCCACCTAGGAAGCCAGATGAAAACTAATAGGACAGGTGGAAAGAGGAGACCATTCAGATCAAAATCTTTTAACCCGCCAGGTCGATGAGGCGACCAATATCCGCATCCGTTGCGATATTGGTTGTCTCGTCGATCCGCCATAGACTCATCAAAAACGAGGTTTCGTACCATACAATCGGTGCGTGTCTGGCCAGATTTATAAATGGTAAGGCCTTGCCCTATAGCATCAAGAAAATGTAGGGATGTAGAATACAGAAAATAAAGGATAATATATCAATGGCTGTAGAAGGACAAAAACTGCTGAAGGTAGAAGATAACACATAAAAGTTAGAACAGAAGAGAAATAAAATAAAATCTGTAAGGAAAATATAAAAAGTGGCAAATGCGATTAAACAACGACAAAAACAAAGTTATTCTCTTGTCCAAGAACTACTTACAATTACTCGCAATATGCTTTTAAGATCCTCAGTGTTATTGGTTAACCAAACCACAGAGTTAAAAGTTTTTTTTTACTTAAAATGGGTTTAACTCTGAACATAGCATAACTAAAGTAATTAAAATGACCAATACCTGAAAGGTAAACTTTTCAAACAAATACAATGAAATTTAGATATGTTTGACTTAGAATAAAAGTTCACCCTGTAAAAAGGTTAGTCATAGAAAAACTTAGATATAAGTTCAACCAAAGGGATCATGCTTTGTAAGGTTTAGATTTAGCTGTGTTATATCATGCATTTGCTGTTGCAAGAGGGAGAATCCAGGACTGTCCCCATTATTTTAACTTTGGCCACCCGTATGCTAGTACAAGATCTATGCAAAGGTATTGTTATTTTTCACTGCATTTGACTGTATCATTTATCTTCCACTGTAGTTAAAAAGCTAAAGTATATTAGCAGTTGCAGCCATTGATTCAAATTGGCATTTCATCAGGCTGCAGCCAGAAATGAAACAGTTTACGGACAATACTTAACTCATAAAAACTTGAGAATACTGAGAGCAGAAAGACCTTATCATAGGGATAATGCTGACATATTACTGGGGATTGTGGGAAAGCTGTACTGAATGTGTGTATTTATGGCCACTACAGAAAAGCTACATCAAGAATGCAAAGTTGGCCAGTTTAAATCCTGTAGCCCTGGCCCACTTTCTTCTGTGATCTGAAATTGCCAGGGTATAACATTAAAAGGAACTGTTCACTAGAGCAGTGGTTCCCAAAACTGTCAGGTTACTATCTAGTGGTACCTGGAGTAGAGGCTGGGGGATCCAGCTGAAGACTAACAAGGATGATATTTGATGGGTATGGTATCTGGTCTCTGCTACTCCCTTAAAGGAACAGTAACACTAAAAAATGAAAGCTTTAAAGTAATAAAAATATAATGCACTGTTGCCCTGCACTGGTAAAACTGGTGTGTTTGCTACAGTAACACTACTATAATTTATATAAGCAGCTGCTGTGTAGCCACGGGGGCAGCCATTAAAGCTGGAAAAAAGGAGAAAAGGCACAGGTTACATAGCAGATAACAGATAAAACAATATTGTATTCTACAGAACTGTGCCTTTTCTCCTTTGAATGGCTGCCTCCATGGCTACATAGCAGCTTATTTATATAAATTATAGTAGACTTTCTGAAGAAAACACACAACTTTTACCAGTGCAGGGCAGCAGCACATTATATTTTAGTTACTTTTAAACACTTTCATTGTTTAGTGTTACTGTTCCTTTAAGGTAATTTAGGGAGGGATTAGGGGTTTAGCATGTTATTTTTGCTGTCCTAGATATTCTTAGAGCTATGAATGATACAATATTATGACAACTTTACTTATTATGGCTTACCAGGCACCTGGATATACTGCCAACACATCACAGTTCAGTTGTGCAAACTAAATAAAATTTAATGTTATACTGAGCATTGTTTAACATAAAGCCTTTGAGTAAGGTAGAGGTAACTTTTTTCCAAATTAACAGCAACATGGATAATTAAAGAACCAGTAACATCAAAAACAAACTGAAATACCATATTTCTGTGCTTACCAGCAAGAGTTACGCTTTTAATTCAGTTTGATATCGGATAACCCCAAGTTATCTGCTTTCAAACTGCCTGTTTTAAGGTGGCCATACATGTGGCGATCTGACTGTTTCGTGCGACCCTCGGTCGCACGAAACATCGTCAGATGTGCCACACACCATTCAGGGCTGAATCGGCAGGTAAGGAGGTAGAAACAATAGGATTTCTACCTCCTTCTGCCGATTCAGCTCTGAAGGGAGATTTTGATCAGGCGCCTTCTATGGCGCCCGATCAAAATTTTCCAACTGGTCCAATCGGCGAGTCGGCCGATATCAGCAGGTTCCTGCGATATCGGTCGACTCGCCGACATACCATACACGCACCGAATATTATCGGTGCGTGTATGGCCACCTTTAGTATTATGGTAGCCAGATGAAATGCTAGTGATCACTACTCATTTCCATTGATAGTAACTGAAGTATCGCTTCAGTTCAGTTTGTGATGGAGACTGGCACACCACTTACATAATGACTGAACTTCTAATATTAGAAATAAAATTTATATGATTTGTAAATCACAAAATGCACTTTTTGGTGTTACTGTCCCTTTAAATCAGAACTAGCATATCTAGTAAAAAGCAATTTCTAAGGATAAACTGGTGGCATGGTGTAAGCATCCTTCAGGTTATTCAAATGTGTAAGATTTAGGATGGCCAAAATGCATTTTTAGAACAGGTCCACTGCAAGTCAATTCACTACAAACAGAATGTAACCCCTCTTCTACGTTGCCTTTTTTTTCTTCTATGCAAAAATAAGTCATGAACGCGCTGGATTTTTGCAATCAAATGGGATTTTACGAAAGGGACAGTATATCCCAATATATACACCTTTGCTAAATATAAGTACAAAAAAAATGTGATGTGTTTTTTTTTTTGAGTAGGCAAATACTAGCCTTATTCATTAAGCTCAGGTTAAAAAAGGGTGTACAATGGTCCTTTAATCTCCAGTAGGGCCTGGCCATTCTGAACAAACCTACAGATCATACTTCACCTACAGAAATAGCTTAAGATATAAAGGATTAATTATTATGAACCAGTGTGCCACAATGATTTCCACCCTCTAAAGTGAGTAACAATAGCTGCATAATTCTCAATGTCCAAAATGGGGCAGTAAACAAGCCCCTTGGACATTAATGTGAAGGACTTGGTAGCCTAAGAAAAGGAGAGAAAAAAATTGCTAGCAAGTGAATTGGAAACAGCACTAATTGCTTTGTGTGACATATGGCTAGTGGGCATACAGCCTGGATTTCACTTACAAAGAGGGGGTAACCAAGACATTAGCAGAGTGGTTCATAAACAAGTGTTCACCCAGTGGGACAATCAGAGAAGGATTTGCTAACTTGTGGGATTAAGTATTTTATATATCCATGTGTTTTCTATAAGCTAGAAAGAAAGTGAACAGGGGAATTAAGGCAACAAAGTATTGAGACAGCAAGGATTCACTGGCAACAGCAAATCTAAAATTCCAAGAAAATGCATGAGAATGATCCCTATGGCAGAAATTTCTAGACATCCTCACATTATTGCACAGAAACCCCCAATCCTCCCGCCTCCCACGAAACAAAACAATTGATGAACAGAATTCAGTTAAAGGGAATGAAAAGGGTAGACCTTGTGGAGGCCTGCCGTCAAAGCCTAGCTGTGTCAGTTGCACAGGAAGACACCCCTTTTCTTCCTATTACAAGCAATCAACATAATGGAACAGTATGATTAATATCATGTAGTGTTAACAGCTTTATAAATAAATTACAAAAAAAAAAAACGCATAAAAAGCCAAATGTAATAGTGCAGAAATTTTAGCACCAAATCATTTGCAGTTTATGTAAATTTAAAGTTCTTTACCTTTTGCTTTCTTTCTGTTCCGCTAATGTCATTTTTTCACAAGACAATTGAGTTTTTTTTAAAATTACTGTTGGTAAATCAACTAAAACATTAGTAATGTCTGTCAGTATGAAGAGCAAAAAAATGACCAAGCAAGCAAATACTGTTAACTAAGGTAAGTACTTTGAGGAAGTTCTTAAAAATGTGATTTTCTTCACTAGCTTAGAACACAAAGTGTAAGGAATTGTGTTTGAAAATACGGAGATCCTACCACAAAAGCAGCGAAAACTGCAAATTAATTTTGTGCGCAAAATTAATGTACGTTTAACAACAGGGAACATGAGGATGCTGTTTCAGCATACAGAATTTGATAAATATGGGATACTTAAAAACTGCACTACAATAAAACTAGAAATGCTAAACCATTTAACTTAGAATTGATTTAGCAAAAAATAAAAAAAACTAAATATGCAAGAGGTGCCAAAGACAATATCTGTTACTTCAATAAGTGCTGAGCATTTCTAAAAGTGTCTAATTTTTAGCCAGGTCAGTGCATAATGAAAATGGGTGCCTAATATTTCCAAGCTGATACTAAATAGAAAGAAAATACTAACCCATAACAAAAACATTTTCAGTTACTTTAGTAAGTATTGTTATTTTGTGGCAAACTGTTGCATGCATAATAAAGCTCCCAAAGAGGAAAAATACCCTTAAACTTAAAGAATGTGACAATCTACAAATGTAGGAATAAAGTTGGCTAAACAAGCACCTGGATAGATGAAATAATTACAGTCATGTATTTAAACCTCCAAGTATGCAACCAAGTTTGTATGTTTGAATTATTATATAGAGACAATTTTCTCAGTTCTGTTGAGAGGGCAGTATAAGATGTACCCACTTAGGGGTTTCTTTTCAGACATGGTCATAAAAATGCAAACTATTGTCTAAAATTTAACGTAGAATTTTTGTTTTAAATTATTTTTCCCCCTCATTCTCAGCAATCGACAAAATTTTACACCCTGCAAATCCAAATAATAAAAGGCTACATCTGAGTAAATAGATACCTTCCTCAAAGTTAAACGAGAAAACATTAAAAGGACAAAATTTAAACATTAAAAAAAAACCCATAATTGGTCTTACTTTGGTGTTCATGTTCTGTGAGAACTCTAAGATTGTGTCAACTCTTGTCCATGCATCTGGGTGTTCTTTTAAGTGGGTCAAGACCTCCTGTGCCATTCTTTGCTACAAGAATTAAAGAAAAGACTTTAGCAGCTCCAATACAAACACATAAGTGTTTTTGACTTTGCTCACCAACCCAAACCTATCCAATGTTCAATAGTTTAAAATTATTTGTGAATGTAATTTTAAATTTTTCAGTGGAGGACCCATTAAAATAAAACATCTGCTATTTAACTGAATCTAAAATCAGTAGCTTTTAGCAGCACCATTCGCAAGACTCAGCTACCGCCAACTGGCTTCAATTTGTGTTGCAGAAAGTACCACCTGATGTTTGGTTATGGAAACATATTATATAAAAAAGAATGAACCATAAATCAGGCACTGATTTGCATTACTCTACTACATATTTATTTTTAAACCCAGGCTTTCTCCACCCAAAAATATTTTTTTGCCTAATAAAAGCAAATATAACTAAGCAACAGTCCAACATACATAAAATATTTTCAAAGGTTATCCTTTGCTGAAACAGCGAAAACAATGTATATGGGCAAATATAACATTAAAACTATTGACAATTTGTTAACACACATTGAAAAACTCTTAAAATGACATTCTTTCAATATGCAAAGAAAGAAAAAGGCTTAAAGAGGTATTCCACCCAAAACCTAAAAAAATAGATCCCACACAAATATTTATACAGCTATCAGCAAACTTTTTCAGTTTGTCATTAAGTACTGTTTATTAAGGCATATAATATAGGAACATGAAATGAAGATAAAATTACCTGTGCTCCTTCCCCATGATATAAACAATTCACCACATTGTCCAACAGGTTGATGTCCAGTTTCTGGCTGAAATCCAGCAGCTGTCGAGCTGCATGGTCCGCTAACATGGTCATAATTGCTGGCATAGATTACTAAAATATAACATTAAAATTTAACATTAGTGTAATCATTTAAAGTCAATGTGAGTTTTTACAATCTAAACATGATATATTAGGTGCTGTCCAATCCATTAAGTGCTGTCCAACTGGCGGCCCGCGGGCCGACTCCCCTCTGTGTGGCCCCCCCCACCTGTCTGGCTGCTTTGATGGCTTACCTATGTGGAAGCTTTAAATGGTATCAGTACTGAGATTAACTGGCCCCCTGCATGGTTCTCACCTCAGATTCAGGCTGTAATCCCTCTGTATTGTTTAAACATGTAATCCTCTGTGTTGTTCACACCTTTTAGTTTTTGCATTGCTCACCCTCTGCAGTGTTCACACCTCAGGCTCAGGCAGAGTAATCACCCACATTGTTCTCCTGTTCACACCTCAGACATTGTATGTACTGCCTGGAATATGCTGCCTGTGTATATGGCACACACAGACAGCATAGGGTAGGCATAGTGTGGCACATAGGCAGCATAGTGTAGGCAGAGTATGGCACACGCAGACAGCATAGGGTAGGCATAGTATGACACATAGGCAGCATAGGGCAGGGAAAGTATGGCACACACAGGCAGCTAAGGGCAGGCAGAGTATGGCACACACAGGCAGCATAAGGGAGGCAGTGAGGTGAACCTGGTAGGGGTTTGTTCTGGGAGTTTGTTAGCAGTTGGAAATAGCCATTTAATGGTCCCTAAGGTGTGTAATTATGTGCTGGGGGTTGCTGTGCTATCCACAGGGGAAGGGGAGGCATATTGATTTAAGGGTGTGTCTTAATATGACATAATATAATTCTTTCATATATGAATAACTGTTGATATCCCTGCAGTGAGGACCAAGCATTTGGGTCTTTGCTGCACTACCACCATTGTGATTAAATGGGTGTGGTTTGAAGTGGGTGTGGTTCAAAAAAGGGGAGTGGTCAAAACTGGCTTCTATTAGTGGCCCTCCACCATGTATGCTAGAGAAATTCCGGCCCTCGGCACCGCAGAAGTTGGACAGCACTGTATTAGGTAATAGAAATGCAATCTTTCACATACAACAAGACATTTTATAATATGCACCCAATAAATGGATTGCAGAAAGCATATGTCATATGCTCTATAACACTAATGTAAACATTTCCACTGCAAGGGAAACAACATTTTTCAAAGTGGTAAAAGAAAAATATTTTTTTTAATTACAAAACTATAAAAGAAAAGTGTAACCAAAACATTTTATGACATAAGACTAAGAGTTAACCATACATACAAGGAGAAAACTCGGAAGCCGCACACACAGGTCTTATGCAAAAAGTAAAATATTTAATATTGCCAGGAGAGTGAACTAACGATTCAGCTGTTACACCAGCCTTTGTCAAAGTGTCATACACACACACATATATATATATATATATATATATATATATATATATATATATACATACATACATACATACATACATACACACATACATACACACTACTCCTTTCAAGCCTTGTAGCATTTCTATAATGCTGTAGGTTACGAGAAGTAGTTTCTGTTTTTAAACAGGCTATTGGCTCTGTTCAGACTGCTCCTGCGTCAGCTCTACCAGGCACTGCATCGGCCTGTGTGCAGACACACACAGAGTGAATTAGGGGGAGGAATAACGCAATTATGCATTTTTGTGCCGCAAGCCACTTCACGTGTCTACACAGGCCAACACACTGCCGGCACACAAGTAAACTGCAATGCAGACAAAGAAGCAAACCATGCAGAGCCGATCAGCTGTTTCCTGGTCAGCATTCATATGTATTGGCTAAACAAAACTGAAAGACAGCGGCATAAGAGCAAGAACTGCCCTCCTGCCCCTCCTATCGCAATTATCAACTTTTAATGAACATATCTGTGTATGATTTACATTTTTAGCATATATTATATATATATATATATATATATATATATATATATATATATATATATATATATATATATATAGCTGCTGTAGATAACTGTAGTGGTTACACATAAGGCAGAACAGCAGCCAAGCATCTGCTAAAAATCATACTCAAACTTTACTCTGCCTGTATTAGGACATGGTTTATACATTCATCTAAAAGGATAACCAAGATGATGTAATATAGCTCTGAACTATATCACACTTTGTTGCTTTTATTGAATGGGATCTACTTGTTTTTTTCTCTTCAAAAGTCACATACAGAAACACAAAGTGTTCCCATTGGTCAAACAGTCAAAGAGTTGGAATGCTTGTTTGCATGTATAACAAACTTTTGAATGAAGCATGACAGACAGGATTAGGTGTGTTTACTCAGCAAGGAAAATGGCACAAATTCACAATTGATCAGTACAATACATCTAACTACCTGAAAAATCACAAGGAGTAATATGAAAAATGTATTTTCTTCTAAAACAATTCTTGTATGCGTCATTGCATGGTAAAGGAATCATTGAGACTCTCAACAAAAAATGGGTGTTATGGTAAGATTCCATTAATACTATAATCCATACTATATGGGGGTATGGTCTTCCTTTGAGAGGGAGGAAGCTGCCATACAGAGTACAAAATAAGAGTTTTGTGCTGCTCCGCCAGCAGAGAAATAATCCAATACCCCATAGTATAAGCACTGACATCAATGGCATCCACCTGTCAGTGGCAACAACTTATTTCCTTTCTGACAAGCTGTGGCAGTGACTTTAGATATATATTTAGTAACGGCACAACAGCAGGTTTGTGCACCTTTATGCCACTGCTACTCCAAGGTTTTTGTCTGATGAGCAATGAGTGGGAGGCTTATGCCCCACATCTAGAAAAATAACAGGCTTTTTCCTGCTGGTTTGCTGAGATGGGACTATAAGAAACTGAACAGAGTCCAAAAGAACACCCAAGGGATAAATTGGAGGTCCATATAATGCATCACCTCCTTTGCTTGTTGTAATGTGTTGGTGCTATATAAATAACAGAGATTACACATCATCCACCTCAATTCCTGCCCTAGTGGAACTAACAATCTAAGATCTGTATCACATTCATGCACACTAGGAGCCAATCAGAAATGTGGGAGTAGCCAGAGTACATGGAGGAAGACCATGCAGACACAGGGAACCCATACAAACCACTTAATCAGAGCCAGGATCAACACAGGACCACAGTTTAAATGAATAAGCATACATATCCCTACATATGAAAAGTGAAACATATATGTATGCGTTTAACTAAAGCTGATATTCAAAGTTATTTGTAAAACGTTCAGGTTTTATATTTTTGTTTAAATTTGTGTAACTAAAGCCAGAACCTGTTATATTTTCTGCATTCCTGCTTCAAAAGCTTGAAACAACGTAGCAGAAGCCTGTCAGTTGATTTCTGCTACATTGTTTCACAAATCAAAACAAGTAAAAGAAAACACTAATTTAAATTGCAATTTACAAAAATCTTTTAAACTCTTAATGGATAATTTAGGGATGCACCAAAACCACTATTGTAGGATCCTGCCAAACCCCAAATCCTTTGATTGAAAAATATGGCCGAATATCGAACCTGAATTTGCATATGCAAATTAGGCTAAGGAAGGGGTAAGGAAAAATGCGCAGTGAAAATTTTACAACTTTCCATGTTTATGTGACGAAAAGTCATATGATTTAAAGGATTCGGTTTGGCCAGAGGCATGGATGAGGTTGAACACAAATCTTGACCAAATCCCAAACCAAATCCTGGATATGGTGCATCCCTAGTATAATTAATTAATGTATACCAGAATGTTTTTTTTTTTTTCCATAAAATAAATGTAGATCCCTGTTTTTATGTTGCTGCAAATCTGTTTTGTATATTTCATTCACAACTGGCTCCCTTGTATTCCATACAAAACTCCCAGAATTAGAGAACAATATTTTGATAAAATACAATGCATGATTCATTCTAATTTTAACCAGAGGGCAATTCATAATAAATGTACTTTTAACATATATTAATGTTTTTGTGCAGATGTCCCTGCAGGTGGCCATACACGTTCAGATTTTTGTCTTCTTCTGACAAACGTTCGGATCACGATCGTATGTTTAAATGCAAGAATTCGTTAGAGTAGGATAAAGCCCTAAAAATAAATCGGAGGATGTTCTAAACATGAAAGACACCAAACATATGAGTGTGACTTCCGTTTTAGGTCCCCCAAAGATTTGGTCAATGCACGCACAGATTTTATCATTATCCGACCAAAACTGTCTAACCTGGCAATACACAGGCAAGCACTAGCCACAGCTTTAGCCATTCCATGCTAAAGTGCAAGCTTACTAGACTATGTATGGGGGGGGGAGGGGGTTGGAATGTAATACATATTTCCTAACAAGTGTGCAAACAAAATACACTAACAGAGAGAAAGTTACTGTATAAGATTTCCATTTAAAATAAATAAATGAAGTATGAGTATGGCACAAGTCATAACTGTATTTCAGGCAAAGCATGTCAGGTTTTTGAGTTATTTGTTTATATAACTGGTATTAAAAGTAGTATTTCCTTTTCTATTCTCTGTCCTGGTGGCTCTGAAACAATGTAACCCAAGGCAGCAGACTGACATACCTGTCTTGCTGGAGAAGGCTGGCTTTTGCAACATTGTTTAAAAAGAAACAACCAGGAGTTCAGCAAATGCAGATTTCAATAGCAATTACATTTACAAATAACTTTTAAAGCACTACAAATTTTAAATAAATTCATATTGGAAAGTTGCTTATCATTATGTTTTCTTTTATTAGGCAAAATTATTTGAGGTTGACATGTCCTTAAAGATACATTTAAGATAAAATGTAAATGTTTTCTTTTAGTAGTCTTAAAGAATTAGTAAGCCTTTTATTTTAAAAATAACTCTAAACTTCTCCTTGCATGCAGATTTGTTTCTCTATTATAAGCAGTTGAATTGCAGTTCTTTATTGGACTTTCATCCTTGTCAAAGAGGTGCCTACTACACATGCCTGATTAATTGGAGCAGAGGCAGTAAGCATGCCCAGTAAGCACCCCTTTGAGGTCTTCATGGTGAAAGTTCGGCATGGCTTTTCTTTTTGTATGTAACAAGCAATAATTATGGTCTTTAGCTGGCCATACACATGGCGATCTGACGATGTTTCGCACAAAACATCGTCAGATCCGCCACACACCATTCAGGGCTGAATCGGCAGGTAAGGAGGTAGAAACAATAGGATTTCTACCTCCTTCTGCCGATTCAGCATGAAGGGAGATCTTGGTCAGGCGCCTTCTATGGCGCCCGATCAAAATTTTCCAACTGGTCCGATCAGCGAGTCGGCCGATATCAGCAGCTTCCTGCGATATCGGTCAACTCGCCGACATACCATACACGCACCGAATATCATACGAAACGAGGTGTATAGCCACCTTTAGTTGAGATTTCCTTCTATGAGGCACAAATATGTAAATACCTGACTAAGGTTATGTTTCATTTTTGCTGAAAGTAAATAAATTTGAATAAGTAATAATTTTGCATAGGTGAATATATCTTAATAAAACATAAGTGAAAGATCCTATAAAATATTTACATGACCCATTGATACTTGTGCATAATGAATTCTATACCCTTTACTTTAACAATAATAGATATAAAAAGTCACCTTGGAATTTCATGACCTTTCTAAAAAGCAACGTGCCTGCTGCCTCATATATATGCTCATGTAACTGCATGGTGAGTATACAGAGTCCCAACTGCACAAACTGATCCAGCTTTCACAAAGAGAAAGTAGTTACCAGTATATGGATTTGGTTTCATTGCTTTAGGACCATGACATGTGTCCTGTCATGATTTTTCTCGGGATAAAAAAAATTTAAACAAAAAACAACAACTGCAACAGTAGTGCAACTACAGAGACTAGAGAGTGCAGCAGTAGTGTCCACTGTAAGAGATATATCACATGCCAACCACTGGGCCTTGCACCAAGGATTTAACAGCTTGTACTCCTAACAGGGATTCCCAACCTTTCTTACTCATGAGCCACAGTTAAATGTAAAGAGACTTGGAGAGCAACACAAGCAGCATAAAAGTTCAAGGAGGTGCCAAATAAGGGCTAAGATTGGCCATTAGGTAGCCTCTATGCACACTATCAGCTTACAGGAGGCTTTATTTGGTAGTAAATCTGGTTTTTATTCAACCAAAACACAACCGGGTTTGAGGTCACTGGGAGCAACATCCAAGGGGTTGGTGGGCAACAAGTGAGCTCACGAGCCACTGGCTAACAACATGCACAAACCTCAAGCCGTAGCTACAGAAGGACAGCAAAGAAATACCAAGGACTACTAGTTATATTGTCTTTAGGCTGGAGGATTACTGGATGGTAATGGTAAGTACAAAAGACATAACAGTTAACATGTACATATAAACAATAAACAAAAATTGTTTGCAGTTACATTGGATGAGGATTGGAGACACTAGGGGGAGGACCCTTCGCAAGAGCTTACATTCTAGAAGGTTAAAAGGGATCTCATGACCAGCCAGGCAGAGAGATGGTAGCAGCAAAGATACAGCTAATGGCACAAGAGGAAATTTTTACCCAGCTAAAAAGAGCCTGAAATCACCCTCTGCTGCCTCCTTAAAAGGATACGGTCATGATTTTTAAGGCATACTTTTTATTTCTAGATGCATCTATTACACTGTTTACATAGCAAATAATTCATTCTACCAACAAATGTATTTTTTTTTTGTTTATTGTATTTTTAGTAATATTGGTGCATAGGCGCCATCTCAGTGCATTGTGCCAGACTCTGAGCTTTCAGCAGGAGCCAGCAATACACATTAGAACTGCTTTCAGGTATCCTATTATTTCTCCTACTCCCATGTAACTGGAGGAGTCTCAAGCCAGACTTAAGGTCCCCATACACGGGCAGGTTGAAGCTGCAGATATTGGTCCCTTGGACCGATTCCAATTTTAGGCCAGATATTGGTCGGCCAGGCCCCTCGTTTCTGCCCCTACACAGGCAGATAAGCTGCCGAATAGAAAATTCAGTCGGATCGGGGACCGCATCGGCTCGTTGATGCGGTCCCAGAACCGACTGCCCCTTGCCGCCAATATTTAACTACACGCTCCCCGATATCGGCCACCCGTTGGTGGGGATATCGGGTGCAGATCCGCTCGCTTGGCGATCTCGCCAAGCGAGCGGATCTTAGCGTGTATGGGGACCTTTAGATGTCTTACTGCGATCTTGCTACATTCCCATTGTTCTTCTGATCAACTGCTGGGAGGGGGGGGTGATATCACTCCAACTTGCAGCGCAGCAGTAACGTGTGACTGAAGTTTATCAGAGCACGGGTCACATGGCTGTGGCACCCTAGGGAAATGAAGAATATAGCTAGCGCCGTGTGAAATTTCAAAATTAAATATATAAAAAATATGTCTCTGAAAAATGCAGGATTCTGCTGGAGAAGCTCTATTTCTTTTTTTAAAAAAAACATGTTTTCCCATGGCAGTATTCCTTTAAATGGGAAACATTTAACAGGCACTTTTAGTATTTCCCATTATTTTACAGACAGCTGAAAAGCACTCCACTGGGCATGGGAAGTTACTTAAGACTTGGCACTGAACTTTGTAACAACCCTGATCTGGTCCAAGTATGCCTGGGATGAAGTGAGAAGGTGGAAGTTGTACTTTCTAAGGAAAACTACCCCAAGCCTGGTGCAATTTTTAAGATAAGGAGTACTGCCCCAGCATTCCCCAGCTTCCAGTCATTTGAATAAAGGCGATACGGCGATGCAGGTGAAGTATCAGGGGAAGCGTCCACTATGCAGCGATCGATTGATTGAGCCTAGCCTGACTTCTTCCTATACAGAGGAAGGCTAGGTTTGATCAATCGATTGCTGCATAGTGGACGCTTCCCCTGATACTTTACCTGCATCGCCGTATCGCCTTTCTTCAAACGACCGGAAGCCAAATTTTAACAGGTATTTTGTACTACAGCATTCAAAATAATAAATGGTTTGTAGGATAGGGCAATTATTGGGGCAGGGTAGAATAGATTTTTTAGTGTTACTTTTCCTTTAAGGTGGCCATACACCTTAAGATACTCTCTTGATAAAGTCATCAAACAAGCAGATCTTTCTCCTGATATGTCCACCTAAGGTGGGGATATCAAGCTAAGTTGATTGCCTGGACAAAACGCTAAACAACTGGATTACTATGACAAGTATAGAGCTATCTGAGCAATGACTGCATCAATGATCCGATACACCCCAGTCAGATAGGAAAAACCAGACCCACCCAATCAACACCTACTCATTTTTCTGCCAGATATTGGTCAGGAAGGCCTACTGGGGGTCCCCTATACACTGGCAGATAAGTTAAGTTCTGAAGGACATGAATCAGTAGTTTAAATCTGCCCCTGTATGGCCACCTTTATGGTAGTGGCACATAAAAGTGCCATCCCAATTGCCGGTGGGATGGCATACACATTGCTTCAGTCGCTCGAGGTTGCCTTGCAAGGACTTGTGACTTTGGAAAACTGAAGAGACTCATATGCCATCCTACTAACGATTTACATTCTTGCTGGTGGGATTGCATGTTGGGGAGATTAGTCCCTCGCAATAGTGAAGGTTAGTCGCCCATGACTAGCTTTTCCACTGGGTATCTGTAAACAAATTTCCAGTCTTTGATGCACAACTGAGAAATTTGTGACCACATACTCATTTTCATCTGAGACTTAAGGTGGCCACCAGTTTTAATGTGACCTGCCAAATATGTAAAATTTAAAATTTTCGTTGTTAATTAAATTTGTCCATTTGAATTGCAGGGCCAAGCAGGTAGCTACTCACAGTTTTTCTAGCTTCAACTAGACAATAATCACTTGAAATGGTTGAAATCGTTAATGAACAAATCCTACTTTTACATGATAGTTTAAGATAAGCTTGCTCCTACAATAACGAAAAGATCTGGCATGGCCAGCTTAAGGTAGAGTTCCATGTCTGGACAGACAGCCAAAAGATCCATTTAATACACTTTTAGGAAAGCAGAAAGCTAATCAAGAGTAAACAGTACAGTAGCCCCCCCCCCCCCCCAAAAAAAAAACCTGTGGTCAGTTTTACTTTTACTACTAGCAATATTATCTTATACATATCTTTCTATTTAGGGAACTTAACCAAAAAATGTTCAGACTTTTATGTATATAAGCAACTTTGTGTTGCTCAAGATATGGAGTAAATCCTTTAATGCATACGTGTCATACATGCATGAAAAGATGGTTTTAACAATCTCCAAGTTTAAAATCTAGAATGCTAAAATGTAAATATGCATTGAGCCCAAACTTATATAGTAAAAAGTCCATGTAACTCTAAGGCTAATGCCACAATGGCGTATTCTCAGCAAGCCGAAAAACGCTTGCCAAGAATACATCCCGCTACTGTAAATTTAGCCTACCATGTGCCTGCACCCGAATGAATGAAATACGGTCGGGTGCAGGCACATGTAGCTGATATTTGCCAAAAAACGCGAGACTTCATATTTTCATCGGATATCAGCTACACGTGCACCTGCACCCGAGCATATTTCATTCATTCGGGTGCAGGCACAGGTAGGAGCGTAGGGCACGATTTTCGGCAAGCGTTTTTTTCGTCTTGCCGAAAATATACGCCATATGCTAAGTGTGGCATTAGCCTAAGACAGTGATTTCCAACCAGTGGTTTGTAAGCAACATGTTTCTCACCACCCCTTTGATGCTGCTAATCACAGTATGTATTTGGCACCCCCAAAGAACTTTTCTCATGCTTGTGTGGCTCACCAGCACTTTTTACAAGTAAAGATAGGTTGGGGGATCTCTGCTCCAAGAAATGCTGTCAAAACAAGTCTTTCGAGGCACAGTCCTCACACAGATAGCCAACAGTCACTCAACTAGAAAACACCATAATAAAAGTATAGCCGTCAAGGGCAACATCAGACAAGTACTCCTGTTTGAGCCAGTGCCAGGTGAAACAAGGAGATCAAAACTAGCTTCAGCTCTGCTGTGGCAAATGATTGTTTTATTTATAGACAGCACATACACTCATTTACACAGCTCTTTACAACAAACAAAACACTGACAAAGAACAGACTCTGAAGCAGTAAGCTGAATGAAAGTGTTGCCAAATGACCATCTCAATTAAAGGTGACAGCCAATGCATGTCATTAGCACATGGACAAACAATACTGTCTGGGTAGTGAGGAACTGCATAAGGACTGGGATTCTTTTACTTGCCCAAATGTACTTGTTTACACTCTGTTTCATTATAAACCAACCCTACACATATTTAGCTTATGGAATAAATATCCAATGTTTTGTGGCCTGCTTTTGGCTCCCAGGACCCCATATGACTGGAGTTGTGCACACTAATATGCTGAATACCGGCAATTTAAAATTAAAAATTTTGCAACTATGCATGGACTGTGCAGAATAATGTAACCAGCAGCAGCTTACCAAGCCACAGAACACCATGCTTGCTTACAAAATAAGTGGTACATTTGTGGATTAATTATTACCCATCATACTAAAGCAGTGATAACATTTTTAGACTAACTTTGGGCATATCTTATACACCCAAAATTAATGGTATTGCAAAATAACCAATTCAATGTAAGTCAGACAACAAAACCTATACTGCTCACAAATAGCATACAACTATACTGCACCCAAAAATCCCCAGTGTGTATAGAATCTACACCAGCCAAAACGCAAACTGCATGATTCCTGGTATACATTTCTAAACCTGGTAGCTCTGCAGTACTTTGTCTTAAACTAAACGTGAAGGAGACTTTAAATACACCTATTATATAACCTGAATGTTAGAGCAAGCTTAAAGCTTACTCTGGTAATTCAAAATCTGAAGATCATAGAGCATAATGCAACTGTTCAAAGATGGCCACATTACATAAACACTCCTGTACTGGCTTTGCATTGGCAAAACACTTTACAACAAAAAACACTATACAACAAAAAGTGTATCAACTAAATTTCAAATTAGTTACATTATTTGCACGAACATACAATGTTCTACTTAATGACATAATTTTAGGAAATGTAGCTGTACAGATAAACCAGAAGTGCCAATACACTACAGGCAGGATGTAAAGGCATAGCATGCCTTAATTCCATTCCACTTAAGGCATTAAAGCAATATTTCCTACAGCATAAAAACTAGTTTAGCTTGTAGTTCTTAGTTATACTTTCAGTATTGGTAAACATCTCCTTTGCTCATTCACACATGACAAGGCAGCAGTGTTCTCAACAAGCACTATAAGCACTCGGGACCAAAGGCCACACAACTCCATTTCAGCTATAAAATTCTTAAAGCACAAGTTAAAAATGTTGAAGCAAAAGAAAAAAAAAAATCCACACATTACAATGCTAAGACAAAAGTATGATAGTTCACAAACTGAGTAGCATAGGCAGTATTTTTCATACAATCAGTTTAGGATGTGAACGATTCACTGTACAATACATTCTAGCAACATGAAAGGCTCACAGGGTCAAATATAAAGGCAATCATCCGGGTAGTAGTAGTAAAAGCCCTGCGCTATAGTGAGTCCATGTCATACATAGCAGCCTCTCCCAGCTGCCCCTCCCTCCTCAGCACGTGACATTCACAGACCTCTCCATACTATACACTAATATTTCTGGAAATTTCCACTCTACCAAGAACTGACTAAAAGAAAAGAAAAAAAACAGGAGCCCCAGTAAGTCGGACTGTGTCACCTAGATGAATACCTACTCCCCAAAGCACACCTACATTGCAACGGAAGTCCCCTTGAGACATGAGGCCTACTCATCCATGCCTTGTTAAGAGGAGGAGGAGGATTCATTCAAACAGAGGGGGCTGATCCGTCTCACTCATTTCACCCCCCCCCCCCCCCCTTTTGGTTTTTTGGGATAATAGCATGGGCCATGTAACTCATACATTCTAAAGGAGGGAGAATCACATTTTTCTCTTTACTGAAGTATTCACTAAACCTACGTGGACACACTTCATGCAGAATTACACAAACCAGTCTAAACAGTAGAAGAGGGGGCTAACACACAACAGGCACACTTATTAGATACACAATGGTGTAAATACTTTGTTTCTTTTTTTGAGGGGGGGCAGTCACATGGAGATCAGTAGCTGGTTTTGGTACTGGCAACAGCAAAACAGCTTTCATGGAAAAAGCAGGAGTAAAAGATAAAACTACCATTTTTTATCCGATTACTTCCCAAAACCAGTAACAGCAACATTATTGCAAGATAAAAAAACATCATGGATCTTACATGCTGAAGATTTTCCCAGACTACAACTCAAAGCTTGCATCCAAAACATTAAAACAACAACAATAACATAATTTTGAAAGCAAAGCAGAACCCTAAAGTAACCAATAACTATGTTAAAGTCTTTGAAGCTGAATGAGAAAAAGGTAGGTGTAACAAGGCAAGCTGCTGCACTCCAGTTCCCAGCATTCCCTGACAGCCAGAGCTCAGGTGAAAGAGAAAAGAACCCTTGTTACAACACATAAAGGATCTGCTTAAAAATTGGTTCTTCAAGTCTGTAGTTAAAAGAAAAAATAAGTTATCATTCCTAAACATGTTACAGCTTTATCAACTCTTTAATAAACAAATCATTTACACTCTTGTTTTCTCTCATACGTTTGTAGGGCGACCCAATGAGTTGGGTGAACCAACACTGCAGTCCTAAAGCTGTTCTTTAACTAGTTCTCACTTTCCCATCTGTGAGTTATAGTTCAACAACAGTTTCTGAGCTACATCTTGCACACACTCAGCAGAGCCCTTACACACACCAGCTAGGGCCTCATCCCAGTTGCACTTACCGAGAGCGGGGAGCTGCCTTCTCCTCAGCACAATACGAGAGAATGGGGCTGAACCACTTGAAGTAAAGGGGGAGCAGGAGGGTGACGGCTCAAACTGTATTTTGTTATTTTTCAGTAATCCACCAGAATATTCCCCCACAACGAATGATACACTTCTTACCAGTAGCGCACCCCCAGACACATGTACATGCGTGGGGCTGTGTATGGGCGGGTTACCCTTTCTCAGTAAGAATTTTACCACTCAAACGTATTGCTGCTTTATTGCCTTGGCAAAAAAAAAGGAATATAAATAATAATGTGTCCCAGTGAATGAGGGACACGGCCCAAAAGCAATGAGATGAAGGGGAAGCAGGATTAGATCCGTAGGCCCAGGCAGGGGGCTTGCTCTTCACACCCACTGGAGGAGGAAAATGTAAATACTGGGGGTGTAATTAATGGACGGGCTTGCTTTTTCACTGCTGGCGCTAGTAGTCCTCAGTCGGGGCCCTTGCACATTGTACAGGACGAAATCCTTTCTGTTGCTACCTGTTGTTTAGCCCTCCAACGTAAACGCGCGGAGCAGCAGGGCTTGGAGGCTGGAAAGAGGCGCTTCTTCAGCTCTAATGCCACACACTAACAACCGGCTGAAACCGGTTCAGACTGGGACATTCCATCTCCGTTGAGTTCTCAAGCCCATGGCGCCGCCGAGCGTTTGGAAACCTGTGCAACTCCTCCCAGCAGAGCGCCTGATTGGCCCAGGTCTGTTCGCGTGAATTCGGCTATTGGTCGGGGGTGGCGTCCGTCAATGTCTGCTTGAGCCGCCCCTTTTCTCTTTTTTATTTTTTTTTAAGGCCTTTGCCGCGAAGTGCCTGTGGAAGGCGGAGTGGGATGGAGCGATGACGATGTAGGGATGCTATTGAATTTTGATTGGTGGAGAAAGGATGCCAGTCAAGGGGCAAGGTTTGGTTACCGTAGAAACAGGACCAGTTTCCCCGCCAATGTGCTGTTTGAGTTCAATGCAGTGCGTAAGGCGAGCAGAAGTCGTGTTGTTAACGTTTTGTTTTCCTTCTTTGGGAGCTGCTTAAAGTAAATCAATGGCATTACTGCGCCATGTGAGGGTGGGTTTTTTTTTTTTGCTTAAACGCTTCAGGCTTTTTGCCTTTATTCGTTATTATATTTTATGTGTAATAGCAGATGTGGATTAGCAATACATGCATCAGATTCAGTAGGTCAAATCCTTCTAGTCAGGGAGCACAAAACAATAGAAAATCAGAAATAATGGTGGGTCAAAAAAGGCCTTATGCATTTGGACCATGTTGCAAATTTTAACTAAACCTTTGAGATCCTGGGAAAAGCAATATGTTTTGCGGTGCTGTGCAATAAATTGGTTTATATACTGGACAAACATACTGAAGCCGGCCATACACACAGCGCTATTGACATTCGGTGCCTGTATGGCGGCTCAAACAGGCAACCGATCTCGCAAAAGGCTGCAGATATTGAAGGCGCCCAAGTAAAATCTACATTCAGGGCTGAATTGGCAGGTGGAGGTTGAACATCCATTGTTTCTACCTCCATATCTGATGATTCAGCCCTGAACGTCAGTGGAGGGTGGGAACAATCTTTCGTGTGACCAATGTAGGGATGAAGATTCCATTAAAATAAATGGCAGGCTTAACAGCTTACAGTCAGATGCTTTTCACCTGCTGTTAAACACTGGCAAAGTAGACACTTCCATGTGCCATAGGCCTAACAGAACTCCTGAAGGGTCTCTGCTTTAGGGCCACAAGGACTTTTGCCGGATGATATCAGATCGTCAAAACGCATCCAACAAGTTGACTGTAGTCATCTGGATCAAAATATAATGAGGTTGATACAAAAATCTAATGTGTAAATTACATGTAAACTTTTGGCATCCACTGCGACACGCCTGTTGGAAGGGAATGCTGCATGCTGTGTCTGCATCTGTCGGAAAGACTTTTTTTTGCTCATTGAAATACACTGACTGATGTAGAAGCATGAACAAAAGAAAACATCTGACTTTATCTGATCCAACATTACATTACAGTCTTTTGGAGATCAGGTTTTGTCGGATCCTACATCTCATGCCATTGCCTGATGTTGTATGATGGATCAGATATAATCTGACCCACAAAATCTGATGAAAAGCGCTTTAAGTTTTGCTCTAGAGTTACTGGTAGCGCTTTTGTGTTTGTCTTGACTCCTATCTGTCACTGGATCTTGCCTGCATACTACTCACAGTTACTTGGATTTTGGTATTGTTTGCTCCTGGTCCTTACTACTTGTCCCAGGTTCTGCAAGGGTGCGTTTTAGGCCATGACAAAAACCCAGTACTTTGTATGGGGTTATTGCATCACTTAGAAGCAATTGCCTGGATTTCTGTCCAGTTTTAGAAAGTTAGAAAGTTTTAAACTGGTCAGCCGTTTGAAAAACTGGATGTCCAGTTCAACCCTGGAGAGGTAGCAACCCTAGCACTAGCTATATTCTGCCTAAGAAGTAAATCCAATACTTTTATTAAAAGTAAGAGATCTTTAATGCAGAAACCAGTTATACAAAAAATTCTGAAACAGCAATTTAAATTAAGACAAAACAATTCCATGTGTTTGACTGATTTGCTCTTGCTTTCTGTAATAATAGCAAGCTAACTGTACTTGATGATAACTAAATGTGGCCATATATGGGCAGATTTCAGCTGCCGATTCCGGTCCTTTAGGCTAATGCCAGATGAGGCGTAGGGCGGATATTTTCGGAAAGTGTAAAAAACTTTGCAGAAAATTCCACCCTACGCCTCATACTTGTGCCTGCACCAGAATGAATGGAATACACTCGGGTGCAGGCACATGTAGCGAAAATACGCATAAAAACGCGAGAGTTTGAAAGTCTTGCGTTTTTATGCATATTTCGGCTACATGTGCCTACACCCGAGCATATTCCATTCATTCGGGTGCAGGCACATGTAGGAGGCGTAGGGCGGTATTTTCAGCAATCGCTTTTCCGCTTGCCGAAAATATCTGCCCTACGCCTCGTCTGGCATTAGCTTTAGACCGATTCGGCAGTTTATCTGCCCATGTTTGGGTACCCCCAATGGGCCTACCTGACTAATATTTGTGCTAAAATTGGACTGATTTTCTGTCGGTAGATGATAGCAGGCTAATTTAATCGTCTGGCCTCAGGCTCGAGCCTGATATCACCCTTAGGAAAAGATCTGCTCATTTAGCGTCTTTACCAAACGAGCAGATCTTATCATGTATGGCCACCTTAAGCCATGTTGATAGAAAAAATCACTGTGAGTATCTTTATATATATTTTATAATTTATTCGC
This sequence comes from Xenopus tropicalis, assembly GCF_000004195.4. Classification (NCBI taxonomy): domain Eukaryota; kingdom Metazoa; phylum Chordata; class Amphibia; order Anura; family Pipidae; genus Xenopus; species Xenopus tropicalis. The sequence goes on along the minus strand of NC_030681.2, from coordinate 33,541,973 downwards.
CAGATTATTATTCAGGCTTCACAAGGCTAAAAAATAAACAGACAGTTCAGAAATACCTAAGAAAAACAGGCCTAAGTAAAAACTAACAACTTGGGCCAAAGCTAAACAGGTGGCAACCATACATTGGGGGATTCTTACGGAAAATATACTTACCCAAAGTACTGGGTTTTTGCCAAGGGCCAAAAACACCCTTGCAGAACTGGGCCCAGTAAAAAGGACCAGTAGGCGAGATCCAGGGGCAGGTAGAATTCAATACAAACACAAGAGCACTCCCAGTAAAAAGGCCTATAATTGGGCAGTGGAATTAGGAATTAGGAGTTCCTTTGTGAGGACCTCACTGATCGTAAAATTACTACCCGAGTGCTGCCCTTAGGCCTATGGCACATGGGGGTGTGTACAGCATCTGATTGTAACAGTTAAAGCTGTCATTTACTTCAGTGAAATCTACATCAAATGTGCATTTTCTTTCTGAAATCCTCTTGTCGCAGCTTATTGTAGGCAGCAATAACCATGCACACTGCTGTTGGAAAAAAACCAAGTGCATTAGGCCTTTGGGTTTTAGGTCCCAGTGGTAGTCCTTGTCCTGTAAATAACGGAATGAGTTGATTGTATTTGTATCAGATAAAATTAAAAACCATGTTTTAAAAAAATCACTTTTCTTTCATTCATGATCACTGTCTACGGCTTTTAGCTTAAATTAGCAGCCATTAGATTAAACGAGCTATGGTGCTTAAACACTGAACTACTCTTCAAAGTGCCCCTAGGGTACAACTGAAGGGACACCGCCTAGCAAAAGCTTGTGTAAACTCTCACCGGACATATTTGAGAGTTACAAAATCTATGCAAAACCATATGCTATATAAAATTCTACCTCTGTTTGTCTAACTGTGGAGTTCATTTAGGGAGTTTTAGTCAGCAAAAAAGTCCTTAATGCACTGTATATATTTTGAATAACAAACCCTTGTCTGAAATTTTATTCAAACAAATATATTTGTTTTAAAGCACTAAAACTCAAAATTGTTTAATCTGAGACCTTTTAAAGTGCATTTTTTGTTGTCAAAATGTATGATACTAGTGTATCATAGGATAAAAAGCAAACCTGGCAGATAAATACCACAAAAGATTTTAAGCTGTTGCTGCAAAAGGTGGCTTTATGTAAGTCTGGAAAATGAATACAGAGCATATTTTGAGTGTCAGTGCACTGAGGACAACATTTTAGGAAACTGGTCAAGGGTTTAAAGATGCTCTCTCTTTTTTTTCTCTTTCTATATGAAAAATGATCTCATGTAAATGAAATGCTAGCAGAAAGCAATACCATTCACCATTCCATCAGCCATCCTATTGCTTCCCCCCCTCAACCCATTTTGTTACATTATTTCCTTAAAGTGACAGTAACACCAAAAAATGAAAATGTATCAATGTAATTAAAATATTATGCACTGTTGTCCTGCGCTGAAGTTCTGCCTGCTTTAGAAACCCTACTATAGTTTATATAAACGAAGCTGCTGCATATCAATGGGGGGTAGCTATTGATATGGAAATAGGGCTAAATGGCACAGCTTACATAACAAATAACAGATAAGCTCTGTAAAGCACTTGTATTCTGTGGTGTTTATCTGTTATCTGCTATGTAACCTGTGCCTTTTTCTCCTTTTTCCATCTGGAAGAGCTGCATAGTAGCTTGTTTATATAAATTATAGTAGTTTTTCTGAAGGCAATGACAGACAAGGAGATCGGTCACCTAGATCAGTGCTGTCCAACTTCTGCGGTGCTGAGGGCCGGAATTTCTCTCGCATACATGATGGAGGGCCACGAATGGAAGACAGTTTTGGCCACTCCACCATTGTAAACCACACCCACTTCAAACCACACCCATTTTATCACAGTGGTCGCTGCAGGGATATCAACCATCATTCATATGTTAAAGAATTATATCATGTCATATTAAGACACACCCTTAAATCCATATGCCTCCTCCTCCCCTGTGGATAGCACAGCAACCCCAGCATATAATTACACACCTTAGGGACCATTTAATGGCTATTTCCAACTGCTAACAAACTCCCAGAACAAACCCCTGCCAGGTTCACCTCCCACAGGCAGCATAGGGCAGGCAGAGTAAGGGACACACAGGCAGCACTCTGCCTGTCCTATGCTGTCTGTGTGTGCCATACTCTGCCTGTCCTATGCTGCCTGTGTGTGCCATACTCTGCCTGTCCTATGCTGTCTGTGTGTGCCATACTCTGCCTGCCCTATGCTGCCTGTGTGTGCCATACTCTGCCTGTCCTATGCTGCCTGTGGGTGCCATACCCTCCCTGCCCTATGCTGCCTGTGGGTGCCATACCCTCCCTGCCCTATGCTGCCTGTGTGTGCCATACTCTGCCTGTCCTATGCTGCCTGTTGGTGCCATACCCTCCCTGCCCTATGCTGCCTATGTGCCATACTCTGCCTACCCTATGCTGCCTATACACAGGCAGCATAGGCCAGGCAGTATATACAATGTCTGAGGTGTGAAGAGGTGAACAATGTAGAGATTAAAAGGTGTGAACAACACAGAGAGATTAAAGCCTGAATCTGATGTGATAACCATGCAGGGGGCCAGTTAATCTCAGTACTGATACCATTTAAAGCTAACACAAAGGTAAGCCATCAAAGCAGCCAGACAGGTGGGGGGCCACACAGAGGGGGGTCGAGGGCCGCATGCGGCCCGCGGGCCGCCAGTTGGACAGCACTGACCTAGATGAATCTCCTCTACCGTGGGCGACCAATCTCCTCCAAATACCTTTCCACTGGCTTTTGCTGGTTTCCAAAGTTGCCTTGCAGTGAAACTTTGGGTAGCTTCAGAAAGCCAAAGTGGCTTGAATGTTTTCCCCCCGGTGATTTACATTATCGCTGGTGGAAAGGCATTTGCAGAAAATGAGTCGCCTGTGGTAGAGGAGATTTATCACGGGTAACTAATCTCCTTGTCTGTCACAGACCTGTCATATACCCAAAGTGAACACACAACTATTACCAATGGTAGTTAAGGCGGCAGTACATTATATTTTAATTACTTTAAAACACATTCATTTTTTGGTGTTACTGTACTTTTGAGGCTTTTTACTAGATTTTGGAACGTTATTGGTAGAATTAGCTTCCATTCTGCTACAAGAGCATGTATGAGGTTGTGTACTGAATATATATTTCTAAATAACTTTAAGGTTATTTTGATATATTTTACAGTTTAAAACATTGTTGAATATCACTCTGCTATGCTTTTCATTCCTGAAACAGTGTATTAGGTCTGTTCTCCTCCAGGCCTGTTAATCAGCTGGTTTCTGCTACATTGTTTCAGGAGTCATAACCAGTAGTATAGAGAATATAAACAGCTCAACAGATACTACTTTCAATAGCATATACATTTAAATAAATTAAATAACTGAAAATGTCTAATTGATGTATACTGGAAATTATATTTATCATCATGAAAATGATTTTTCTGTGGAGATCCACATTTAAGGGAAATCTCACCGGGGCTGCTACCTGCACAAGCCTCCCCCAAGTGCATACATTATACTTACTTTAGATGCGATCGGGAAGAAATCTCATCTGGGAAGCTGGTGGGGATTGGGTCTGGGTAAACCTTTGTTCCAGGGGGCAGTGGGACATGTACTCACGCACTAGAGCTTAGCCAAGAGGTGTCAGGTTGAAGTATTAGGGTGTAGACAGGTGAAGCTACTTAGTAGCAGCTACTTGTCACAGCTACTAAATGCTAGGAAATACCCTGCCATAGACAATACTGAGAATTGCCTCTGGTAAAAGTTAGACCGTTAAATGATCAGCATAGTCTATTTCTGTGGGCATGACAAGTGGCTGCTACTGGTAGCTCCTTGTGTCTTCACCCTTAAGTGTGTAGAGCAACAGGAAACTGGCTCCATTGTATCTTTGCAGCACCTGTCTTCCCCCCCTTATTAGGATAGTAACAGAGCTGCAGTTTTGGGTACATATAATGGATTACTGTATGTAAGGGGAGGGGGAATGTTTTAGGGGTTGCGAACCACAAGAGCCGCGTTCAGCTGCAATTTGGGATTGATTTGGACTAAGTTTTTACTTTAATATTAACTATTTTTGGCTAAATGTAAAGTTATATTATGTTAATTTTTTATTATAAGATTGCCTGTGACTTTTTCAATATAAAAAATGTTCCATAATATGGAAGGGGTCACAACTTGACCCTGGTTTTTTGCCCACAGGACTTGCTTATTACAGAAAAGATTTGTCACTGTGGACCTGGCTGACCATTAGCAGCATGCTGTTTTTGCTACTAGAAGGGCAGTACTTGGTCTGCCTTTCCCTGTCTAGCTAATGTAGGTTTGGCTTCACACCAAAAAGAGCCTTTATTTTATAAGTCCCCTAACAGTCGCTTTTGGGATTTTTATTTTGTTCTGACCCAAGTGACTGTCCATGCTGAAGAACTGACCAGAAAACATGAGGAAAGGTATTGCTACAGAGTATATCAAGCCTGCAAAAATACTGCTATTAAAGGACAAGGAAAGGCTAAGTCACTTGGGGGTGCCAAAATGTTAATCGCTTACCTTGTACCCTGGGCTTGTGCCCCTGTTAGGAGAAAACCGCACCAGCCCGGGGTACCTGTAGCGAGCACTTCCTTCTTCCTGCTTCGTTTTGCTGGGACGCCTGGACCGCTGCATGCGCAGTAGAGTGAAAAGCTGACTTCTCTGTTAAAGTTCGGCTTTTTCACTCTACTGCACATGCGCGCGAAGGAGGAAGCGCTGCAGCTACCCCGGGCTGGTGCTGTTCTCTCCGAACAGGGGCAGCAACCCGGGGTAAAAGGTAGGCGATTTAAGTCACTTGGGGGTGCCTAACAACAGAACAGGCTATGTTATGAATATGGAATGGAATGGATATTCTGAACAAGAGTTAGATGAATATGTTTTGGGCAATCCAGCTATTGAGGTTAGATATACTGAATCCAAAATGCCCCTATTTCAGCTGACCAAGGTAGCTGTCAGGATCTGTCTGGATTCAGTCCCTGGACTGTTCTTCGGACTGACAGTGCATTACCCAAATGAGCCACTGGAGGCTGTTAGTACTAGTGCTGTTTAGTTTTCTTGATATACCTCATGTATTCCTGTCCCTTTATAATCCTGCCCCTGGCCATTGCTCTTTGCTTGGTCATTGAGCTTATTAGCTGAGATCTTGACATTCTGTTATTCCTGTGTTCTTGTTCCTGAGACTCTCATCTGGTTCCTAGTTCCTGAGTCCTTGCCTGGTTCCTTGTTCCCTGCTTTGTTCCTGTAATCTGTTGCCCCTCCTCAACCTATTCTTGTGGATCTCCCAGTTTGACTTTGGTCTGATCTTTGACTTTGCTTGCCAGCTGCCTGTCCCAACTACCGGCCCGATACTGGACTCCGTTTTTGCCTGCCGATTGCTCCATTCAATGGCCTGTATATTTGTTGATATTTTCACCTTGCACCAATTGCTGTTATTTTTTCTTCATTAAAACCTTGCATTCACGGAATCATGGCTTGACGTCTCGGTTCTCCCATTTATGAGTATACCCCGGGTTACCCAGTATACAGACTCCTATCTGATTACTTCTCCTTGGTGTCATAATGAAATGCATTAAAGAGGTGGTTGTGCATAATCTTAAACAAGTTTATTTCTCCTTTGGTCCCTTTTATGAAAATATTTAGTATCTAAATAGGCATGAACATAGTATGCTCAAGGTGTATTTTGGGGTCTCTACATGCCACATGTTTGTGTAATTCTTAAGCATATTTGGCATCAAACTTTTTAGAAGACCCCTTGAATATTTAGATCTATTGTCTTAGTACTGAATGGCATGTGAGTGATAAGATAGTGTAAATTGCAAGTACTATGGTGATTATGAGAAATTTAAAAGGGCAGTATACCTTCTTTCAACACTAGGTAGTATACTTTCTGCCTATTTCAAGAGCAAGGGCACACAAAGCATATGACTTGCTTCTCTCCACCTGTGTTTTGCAGCTAGGCGGAGAGAAGCGGATTGTCTCCTATATGCTTCCAGGTTTAGCTGCACTGACAGGCACAGTTTAGGCCTAAGAGCAGCTACGTGGAGCAGAGCAGAGATCGGAACCGAAAACACCTGCTTTCGTGTTTTTTGGGCCAATCTCTGTTGCGCTGTGCTTGGTGTAGCTGCACTCAGGCCGAAACTGTGCCTGTCAGTGCAGATTAACCCAGGAGCATATAGGAAAAGATCCGCTTCTCTGCCTGGGTGCACAGGTGGAGAGAAGTAGGTCATACGCTTTGTGTGCCCTTGCCCTAATTATGCACGGTTTTTGTTATTTCTTCCGCTTCAGTCTGAGATTGAAAGTAAAGTCACATTCTACTTCATGTTCTTATGAGCACAATCAAAATAAATCTGCAGTCAACTGAGAAGCCCTTTGTATAATGATCAGCTCCTTGTCAACTTAGGGAAGGAATTATTTTTCTTAATAGAAAGGACTTCTTTTTCAGTGGACCAGTCATTTGTTTTGATTGTGCTTGAAACTGGAATTAGAATATGAAAAAAAATAAAAAACATACATATTGTCAAGACTCACCTAGGGCATCAAGTTTAGAAAAAAATTGACTGAACTCATTTCCACAAATGTCTGACATTTGCTAAAAATCCAAACTGAAAAAGTCTGCAAGGAAAAAGTTGCAGAAAAAAATTGTTGCCCCAAAAAGTCACATTTTTAGAATTGTCTCTCAAAAACCAGGGTCAAAAATCTGAAACCTCTAAAGTTTCAAGGAAACCAGGATCTTTCAGGAAAGGGATGGGACATCTGCCATTGACATCTACATGATCTTGGCAAGTCTGAAAATAAAAAGTCCTGAAAAATAAATTGAAAATGTAGTTTTCCTAATTAAAGGGAAACATTCAATATAAGCCATAAAAATGGTTGCAATACTCTAAATTCTTTTCTTTTTACAAACTGTCCCCATCCAACAATGATAAAACTAAAGGGAGGTTTATATGTACCAAACACATTTCTGTATGTTGCAATCCATTTGTCCAGGATCTTCCAAAAAATAGAAATAAAAAAATAAAGATAAGGTATGGTTAGATGTTGAGCAGGCAGAGGTCCAAATCAACTTTTCAAATCTCATTTGGGCCCAAGAGATAAACACCCCCAGGACATTAAACAGCATCCAATGATTGGTGCAACTCTCCAGCTTGGCTGTCATAAGAGCAGGATGGAACCATACAGTCTTCTACTACAGTAACTCTGTGTTGTTACCTACCTACCGCTACTCTCTGCTCCCCAAATCCTTTCCTATTTTTTTAGCCCCTACTAACTAATTATATAATAAAAACAAATAATTTACAAATCAAGTAAAAGGGAACTATCAAGAAAAAATACAATATAACCTTTATTCCATGAAAATAAGAATCTTACTAAATATAATTAATTAAAATGTATTTCTGTTTCAGAAATAATTTAATTCCTCTTTGCTATCCCTCTCGCAGTCTCTCTCTACATGCATCTTTGTGTTGGAGTTGGTTATTTTGAAACAGTTACTCTAATGCATTGTCTAGGCAAAGAGAGCACACATCAATTTATTTGTTAATGGCATAACTACCTATACTGTGGATCCCACAGTTGCCGGGGGGCCTGGACTGCGGGATCTGCAGTATTGTAGTCCCCCCCTCCCTGGCCCCTCTTCTACTTCTTTTTTTGAAGAGCAGTGTGGGCTGAGAGGTTTGGTGCGGGCCGGGAGTGGGGTGGGGGAGGAGGGGCTGTTCGTGGCGGGCTCCCTCAAAAGATTTCTTTGCAGGGGGGGGCCTGGCACGACCAAGTTACGCCACTGGTATTTGTCCTAAGTGTCAATCAAATTATGATTTAGACTCCCGCATAAAGAAAGAGAGATTCCTAAAAGGGGGACAGTGAGGAGCAATTTGATTATTTAAAAGCTGGTACAGAATTTTTGATTGAACACTGGCACTTAGAATTAATTGGTATATAGAGCCTACCAAATTTAAAGTGTAGAAGAGTACAAATATAGGTGTTAAAATGGACCAGTGCCGTTGCTAATAACAGCCAATCAACAATTATTTCTACAAGTTAGAAATTGAAAGAAAAGATCTGAATGGTGACTATTGGCAACTGCACTAGTGCAGTATAGCGCCTGTTTTTGTTAATTTGCCCTAAAGTATCTTGTTCCTTTTTTGAATGAAAGAAACATTAAGTATAATACAAATTACAATAATTTAGAATATTTTCTGCTCAGGGGCATTCCTGGGGCCCCGGCCGCCCTGATGCTGCCCTTTGGTTTCCGCCCTGCCCTCGCCCACTACACTTACCTATCTGAGTTTTGAAGTGGGGCAAGGGGGGCTGCTTAGCTAGTGAGGGAGTGCAATTATACACTCTGCACTAGAAGATCCGAAATTCCAATTTAAAAATATTTCGGCTCCAGTTACCGAAAGTGCCTTTTTGCCAGAAAAATTATTCAGAAAGTTCCAAATTACAGAAAGGCCATCTCCCATAGACTCTATTTTAATTAAATAATTCACATTTTTAAAAGTGATTTCCTTTTTCTCTGTAATAATAAAACATTACCTTGTACTTGATCCCAACTAAGATATAATTAATTCTAATTAGATCCAAAACAATCCTATTGGGTTTAATTACTGTTTAAATTATTTTTTTAGCAGACTTAAGGTAGGAGATCCAAATTATGGAAAGACCCCTTATCCGGAAAACCCCAGGTACTTGTAATATGATTTCTTATCAAATACATCTCAACAGACAGAGACTTTTTTTTATTTTACAAATAATAAAACTGTATTTGTACACATCATAAAAGGGGTCACAAGACCTTTGTTAATGACAATATGTGGAAGCAGTTTTTTTGAGATTTCTAACAATATCCCGCAGATACAAACTAAAGAATTAAATTTCTTCTACAAGCACACAAAGAAGCAAGTGACAAAAACAGGATTATGCAATTGTGAAATATGGGAAGTGTTATAAAGTAGCTGTTTCTAGAAGCCCTCTAACTCAGGGTCGGGTTTAACACCTTCTTCACATGTTTATCTCTTATGTAAAGAGTTTTTTTTCCACATAAATAAAGGGAAAAAGGATGTTTGGGAACTGCAGTGCAATTATCAAATACCCTTGCAATCTAATTTAAAGATGCAAGAGGTGATGGGACACTTACCTTCTACTCTAAAGGTGGCCATACAGGGGACAATTGTAACTGCCAATATCGGTCCCTTGGACCGATTCGGCAGCTTATCGGCCCATGTAGGGGAAACAACGTCTGGCCTGCCTGACCGATATCTGGCCTGAAATGGGCCACCTTAAACAAATAGATGAAGTTGATAAACTCTTAACTGAAACTTTACTAGTTATCCTATTTAGCCAGAGGATGCCCACAAAAGTTTGAGAAGATATGGAACCCATGGCTGGAGTCTCCAGCAATTGCTACCTAGAAAACTACTATGCACTCTCCATCCCATACTCCCCCCCCTTCCTTTTCTTCCTTTCTTCCCCTCTATTATACTCCTTGTTTATAACAAAATAATTAATAAAAGTTGACAATTAAAAAAAAGGATGATATATAAACATAGACATGAAGTTTAAAAAAGGGAAGTTTCCTATAGCAACCATTCAGCAATTAGTTTTGAACTGCCTAATACAAGTTAGAAAATGAAAGCAAAGACCTGATTGGTTGCTACTATGTCCACCATAGCAGCAGTCTGCTATAAATGGAAAGTCTGACCTATGCATACTGAGGTAAATGTAGCTGCTGAAATGTCCACTGAAATGTGCTCTGTATAACTTGTAAGTATTCCTCAACAAGCCAATTTTTATAATTGCGAGGAGACAAGTGTACTGGGAATGCTGGATTAAATGCAATTGGAGTAAGGGGTGTTGTTATGAAACTATAATTTCTTACCTTTTCTCAAATGTTTAGGGGTCTTGCTTAATAAGGAATGCTTTTTTATGGATACATCTTCTATGCAAGTGTATTCAGTGCATTAAAGGTGATTGCTTCTAAATCTCTACCCTTAACTACTATAGGGTTGATTCACTAAAGTGCGATAATGCTTATCGCATGCTTCTTTGCGTTAAAATTGACGGCAAAAAAACGCGCGATACGCTAAAGTATTATCGCATGCATTAAGTCGCATATTGCGTGCGTTAAAGGAGAAGGAGAGGCAAAGTCACTTGAGGGTGCCAAAATGTTAGGCACCCCCAAGTGAATTTAATCGCCTACCCTTTACCCTGGGCTGGTGCCCCTGTTGGGAGAGAACAGCACCAGCCCGGGGTACCTGCAGCGCTTCCTCCTTCCTGCTCTGCTAGCGCGCATGCGCAGTAGAGTGAAAAAGCCGTACTTTAACAGAGAAGTCGGCTTTTCACTCTACTGCGCATGTGCCTGTTGTTTAGTCATTTGAAAAATGAAGGCAGAAGGAGGAAGCGCTGCGCTACAGGTACCCCGGGCTGGTGCTGTTCTCTCCCAACAGGGGCACCAGCCCAGGGTAAAGGGTAGGCGATTAAATTCACTTGGGGGTGTGATTTATTCAAGTCTGTGTTTGCCCTAGAGTGATGTAGCCTCCAGTTTGCAAGGAAATGGGAATTTTCAAAAAAAGTAGTTTTAATGCTGTGTATGGCTAATATGGCGTGCAAACAATAAGTAAGCACACGTGCGTTAATTTGCACGCGCAACAAGCAGCATGTTGCGTTAATTAGCGCGCGTTGTGTCAAATACCGCACAAAAATAGTCTTCGTGACTTAAATAACGCAAACAGCATCGCATCTAAATTAACGCAAATATCCTTTTAGTGAATCGTGCATTAAGACGCGAAAAATAAGACGCGATAACATTTTTAATACATGCTATAAACAGAGCTCGTTTTATCGCACTTTAGTGAATCAACCCTTATGTGTTGTATCCAGTCTGTTTAATAAAATATTATAATAGAGGACTGTACTACAGTCTATACAATACTTCGTTAAAGTTAAGCAGGCAGAAAGGGCCACACCTCCTTGGTTCTTGTTTTCTGGATAAAATGATGTGTTTGATTCTTGGGGATGATCACCCTGTACAAGTTTATTTATAGAGATCTGGAAGGCTTTATGCCAGGTATTTGGGACATGTGTACAGGTTGTTGCTGATAGATATATAAAATTCTATTAATAATATTCATTTGTATTTATGTTCTGAACCAGGAAAGCGGACTCCAGCTGTGTAGGTCAGATGTTATCTCTTCTATTTATTAAAAAAAGATTGGAAAGTGCACATTCCATGGCTCCATGTTTTATTAGTAACTTATTCTGTTCAGGTGCTTGCATTTCAAAAGATGTTGTATTAACTGACATGGGATACTGCTCAGGTGGAAATCTGCAAATGAGTTTCAGTGCCATCTTATTGCATAATCTACAGATGTAGTCAATTGTTTGGTATAGAGAACAATCTTTCAGTAACATGAAGACTGCTGATTTCAAAATATAATCATTTTCAGCAACACATGTCAAACCAGCAATTGGAAACATCATCCTGTGCTTTTGTAGTCATATAGTCATTATTGTTGTTTGAGCCAGAAGGAGATTTTCAGACCTGCCCAAACAAAGGAATGCCTGATATACATAGTACATGTTCCAATCACTACTCGGACACACATGAACCTGAAATCATATGAAACCTTGTACGTAATGCCAAGATCATTACTGTTTTTATGGCTGACTTTAGTTTTACTCTAGCCTTACTTTGAGGGGCTCAGGCCAGCTCTATGCATACTATTGGTTTATTGGTGCATAAATCACTTTGTTTCGTTTGAAGTGTATCGAAATTCCAAAATATTCATTTAACTCTGACTAGGTCTATACACCTGTAGGTTTAGGTTGAAGTCTCTACAGGCTTGAAGATAGAAAGTTCACAGACTTTTTTGATCAAGTGCATTTTTATTGCATTTTGTGTTTCAAGAAACATGTGTTTGTTGATTTGATTTTTAAACTCTTTCAGTATTACTTTTATTTTGCAGAAAATGTTGACAGGGTAAAGAGTTGCAAGGGTTTTAGTAGCACTGCAATAATATGACTGCCTGGTACACAAATTTGCTTGCTTCAGCAAAAACAAAAAGTCCCCCATGATGGAAGATATATTGGACCTTAACAATGCACAGTGGTTGGTACTCTAGGGGGCACATTTATCAAAGTACGATTGATTCCGAATACACAAAATTTGCATTTTTAATAATTTATAGAACTGTGCATATTTTCTGTGATTTTTTCGTTAATTTGCGCGACTTTTCATACTTTGCGACAAATTTTACATGACAAAATTGTATTTGTCGCAACGAATACGAAAGTTTCAAATTCATTAAGGCTTTGTTATCGTGACTTTCCTTGGGCCAGGTTGGAGCTGCAGAGTGCCATTGAGCCCTATGGGAGACTTTCCTTGGGCCGGGTTGGAGCTGCAGAGTGCCATTGAGCCCTATGGGAGACTTTCCTTGGGCCAGGTTGGAGCTGCAGAGTGCCATTGAGCCCTATGGGAAACTTTCCTTGGGCCAGGTTGGAGCTGCAGAGTGCCATGAAGTCTTATGGGAGACTTTCCTTGGGCCGGGTTGGAGCTGTAGAGTGCCATTGAGCCCTATAGGAGGCTTCCAAAAACATACACAGAAGGATCAAAGTCAGGAAGGTTTTCCCGCCATTTACAGTGGCTTGCAAAAGTATTCGGCCCCCTTGAACTTTTCCACATTTTGTCACATTACAGCCACAAACATGAATCAATTTTATTGGAATTCCACGTGAAAGACCAATACAAAGTGGTTTACACGTGAGAAGTGGAACGAAAATCATACATGATTCCAAACATTTTATACAAATAAATAACTGCAAAATGGGGTGTGCGTAATTATTCAGCCCCCTGAGTCAATACTTTGTAGAAGCACCTTTTGCTGCAATTACAGCTGCCAGTCTTTTAGGGTATGTCTCTACCAGCTTTGCACATCTACAGACTGAAATCCTTGCCCATTCTTCTTTGCAAAACAGCTCCAGCTCAGTCAGATTAGATGGACAGCGTTTGTGAACAGCAGTTTTCAGATCTTGCCACAGATTCTCGATTGGATTTAGATCTGGACTGTGACTGGGCCATTCTAACACATGGAAATGTTTTGTTTTAAACCATTCCATTGTTGCCCTGGCTTTATGTTTAGGGTCGTTGTCCTGCTGGAAGGTGAACCTCCACCCCAGTCTCAAGTCTTTTGCAGACTCCAAGAGGTTTTCTTCCAAGATTGCCCTGTGTTTGGCTCCATCCATCTTCCCATCAACTCTGACCAGCATCCCTGTCCCTGCTGAAGAGAAGCCCCCCCAGAGCATACATAGCGTTTTGCATTTTGGCCAAAAAGTTCCATTTTGGTCTCATCTGACCAGAGCACCTTCTTCCACATGTTTGCTGTGTCCCCCACATGGCTTGTGGCAAACTGCAAACGGAACTTCTTATGGTTTTCTGTTAACAATGGCTTTCTTCTTGCCACTCTTCCATAAAGGCCAACTTTGTGCAGTGCACGACTAATAGTTGTCCTATGGAAAGATTCCCCCACCTGAGCTGTAGATCTCTGCAGCTCCCCCAGAGTCACCATGGGCCTCTTGGCTGCATTTCTGATCAGCGCTCTCCTTGTTCGGCCTGTGAGTTTAGGTGGACGGCCTTGTCTTGGTAGGTTTTCAGTTGTGCCATACTCCTTCCATTTCTGAATGATCGCTTGAACAGTGCTCCGTGGGATGTTCAAGGCTTTGGAAATCTTTTTGTAGCCTAAGCCTGCTTTAAATTTCTCAATAACTTTATCCCTGACCTGTCTGGTGTGTTCTTTGGACTTCATGGTGTTGTTGCTCCCAATATTCTCTTAGACAACCTCTGAGGCCGTCACAGAGCAGCTGTATTTGTACTGACATTAGATTACACACAGGTGCACTCTATTTAGTCATTAGCACTCATCAGGCAATGTCTATGGGCAACTGACTGCACTCAGACCAAAGGGGGCTGAATAATTACGCACACCCCACTTTACAGTTATTTATTTGTAAAAAATGTTTGGAATCATGTATGATTTTCGTTCCACTTCTCACGTGTACACCACTTTGTATTGGTCTTTCACGTGGAATTCCAATAAAATTGATTCATGTTTGTGGCTGTAATGTGACAAAATGTGGAAAAGTTCAAGGGGGCCGAATACTTTTGCAAGCCACTGTACAATCATTCAGATACATTTTGTGGCTTTTGGATTGCCAATACGATATTATTGTGACTATTATGATTTTTTTCGTAAGCATTTTTGTGACATTTCTGATCATCAGAAATTATCGTATCTAATCAGAATTTTACCCATTTCAGGATTCGAACTCTTACTTTGATGGTGTGACGAAGATGGGCTACCCAAGATACTGACTAAAAAAAAATATTTAAAGCCCAAATGTCAGATAATGTAGCAAAGACAAGTAATTGAGTTTTTTCTCTGTACTGGGTTTAATGACTGATGTTGTTTTAGGTCATCCAAACTCAAGGCAGCTATGTACATTCTGACTGTTGCATTATTGGACAGCCTGCAGGCTGAACTACTGAATATTGATCCATGTGGATGGCAGATAGCCTTGATGTGTTCTTTCAGCCCAGCAGCTGTAACAATCAGATCTGAGAAGGATCATAGGATAAAAAATAAAACTGACCACTCAGGTTGCCATACATGCCATAATAGGCGGCAGTATGGTCAAAGTAGGCCAAACTGTCTCACCAATTTATGACCAGCTAGTAAAGAAGCTGGAATGCCAGATAAAGCAGAAGGAGGCAGGTTGGTAAGATATAGACATTGCAGAAAAAGGCATGAAATATTAAATTACTGTACTACAGTATATGATACATAGGGCACTTTGTCTCTTTTAGGAAATCTGTCACTATTGGATTAAATAAGAGCATCGGTCGCATGAAAGATCGTACAATCGGCCACTAACCGTTCAGGGCTGAAACGGCAGATAAGGAGGTAGAAACAATAGGATTTCTACCTCCTTCTGCCGATTCAGCCCTGAAGGCAGATTTTGATCAGGCACCTTCTATGGCGCCCGATCAAAATCTTTTGACCTGGCCGATCGGCGAGTCGACCGATATCAACAGCCTCCTGCAATATCGGTCGACTCGCCAACTTGCCATACACGCACCGAATATCGTACGAAACGGGGTTTCGTACGATATTATCGGTGCGTGTATGGCCAGCTTTAGTGCCCATGTGTCATTGCCCTAACAGTTGCCTTGACAACCATTTTAGATAGAAATTATTTATTCATATCTGGCTGACCAAAAGGAGTCATGATTTTTATTGTGTAGTTTTTATTACACTGTGTACACTGCATATACTGTCATTTATTAAACGTTTAAAAATTTTTCTTATACCAATGAATGTATTTTTTTAGTTGTAATATTGGTGTGTGAGCAGAGATCTCACGTCATTGTGCCTGATCCTGTGCTTTCAGAAAGAGCCAGCACTTCACAATGCAACTTGCCTTCGATAAGTTTCTCCTATCCAATGTAACTGGAGGAGTCATAGACAGACTTGGGCATTTTACTGTTGAGTGCTATTATCATCTACCACTAAAGCTGTTATCTTGTTACCTGCCTATTGTTCTGCTGATCAGCTGCTGGGCGGAAAGGGGGAGGGTGATAATACTCCTACTTGCAGCACAGCAGTAAAGAGTTACTGAAGTTTATTAGATCACAAGGCACATGGAAAACTAAGCGAATGTGTAGCCCCATGTCAATAATTTTGCAGGTAGTCCCTGTATAAAGTTTAAAAACAGTGCCTTTTTTCCAGACGAAATAGCCACAGGCCTTTCATACGTTACAGCATGGCATACGGATATACAAAGCAACCTAGCACCAGAAGAATGGGAAGCTATATGGCTAGCGTTTAAAGGTTTTTCACGTAACGTCTCCCTCCTGGAGGCGAACTATAAAGTGCTTCTTAGGTGATACCTAGTTCCTGCTCACATAGCTAAATTTGTGCCCACAGCCGATCCAAGATGTTTTCGGGGATGCAACCAAACAGGTACAATGTTTCATATATGGTGGTCTTGCCCTAAAGCTCAGAGATTCTGGATAAGAGTATTCACTATGGTTCACTCTATATTTGGGGTCTCAGTCCCTAAACGCCCAACTATCGCCCTATTATGTAAAAAACCTGATGCTCTCACAGTAAAACAATTTCAACTCTTAACAGTTATCATGGTGGTAGCTAAACGTATAATCGCAAAAGCATGGAAATCAAAACACATTCCATTTGATGCCCTCAAAAATCAAGTTGATGGAATCATGGCTATGGAAAAAATGTCTAGCATCTTATCTGGCTCGCACAAACAATTTATTAAAATCTGGGAACCATGGCTCGTTTATAGATACAGAGAGGCTTACCCTGTCCCTCTCCTTTCACTGTAACCTTAACCATAAAATATCCACTGTGGCCATGGACTACAGAAACATAATTAAAGCCCTGTTTGGTCGCCATCCCTGAGTGAAAACTAAATAAATACACCCCGTCCTTTGTATATAGTTATAGTTTCTTAGTTTTATTAGAACATAAAAGAAAGGGACCCAGGGTGATCCATGGCAAGGATTCCCCTGGCCCCCAATGGTATAATCTCAGACTACACATAAACAATGTTCATAATCCTCATGTTACCATAAAGCTCCAGTAATTTACTGTTTGTAGTCCATATTTGTATACACTGTGATACTTGGAAAGCAGTCTGTATGTCCTCCACTACTTTTATTTGAAATAAAACATATTGAAATAAAAAAGTTAGTTTAAAAATTGCAAATGTTTCTGTACCATTTTCATAATTAAACACAATGAACAATTTAGGGATCATTTACAAAACAGAGCAGAGTTCCAATAAATTGGGGCCTTTGCAATTTCTGTGTACTGGAACTATATGGATGGCTCATAGGTTCACTCCAGGTTTTACTCAAACTTTTACTACAGTACCTTAGACAATGTAGCAAAGTTTTGCACAAGAAAAAAGGAAACAAGAGAGAAAGGGATCAGAGACATAGCTAGATGTATTATCAGTGAAGTGCCAACAGATCCTGGCGAGTTTGCCATAACGACTATTCACAGTGTGACTGCTGTGCCTCAATCTTTCACAATAGTAAAAGGTCATATACTACACCTGACACATGTAGTTATCAACTCGTCTAATGAAATCAGCAAGTGCTGAAGTAATTGGTCTGTGCTTGTAACTTCTAGACAACAGAAGATCTTTGATTTATTCCATCAGCTTTTTTGTGGAATTATCAGTATGAGGCATATACATACAGTGGAAATATAAGATGCAGAAGCTCATAAGCCAGGCACTCATCAAGTCCAATTTATGGTAACATAGTAAGTTAGTTAGTTAGTTCAACCTTAATGCCTATATATAACCTGCCTAACTGCTAGTTAATCCAGAAGAAGGCAAAAAACCCATTTGAAGCCTCTCTAATTTGCTGCAGAGGGGAAACATTCCTTCCAAGGTGGCAACCGGACCAGTCCCTGGATCAACTTGTACTAAGAGCTATCTCTCATAAACCTGTATTTCCTCACTTGCTAAAAAGCCATCCAACCCCGTCTTGAAGCTATCTAATGTATCAGCCAGTACGACTGGTGTATACATCATAAATATGTAGAATGGTTGAAATAATAGCAGTTTAGTTAATGTAAGGTTATAAGCTCTGCATTCTCAATAGATCATCCATTGTTGTTCATTGATAAAATTTTTTCAAGTAATACAGAGAAGCGCAATTGTCAATCCCCTTCTCAACAAACTGGGGTTTTTTTGCTGTTGCTGTTCTGTTGGAGTTCACAGCTGACATTTTTCCTGTGAACATTCTAATGCACTGATTGGTTAGACCTTCTAAAAGTTTTTAGACTGACCACAGATTGGTTCTTTGCCATGTTCATAACTGTGGTAAGTAAAATGCCCACATAGTGCTACGTTGGAAAGCCCTATGAAGACCACATCATCCTTTTGATATGGCCTTCTCTAGTTATTAACAACAATACCTTAACCTTCAAAACTGCATAAACATCATTTAAATAACAACTTGTTAACAGCATTAAAATAACATGTGTATTTTCATCATTTTAGAGAGAGCAGACCCAGTGGCTGTTGGGGGCTCGGATCTTTTTCCTCTACATGGGGGCCAGGGAGGGAGGGTGAATGGGAATTTGTGTGCATCGTGCATGACCTATGATTTCGCTGGTATGGGGGGGGGGGGGGTCCCTCTCCTTTTGCTTAACAACCACACTCCTATTTCTCCCTGGCAGTAGTGTAATGCAACCTGCTGTTCTTAGCATTGTAATAGGCTACCCTACAAAAGCCTTAGCCCATCATAATCCACCTCTAAAACCATGCAAATGCTTCACACCATTTCACTGTTCTCCTGGCTTGGTAGTAAAGGAAAGGTGCAGGTTGCCTAATATGCAAAGTCATGGAGTCCGGTGATTTTTATTACATCAATTAGTCCCAAACTGTAGGGCTGGGGACCGATATGGGTGAATGCCTGTTTTCTCTCCTAAATCCAGTGCAAATTGAATCAGTAAGGATGAGATTTGGGAAATAAATGTTTTTGCTGCCCTATGAATCTATGGCTAATTGATACTAATATTTTCCTATAGCCTTTGCTGTAACCTTGTCATAAGCTAAGGGGCTAAGAAAATGTTTGAACTCCAAGATGAGGATAAATTTAAAAAAGTCTGACAATCACTACTCAATTCATGTTAATCCTGTATTAAACTTTTGCTAACTAGAGTATGTGTTCTAATTATATTAGGCTGTGTCACACAGACTAGTTACCCCATTCATCCTAAATGTGACAAGTTTCTTCGATATAAGCACCAACATTAGGCTTTGCTCCCAGAAGGCTGTGTCTTTCAAGCCAAATTCATGGGCAAACAGGAGGACAAGCTTATAAACGTGTCAGTAGTCAGCTAAAAGCTGTGGTTTAAAACCAGCTGGAGGGCTGCCGGTTGCATATTTGTGATATACAGTATATACTGAAGGTCTCTTACAACTGCTACACAGTATTAGAACTGTATACGTTTATATATGCTGTTCCCAGCAACGGGGCCCACTGAGGACCCCTTTCTATTCCACCCTAAAATCAACCCAGCATAGCACATACAGAGCAATAAATATTGTACCAAGGCAGCTGAGCATTCTAACAGCTGGTATCCTAAAATAAATCTTGTGAACAGGGATATACTGTCTGCTCAATGATGGACATAGTTTACATGTCCTGTGGCACCTACTTTGCAGCTTCTGGGCTTGCCCTTTTTTCACTGTGAAAATGCACAAAACCCCTGCTGGCACTGTTACAAAAGGAAATCAGCAAATATATCTGTGCATTTACTCACATGCAGGCTTAAATAAAGTTGTATCATTGTGTTTGCAATGCTTCAGAAACTATAGAATGTATTTAACATAGCCTCTTTCATAACTGAGGAAACACATTTAATCAATCACTTTTTTGGGGACTGTTAGTTACAATCTAGGATTGTCGTTGTTTTAGATATGTTTTCCAGCTGTCTTCTCTTTTACTTTCACCAGGTGGCGCTATTAATGGCGTGGCTTTTTTTGTGGTGATATGGTCAATGGGTTTTCTTAGAATGATCTGTCATTTTGATCAGTGTTTATATGTACGAAGATCATCCAGGGTGTTTACTAAACTAACATGGGAGTAAGGCGTCTGAAATAACTAACCACATGTATCATAAGAGAAACTACAAACTGCATTATACATTTTGTTGTGGATGTTGTAAGCTATAACTGTAGTTGTCCATGAAACCACTGAATGTTTCTGTATTATGGCATACCTCACAACTGTCCTGATTTTCACGGGACAGTCCCGATTTTGACAGCTCAGCCCGCAGTCCCTGATTCTTTCTGAAAAGTCCCTCATTTCCATTAGATCTCCTGCACTGAACACTAAAAAATATACAATGTTTCTCAAACTTAATTAAAAAAGTGGCTTTTGCAGAGAGCTCAGAAAAGTTAACAAGCTACACCTGTACTGTTTGCAAGTACAATTGTAACTAATAAGCTAACAGGTCTCTTGGGGGAACTGAGACTTGCAGCTTAAAGGGCAATTTCACCTTTTTTTAGCAAAACTGTAATTACACATAAAACAAGACCCGAAAACCCTCAAATGTTGGGAGGTATGTTATGGCCTATTTGTTACTGTCCATCCCAGCCTTGATCTAAACCTCTAACTA
Source organism: Xenopus tropicalis (assembly GCF_000004195.4). Taxonomy (NCBI): domain Eukaryota; kingdom Metazoa; phylum Chordata; class Amphibia; order Anura; family Pipidae; genus Xenopus; species Xenopus tropicalis. Next base: position 33,521,710 of record NC_030681.2, on the reverse strand, counting down.
GCGTTGCCTGTCTGCCCCTGGCCTTAGTCTCCAAGCCAATGAAGCTTCATAGAAAAAAAACAAAATTCCCATAATGCCATGAGGAAGCTTCCTGCTGATTGGCTCAGATCCACATTCCTAAGGGGGGAGCATTCTTGTGGGAGGGGGAAGCAGGAGATGGGAGAGAGGAGAGAGCTGTGTAGACTCTGGCACAGGAATTAAGGAGACAAGAAATCCTGTGTTTATTTTGTTCATTTCTGTGAGTGCTTATGGCTGTATTTACATAGACCTTTATGATAAAGCTTACTTAGTTTTTACCTTTCCTTCTCCTTTAAATCTGCAAACAACATACATGCACAAAGACCCCTATTTAGTGTACATTTTATCAAGAATGCAGGCTCACACAGGCAGAACTAAAATAAAAAACTAAAGTAAAGGGGAGGGGCAGAGTGGGTTAGAGGAGGAGAAGGAAATCTAAGTGATTAAGGAGATGTTGCAACCTTACTATTAACCTTTGAACAACCAGAGTGCCAGGTAATTAAAGATTTCAAAGAGGCTGTTCTCTGATTACATTTTTGCGTGTGGTGTTTACATGTCCTTTAAAGAACAAGAAGCTTAGAGTATGGCCCGGCTTTCATATGGAGACACACTGATGTGGCTTAACCAGAAGCATTTACACACCATTGGCTCCTTCCAGTTGTCACTTATTGAAATTCTCAAAAAGGATTTTCAATTTCAAATAAAAATAAAGTGAGAATTAATATTTAGGACACATTGGGTCTGAAAACCCATAACAACTAATTAGCATTTATTTTACATGTAAGAAAATCACAGATCTGATTGGTTGCTGTGGGTAACTACACAGGTGCAATTTAGCACGTAAGTCGATAAGTTGAAAATATTTTCATATATAAATTGCCATTTTGTTTTTGGATATAACTGCCCATTTCAAGTAAATGTAAATTTCAGATAATTTCATCAGGAGCAGATTAATTGGACCACATATTTTTGCATAATGAGAGGAAACCAGAGTACCCGAAGGAAACCCACACAGACACTGGAAGGACTTACAAACTTCTTGCAGTTAATAGGACCCATGGCATTAAAAATTCTGTGCAAGGTGCAAAGTGCAGTTCTCTCAAGCACAATGGAGCCCTTTTTAATGTCTGTCATAGGAAAAGCAGTAAATACAGTGCTCCCCAGTGCCTGGCATTTTAGTATGTTAAAGGCTGTCCTATGCCTAACAACTTTGCAAATGGTCTTCATTATTTATTTATTTTACGTTTTTTTTAATTATTTGCCTTTGTTTTTTGCGGGCCCGGATTTGTGGCAAGGCCACAAAGGCCCGGGCCTAGGGTGGCACAAATGTAGGGGCGGCATGCCGCCAAAGCCACACTGAAACTTTGCTCATATACGGAGCAATGGGGACCTGACACACAGAAAACATCAGTGCATCCTCTCCACAGTGCTCCATATGTTAAATGGACACGCATGTGCGCTTTGGGGTGGGGGGGTGGGGTGGTGAATGAGGGTGGCCTCGAGGGGCCCTATTAACAAATTCAGCCCTGGTCCTCTGCCTCTTTCAAGTTTTCTAAAAGCAGTCACTGACCCCAGCATCCAAAAACCTTAGCTCCATGAGACTAAATAAGACCGTAGCAACTAGATACCTGCTGATACCTGCTGAAACGGGAGAGCTACTAAACATAAAACAATATAACTGAAAAAATGACAGGGAACTACATCTTAATACATGCATAAGAACAGCAGCAGAGTTTTGTAACATTTTTTTTTTGCACCACATTATAGAATATTTAAACAGTAGGTTTGATGGAAAAGATAACAGAAATACAACTACATTCCTAGGACCCTGTGACAGTGTCCCTTCTTTTGTGCTTCTATCTTTCCCAGATGTTAGGATCATGAAGCATGGCCAATAAGCAATGCTAAGCGTGTCATTTAATACTGATCTTCATCTGTTAGAAACCGTTTTTTTTGTGTACACATTGGACAAACAGAGCAAAATGGTGTTATTCCTGGAACCAGGCTCTCATTTTCTGGAAACTTTAACCAGGTTATTGGAAGGTGATATCTTGATTCAAATAGTACACATTTTTTTGGAATCCTTGGTTTCTATTTGTATAAAGCAGATTGTTACCTCCGAAACGCATTAAAAATGTCTGGGAAATTCTCCTAAAGCATATTTGGTTTTGACTTCCAGTGAAAAAACATGTACTTAGCTAAATATAAAATTATGTCTAAACCAATTTTCTGGCTTTTGGAACTGATTAACTATGGTATTGTGGTCAAGTGCAGCACACATTAGGAAAGGGAGACTGTATCAACAAGAAAAATACTATGTATATCATACACCAATACTAATGTCACACAGAGTCTCTGCCGACGGAACCTCATTTGCCCCCAGCCTGAGTGAGACAGTGACAGGAATGCAAATTTGCGCTGGGCACATTTAATATGCCAATTTGGCCCCTTCAGACAAACTTGAGTTGCAAGTATATATGGATACCAATATCAGGACACAAGTCAGCCAGATTTCATTCGGGCACATTAATGTAGTCATTGTCCAGACAGCCTGCATTCCCATTGTTGTGATCCAACGTTTGGTACGATTGGGCTAGCCCAATATTGCCCACCTCTAGGTGGGCATATAGGGGTAAGATCAGCTTGTTTGGTAACCTTGCTAAATGAGCAGATCTTTCAATGTATGGGCAACTTTACCCTGATAATGTTGAGAATTTTGTTCAGAAAATACACATAAATCCACCCAGTACATGCAATGATGGAATTGTATTCATGTCCAGGCAGTCTCACTTAGGAAGGTAGAAGGTAGAAAGAGTGGTATTGCCACCACAGGAAAAATGCCAGCAGAGAAACAGCTTAGTTTGACATTAGCCTAAGGGAAATGGCACACAGGGAGATTAGTTGCCCTCGGTTAAATCTCAGCTACTGCAGGCAATTAATCTCCCCAAAATACCTTCACATCAGCAATAAAGTTAATCGCCAGTGGGAAGGCATATGCTTCGTTTTGTTTTCTAAAATTGCTCAAAGTTTCCTGTACATGAAACTTTGGGCAATATTGGAAAATGAAGTGACACAATTTACCTGCGCGTTAACTTCATGCAACTTTGGAAAATTAAGTGACACATATGCCTTGCCACCAGAAGGTATTTCTCGATAGCGAAATTAATCCCAGGGACTACTAACCTGCTTGAGCCAATTTTGCAGCTGCAGTCTTTGATCCTTATTGCTTTCAATAAAACATCATAAAAGCCTTATCCAACAAGTATATATTCCCATTCCTGATAATATTTACCTGTATAAATGCAGCCCATTACAATGGGTCCATGGGTGATACACCACATTGCAGTGTGAATCACAGAACAATACAAAGACAGTATGTTCTGCTTTTATGGTTGATACACAGCAAGCACCAGACTCTGGTGTCTTTTGTAGTATACTAAATTGTACAAAATGTGGTTTATATATAAATAAATATTATGCACTGCTGGAGCATATGTTAATGTGCCACAGAATAGTTAATAGAAACAGATCTAGTGATCATAACCATTATTCCTTTTTCTGGTGCAACAGCTCACCGCAATGAAAGAATATACCTAGTGCCTGCCCCTTGTGGCATCATCTCCCCAATTACTTTATATGCTTAGTAACTATTACATGGGGTTCATGGAGAGTTGTGTAAGCAAAGGAATTGTATTTCATAAAAACCTGTTAGCCAGGGAACATGAAATATAATCCCAGTGCTGGAAGGCTGACAGACTGTAGACCCAGAGCACCAGCCAAACAGATTCCTATAAAGTATATTTACATTACAAACAAAGCATGATCTACTCAACTGAGCTCTTCTTCTATTTCTCAGTCATTTAACTAACACAGGGTTGTGAAACATGGTCAGCTTTTCATCTTTATTACTATTTAACGCAGGGCCAACATTAGAAATGACAGGGTCCCTGACACTGCTGGAAGTCTTGTTTTAGCCCGTGTAGCACAGATTCCCCATTGGTGACAGAACACCCTGTGTGCCATTACACTAAAGGGGTAGTTTAAATTTAACTTTTACCATTTTTACTTTTAGTATGTTACAGAATGTTCTATTCTTACCAACTTTTAAAGGACATGTAAACCCTGCATTTTCCTATTATATATATATATATATATATTATAAGTTGGGCATCCCATCACATCATTTGTACTGCATTTGTACATTTACATCTGCAAATAGCACAGGTGCGCTGTAAAGTTCATTCAGTGAAGAATGCAGGCTTACACAGACAGGAATTACTTTGATAAAAGGTTCTCCTTGGATTGTATCCTATAACGGTTGAGCTCAGGAGAGGCGGAGAAAAAACATGTTTCGCCAGCAGAGTGCACAGCTAGAGCAGCGTTTCTATGGAAAATGCCATTTTTCATTGGCTGCTAGACTGGAGAGAGTGTTCAGTAACTTGAGTTGAGAAGAACTGAGCATGCTCAGTTAGCCAACAGCCAAAGCAAATTCCTAAGGTGGGGGGGCGAGTGGGTTAGAGGAGGAGAAGAAAAGTGAATAAGATGATTCCACAGCATTACTATTAAAGGGGTTGTTCACCTTTAAGTTAACTTTTAGTATTATGTAGATTGTAATATGCTGAGACAATTTGCAACTGGTCTTCATTTTTTATTATTTGTAGTTTTTTTTAGTTATTTCACTTTTTTGGTTCCTAGGGTCAAAATTACCTTAGCGACCAGGGAGTGGTATATGAATAGGAGAGGACCTGAATAAAAAAACAGGTTATAAAAAGTAACAATAATAATAAAACTGTAGCCTCACTGAGCAATAGGTTTTTGGCTGCCGGGGTCAGTGACCCCCCATTTTAAAGCTGCAAAGAGAAAATGGCAAATAGATATATTATTTACTCTCAAACTATAAGAAATAAGCAATGAAGACCAATTATAAAGTTGTTTAGAAATGGCAATTGTTAACTTGAAGGTGAACCACTTCTTTAACTCACAAGCTGTAAAATGCTTACCAAAGTAAACCGGATAATCCAGGTGCTCCAGCCCCAAGCCCTCAGCTCTAGATGTTGAATTATTTGCCTTCCTTTTCTGCCTGTTTCCAGGTTGCATCTGGTGGTAGGGGTTGCTGACCCTGGCAGCCAAACAATGATTGCCCCGTGAACCTAAAATTGCATTGTACTTTTGTTTTGGTCTTCTCCTATTCATCTTCCAGTCTGTCATTCAAAAAAGGCAAATTTGCCTCCATAGTTCCAAATATTGCCCAAATTAGAAATTAAAAGTCCCAGGTATAGGAGTGTCCCAAAATTACCCTGCAGTATTTGCCCCATTATATACTGTGTACAATACATATATGTTTCGTCTTCAGTTTGGGATCTTAGCCTTTTTATTATTTTCAGAGCCCCTCCTTTTCTCTTATCCTGTATTTATTATCACAGACTGAAATACATCCATTTTACTGGTTTAGAGTATTTTGGGCTGTTTAGATGATTGATGCTAATATAGGGAAGAAAGATAAAAATTTAGGAAGGCCAGTATATTTTACAGAAACTGTGTCAACTCTACTTCTGCCACCTGAAGTGAAAGACCTGGTTCCTTTTCAATAAAACCATTAAAAAAATTAGCTAACAAGTATATTCCTGCAGGTTCCCCACACCCCAAACCTTTATAAGGGCAGCCCATGACAGCGTTACCCTAAGTGATACACCACAGTGCACTGTGTATTGCTGAGCAGTACAAAGAAAGACAACCCTATTTCTGCTGCCTGAGGTCGAGAACTGGTTCTGTTCCCCCTATCTCAATTCTCTTAAAGTTACCCAGGGTAGATTTTTGACAAAGCTCTTTTTAATAGGTACAAATAAGTTTGGCAGCCATGGGTGCCACATAGCAGTATTTGTGGGGTAGGAAGACTGGGGCATAGTTTTGAGTTTTGTGGTTGGGCAAGCAATAGTAATGCTTCCGCTAAAGGTTGTCATGGATGCAGGGAGATGCACTTCAACATCAATAAACAGCCTTAGATGCAGAGACCTACTTTATATAAATGATATGGCTGAAATGTCTGCTAGATGTATAAACGCAGTTGTGAAACACTGGAAAATGCACCAACTGCACCAGATTACTCCAGTGGCAAAACAACCTGTCACTAAATATTATTTTTTTATTTGTGCTTGCCTAACTGAAATATTGAAAAAAGGAAAGTACAATTATTTTTTTCTTTCTTTTGCCTCACTTTTATGAAGTTATTACTTACTCTGCAGCCTGACCACTTTCTTATCACCTTCCATACCTCTTGTATTGTAATAATGCCCTTACTAGCAGCCAGCAGAGGGCATGGCAGAGTAAGCAAAGAGGCACACCTGGCTGTACATGGTTAAGTACTACTAATGTTTGTATTATTCCGTTTTTACAAATTGTGGTTTTTAGTGCTAAAAATTATGGACAAAAAAAAAAAAAGACAAAAGTACACCTTCCAAGGGTGACACATGGCGCTACTAGTAGCATCTACTTGTCACAGCTACAAAAATAGATAATGCTGCCCATTTACTGATAATTGCCTCTACGTTTGTTTTAGCAGGGGCAACTCTCAGTATGATCTATTGCAGGGTATTTTCTGGAGTTTAGTAGTTGTGACAAGTTGCTGCTACTAAGTAGCTCCATATGTCTTCTCCCTAAAAGCTGTATTTTGTAAGGGAGCTTACTCCATTTATTGTGACCACCTTGATCAACGGTTTGGGGGGATACACCCTCCCTTCGTCAGGAAGGGACGAAGGGAGTGTGTATCCCCCCAAAAAGTTGATCAAGGTGGTCACAATAAATGGGGTAAGCTCCCTGACTGCATATATCTGTGTGTGCAGCTCCGTTACAAAATACAGTTTCGCTGAGGATAAGGACCTGCCAGTCCTACGGAAGGCTTGCACCACTAGTGCAGTGGATGTGAAGTTTGCGGGTGTGCGGCTTAAATAAGTGCCTTCTCCCTAAAAGCTGTCACGGTCATGTAAAAGTCAGTTGGAGCTGTCCTAGGCAAATCATACTTATTTAATTCATGGTTTTAGAGGTTTTCGGGGGGTTTTCCGTTTGTAAATTTCTTGTGAAAACCAAAAATTTGAGGTTTTCCTGTTCTTTTAGTTTTCGCTCATGCTTTTTGTATTCGGATCTTTAAAGAAATTACCACATTCAAGCGTAAAAAGAGTTGGAGAGCAACACAAGCATGCAAAAGGTTCCTGGAGGTGCAAAAAATAGGCTGTGACTGGCTATAGGTAGCTCCTATATGAACTAATACCAAACAGAAGGCTTTGTTTGGTACTACTTATGGTTTTGATGCAAATAAAGATTGCATTTTAGCCAGGAATTTAAAAATAAGCACCTGTTTTGAGGCCACGGGGTTGGTGAGCAACATGTTGCCCTGAGCCACTGGTTGGGGATCACTGTACTATACAATCATGAGTGTGGAGGAAATGAGTTTATCGATGGTTTCAAAAAAACGCACTGGGCTGACTTTTCTTTGGGGTACAGTCTATATAGCCATGACCAATTGCAATGGAAGGGGGTCTGCTGTGCTAGGAGAAAGAATGACTGGGAGTCAGGGAGGCTGCAGGAGTGTGTAAACTAGGCAGGGGGTGAGCAAGAGTATTATGGGAAAGCTAGTGTAGACCTGGCAGTGGGAGAAGTGAGGGGGGTATACAGTTTACCCAATACCCGATAACTCTCTGTTACCTAATGTAAGTATCAGAGGGAAAAGTAATAACCACTGCATGCTGGCAAATGCACAGAGCTTGTCAGATAAATTAGGAGAGCTGGAGTTTATTGCACATGCTGAAAATTATGATAAAATTGGTATCACTAAGACCTGGTGGGATGAAACATGTGACTGGGCTGTGAATTTAAATGATTACACCCTTTTTAGGAGGGTCAGAGGGATTAAAAAAGTGTAGGAGTTTGTCTTTACATAAAGCCAGTTGCTAAGGAAATTACCAGACAGCAACGGGGAGGATGTGAAGTCCCTTTGGGTAGAGATTTCAGCAGGGCTAAAGGTTACAAAGAAAATTATCATTGGTGTTTGCTAAAAACCACCTCCTATAACTCAGGATAATGAAGCCCAGCTACTATTACAAATGGAGGGGGCCTCACAACTAGGTCAAGTTGTTGTTATGGAATTTCAATTATCTGGAGCAGTGAGGTGGCCAGTAGGCTAGTAGGTTTGTAAATATGCTAAATGGCAACTACTAGGATTGCTTATCTTTTGGACCCTGTGATATCTAATAATACTGAACTCATCTCTAACATTTGTGTGGGTGAGTATTTAGGGAACAGTGATCACAACATAGTCTCCTATGAGATAATGCTGCAGAGACAGCTCTATAATGGAGTAACTAAAACACTCAATTTTGCAAGTATAAGGGCATCCCTGCAATATATTCACTGGGAAAGGCTTGAAAGACAACAGGAAACTGTTGCTTAACAGGTATACGGGTCTTTATATTCCATTTGTAAGCAAGACTTCACAAAGCAAAACATTTATGATTTGATAAAAGTCTTAGGGGCACATTCATGAAAACGGGAGTTCGAATCCCAAATGGGATAAATTTGGATTGGATACGATAATTTCTGATTATTGCAAATATCACGAATATGCTTATAAAAAAGTCACAAAATTTTCGTATCCGAACGATTGTAAAATGCAGGAAAACCTTTCCGACTTTGATCCTTCTGTGCATGATTAGGAAGCCTCCCATAGGACTCAGTGGCACTGTGCAGCTCCAACCTGGTCCAAGGAAAGTCTCCCATAGGGCTCAATGGCACTCTGCAGCTCCAACCTGGCCCAAGGAAAGTCTCCCATAGGGCTCAATGGCACTCTGCAGCTCCAACCTGGCCCAAGGAAAGTCTCCTATAGGGCTCAATGGCACTCTGCAGCTCCAACCCGGCCCAAGGAAAGTCTCCCATAGGGCTCAATGGCACTCTGCAGCTCCAACCTGGCCCAAGGAAAGTCTCCCATAGGGCTCAATGGCACTCTGCAGCTCCAACCTGGCCCAAGGAAAGTCTCCCATAGGGCTCAATGGCACTCTGCAGCTCCAACCTGGCCCAAGGAAAGTCTCCCATAGGGCTCAATGGCACTCTGCAGCTCCAACCTGGCCCAAGGAAAGTCTCCCATAGGGCTCAATGGCACTCTGCAGCTCCAACCTGGTCCAAGGAAAGTCTCCCATAGGGCTCAATGGCACTCTGCAGCTCCAACCTGGCCCAAGGAAAGTCTCCCATAGGGCTCAATGGCACTCTGCAGCTCCAACCTGGCCCAAGGAAAGTCTCCCATAGGGCTCAATGGCACTCTGCAGCTCCAACCTGGTCCAAGGAAAGTCTCCCATAGGGCTCAATGGCACTCTGCAGCTCCAACCCGGCCCAAGGAAAGTCTCCCATAGGGCTCAATGGCACTCTGCAGCTCCAACCCGGCCCAAGGAAAGTCTCCCATAGGACTCAGTGGCACTCTGCAGCTCCAACCTGGCCCAAGGAAAGTCTCCCATAGGGCTCAGTGGCACTCTGCAGCTCCAACCTGGCCCAAGGAAAGTCACAATACCGAAGCTTGAATGAATCCGAAACTTTCTTACTCGGTGCGACAATACGATTTTGTTGCACAAATTTTGTCACAAAGTATGAAAAAATCACAAAAAATATGAAAAAGTCACCAAAAATACGCCGAACAAATGCTCGGAGCGTTTGCGGATTAGTAAATCTCCCCCTTAGTGTCGAGGTTGGTAAGAAAAATGTGCATTTACATAGTAACATAGTAAGTTGGGTTGAAAAAAGACATACGTCCATCAAGTTCAACCATAATGCCTATATATAACCTGCCTAACTACTAGTTGATCCAGAGGAAGGCAAAAAACCCCATCTGAAGCCTCTCTAATTTACCACAGAGGGGAAAAAATTCCTTCCTGACTCCAAGATGGCAATCGGACCAGTCCCTGGATCAACTTGTACTAAGAGCTATCCCCCATACCCCTGTATTCCCTCACTTGTACTGAGAGCTATCTCCCCTACCCCTGTATTCCCTCACTTGTACTGAGAGCTATCTCCCCTACCACTGTATTCCCTCACTTGTACTGAGAGCTATCTCCCCTACCCCTGTATTCCCTCACTTGTACTGAGAGCTATCCCCCATACCCCTGTATTCCCTCACTTGTACTGAGAGCTATCCCCCATACCCCTGTATTCCCTCACTTGTACTAAGAGCTATCTCCCATACCCCTGTATTCCCTCACTTGTACTGAGAGCTATCCCCCATACCCCTGTATTCCCTCACTTGTACTAAGAGCTATCTCCCATACCCCTGTATTCCCTCACTTGTACTGAGAGCTATCTCCCCTACCCCTGTATTCCCTCACTTGTACTAAGAGCTATCCCCCCTACCCCTGTATTTCCTCACTTGTACTAAGAGCTATCTCCCATACCCCTGTATTCCCTCACTTGTACTGAGAGCTATCTCCCATACCCCTGTATTCCCTCACTTGTACTGAGAGCTATCTCCCATACCCCTGTATTCCCTCACTTGTACTGAGAGCTATCTCCCTACCCCTGTATTCCCTCACTTGTACTAAGAGCTATCTCCCATACCCCTGTATTCCCTCACTTGTACTGAGAGCTATCTCCCATACCCCTGTATTCCCTCACTTGTACTAAGAGCTATCTCCCATACCCCTGTATTCCCTCACTTGTACTGAGAGCTATCTCCCCTACCCCTGTATTCCCTCACTTGTACTGAGAGCTATCTCCCATACCCCTGTATTCCCTCACTTGTACTGAGAGCTATCTCTCATAACCCTGTATTCCCTCACTTGTACTGAGAGCTATCTCCCATAACCCTGTATTCCCTCACTTGCTAAGAATCCATCCAGCCCCTTCTTAAAGCTATATAATGTATCAGCCAGTACGACTGATTCGAGGAGGGAATTCCACAACTTCACAGCTCTCACAGTAAAAAATCCTTTCCGAATATTTAAACGGAACCTCCCTTCTTCTAAATGGAGTGGGTGTTGGGACAACAGAAACTTTCATCAGGTACAAGGAAGCAAATAAAGCATGCAAAAAGCTAAAATGGAGATGGAAATGGGCATTGCAGTAAGGAGTAAAATTCATCAGAAATTATTTTTAAAATATATTAATTGTTAAAAAGTGAAGCAAGAAAGGGTGGACCCCTTATTTTCGCAGGGGGGTCAGTTGGTTGATGAGAACAGGGAAAAAGCAGAAATTTTGAACTGTTGTTTTTTATCTGTCTACACAACTTTGGAACCAGCTAATGAAGGATTCATTTTAAACAGACCCAATTCTATTTACTGTATATAACTACTGATGCATGGGTCACTCAGGAGACTTGAACATGTAAACATAAAGAAAGATGCTATTCATTCCAGGGTATTAAACAAGCTTAGCTCTGTGATTGCCAGACCTCTTCACTTAATTTTTCAGGATTCACAGGAGGACTGGCATGGTGCCGAGGGGCAAATGGTTAATGTGTTATTCATAAAGGGATCCCGTTCTCAGCCTGAAAACAATAAGCCTGTTAGTCTGATATCAGTGGTAGGAAAGCATTTAGAAGGGGTAATAAGGGATAGGATACTTGATTACATTGCAAATCATAATACCATAAGTTTGTACCAGCGTAATTTTACGTGTAACAAATCTTACCAAACTAATTGAATTTTCTTTTAATGAGGAGGTGTGCAGGAACCTCGACTCTGGGATGGAAGGCGATGTCATCTACTTGTACTTTGCTAAAGTGTTTGATACAGTACTACACAGAAAGTTAATAAAAAAATTGAGGAATATTTGCCTGAAACATAATATTTGTACTTGGATAGAGAACTGGCTGAAGGATAGAGTACAAAGAGTGGAGGTAAATGGAACATTTTCTAATTGGGCCAATGTTGTAAGTGGAGTACTGCAGGGGTCAGTCCTTGGTCCTTTGCTTTTTAACTTGTTTATTAACGACCTGGAGGGGGGCATAGAGAGTACTGTTTCTATTTTTGATGATGAAATTGTGCAAAACTATAAGTTCCATGCAGGATGCTGCCACTTTGCAGAATGATTTGATTAAATTGGAAAACTGGGCAGCAAAATGGATAATGAGGTTCAGTGTTGAAAAGTGCAAAGTTATGCACTTTGGTAGAAATAATATAAATGTGAGTTACATATTAAATGTCAGTGTATTGGGGGATCTTTAATTGAAAAGGACATGATGATTTTTGTAGTTAGCAAGTTGTTTAATTCCAGGCAGTGTCATTCTGTGACTACTAAAGCAAATAAAGTGCTGTCTTGCGTGAAAAAAGGCATTGACTCAAGGGATAAAAAAAACATAATTTTGCCCCTTTATAGGTCCCTGGTAAGGCCTCTTCTTGAGTATGCGGTGCAGTTTTGGTCCAGTCCTTAAGAAGGATATTAATGAGCTGGAGAGAGTGCAGAGACTGCAACTAAACTGGTAAAGGGGATGGAAGTTGGAAGAAGTGAGGTTAGACTGTTAGGGTTGGGGTTGTTATCTCTCTCTGGAACTTTCATTTGAAGAAACGTAGGTTGTTTTTCACAGTGAGGGCAGTGAGGTTGGGGAATGCCCTTCCTAGTGATGTTGTGATGGCAGATTCTGTTAATGCCTATAAGGGGGCTTGGATGATTTCTTGAACAAGCAGAGTATTCAAGGCTATTGCAATATGATATTGGTACCTATGGTTTATGTATGTGACTGTATAGATAGGTCAGTATAGGTTTATGTGTTTGTGCTGGGTTCACTTGGATGGGTGGAACTTGAGGGACTTTTGGTCTTTTTTCAACCCAACTTAATTATGTAACTATGTAATATCCTACATTACCTTTTAGCAATTAGATGCATGCTGCAGACTACACTGAATTATGTGCAGCAATGCAACATGCTTGTACATTAATTGCTAACTAGTCATGCAGGATGTGTATGTGACTGATATTAAAGGAGAAAGAAAGGTAAAAACTAAGTAAGCTTTATCAGAAAGGTCTATGTAAATGCAGCCATAAGCACTCACAGAAACGCTGCACTGACTTCTCTATCAAAAGATTTGTGTCTGTTTTCCTCTGCCACAGACACGCAGCTCTCTCCTCTCTCCCCTCTCCTGTTCCCCCCTCCCTCAAGAATGCTAAGAACTCACTCCCCCCCTTAGGAATGTGGATCTGAGCCAATCAGCAGGAAGCTTCTGCATTTTTCAGCAGGATTCGGCGGAATCCAAGTGTCTGGCCGAACCAAATCCGAATTCTTAAAACCATGTGACTTTTGGTTACGTGAACACGGAAGTAGAAAAATTTAATTGAGCATTTAAAATGCAAATTAGGATTCGGTCGAACCCAAAAATAATGGATATAAGACAAGCACTATCCTTCTGCCAAGAAAAGGACAAAAGATCTTTGCAGTTAACTTAAAATGTTTGGAGGAAAATCCATACTTTAATAGAGATTATACATAAAATGGTACTGCCATGCAAGGCTAATAGGGGAATCAAACTATAGACCTGTAGAGTAAGAAAGGAATAGGGCTGAAAGCAAATTGTGAATTCTTATTATGTTACTTCAACTGTTTCTTCTCTGTTTTGTCTGTTTAAATATTTATTTAAACTTCTCTCTCCCTTTCTCTTTCAAAATAAAACTACTAAATGGTTTTGCAATAAAAAGATATTGCATATTCATCAAAGTCTAGAATTCCATGTTGAATCAATTTGTTTGATTTCATTAAAGCTTGCGCTGTGTGTTTTTGCTTGGATAGAGTCATTTTACATCGTGCTCACTGAAATGGAACAATTTATCTCAGACTAAACACAGATGCCCCAAGACAATTGTAGCGAACCGGGAGGGTAATATAACCAGTTTATAACATTCGAGCACCACTGGGACTTGACAGGTGGTACCTCCGGCTAATTGTTTGCCTTTGAAATCTGCCTTTCGTTTCGCCTTCCCAAAGCTGGAAAGTAAAACAGATTCTGAGCGTATTTAATCACAGGGGTTTTAAAATCGACAGACTGAAATCTCCAAGACAGGTAGATGCTTCCCATGCAGGATGGCAGCATGTGGATAATTAGGGGTACATGTACAGGTATGTTATCCAGAATGCTGGGGACCTGGGGGTCCCTCTGTAATTTGGATCTCCATACCCTGAGTCTACATAAAGTAATTTAAATATTAAATAAACCCAATAGGATTGTTTTGCCTCCAATGTGGATTCACACAGCTGAGTTACCATCAAGTACAGGGTACTTTTTTATTATTACAGAGAAAAAGGAAATAGTTTTTTTTTTATTTAAATTTTTTGATTAAAATGAGGTCTGTGGGAGATGGCCTTCCCATAATTCAGAGCTTTTTGGATAAAGGATCCTGATGGCTCTCATGCATCCAGATTTCTTTGGATCACCCCCTTTTTTAAAGAGGTGGTTCACTTTGCATTAACTTTTAATATGTTATAGTTTATCCTATTGCTAGCAACTTTGCCATTGATTTTCATTATTATTTTGGGTTGAAAAACCCCAACAGACTGTTCTTCGACTTCAGCCTATTCTTCCGCTTCTTCTTATTATTATTCTTATCGCCCCCCATTTTCTAAACGCTACTCCTCCTACAGTTTTAGGGGTACAACACCCAAACTCTCCACACTTCTTCACCCTATAGCGGAGCAGGTTGCTTGTGCTTTTCTAAGTGATCCCGCCCCCCCCCCCGTCTTTTTGTGGCGCTGCTCCGAACCCCCCAATTTTCCCATTGACTTTGACAGGGAAGATTTTCAAACTGCTGCCACACTTACAGCTTTGAAGCTACACCCCCCAAACTTGAATAACATAATAATGGGGTCACCCCGAATGAAAAAGCAACATTTGTTGGATGACCCCAAAAGTGGGAGGGGCCAACAACAGCCAATTAAACTTCACCCATTGACTTTAATGGGGAAATTAAAATTGCTGCCAATCTTACAGCTTTGAGGCTTCACTCACCAAACTTGAATAACATAGTAATGGGCTCAGCCTGAATGAAAATATGATGATTGTTGGATGCCCAAAAGTGGGCGGAGCTGTGATCAGCCAATTAAATTTTACCTATTAACTTTACAGAAATTCAACCTGCTGCCATTATCACAGTAATAACACCGGGGTCCCCAAACTTTGCAGGGTTAGGCACCAGGTAACTGCAGTTCAAGGTTAGAAAAAGTGGGCCGAGCCACAAACAGCCAATCACAATTTATCAATTGACTTTTATTGGTTTAAATTTAACTACTAATCCTAGGGGTCCTAAACTTTGCAGAGTTAGTCACTGGGTAACTGCAGTTCCAGGTTAGAAAAAGGGGGCGGGGCCACCAGCCGCCAATCAGATGTAAGTCGTTGACTTTCAGTGGGGAAATTTAAGTTGCTGCCATTCAGACACTATTAAACCAGAGTCCCCAAACTTTGCACAGTGGTTTTTACTATATAACTGTGGTCCAAGGTTAGAAAAAGTGGGCGGAGCCAACAACAGATCAGATTTAATTTAGTGACTTCACATTTTTCAACCCAAGTTGAGTCAAGTCAAGTTTGTTCTCAAAACCTTTCTAGTTTATATTTTTATAGTTTTTGAGTTATTTGCCTTCCTCCTCTATATCTTTCCAGCTTTAAAATGTGGGTCACTGACCCCGGCAGCCAAAAAACTTGCTCTGGGAGGCTACAATCTTATAATTATTTTTACTTTTAATTTCTTATCTTTCTATTCAGGCCCCCTTCTATTCATACTGCAGTTTCTTATTGAAACCACTGCCTGGTTGCTAAGGAAAACAAGATGCTAGCAACCATCTGCTGTATTGCAAACTGGAGAACTGATGAACAAAAAGCTTAATAACTGAAAAACCACATATTATAATTAATAAAAAGAGAATAGCACTCTCTACATCAAACTACTGTAATGTAAAGGTGAACAACCCTTCAGTTCTGTGTCTCATACATATACATATTCTGGTTTTGCTACAAGTTTCATTCAATTTTCGTTCAGTAACATGAAAATCCAAAAATTTGCATCTCTGGTAATTTTTTTAGTTTTATACCATAAATAAAAAGTAGCCATTACTTATTGTAGCTCTCCCGTTAGGGTCCCACTTTTCGCTTTAAAAAATCTGGGAGTCCACCACCAATGTAAACTCTGGAAGTGAAGAATTAAAGGGGATGTTCACCTTCAGACAATAGTCTGAATTTGATGAGCTTAGAAAAAAACATTATTGTAATTCATCCTTATTATTTCAAATGTTTAGCTTTGATGCTAAAGACCAGGATCAGCTGAAACTCTCTCTTCTTTGCTTTCTCCTCTCTCTTTGGAAGGGATCGCCAACACCAACTTGCATTCTGCCCAAACAGGAAGTTGAAACTGAACTGGTTACTGCATGCTTTCCCTATTCTGCTTTAGCCAATAATAACATCGATCACATAGTAAATACATGCTAAAAAAAGCCTTATGCCCCCCTATTAATTTGATCTTGGTACATATTCTACAGAGGAGCTTACCTTTATATAAAAATGATTTCCTTGGGTGCTTTGTCATGTCATCCGTATTACTGAGCAAATAAGATGGTAGAGAGTAGCCCAAAATATCTTACCTTAGTTCTTAACCCCCCAAATAAAGGAAAACTACTCTGTCACTAGTATACTTATTAGTGGGATATTTTATAATTCTTTGCCTATTAGAAATATACTCTGTAGCCATGCCTACCCTGCATATATGTTCCTGTCTATATAATGCATCTTGCTTCTCAGCAGATTCTTAGCAGAACTGTAAGAGAAAAAAAGGTGTTTTTTTTTTTTTAATAATTCTTTTTACAAGGTCTAATTTCATTGGAGTTCTTTACTAAACCAATTGTCATAATGTATTTATCCAAATAGGATGATGCAGATTCTGGGTCACACTGCACCAGCTTATGAAGAGGTAGAACAATGACTAAACTGGCACGAAAGGCCATTCCAACCCCATAGAATAACTGACAGCATAGAATAACTGAATATACTTGCATTTTTACTATTTTTGAGTTATGGGAGGCAGTCCCTATTCTCTAATCCTGTCCCTGTCAGTAGCATGGGCTGAACCAAAATTATGTTGGACTACAACTACCAACACCACTTGTAGCTGGTAGGAATGTTAAATTGAGATACTTTTGTCACTGGGTACTCACATTCAGTTATACTTAATTTGCTTATATTTTGGCCTATTAATGAGCCTGTGATTGAATGATTATTAAATGATCCTAAACTGAACCAGAGAAAGCATTGGTGAATAGAACACTCTTAATTAAATTCTGAGCATGGAATCAGCATGCCAGTTAAGGAGATAATTATGGTTATTGACATTACTAATTACAGCACTGTCACCACATTGCTAAATTGGTTGTTACATTTAAATTAGCATTTATTTTGTGTGCTGCATTTACAGATGCATTTTAGTGTGAAAGCATATCCACGAGCCCTGACAATAAGCATGGAAAGGGCCATTCTATAGCGATACTATTATGGAATATTCAGGGAGTAGAAATGCAGGAGTCATTAGCAGCAGCACCTTATTTTTAGGGTACAGCAGGGAAAGCAGAAGCAGTATAACTATGTTATTACCAAACTACTGCTCCTTGTTATTTTTAGTAGAGACATAGGGGGAGATTTATCAATCCACTAACGCTCCGAATGCGTTTTTTTCGCTGTCGCAACTTTTTCATGCCTTGCGCAAATTTTTAGTCTCCGTCGCGACAAATTCATATTGTCGCGCCCAGTACGAAAGTTTCTGATTCATTCAAGCTTCGGTATCGTGACTTTCCTTGGGCCAGGTTGGAGCTGCAGAGTGCCATTGAGCCCTATGGGAGACTTTCCTTGGGCCGGGTTGGAGCTGCAGGGTGCCATTGAGCCCTATGGGAGACTTTCCTTGGGCCAGGTTGGAGCTGCAGAGTGCCATTGAGTCCTATGGGAGACTTTCCTTGGGCCAGGTTGGAGCTGCAGAGTGCCATTGAGCCCTATGGGAGACTTTCCTTGGGCCGGGTTGGAGCTGCAGAGTGCCATTGAGCCCTATGGGAGACTTTCCTTGGGCCGGGTTGGAGCTGCAGAGTGCCATTGAGCCCTATGGGAGACTTTCCTTGGGCCGGGTTGGAGCTGCAGAGTGCCATTGAGCCCTATGGGAGGCTTTCCTTGGGCCGGGTTGGAGCTGCAGAGTGCCATTGAGCCCTATGGGAGACTTTCCTTGGCCCAGGTTGGAGCTGCAGAGTGCCATTGAGCCCTATGGAAGACTTTCCTTGGGCCAGGTTGGAGCTGCAGAGTGCCATTAAGTCCTATGGGAGGCTTCCAAAATCATGCACAGAAGGATCAAAGTCGGAAAGGTTTTCCCGCCATTTACGATCGTTCAATACGAAAAAGTCGCGACGGCGACGTCAAATTTGCGCAAGATACGAAAAAGTCGTAAAACTACAAAGAACATATTAGTATATGTAAACAGCTACCAGCTATTTGCTTTACATGAGTCAAGGATATCCTTTGACGCTCACCCTGAGTGTTTTATGTAGTTTCTACATTAAAATAGCCCATAAGCCCATACAGAAATAAGCAAGTTTATGCATTTCCCCTGTCAGGCTCGCTTCCAAAATGTGCCAATACTTTCCCTGACTATTTTATCCCCAGTCATACACCAGAATGGAGAAGGTTAATTAAATGCAATACAGTCAGCAAATCTCCCAGGTTTGGCAGCTCCGTGGACTTATGAGTGGAAGAGAGGCTTGAAAGAGGGGCAGCCAGTGGTAAAAGTGCAGCTTTGATGGAAGAGGAGACTGCCAAAATAGCTCCCCCCCTCACCCACCCACCCACCCCTCTTCTTCCCTTGCCTTTCCCCCAAGCCAGCTCTCCTTTTCACATGCAGGAATCCCATGAAATAAATGAGAGGAGAGAAACCAGACTGAGGGGGGCAGAGACTGGACAGTTTGTTTTAACTTTAAAAGCCGCATGGGGTTCCAATTTCACCAGACCCTCAATGGACAGACCGGCTGAGCACCAGATTCATCCAAGCTACCCATGTGATGAGAATTTGCTTTGCGCACAGGTAAGGGATGTATCTTTGGCTCTGACACAGCCCTATCATTTAATTCCCATCTCAACTATCACTCTTAGTAAAACATGGCAGCCCTTTTCTCCTTATTACAAAGCATTAAGTCTTTCTCTCAATCATTGTGGCAGCATTTTCAGCAGTGCTGTGTGTAACTGTTTCTGTTGATTCCAGATAGATTTTAAGCTTTTATGCTGAATCAACATTCTAGCCAATATTGATTGTGTTATCTGTGATTTATCTGTAAAATGTAAAGCAATTGGCAGGGCTGTCATCTTAACTTGTATCTCAGAAGAATACAGTTTGATTTTATTGTTTTTCATTTGAAATTGCTTCATACACCTACTTTTCCAGACAACATTTCAGTTTAATCCAGAGCATTTTATAGCCGGCAGCCAGAGGCCAGTGTCTGTCAGACATGCTTTGCTCACAAAAGTCATATAATCGCCCTGTGCCTCTGGCGCCACTACTTGGATTGCATGCCCTAGGGCTCCCTAAATAATTCTATGTATCTTGCCACATTAAATGAAGTGTAGAAAATGTTAAATAAAAATGTCAGTTTTATTAGCTACACTGAGTTTACTCAAGTTTTTATTCAAATGTAAATTGTGTATAAAATTGTAATTCAGATGGAACAACTGCAAAGAAATGGCATATTGCTGATGAATCAGTAGAGCAGCTCCATTTCATGTGACAAATTAGAATTGTTGATATTTTATAGGGGTTTTCTTACCATGTAAATTGCGTATGAACAAGAGTAATTATTTTAATTTGAAAAGTACTTTGTGAATGTATACATCACATATAGCTCTCATTTACAACAACACGTGGGTGCATTGGCACCATTCATACACTTCCCTATGGTTGTACTTAATGCCAGTGAGTCCAACCTGCCGCCTGTTTTAAACTATTGTACCTTGAAGCTGGTGGCAATTCCATGGCTCCCACTCTGGGCTGGGTCAATATACACAGCTGTGTGCTGAAAATGAGTCCATCCTGACACAATGCAAATTGACATCTTGACAATTTTCAGTGCAATTTAAACTAATTTGCATACAAAATGCAAGTGTAACTGCATAATTTTGGCTGAAAGTACTCAAGGTGCAGAATGCAGAGTTGTGGGTGCCAGGATGCTGAGCCATTTTGGATTGAAAGAATCAGGCAAGATGCAGAGTGCAAAAACATGAGTTAAGGGCTGTTACACAGTAGTGTTGTGCCCTCTGTTCCCCAGCAGTGGAGTTCTGCATTCCACCGCAGGAGTGTGCAGCATGCAGCCTTTTCTTTCCTGTACTGAAACAGGTCCATGTAAGCTCCAAACGCAGGTGGAACACAGGGGCGCCTAGGCAACCCAGTCGACTACCTCGCCCTTGCAGCTCCCCCCCCCTCCAGTGTGCTTTGGCGTGCATGCACAGTTCTGTCAAGCGCGTGGGGGGTCATTGCCCCCACCACGGTATGACAAGCGGTGGGGGCAAGGGAGTGCAGACTAGGGGTAGGCTCCTGCCTGGTGCCCCCCAATTGTTGCAGGCAGGTGCCTCTTCTGCCTACCCCTAGTTCCGGCCCTGGTGAAACACAACATGGTTTCTGCAGGAAACTTTGTGGGCGACTAATCTTCCATGGATCATTGCCCTGCAGGAGGAAACTTTGCATGACCTTGGAAAAAATGAAGCGACCTGTATGCCTTCTCACTGGCAATTCACTTTATTGTTGGCGGGTAGGCATTTCGGGGAGATTAGTCTCTTGTGGTAGCTGAGATTTAACTGTAGGCGACCAATCTCCCCCTGGGCCATTAGCCTTAGGGCAATGACACATGGAGCTATTTGTAGCCAGATACTTGTCACGGCTACAAAATATTTTGGCTTATCCGCAGGCTGACAATCCGCTCTGTGTGCCCTTGCCCTTATGCTTGATTTTTGCACTTTGCAATCCCCACCCTAATTGTTAATGAGGCTGATTGTCTTCACTGGTGAATGCAACAGATAACATTATTTTACACTGCTTTTTAGGGCTACATCTTCCTGCTCGTCCAAAACATTGATTTAGTTTTGTTACAGATGTGGGTCTGCAGAATGAAGCATCAGGGATTTTTTATATCATGGCCCAGCTCTGCCCTGTTTTGTATGTTTCTGGATATGGGTTCAAAATCTAAATGTGTCTTACTATCCTATGCTGCACAAGAATTCCTATTTACTGTAGTACAAATGGCAATAATTTCCAACTTGACTTGACTTGAAGATAATAGATACCTTACCTATATATACATCATGTCCAAACTACAGCTCAACAGTTTTGAATTCCTGTTCCCAGCATACCCATGACAGACAAACTCATTGATGCTGGAATTCGCTCCTCAGTAGCACTCTAAGGGCTGCAAACAGGAAATCTCCAATGTAAATGTATAAAATATCTAACAGTTATTACACACTCTAACATACCCATTGTTACATAGTTACATAGTTAAGTTGGGTTGAAAAAAGACTGAGGTCCATCAAGTTTAACACTCACATACATATACTATATATACCAACATCAATACTAACTGTAGGTTTTAGTTTCACAATAGCCTTGGATACTATGCTTGTTCGAGAACTTATCCAGGCCACTCTTATAGGCATTAACAGAGTCTGCCATCACAACATCACTAGGAAGGGCATTCCCCAACCTCACTGCCCTCACCGTGAAAAAACACATTTGTTGCTTCAAATGGAAGCTCCGTTCCTCTAATCTAAAGGGGGGGCCTCAGGTGCGCTGATCCTTTTTTACAGGTATAACAAAAACATCCCCTATCTGCCTATAATCCCCTTCATCCCCAACCATGACTGTCTAACCTCAAAGTTTAAATCTTCCATTCCCTTTACCAGTTTAGTTGCAGTCCCTGCACTCTCTCCAGCTCATTAATATCCTTCTTAAGGACTGGAGCCCAAAACTGCACTGCATACTCAAGGTGAGGCCTTACCAGGGACCTATAAAGGGGCAAAATTATGTTTTCATCCCTTGAGTCAATGCCCTTTTTTATACAAGACAGCACTTTGTTTACTTTAGTAGCCACAGAATGACACTGCCTGGAATTAGACAACTTGTTATCTACAAAAATCCCCAGATCCTTTCAAATAAGGATCCCCCCAATACACTACCATTTAGTGTGTCTTTGTATCCATGTAATTACACCCAAAGGAACCCTCTGATTTTGAGGAACACTGTCGTTGCCCTTTACTCCCCAATAAAACTAGTTAAGCTTGCAGTACAACTTTAATAACAAGTAGTTCCCATAAGTGTCTATTCTGAAAAATTTTGCAGTTCACCTTGTCAAATAAAACAAACAAACAAAAAAAAACCGTAATGGTGTTTAAAGATGTAAAATCCTCACAGATCTCACTTCTAGTACTGATGATATGGCAGCCTTTGGAAATATTATTAATGTGACTTTGCAATAAAAGCTTTGTGTATATGTATGTGGTATTCAAGAGAGCTGATTGATTTCTCTTTGCTCCAGATAATACTCGGGTAGAGTTAGTTACCTACCACTAAAATAGTAGTGTGACCATAACATGTTCCAGATGTTACATGGCTTGAAAATGTTAAAAAGCATGTTTTTCTAACAATCCTAGACTTTTGATTACTTTTCTTTTTCTTGAAAAGTTGCACGTAGCATTTATTATGAAATATTATTTTGCCGCGTCACCTCTTGGGTGCTTCACATGTGCACTGATGTTTTCATAATGAAGTCGCTTTGCACTGTAAGGGAATGTTATATAGTGTAGCATAGGCTGGGAGTGACTCAGGCCTTCTGGAACACCATAAGCATTGCATTACAGCATACCTGCAGAGAAATTAGTATGGAATACCATGGAATCCCTATATCCTTCTCTGTACCCACGGCTACAGCTATAAACTGAAGCAGGTCTGAGCAACCCAGCATGCAGTAATACATATCTATCCTAATGGATATATCTATTACAAAGAATAATGGATACCATTAACTCTTTGTAACAGAAGTGGATGAAACTATTAATTAGAAAAAGGTGCAGTACATACATTGTGTTCCAGTAATCCACAACAACATTATTATGAATATTTGTTTTGAAGAATTCTGGTTATTTTGTAACACTGGGCTCATTCTTGTGTGATGGGATTTACCAGACAAAACCTACCTCAATGTAAGAAGGATAAATGGGTCATGGAAAAAAATTCTCAAAGCTCAGAGCGCAGGGGTCATTCAAAGCAACCCTGAAAACCTCTCTATATTTCACCATGTACTTTTCCTGGCCAATGGCTGTATTAAAGTTACGCATTTAAAACACTCAGGCCCCCCTATCAATCACCTTGTTCTCTTCTCTCTTTATATATATATATATATATATATATATATTTCAAAGCCAGAGTTTTCCCCTCTATTATGATCTTCTTACTATTGTGGTGGTTCACCTATAAGTTAACTTTTAGGCGGATGTCCCAATCAAAGATTAGTGACCCATGATAGACTTCTGCTACTGCCAGTGACTAATCTCTCCTAAATGCCTTTCCACCAGCAACGTTCCCTCCTGCAGGCAACTTTATGTGACTTTGAAAAACCGAAGCAATGTATAGGCCCAGCGCCGCCCCAGGGGTCCTAAGCCAGCCAAGTTGATGCTGCTCCTGGCAGCGCTTCTTTTGCGTCAGAGAGGGGCAAGGTGGCCCCACATCAATAGTGGTGTAGTGTTCTCTGCAGTAGAAGAGCCGAAATTCCCATTTAAAAATCGGAATTTCAGCTTTTTGCCACCCCTGGTAACTTGCCAGGCGCTACCGCCTGAGGCCTGTCCACCAGCAGTTCCCTTTATTGCCAGTGGAAAGGCTTTTAGAAAAGATTAGTCGCCTGCGGTAGCAGAGATCTCTGTGTGGGGTATCAGCCTTACTATGTACTTTGCAATTGGTCTTCATTGTTTATTTTTTTATAGTCTTTGAATTGTTTGCCTTCCACTTGTACATCTTTACAGCTTTCAAATGGGGGTCACTGACCCCGAAGCCACACAACTCTATGAGCTTACAATTTTATTATTACTGCTTTTTTATTTCTTATTTTTATATTCAGTTCCTCTCCTGTTCTCTTATTCGAACCGCTGCCTGGTTGCTTAGGTAGAGAAGACCCTAGCAACCAGATACTGTAGCTGCTTAAATTCCAAACTGGAGAGCTGCGGAACAAAAAACCAAGTAACCAAAAAAACACAAAAAAAAAAATCGCAAATCTCCTCAGAATGGCAGTGTCTTACTAAAAGATAATTTAAAGGTGAAGAATCCCTTTAACTAATGTTAATATTGAGTACCAGGAAACTTTTTTGCTACAAGTACTTCCACCCTGTTCTTCAGCACTTGTTTACACATGGATAGATTGCTAGATATAGACAGAGAGATACTCATATAAATGACAATAAAATGTTTCTGCGTTGTTTACTTAGGAACTGCTTGATCTGCTTGATCTGTTCTTACTTATTTGTGTTTCTAATCATAACAATAAAATGTAATGCTTTTGGTAAGAACAGTGTGCACCTCTAATTCACTATATACTTAACTTACTGTTGCCACCAGCAATATTATTGGTGTGTAGCTAAACAGGAATAAAAGTGTAAAGGAATATCTTTTCTATGCTGCAATCCTGTTATCTTTGTCATGCATACATAAACCTATTTGTACCATGGACAGCTATTGTTAGTTGATGACTTGTCTGGAATGTTTATATCCTTTCACTTTAATAGGCTCTGTAAAGAGAGAAAAGACTTCCAACCAAGGAGCCATTTACATGCATTCTTGTGAGAATTGTAGGGAACAGCATGACTCTATCTGGGGCCACAGGGAGTTCTCTCTCTTTCTGCTCTAGTGCCTGTTGCATATAGCAAACAATGCTGATTTTTAAAAAATATAAATAAAAATGAAGTGCTTGTTGAATGAAGTTGGTCTATGTAGCTTTCTGGACTTAAGGCCTCATTTGCCATGGTGTATGCTGCGTGCAAAGCTGCATTCTGTGTGCAAATAGCCAAGGGGCCTCTGTGCTCTGTTTTGGAAGCGCAGAGACTTGTGGCACAGCCTTTGGATCTAGTGTTGTCTGCTTTAGTTAGTCAGGATCCAAGTTAGGTGGGTGGGAGAGGCACGTAGGTGTCCCCTTGTCTGCTCCCTACCTGAGAGTCAGGAGGCACAAACTGCATCAGCTCCGCCCTGATATCGCTCTACCATGAGCACCATATTTTTCATGTGACGTGTAGGTTGCCACCTGTCCCAGACCCGGGGACCTGGGTTTTCGCAAGGCCTGTACCGTTCAAAAACTGTCTGCTCAGGTTTCCAAATTAGGAAATGTGACATGACTCGCTTTGAATGATGTGTTGATCAGCCAACCACCAATCACTGCTTAATGGTCCTGCCCCCTGACACCAACCATCTGCCCTCTGCTTTGTTAGGGAGAGACTAAGGTGGCTACCCTATGTAGCACTAAGTACAGGGAGCATTAACCTTAAGGGCAAAAGTGCTCTGTAAGCAAGCACTCTTACACCCCCTGAAGTTTGTAAATTACCTCTATAAACTTAGAGAACACTAAGAAAGTGTCTGGTGAGTGGTAGACAATTATACACGGGGAGGTCTATTTATTAACATTCTGAATTTAGTGGTTTTAGAGTTTTTTGAATCCAAGAAAAAAGGCATTTCTACTAAAACCACAAGTGTCTAGTCATTTGTTAAAAGATCCAAATACAAAAAGCATGAACGAATTAAAATGCAGAACAGAAATGAAAAATGAACATGAAAAACCTCATTCATGTAAGAATTTTTGTGTGCTTACAAATCGAAAAAAAAGCTGAAAATCACAAATTAAATAAAGTTTATTAAAATTTACCTCGGACAGCTCCCATTGACTTCTACATGACCTTGACAGCTTTTAGATTGACAGCTTTTAGATGGCATAGTTGTTGTTTTTTTTGCTTAATAAATCACTTGCTAAAAACCACAATTCATGAAAATAAAAAAACAAGTTGGTCAATGGGCCGCTTAAAGGCATATTTATCAAAACTGCACTACTGTGGAAACCATTTACTAGACCAGTCTCTAGAAAGCAGTGCAGTGGAATTGGCAGCCGCCATCTTGCACTGCTTCAGGCCCTCTTCCCTGCAATCAGCAAGGCCTGAAACAAATTCAGCTGCACATTCTCCTGCTCGGAGATCAGATAAGTTCCCCCTATATGGTGCCCCTCAACCCTGCTGAAACTGTACATGATCTCCGTCTATGTCTTTCAAGTGTAGCCATATCATCCAACATGGTCAAATGAAAAATTGGTAATGCCCTTGATCCTAATAAACCCTGCTCAGGTCAGCCATGGCCATTGCCAGATGAACCACCAAACCTGCTTTCCACTGGATCCTGTCCTCATAGTACCCAGGAATGTATGGCTTTTCCAGGAAAAGTCTGTAAATTTAGCTGAACATACTTGACATGATTCCCTTGATAGACTGGTTACCTTCACCCACAACAACAAGTGGCCTCTGAGACAGACTGGGGAATGTTGGTAGTATTCTTCAATAATAGTATATGGGGAAAGAAAAACTCCCAATTTCTTGTGGTGCAAGATAAAAATTAAAAGCTCTGTGATACTTCCCAGTGAGCAGATTACTGCTAGCCACCCAAGGATGTTAGTGTGACATCATATCAGTTTCACTTATTAATTGCCACCTTAAATGTAGTATAGCATTGCACCAGCCCAATAAATAGTGACTGTCTATAGCAGGGATCCCCAACCTTTCTTACTCGTGAGCCACAGTCAAATGCAAAAAGATTTGGAGAGCAACACAAGCATCATAAAAGTTCATGGAGGTGCCATATAAGGGCTGTGATTGGATATTAGCCTCTATGCACACTATCAGCTTACAGGGGGCTTTATTTGGTAGTAAATCTTGTTTTTATTCAACCAAAACTTGCCCCCAAGTCAGGAATTCAAAAATAACCACCTGGTTTGGGGGCACTGAGAGCAACATCCAAGGGGTTGGTGAGCAACATGTTGCCCTTGAGCCACTGGTTCGGGATCACTGGTCTATGGCATCTTATTGCAGATTTGTCAAAATCCACAGTGCATAGTGCTGTGCAAAGGATACCTGAGAGAAGGCTGAGAGATGAAAATATGTGTTAATGGCACACCCCCAGCAATTTGTACACATGTTATAGAAGCAAGCAGGAGGTTTGCAATTTGGTTCACTGAGGGAGTGGGTTACAAACAACATGGTAACCCCCCCCAGTAATTTAAAGATGAAAGTTGAAAATGAGAGGGGTGCATAACATTGCACTAATTATAATAGCTTATACATAACATTGCACTAACCCCAGCTAGAGCTGTTTTTTTTTCAGAAAACTGCACTGGTCCAGGATACTTTTAGATAAGCACCTGGTCACAGATCTTCTTCCTTCAGTGGCCCTGGGCCAGCAACTGCACAGTACAATGAATAAGTCAGCAGTATGGCTTTGCTCTGTGCTGGTCATGTACACCTGATGCACAGAGAGAAGAAGCAGAGAGGATTGTGATGTGGTGCTCTACAATATTACAATGGCTGCAGGGGTGTTTTAGGGGTCATTGTGCAAGTCAAAGGTGCCAATTGCATGGTTTCTGGTGACCAAACAGTGGAGCAACTCTGGCTATATTTACATGAATTCTTGTTAACTTGTATACAATAAAGAATATTGTGTGCAATAAAAAGAACAAGAAATAACTGAACAGGAAGCGAGTGGTGAACCCTACCATAGGTCAAGAATAAAGAACCACTGAACTGAGAAATGTGGGTATTATTAGATCTTGGATGCTACACTACGTGTTAAGGATGATATCTGAAAGCCAGTTCACACAGGATTTAACTAGATGACATAGCAAAATCAATCATGCTGGAGCAGTAATAGATTATAGGAGGAGGGAAATGAATATATGGCTGAAGTTGTAAAGACAAGCACAATCAGTGATACTGAATTTAAAACAAAGGTCAAAAGTCAATGACATTTGTATTAAGGAATATGTAAAAACAGTGTTTATATTATAAAGATTTACCATCCACAAGTCAGTAGTATAGTCAGTATAAGTCAGTATAGTAGTGCTAGAAAAGATAGATTTTATTTTGAAACAGTCATATTGATTTAATTGCTAGCATAGAATTCCTGGTAGTTATGTGCTATCATTCCCTTCCTTACAGAGCGCTGCCCTAATAGTCATACAAGGTTACTGGTAAGATCGAAGTCATCTGAAGGACTCTTGGATTTGGTTGTTTATATTTTGATTACATTTATACCATATTGGCATGAAGAGATAGGAAACTATACTCCCAAACAATGTAGGTCTCTATAAAAATATGAAACAGCTTATATGTAAAACCCTACTTTATCTAAATAAACCATATTCATAAAAATATACTTTTTAGTAGTATGCGCCATTGGGTAATCCTAAATAGAAAAATGCCATTTAAGAACTAACGTCCACCCTTGAGAATCATATGATTCACGGTGCACACAAACAAACCAAAGTCACACATACATGTTAGCTCACATCAGCCAATTTATGGACAAAATTTAGTCTTTTACTCCCACACTACTTCCTGTTACCATTAGAGCTGCATTATTTCCTGTCAGGTGATCTCTAAAGGGGACACACAGCCCATCACAAAATGGTGGCTCAAGGTAAAAGATATAAAATGGCAATATTTACTGATATATAAATACTCCAGTCTGGTAAGATCAATATGATATATACTATATACGTATTTAATGTGGGGATATAGTTTTTCTTTATATACTTTAAGTGAATGAGCTTCAGGAATAGGCAAGCAACTGGAAATAGCAGGACTATGGAGCACTTGTGCACTAATCAAAAACTGGTGCAAATTTTGCATCCTTGTCCACTTCCAGCACAACTTGCATTTAGCAGAGCTTGCAGAACATTGGCAGGAACAATTATGGCGTGGTAATAAAACATTGCATTGCACTGAATTATGCTGGGTTTTTTTTACCTTGCAGTTATCCCCCAGTAGAAACAAGCCCCCCCCCCCCCCCACAGAAAGCATCTGCTAAATTGTCTTTCCAAAGACATTGTATGTTCTTCTCCTAGCTTCCTTCTCTAGACTTCACATTTGCTCTATTAGAGTTGGTTGTTAACATGATTTTCTCCCCAGCATTGGAAACACTAAACTGGGCACACCAGCACAGAACCAGCTTGTGCATAACCCCCATCCTACTGAGCACATTTTGTTACTTTAGCCCAGATTGGACAGATTTTGCTAACGGTTTCATTAAACATTTGCACTCTCCTTCCTGGGCTGACCTCAACCACAGCCTTTTCCAGCTGCAGTGATATTTTCAAGCCTTCTTGACCCATACCACACCAGCTAATAATTCTGACCCAGTTGACTGATACATTGGTTTTCTTTAGCAGTTCTAGCACACAATTCTGTACAAAGGCCAGGCTCCTTTTCATCTTAAAGATAAAGCACAATACTTACAGATGGTTACCCATCCCACTAGGGAGCAGGATTCATGATACCACACCCAATCTGTTTTGTACCTCTGTGCAGACATTTGAATCAATCTGATTATCTGGCTTGTAGCTGCCTCTCCACTCCTTAACTGCTCCCACAGCTACAAGAGTAATTGAGAGTCACCATAGATGAGGAAGGAAGTGTTCCCTGTGGAGTAGTTTACAAAGTGAGGCCTATAATAAACTGCTCTGATGGAATATTTTCTGATTATTTACTTTGATCTCTAGGAACCGTTTGGCTTAAGGGCTGGATTGTGCTAGAAAATCATATGCTTTTGCTGCTGTATTCTGTATAGTATTGGTACCATCAGAGTAACCATACCAGGCAATGGATATAGGCTTTGTGCTGTACAGTACCTGAATAAAATTATGTCTGTAGAGCAACGTGAAACCGAAGTGAACCCAAGTTTACCTTTCAGTAACAGATGAGTTCCCCCAAAACAACCACCAGTAAGTTCAATAACTAGAAGGGTTGTTTCCATGCTTTGATTTTTATGTCGATAATAATGTTATGCTGAAAGAACCATCTTTAATCAAATTAGATATTTATTCAAGCAGGCATTTAGTAATAAACTGGAGATGGATACTCATGATCTTGACTAGGTTATGCAATATCCCTATCAGTATACCAAGAATGTTTTTGCTGGGTTTATTCCCACTACTCACAGTGCAACAAATATTGCACTGTCAGCTACTGATCAGCTATTCACATAGATATTATAGGACTCATTTATGGTTGACAATGAGCACATTGTGCTGTGTGCAAAGTGCAATTTTGCCCTGTTTTACCCACAGAATTTTCCCCCATAATTTCAGTGTAACTGCAGTCGAAAGGTGGCATTGCACTTGAAGCAATTACGGGCGATACATTAAAATGCACACAATTGCACTTCAACGTAAATTGGATGCAGTTGTGCAGAAATTCTGTGGTGTTCAGATTTTGTCGCTTCAGGCACTTGGCATCAATAACATCTGCATTCAATTCTCTAGATGCAAGTACCACCTTCGGAGGTGGCAGTAGCTCCCTTGCATCAGTAAGAATTGTATCTCAGTCTCGGCCAATCTTAAATGTCTATTTATACAGCCCCAGGCTTTAAGAACCCTTTTCAGGCCCTTTTGTATAAACTTTAGGTGGAGCTGCCCAGTAATACATTGACAAAGGTTTGATTATTATTCTACTTCTTATTCTACAGACATGAAAAGATAAACGTGTAATAGGCCCCAGCGTCTGCAAAGTGTTCGTTCCTGCTCCCCTCCTGACGGCAGCTAAAATATGTTTAACCGGATCAACAATCTACCACACTTATGTGCTGACTGTGTGCTCTGACAGCTGCGGCTGAAACTGATAACATAAAAACATTTTTCTATGGAAAAAAAAATGAAACTATATCCTTCAATGAAAACCTTGAAAAAAATTAGAAATAAAAATCTTGATTTCTGGTTCACCCCACCATTTTTCCACATTGTTATATGTGAGGTTAACATGCCCATAAAACATCAATTGAGGTGGGGTTTTGTTCCTTTATTTTGCTCTCCAAGAAAAGTACTGTTCACGTGGCACCACTTCCCTGGCACAGCCCGTGCTAATCAGATACAATATGCTACACAGAGCCTGAAGCTGGTCTGTTGTTGATATGCAGTCAGACCCCTACCCTTGCTGTACTCTAACACTTAATTAGTGAACTTCTTGTTATAGGATTTTGAATTATATAGAAACAGATGTAAGAGTAAATTTCAGCAACACAAGCATCACTGAGTCAGCAATAACTCAATTTGTACCCACATTGTCAGAAGCAAAACGTCAACACAAATTGGCATCCACATTGGCAAGACAAGTTGCTATGCAGGCTGCTTTGTGAGTGCCTGAAATTATTTGGGAATTCTGGGACATAACAGCATTTTTAGGAGAAAAAAAAACAGAGATGCATTGAATCCAGGATTCAGAATCCTAGTTGTTCAACCAAACCAGATTTGTGGTTCACCTTGAAATTAACTTTTAGTATGTTATAGAATGTACTATTTCTAGCAACTTTGCAATTGGTCTTCATTGTTTAATTTTTGTATAGTTTTATTTGCCTTCTTCTGCTATATCTTTCCAGCTTTCAGCAGCCACAAAACTATTGCTCTGTGAGCTTACAATTGAATTATTATTGTCACTTTTTGTTACTTATATTTCTTTTCAGTCCCCCTTCTATTCATATTCATAACCCACTGTCTGGTTGCTTAGGTAAACAAGACCCTAGCAACCACATAGCTGATAGGTGTAGTTGGGTGGTGTAGTTTAGTATATAAAAGTACTTTTAGGATTCAAAACATATTTTTGTTGTGAATTGTACAAGACGAGCATGTACTAGAGAGCAGAAGAGTAATTAGAAAGTATATCCACAACAATCTTACTTCTACATTGGTACCCACTTTGGGCCAGTAATCAGACTGGGAGCATGTAGTTAACATAGCTGCGCCATACACAGGCCACACACAATGCTGCTGCAGGCCCTTTAGGGCCCCAGTGGATGCTACGTTGGGCACATGTTGTGTATCATATTATTTTGTCCTTACATGAAAGCAAATTAACTGCAGAACGAAGAAATGGAAAAAATATAATGGTGGAATTTAAAGCAAAAACATATTTTTGTACTTCCACACAATAGCAATCTTACAACTTTATACAGCAAGAAACCCTTTCTGGCCAATCTTCACACATTTTTCATGAGCGATTTTCTCAAAGTGGAATCATTAAAATTTCCTTGGCCTGCACACATCTTGTTAGTGCTATTTATATGGCAGGAAACTGATCTGTGTATCTTTGTTACACAGCGCTCAGCGTGGGTCCATCTATACTTACAATACCATGACAATATATTTTATTTGCCACTTATATGGCTGCTTATTTTCCTGGATTCTGACTTCCCAATTACCTCCCCAAAATGGAGTTTTAAAAATATTTTCCAAGAATTGTAATTTTTGTGGAAATTAATTTGGGAAATTTGACATAAACTTCAAACATCTCTTCTGCAAGATGGGGATAAGGGGAGGGAGACAAGCAGGACCACTTTACAGTACAGGTGGGCCCAAACAAAAGTTCCCATTGGTGGTTCCAAATAGCACTTCATGCAATACATTGTTGCCCTTGGCCTGATTAATACTCAAATAAATAGGGGCATGTCTGGTCTGGAAAGTAATAACCCAGCACAATGAAGCATTCAACATTCCCTTTAATGTATCTAGTAATATTAGCAATACATATTAATATTATTATGATTTTATTTTATCCATAGTATTTCATTCCCAGACCCACAACCACAATGCTTTTATGTGTGTGTGATCCCTGGAAATAGGGCAAGTGGTTCCAACTCTACTGGGGTTCCTGTAGAGAGTTAATGCCATGTGTCAAAAGTTTGTAGAGATGAAATAATTGATGGGTCCTGTTGTCCTCTGGGCCCTGGGCAAATGCCCCTGTTCCCCATTTATTTAAGCAGCCCTGTAGAGGAGGCAAATGCCCAGAGTCCCCAGCACATTCTTCAGAAATACTGATAAAAGCAAAAAGGAAAGTTTATATTGTTAGATATATTTTAGTATATACATGAGGGATATCCAATCTTCTGCAGCCCTCCGGCTGTTGTTGGACTAAAATTCCCAGTATCTCACCAAGGGCAAAAATGTGTTATTTAAGGTGGAAGCAGATAAGGAATATCTGGTTTCCCTCCAAGATTAATTGCAGATATTGCCTAAAGTCTAATGCAGAATTTAAATGGAGACGTATAGAGGGGGCCTCTGGTGATTTAATGCTAAACATATGTGGAAGCAAAATACATTCTTATTACTGCTCTAACATTACTCACACAAACAGCCTGGGTTTGAATACATATAACTAAGCACCATTGGGGCCCAATCTTTGTGGTTTCAGCTCAGCTGAGCTGCTGGAGGGATAATGGAAGTTGTTGTTCTGAGATGTAGAAGGTTGGTCTATAGCAGTTATTCCTCAACCAGCAACTTGTTGTGAGCAACGTGTTGATTCTGATAGCCTCACTACAGATGTATATACAATACAGAGGCTTTTGAAGGCTAGTAGGCCTCTTGGGTTTAAACAACAGCCAATCAAAATGTTGAACCACTTTGAAATGTTTATTTACTTTTGACAACACAATGTTAGCTTAGTCACAATTCCTTTAAATGCTTAAAGACTCCATGTATTACTGACAGATGTGGTGGCTGAGATGCCTACAATCCTCCTTAGTTGAGCCTAGCTGTATATATACAGTGGGCAAGTAGATGGATTTAATCAAAGATGGAACTCCAAGTGAAAGAGAAACTGATGATATGAATGAAAAGCAAAATGGACCAGACCAGCACTCTCCTACTCTTCTACAATAAGAAGAAATTAGAAATTAGCCTTATAATTAATAACTGAAACTTAATTGACTTTGCTGGTAATGACAACTTTTTATCTCAGAGAGTACTGGCTTCGTTTATAGGATTATAGCCTGCTGACTATAATGGCAGAGCACCCTTATCACCCCTATCACCAGCTCCCTTTGCAAAGTATGAATACCCCTTTACCTATGGCATATGCAAGCGGTATCAGGTGTACAACTCTGAGGAATGCTTGTGCCTGTGTTTCTAAGCAGTGCCGCCTGTTTGTACCATAATCCTTAAGTCATTCCCAAGATGCTAATGCCCTAGCTTAGACACTGACTAGACTCAACTCTTCTTATTTTTCCCATAGCCTTCCTATTGTGTTATAACCCCAACTAAAAAAAAATGCAATACCCTGTTCAGAAAGATAAAACTGTGAGCATATATCATCAGCACAAGCCTAATGAGTCTGTAAGCATGGAGAATGAGTATAGAGAACAGACCAGGAGATGAATACAAGAAGGTCTGAACAAAGATAAGTAGTACAAAATAGTGATAATAAAAAGGTAGTCTTTGCATGAATCTTAATTCAGTTGCTGAGACTTGTGGACCCTGGCACCCAGATAGAAACGTGTCATTTAAAAGACATTATCTGCATACTAGCAGTTGATTCGAACATGAAATTTATCTTTTAGGCATGATGTCGGAAGAACAACAGCTTTTTATCTTGCTTTGCATACATACACATTCCTCAGTTTTTCCTGCATCAAATTAAGTCCTTTGCTCAGAGTTCATTTCAACCTTCAAGTGACAAAATAGCCTCTTACGCAAGAAGATGACGTCCTACCCATAGAACCATTAGGGTCACTTAGAAGAAGGGTTGTTACACTGTTGCCATACTATGATCAAAGCATATGGTGACCTTGGTCAGACACAACCTTCTATCAAAAACAGAAGGAAGCGGTCAGATAATACAGTAAAATAGTTAATAAAAAGGACTTTTATTCACCCTTCTTTGTTCTGCTGTAAAATGAATAATGAGCCATTTCTGTCTCGATCTGCTCAGCTCTCAGGAGCTCAAAGTCCTTGCAAATTTATTGTTGGGCTCCATTTGCAAAACCACTAAAGAGAGGCTTTTGGTTGGAAAAGAACTGTTTTGTTTGCAGTTCACAAGGTCTCCTTCTCCTAGAGGTTCAAAATACAATAAATCTTTTATGTGCCCATACTCTTCTGTTTGTGGAGGTGTTACTACTGGATACAAGCATTTACACTTTCCAGCAGGCCCAAGAGAACACAGGAAGTGGGCCGCCCCTAGTTATATAAAGTGCTTCACATGCAAGTCAATGTGTTGCTCAGTTACGGTAGAAGTTTGAGCTTCTCCTTGTACCTGCCCATGATTTCCCATCTACCATGGACTCTAATAATGGGCTACACAAAGAAGCTCTTTCCAGGAAAGCACTACAGGTTTATTATCATTATAAATGGCAGAATACTTGACTTTACCATGCAATTAAGTTCGCTTATGTCAGACATGGGAATACATTGAAACAAGAAAAGCTATACACATTTCATGGTATATTTCCCAGTTAAAAAGTGTAGATACTGTCCCTTAAGAAATCTTTAAACTGAATTTTGTGTTTGAGACCACAAGAAGAAATGCAAGTTTAGGCAAAGTCCCTCTAACACAAACATTTGATGATGAGTTTCACAAATAACTTATGAATATATGAGTCTAGTCTATATTTCCCACATAAGGTTGTGTGCTAGTATCTCCCATGGTAGTGCTAATGTTCTTTTTATAAAATTTATTTTTAAAATGTGAAACAATAAATATCTGGCACAATGTGCAGCAGCTGCAGCTGATACAGTTCCATAAAGAGCTACCCTTCTGGATTTGTTTATTCCAGTCATTATTAGCAAAGATTATAATAAAGATATTACATGTTAAATATGGGCAATATATTGTGCTACAGGTTGTTTAAAGAGGTTGGTCTATGCTACTCATGATTTGGGGGAGTCTTCATTCTGTGCTCACAGTGCAGACCCCATAAAACCCCCAAATCTCATTCCAATAACACCCTTTTGCCGTCTGCGAGAAGTGTGTGAAGCACACATGAGAATCGGATGAAGACTGCCTGCAATGGCATTTAAGTATGGGGTGGGAGGTGATGGAAGTTTCATTGGGGCACATTGACAGTGAGCGCTAAAAAACGCAGTCTATTA
Organism: Xenopus tropicalis; assembly: GCF_000004195.4. NCBI lineage: Eukaryota > Metazoa > Chordata > Amphibia > Anura > Pipidae > Xenopus > Xenopus tropicalis. Next base: position 33,485,541 of record NC_030681.2, on the reverse strand, counting down.
AAACTTTGTATAAACTGGGTATTTATGGCACCTCCAATGTACCATAAATACCCAGAGAGTCAGGCAGTACTCTCTACCAGGCCTACTCTGGTCACACAAGGCCAGCTTGTGTCCATAATGTACTTTGGAAAATTCATCTATCACCAGCTGAACTAGATTTACCATATAGGGAGGTCAAAAATCCCAAATTTAGCATGAAGCCTATTACGTAGTGATGAAGTGCAACAGATGCACAGTTAAAGAAAGAACCCCTGATCATTTAGTTTTACAATTAAAAATATACTGCATTCATATGAATTGAAAAAAGGCTTCATCCAACAGCATACAGGAACCAGAGAAGGATATACCATAGAGATTGCTACAAACAGCAGGTGTAGGTAACAGATTGGAAAACCCAAAATGAGACTTCCCCGGCATTAAGTCCTTTCTCAAGGGGAAATCCTGAGTATGTATTACATAGGATTAGCCAATCTGGATAGGGGCAAATGCTTGCGAGCAGTGTTTACATGTCCTATCTGTGATTAATGAGCTGGTTTTCTTTTCTTTTGTCCCCGGCTTTCACATATGTGGCTTTTTGTCATCAAATAAATGAAGACTCAATATTTATAGCTCCAATTAAATCACTGACCTTAGTTTCAACTTAGTATTTTGCTGATACATTCCAGAACCCGTGCTCAGAGATTTCAAATATTTGCTCTGAACACCCCCTTCTTGACAAATTCACTGAGCTACCAGTCAGTATGGGCTCTGACCCAGGGAAGGGCTGCTAGGACTCTCCAGATATCCAGGTGGGATGCTGGGAGTTGTTGTCATCTGGAGGGCAACTCTGCTCTAAGATCTTTTTCATACTACTGTGACTGATAAGAACATTTCAGAATTGTACTGTTACTCCCTGCCTCATAAATATTACAGGTACAAGATACATTATCCGGAAACCCATTATCCAGAAAGTTCCAAATTACAGAAAGACCATTTCCCATAGACTTTATTATAATCAAATAATTCTAATTTTTAAAAATGATTCCCCTTTTCTCTGTATTAATGAAACAGTAGGGTACTTGATACTAACTAAGATATAATTAATCTTTATTGGAAGAAAAACATTTATTGCTTAAATGATTTTAGTATACTTAAAGGAACAGTAACACCAGAAAAAATGAAAATCTTTTAAAGTAATTAATATATAATGTACTGTTACCCTGCACTGGTAAAAGTTGAGTATTTGCTTCAAAAACCCTACTACATTTTATTTAAACAATGGTGATGTGTAGCCATGGGGGCAGCCATTCAAACTGAAAAAGGAGAAAAGGCACAGGTTACATAGAAGATAACATGTAAGCTCTATAAAATACAATGGGAATCTACACAGCTTATCTGTTAACTGCTATGTAACCTGTGCCTTTTCTCCTTCTTTCAGTTTGAATGGCTGCCCCCATGGCTACACAGCAGCTTTGTTTATATAAACTATAGTAGAGTTCCTGAAGCAAACACACCAGTTTTACCAGTGCACAGCAATAGTACATAATATATTTTTATACACTTTAATTTTTGGTGTTACTGTTCCTTTTCCTGTTCCTGTTTTGGAATTTTACTGCCAATAGATTCGCCACATTAGTGCCACCTAGAATGCTATATTTATTCTGCAGAAAGCTTTACCATACCTGAGTAAATAACCGTAGAAGCTCCCTCTGTTTTTTAAGATAGCAGCTTCCATTTTAGCTTGGTCTTCATAGCTTCCTGCTGTAACTCTAGCCTTTGGCTTTAGCTCAGATTACACATTCCAAAGGAAGGGGGAGGGAGTTCTTAGAATTCTTGAGGGACGGGGAGCAGGAGAGAGGAGAGAGCTGCACAGACTCTGGAGAGAGGAAGTCAGATATCCGAAGAACATAAAAGGAGATAAGAAATCCTGTTTCTTTTAATAGAGGACTCTCTGTGAGTGCTTATGGCTGTGTTTACATAGACCTTTCTGATACAGCTTTCTTTTTTACCTTTCCTTCTCCTTTAAGGTATGGAGATTCAAATTAAGGAAAGACCCCTTAGTTGAAAACCCCAGGTCCCATACATTCTGAATAACAGGTCCCATACTTGTATAAGTGATTACTGCAAACATTTCTACATATTTATCATTGTTATTTAGTTTACTGTTCTCAATAAAGCACTGTTTCTTCTTTTCTGGATAATGCTGTTCCTTTAAAACTTGGCATATTCATAGGGTCTAATTGATACAACCTAAAAGGGGCCATGCAGACAAATTCTGATAAAAATGATCTGCTTTATGATCAATATTTGCTTGCGACCACCAGGGGCGGGCCCAGCTGACCGGGCGCCCTAGGCAACCCAGTCGGCCAATCCTTGCCTCCACCTCTAATGACAAGCGGCGGGGGCAATTACAGAGTAAGATGACTAGGGGTAGGCAGGAGAGGCTCCTGCCTGGTGCCCCCCAATTGTTGCGCCCTAGGCAGCTGCCTCTTCTGCCTACCCCTAGTTCCGGCCCTGGCGACCACTTAGGTGAAAAGCTGCATTGACTAAAAATGATTAGAACACAGCTCCTGTGTGACTCCATTGGGTCTAAATGTTTGGATCAGTCAGGTTTGGCTGAACCAACTGAAGATCTTTTTTTTAGCCCAACAGGATCATTTGGTGTACAGCCTTGCAACTGTTGTTAAATAACTCCAGCCAACACCTACTGAAGGGTTGCAAGTTTTTAAATTAAATATTTTTTTCTTCTTAGACTGTCGCCCCAGACTAGCTGGCTGCATTGCCTGGGCCCCCCTATAGTCCTAAAGGTGGCCACACATGTGGCGATCTGACGATCTTTTGTGCGACCATCGGCCACACGAAAGATCATCAGATCCGCCACTAACCTTCATGGCTGAAACAGGCAGATAAGGAGGTAGAAACAATAGGATTTCTACCTCCTTCTGCCGATTCAGCACTGAAGGCAGATTTTGGTCAGGCGCCTTCTATGGCGCCCGATCAAAATCTTTTAACTGGCCCGATCAGCAGCTTCCTGCGATATCGGTCGACTCGCTGACTTGCCATACAAGCACCGAATATCGTACGAAACGAGGTTTCGTACGATATTATCGGTGCGTGTATGGCCAGCTTAACTTTAGCTCTGCAAAATCCCAGTGTATTAAGTTAGGGGGTTTCAGACAAGTTATACTTTTTTGAAATATCAATGTGGCAGCGCTGGACCATTCTTCAAGATACTTCTAATGAAACCTGGTTAGCTAGGATGCAATCTGACTGGCCATTTAATTGATGATAAAATATCCTGGCCAATCAGGTTTCATTTGAAGTATTTTAAAGAATGATCCAATGCTTGCACATACTGGAGCCATAGTTGATTCTGACCCATTGGCATTCTTGTTTCTACAGGACCAAGAGAGACAGGAGGACTGATAACCCAGTATGAGAGATCAAGGCACCTTGGCTCCTGGAGTTAGCATTATTACTAACTAAGCTGTGGAAGGCAACTTGATGCAAGACGGCATTGATCAGGTTGGGTTATACTACTTAATTGAATATAATGTAGAAATTGTATTCAAGTGGCCATACACGGGCAGATTTGAATCCTTCAGACCGATTGGGCAGCTTATCTGCCCGTGTATAGGGCCCCCCGACAGGCCTAATCCATATCTGGCTGAAAATCGGTCAGATGTTGATCGGGCAGGTTTGATTCTCCTGTCAGATCGGGGACAGCATGGCCCTATGCCTGTTGTTGTGATTCAGTCATTGGGCCCTAGAGCCAAAACATTATTTTAGCCTGATATCGCCCACCTTAGGTAGGCATATTGGGAGAAGATCTGCCTTTTTTAATTTGGGGGTCAGTGGAGTTTATAAGTAAGTTTCTTTAAAAGTTTTTGCATAATGATGTTGCTGTGGGGCCCACTAACCCACTGCTGCAAAGTTCACGTAGAAGACGCTGACATAATATTGTAAATAGTTCCCAATATAAACAGCAGATGTTACTCTATAATAAACAGTTGATATAAATAGTTAAATTGAATAATGAATGTGCTAATAAGTCAATCATTTCATTGGGGGCAGTGGAATTTACCTTAAGTTTTATAATTTTTTATAATAGTGGAGTTTGTCCCTGAAAAGCTTCTCTGCTTTGCCTTTTGCTTGATACCCAAGTTTCTAGGCAAGTTACGTAGTTTTCACTATGTGACCTCTTACAAAAGAAGATTTCATTGTACCCCCTATCCCCCCGATGGCAGCCCTGTACATAATTATGCAATTAAAAATATTGTATTTAAATGAAGTGAGGAAAAAAGAAACCCCATTCAAAATCCACTTGGCACCATGAAGGTCTGGACTGGGATTTAAAAATAGACTCTAGCATTTCAAGTACACAAAGGCCCAAACAGCCCCCCGACAGCCCACTAAATAGTGTCTGAATCCACAGATTGGCAGTTAAGGCCTGGCACTAAGAATTCTGCACCTTTGCACCAGACTGTAACTCCTGAGCAAGGCACAAAATGCAGAGTCAAAAGCGATCTGTCAATGTTACTGAGTCCTGCCCACTTTTTCTAATTTGGGAAATCGGGCAGGAGGTTTTGCCCTGTATAACACTTCCGGGTCAAAACCGGACAGGTGGCAACCCTACTTATGCCTCCGTGATGCCTTTTCATTTAACATGGTAAACTGGAAAATCTTTTGTTTCTCATTGTAATACATTGACTGTAGGAGGGGGTTGCCTCCTTCTTCCTAGCTAAAGGTATTAGGACAGGCAGGGGTGTTTGTGGCCCTTGAGTCGCCTGAGGCGGCTCCTCCGATGCCCCCGCACTTACCTTAACGACGCCGGAGGGGGTCAGGGGGGCATTGCTAGTGTACAGAGCGCAATCACGCAATCGGCTTTTTGCTGCCCCTAATAACTTTGGGGGCACTACCGCTTGAGGACAGGTAATGTAACCGGGCAAGGTGATATATAGGGACAGTATATAAGTGGTGGAGACTGGAACATTCTAAAGGGCCCCACACAGCAGACTTTTGTGTGCATTTTAGAATTATGAAACCTGGACAAGCAGCTTTGAACCAGACAGTCCAAGTAAAAACTGCACTGTCCAGTTCTAAACCCTACAGGTGGCAACGCTACTTTTGGATATAGGAGCATGAAAACATGACCATGTGACTTTATCTGATTTTACTTTGCAGCATGGAGGAAAAGAATTTGCAGCATCCCACATAACCTCATGCCGTGGGGAGCAGTTACATGATGAGATTTTTAGAGGCAGATAAATCTCTCAGACCAGTATCTTGTGTAGTTTAATCCTAAATGTGCACTCAGCATCAAATAGCCATTGCAAACAGGATTTGCAAATAATGATAGAATTGTTTGGTAAAAAGCTTATTTTATTATTTAGAGAGTGGGTGCCTTACCCTCCCAGAAGAACCACGGAAGGAAAGGGAGTGGATCCTCGGAAGAAAACACAAGTACAAGAAGAGTTAAGGTAGTTACCTGGGGTGACAAATATATGGAAAAAGATCAGCATTCCTGTATTGTTTTTATGTTAAATTGTGGAAAGCATAATAAATGTTATTTATTTACCCTTAAGTAAATAAAATATTGGTACTGGTATGGGTTCTGTTACCTGGAAACCTATTATTCAGAAAGCTTTGAATTACAGGATGGCCATTTACACAGACTCCATTTTCCTACTTGCCTTTTTTCTCTATAATAAGAAAACAGAACGTTGTACTTGATCCCAGTTAAGATATAATAGGGCCGATTCACCAAAGTGCGTTAAAACATGCGCTATTTATAGCATGCGGTAAAATTTTTATCGAGTCTAAATTTTCGCGACTTAACGCACGATTCACTAAAAACATACTTGCGTTAATTTACACGCAATACTGCATGCGTTATTCTAGTCGCGACGACTATTTTAATGCGGCATTTGCCGGTACATGCGCTAATCAACGCCCCGCGTATAAATAGTCGCCCCGTATAAATAGTCACCACATATAAATAGTCGCTGCATATAAATAGTAGCCGTGTATAAATAGTAGCCGCATATAAATAGTAGCCACATATAAAAAGTAGCCGCGTATAAATAGTCATGCGAATAAACGCACGCCATGTTAGCCATACATGCCAATACTTGCGGAAAATTACTATACTGAAAATGACAATTTCCTTGCAAACTGGAGGCTGCATCACTCTAGGAAAAAAGCGTGCGATAAAAATTAACGCACTTTAGTGATTCAGCCCTAATAAATCCTTATTGGAAGAAAACAATCATATTGGGTTAATTTAATGTTTAAATGATTTTCTAGTAGACTTAAGGTATGGAGATCCAAATTACAGAAATTCTTATTGTAGGAAAAAACAATGCTATTGGGTATATTAGTAGATTTAATGTATAGAGATTCAAATGACAGAAAACCCATTATCTGGAAGACCCCAGATCCCAAGCTTTCCGGATTACAGGTCCTATACAGGTATAGTTAAATGTTTGCATCACTCTTTCTCTCTATATGTGCATGGATACATGAGTGGGAACTAACATTTTGTCATGACTTATGGCTTTGTTTGACTGCAACATCCTCTGGCGCAGGGGCAGGGGGTAGGGTTGTACTGCAGTTGGGGGCCCCATGACAGAGGGGGCTACAACATGTGAAAATGACTGGTTGCAAGAGGTAAATGGGTGGGCTTGGGTGGATCATGGGTGGTATTTCAGCGTAATGGGCATGACTGGGCTGGATCACCAGTGTGGTAATACTAATGTCCCACTGGAGCTGCCACTTCCTCCTCTTGCTCTTTTGGCCCAGGAGCAAGATTTCCAGGGCACCCATATCCATAGATAGAAGCTACTCACTTCACTGTGCAGATGTCAGTAAACAGGTGATTTGAGATATGCTGATGCGGCAGCTGACATTGTTATTAGTTATCATAGTTATCCTAGGTATCATTGGGTATAAGGTGCTACATGTTACTAATGGTAGCACATGGTAAACAAATTAAAAATGTAGCTACTAGCACACCCCCCACCCCAAAAGTCTAGGGCAGCTGCCCATATGGATAGCTCTGGTGCATGCCTTCTAGGCTAGAACTTGGTTTTTATGCCTCCTTGCACGGAACAATTGGTGGGACTCCAGTATGTATGTATGTATGTATGTATGTATGTATAACTTTATTTATAAAGCGCCACAAGGGTACGCAGCGCTGTACAGTCTTACAGAATACAAAATTACACACAGTGGGGGAAGGAGCACAGCCGCACAAATTTGCTGGCAGGGGCCCCCCAGTAGTACCTTCTTCTCCTATACAGATGCTTTAGTTGCAAACCACCATGTTTTAACTAAACATTAGGCACTGGTAGGTCTGGGCACTGGGCACTGGTAGGTCTGGGGGGGAGCCCATGGCCCCTGCCAGCAAATTTGTGCGGCTGTGCTCCTTCCCCCATTGTGGCTGCAAGTGTGTACACAGTGTGTGATAGAGGGAGGTTAGCCTTGGAGTAAAGGTCCCCATACACAAGCCGATTCTAGCTGCCGATACCGGTCCCTTAGACCAATTCGGCAGCTAATCGGCCCTTGTGTATGGGGTCTAGCGACGGGCCTGCCCGACCAATATCTGGCCTGAAATCGTCCAGATCTCGATCAGGCAGGTTAGAAAATCTAGTCGGATCGGGGACCGCATCAGCTCGATGTGGTCCCTGGACCGACTTTGCCTATACCCGTCATTATTATTTGATCATTTGGCCCCAGGGCCCATAGGTGGGGGATATCGGGAGACATCGCCAAGCGAGCGGATCCTAAGGTGTATGGGCACCTTAAGACCTTGCAACTGGGGGGCCCCTGGCACTCCAGTTCGTCACTGGCCCTAGCATTTGAAATACACAGAGGTCCAAACAGCCCCCCCAGCCCAATAAATAGTGACTGTCTATGGCATCTTATAGCAGCCCCTCTGGCATTTGCCAGAATCCACAGATTCCTGTCCTGAACACTGGTATGTTTTATACTTGTGCTGTAACACCTAAATTGCTGCTGGTTTTTCACATACTAGATAGGCACCTGGCTGAGCATATTTAGGGCTTAGTTTGGAGCTGTATTGTGCAAACATGAACAGAATGTGCGGCAGATCAGTGTGTGATGCCGGCAGTCACTGTCAGAAATGATTAGGGTCTGACTGGGTGCTGCCATACAGCCTCTCTTCATTCTGTCAGATTGCTGGGAACATTACTTATACAGGAATGAGACCTGTAGCGAGTGCTTGTTTGTGTTTGACTTAATGAAGTTAATCAATTTAGCAAAGTGATAACAAGAAAATGTATTTTTAATTATTCCCAGGCTTCTTAAATACCATTTCCCTGTGAGCCGGCTCTAACCATATTTATGTGTATATATCATTTCCAGTTGCAGACATCTTTCCCTCCTATTCACCTCAGTCTCATTTCCAGTTTGAAGCCGCTGGATAAAAAGCACAAGGATTATGCGTCCAGTCTGGATATTTCTAGAGATGTACGAGGGGAAAAAATCAATTTGCCTCAAGTGGAGAATGCATCAGAGAACATTTCAAAACATGGGAAAACATTCCCTGAAAAATTCAAATATACCAAGGATTACGGATGCAACATCAGCTCCCTGGCAAGTACCCCGACCTTGCCCTATAACAGCCAAAAAGACTCCAGAACAGACAGACAAGCAAGGTTAGAGGTTCCAGTGACAAAGTGCACCACCGACAGGCTATCGCCAGACACAGCTAAACTCCCAGAATGCCCAGCATGCAAAAATGAGCGGCGAATCAGAAATGATTATGATAAAATCATCTTGCAATCAAAAAAGGAGAAGGAGGTCCTGCAACAAAAAGTTAGCCAATTAGAAGCGGAGTTGGAAAGACTGGAGGTTGTTGCCAAGGGAATCAGGAATAAAGAAGGGGAGGTGCTGGCAGTGGCTTTGGTGAGCATCATGGTGTTTGTTGTATTTTGCCTACACATAGGAAAGCAATAGCTACTTGTACCTTAAACACAGAAGGACTCATTTGCAGATGGAGGGCAGGTACAAAGTCCACAAAAAAGGAGAAAACCACCTTGTTTTTGCACTTTTCTTCTTGCTCCACCATCAGTGGCTCTCATTGCAGATCCTTGTGCCCAGAATGGCCTTTTCTCTTCCCCTATGAATACAGTGTTACCTGCTTTTGTCAGTACTGTATTTCTCAGGGGCAGGGTCATTAATTCATTTTTAATCCGACACAAGATGTAGATTGCAGATATACCCTTTCTGAATGAGCAAAAGGGGTAAGATTTTGTGCACCTTAGTGCTGTTGCATATGGCGCTTTAAAGGGGAACTCTAAGCCTCACACAACACAGAAACAAATAATTAATATACCTATCGCTGTAATCTGATCTTCAAAAAGTATGAATAAATACCGTGTTTTTATATGCTGAAATCCAGCTGCAAAGCAGTTCTTCTCTTTCTGCAACATTTGAAATCCTGGCAGGGGAGGAGGGACTAAAACATTGATGTTACAAATTGTAACAACTTCTCCACATCTTACAGACAGCATGCAGGAACTACATAACCCACAATGCATTGCACTGTTAAGTTCCTTTGCTTATTGACATCAATTGTGTAGGGAATTGTGGGATTCGGAGAATGCAGGCTGAAGGCAGGCTGAGGACAGTCAACTACTGTTGAATTTTTTTTGAGTCTCAAAGTAGTCAGCCAGATCAGCAGGAGAACAGGGGGCAGGGCTTATGTAACTGTTCCAAACCATATAATTACAAATATATTAAATATATTACAAATCTTGAAAAGGCTGCATCATTTTTAATTGATGTATATTTGCAAAGTTGCTTGAAATTTTTTATTACTTTTTTTCTTTTTTTTTTAAAAAAAAAAGCTTAAGTTGTGTTTGGATGGAGTTTCCCTTTAAAGGGGAAGAAAAGGTTAAGTCACTTGGGGGTGCCAAAACGTCAAGCACCCCCAAGTGACTTTAATCGCTTACCTTGTACCCCGGGCTGGTGCCCCTGTTAGGAGAAAACAGCACCAGCCCGGGGTACATGCAGCGCAGCGCTTCCTCCTTCCTCTTTCTTCTGCCGGCGAAATCCGTCGGCCGGCGCATGCGCAGTAGAGTGAAAAGCCGACTTTGTTTTTTAAGTTCGGCTTTTCACTCTACTGCGCATGCGCACGCAAGCGAATAAGAAGTAGGAAGCGCTCGCTGCTACCCCGGGCTGGTGCTGTTCTCTCCGTACAGGGACACCAGCCTGGGGTGCCTAACATTTTGGCACCCCCAAGTGACTTAGCCTTTCCTTCTCCTTTAACAACCAATTCCATTTCTACTAATGGAGACCCCAGCAGTTGCAGCCCCTGGCATTGGACTGGGGCATTATGTTCACTAAGGATGGTTCATTGATGAGATGTAGGGTTGGTAACTTTTCTTGGTAAAAAGAAGAAAGAAGGAGATTTCACTTTGCTCTATTTGGTTCCACTAGTTCTCTGCGCTGTGCTTCATCTTACTGACTTTCTCACTAGGCCTCTATGTTACCAACTGTGACAGTAAAATACAGGCCAAGTGACAAAGCTAGCAAGATGTAGCACAGGGCGGTTGAACCATATGAGAATCATAAGCATATTTACTTTGGATAATAATGAACAACAAAGAGAGCACTCTGGTAAAATGTGCCCTACATACCATTTGCTTTATTTGAAAAGAAAAATGCATGGATTTTGGCATTCTGCAAAATTTAAGTAGTTCATCTGTAATGTAAACCTTTGTTATAACTCAGCAGTCAATAATACTTAATTAGCATGTATGTGTATGCAGGGACCAAAGTGCTTGTGATAATATTGTTGCATTCAAGAATGTGGAATATAGGAATGAAGAATTGGTACTATGGTGCCCTCTACTGGAAGCAAGATATCTGTAAAATTCCCAAATCTACATTTGAGGGCTTATATATTTATTTTTGGACATCTTATCTTGCTGCTATTCATGAACTGCTGCAAAACTTTACTTTCTTTAGTTGATAGATCAGCCCCTTAGTGAGATCCATCTCATTAATATAATCATTCCATTAAGTTTGAATATGACATTGTCCCCATTAGTACCCATTCCATGCTGGGCTCTGTAAGCATTTGTCATATGTCTGCTCAGTTTACAGCAAGACAGACTTAAGGCTACAATTCCTGAATGCTGTGCTAATACAGATAGTTGGGGACCATATCAATCTTCGGGGCGTGCCAATTTTGTCATGCTTGGATTCATCCAGGTGCAAACTTTGCTTTAGCACTAGTGGTCCCAATGCAACCAATCATGAGGCATCATTTATTGGTTTGCAGCCAAGCATCTATTTGGTTGCCATGGATTTATAGACCTAAGCAACTTATTCCCTTGTTTAAATTATGCTCATTTTGGAATGAGAATTCTGGTGTATTTAGTAGACATTGTACAGTCAATATATCTTACACATCTAACTGCTAAATCCAAAGGAACAGGAGACAGAAGGTCACTCTGATCTGGGAAGCTTGGAAACCATTTACATGAATAAAGGGCCAAAGGCAATCACCTGGGAAGACTACAGATACCTGCAGGAAAAGAATAAAGAGAAACAGGAAAAGATTGTAAGTACCAAATCTGTCTCTTGTGGGGAGAACTGCATGGGGTTGCACCAGGGAATCTCTTATTAAGGCCTCTAATACAGACCGTACCACTGGCCTCATCCATGAGGCTCAATGATAACTAATAAAATATCAGAGAAGGTTTCAAATGTCTGAAAACATTGATTCCATAGAAAAATGTGGAATGTGGAACAATTAGAATACATGAATTTTAAGGGATTATTGCACTTTCCATTGTAGTAAAAATCATTGATCTCACTCACAATACAAAATGGAGTGCTTTTTGATACTGTTCTGGCACCTATGCCAAGACCTAAGTCAGGGGCAAGTATGGTGAGCATTCAGCCCCAGATTTGCGAGCATCAGGAGGGAAATACGATATGGTTCCAGGCGCAGTGTGCAGAGCCAATAAGTGCAAGGTAGCCCTGTCTTTACCGTCTGCCATAGGGCAGGCAGTATGTACAGGGATGTATTGAGGCCTGCTCTTGTGAATAATGCCCAAGTTAGTGGATGGATAGGACATGGGAGGGTGACTACTTTCCACCTCCCTTCTACCCCTAATGAATACAGCACTGCCAGCACTGTATTCATGAGTATATAGAGTATAAAACCAATACAGATATAGGATATTATATCTGGAAATCTGTTATCCAGAAATCTCCAAATTACAGAAAGTTCACCTCCCCAGAGGCAATTTTAAGCAAATAATTATAATTTAAAAAAATTTTTTTTTTCCTCTGTAATAATAAAACAGTACCTTGTACTTGTAAATAACTAAGCTCCATGAATCCATATTGGTGGCAAAACAACCCTATTGGGTTTTCTTAATGTTTAAATGATATGTAGCTTAAGGAATGGAGATCCAAGTTATGGGAAGACCCCTTGTCTTGAAAATGCCAGATCACAAGTTATTTTTCTAATGCCATAGGATTGCTACACATCACAAATTGAAGGCCTAAAGGCTCAGCTCGATAAAATGCGAGAAGCTGAAAGGGAACAGGAACAGTTATACAGAATCAAGCAAAGCAAAGTGGCTTTCGATGTGGACGACTTAAAGTCTCAGCTTGAGAAAGCCAAGGAGAATGAAAAGCTAAAAGTGGCCAATCTGGAGAATGAGAAGGTACATGGGCAATGGGAATAGAAGAGTTATTGGTTGCATAGTACAGAGTTTTATGGTTATTCATGTGGTGTTTAAAGTCGTTTAAAGTATTTCTTTAAAAAGTATTTAAGTGGCTTTTAAAGTCCTTCTTCAGCTGCCAATAAGCAGCCCATCATTTGTGGACATTTTCTACTAAACTAGCACACGTTGTTCGGGGTGAGAGCCCAAAATATTTCAGATGCAACTTATAAAAAACATTATTTATTGGGCCTATGGGGGGGCTGTTTGGGCCTCTGTGTACTTAAAATGCCAGGGCCTATTTTGAATCCAGCCTGGACCAGAACTTAATCTATGTATTGCTTAGCTTTGTATAAAACCCAACGATACCATCCCTGGGACTCAATATTCTTGGCATGGTCCTTTGGGGCTAATTTGACTCAAATCAATAGACTAATTTGGGTCCAGTTGGATATCAATACATTCAGGCTTAGGGAAAACAGTTGTGATGTTTGTTTTGCAGGCAAATATCCTTATGCAGATGGACAGTGTGAAAGGTGAACTGGAAAAATTCAAGAAAAGAAGATCTGTACTAACAGCCGAGCTGCGCAAGGAAAAGGTCTGTTATAGTAAATAAAATAATTGGCACACAGGCCAGTTACTGGCCAACAATTCTCCTGCCCAGGTTTCTTTGGGCTAACACTCCTGCCCATGTATTATGTGCAATGGTTACATTTTTATGATAAGGGAAAGTAGTGTCATTCTCTGAATTTTGTCTCCAACATTTCCTAAGACCTAAGCCCAAGGCCTTTGGCACCCGTTTTGATCCCTGGTACGGAAAACACCAGAGGGTTGCTGGAGATCGCTTATTGTTTAACAAGGGAAAGCACTGAATACAGTTTGGTTATATTATTACATCAGTATTATATTGCCATGTGTAACCCATTTACGGCATTGGCTCAGTGATTGCTGCCTGGCACAGTTGGGGTCCTAGGTTCCTGCCTCCAAGAAGATTATAGGTTCATCCCATGTTTGCATGGGCTTCCTATTACACGTCAAAGACATACAGGAACGTTCATTGGCTCCTGCAAAAAAGTTGACACTTGTTTACAGTGGCGTAACTACATAATACTGGGCCCCATAGCCATTTCTATTTAGGGTTTCAAAATATTTGTATTTTAACTTAGTCTGCGATGATATATTTAAATGGATCATTAATTAGGTCCTCACTGGGCCTTTTACACTCCTGGGCCCACCCCCGCAACCACCCCCTCTGTAGTTATACCCCTTCTTGTTTGTACAAATGAAAGGGACCTGAGATAGTAAGCTCTTCTGGGGCAGGGACTGATGTGAGTGATTTATAATCTCTGTAAAGCACAGAAAAACATATGAGCACTCTATGAATGAAGTATGATAATGCATGCCTGCCAGGTTTCTATAAAAACCACATAACTCTGCAAGCTGGAGAGGGTAGGGGGATACACAATATGGCTGGGGAGTGTTTTTATTTTCCAGCTATTTACAAACGAAGAAATAGGTCAGGAAGCTGAATGTGAGGGTTTGCTTGTATAGCATTACATTCTATGTTTCCCTTTCTTTCTCTCTTTACAGGATGCTCTCTTCATGGAAAATGAAAAGCTAAAAGAATATGCAGATAAGGTACTCTTAGTAATTCTCTGTAACAATGAATGATAAGCTGGGGAGCATGGGCTTTGTTTCTGATGCCAAGTGCTCCTTCCTACAGTCATTGCCCATGGCCTTATTGTCTGTGTGCCACTGACATGCCTTCTACCATATCTGACAGTGTCTTTTTTAAACATTTACAATCAATACAGACTTGCAGAGCCTTATCAGTATTAGGGTTAGTGTTAGCCCCAAACACCCTACAGAGAGAAGGGGCGGCTCGGTGGTTGGCACAATGCAGGGACTCAAGGATCCTTGGGTTTCATTCATGTGAAGATACCAGGTTTTTTTCTCACCCAAAGCACCAATTTTAGATTGTAATCCCTATGGGATCGGGTCACACCATGACATATCTATGTACAAAACTATTTATAATTAGTAGTATTAAACAGGATTACAAATAATACACATAAAAATTAGACCTTATCCGCGCTTAACTGATAAGTTAAGTAAGTTCCCGGCCGGGATATAGGGTATTACTTGTTATATTTTACAAAGCATGGGGGGATTTACCATTTAGTTTACTTTGGCTAACTCTTGAGTGCTATATGTGCGCACAGCCCTTTGATTATTCAGCGTTACTAGCAAACTTACACGCCACAAGCTGTGCGCTCAACTGAGACTCTATTCCCTTTGGTTAGTCTCTCCCCCGACTGAGTGCTATCGGGGAAGTTCTCTAAGGATTGATTTGCTTTTTTATAATGTACCGTAGTTGGCAAGTAGATGCTGTTGAAGTCATAATTACTGTGCAATTCTGGATAGGGCATATGTGCAATCTTATTTATATCCAGTCTATATAGCTGTATTTTATATTTATTTATTTTATTATATAATCTGATTGTGCTGATTTCATATCGATTCCATGATTATATTCTATTAATGTAACCATTTTATGAATCTGGCTGGTTAATATTGATTTATCATAGTTCCTCAAATGAATTCCTGATTGTCCTGTGTATTGATGTAGTTCATCTAGATTTTTAATATAAGATATAATTATGTATATACAGTTTTATTGTAAATCACTAATAAATACAAATTGTTTGAATTAATTCACCACACTTGGTAATTTGTTCTATGAGAGCGCCAACTCTGGTTTTAGATAGGATTACAAATAATAACTCGGTTTAGACATGGTTGACAAATGTGCGCAGTTTCTAACTATAAATATAAGTTCTTTCACAACACACAATCTTGTCTGGTTGTAGATAAAAGCAGAGAACGCTGCTCTCTCTGAGACTGTTCAGATTCTCCAGAAAGACTTAGAGAAGAGGTCCGTGTGCTCTTGCTACCCTCCCCAGGTGTACGCGCCAGGGGCCGAAGTCCTACTCATCACACACAGATCCTCTACAGAAAATGTCCGTGCCGTTGGGACAGGTGATTTCACATCTATTCCGTGCAAAAGTATTACGATTCATTGAGCATTTTGGAACTGGTGTGCTTTAAAGAAGAATGCAAGTCAAAATGTAAAAACCCCAATAATCCTCCTATGGTTTAGTAAAAACGCCACACTTTTGGCTCACCTAATCAAATATTTACTCAGTCACACTTACTTCACATTTTCTAGTACAGGCAGCCATCTCTAAAAAGGTATTCTCCCTTCCTTTCCCTCCTTGCTTCATACTGCACATGTGTTTCATTCCCTCCCCCCCTCCCCTCTGCCAGATCCGCTTCTGATTGGCTGGTGGGCATGTGTAGCTCAGAACAGCAGACAGGATCAAGTTACACACATGCTCAGAGAATAGGAAGGCTGCCGCCGGCACCTACAGGAAGGGGAGAGAGATTTCAGTGATGTCACTGTAGGCTTCACACTGCTGTAGGCTGCCAGCGCCATATCTCAGAGAAGCAAGCAGGGATCTGGGAATTTAGATATGCAGTAAGTACTTAAAAAGAATGTCTTTAGACTTACATTTAATTTATATTAACCTTTCATTGTCCTTTAAAGGGCTTATTCATCATTAAGTGAACTTTTAGTATGATGTAGACATCATTTTTTTATTTGTTGTTTTTTTATTTATTTAGCTATTTGTATGGCAGCTCTACAGTTTGGAATTTCAGCAGCTATCTGATTGCTAAGGTCTTGTAGGTTGAATGAGAGACAGGAATATGAATAGGAGAAAGCCTCCACTCAGCTACAGACAAAACTCAGGACACTTAAAATGTAACCAGCAAGTCAATGCCGACTAATTGTTATTAATGGACTACACCCACTGCTGTTTGCTAATAATTCAGAGTATTGTGGCCTCATCAGTAATGCAAACCTAAGTCTTCCCATGCTTCCTCAGGATATCAGATTTCTCTACACATCTTTTTAATTTTATAGTCATATGTAAAGCAGCTCTCATTTAGAGCTACACGTGACATTTCTCCCGCTAAGCATGATGTCACTTCCTCCCGCCACTCACCCTCTGCACCCTCACCATCCCCGGCTCCGCCACAGGATTTGCACAGGTATAATCGGGCAGTGTCTGGGAGGTTATTCATTTTCTATAGACACCAGAGGGCCGCCCCCTAAAGCTGCCATGTTTACTGGCCTATATATAAATATGGATCTGGTTATAATTCTACACAGACTTGCCAGTACCTGGTGTAGATTCATGACATGGGATCTGGATTGTCTTTCAGAATATCAGTACCAAGATGTGTGCAGCTGTGGGAGAACCCTTCAGAATGTGAGTTTAACCTCTGCTAAAGGTGTCCTATCTCAGGCGCAAGAAGATGACGTGAGAATAAAAGAGCTGTATAGACAGATGTAAGGATCTCTGTGATATTTACAGTTCCATTAAGCACAGCCTGGCCAGTTACCTGTTGCAGATATTGGGTTATACTTGTATATATATCAAAGTCACATTCTTACATTTCATCTGTTAAATCAACGCATATTCAAAACTGCCAAGTCTTGCTGGTGTACTGCCCCCTGTGGAACGGTCACACTGCATGGCTGAATACATCACACTCATTAGAATGTGCAGATCTTATAATAACTGAAACATGTAATAGTGGTAAAATTAATGTATGAGGTGTCATGTATGAATGCTGCCGCAAGTGTGGGGAAGGAAAGGTCTAATCACAGGGGTGCTAAAATGTCCGCACCCCCTGTTATTGTAATCACCTGATATCCCCGGCCAGTGCCCCTGTTAGCAGAAAACTGCACCGGCCCAGGGCACCTGTGAGCAATTGATTGTCTTCTTTCTTCGTGCCACTCAAAGGCCATTTAGGGTAAGATTTGGGGAGAATAAACACTTGTTCTTTTAGATACACCTGAAAGCCCAGCTGGAAGGTCACTTAGCGTAAGATATGGGGGGACTTTGTAAAATTGGATATGTATATTTGCTGTCTTGGATGTTCTTGGAACAATGTCTGATGAGTGAATATTTCCTTATGTCTGTACCCATGCCTTTCACCCAGCGCTGTGTGTAGGAAAGTACAGTGCTGCCCGTTTCATCTCATTCAATTTACCGTTGCAGGAAGCGGGAAAGGAACCTTTTACTGGACGTCATGGTGATCATGTACACGAGGCGCTGGTTTGTGGAAGAAGCGGTGCCACATGTGAGGAGGGCCCTGAGGAAATGTGGCGCTTTCTCAGATGATATGGAATTAGATATGGGACACTAATTCTGGTTATTGCTAAAGTGATGCCTTCTGACGTGTGAGGGTTTATGTTTGTATAGCGGGCTGAATGCGTGTGTGGCATTCCTGCCTTGGGATACAATGCTGCTTTTATGATAACTGAAGCTCATGGCTCCTCCCTCAGTGCTGCTATAACCCTCTGGGTAAGTGATGAGTGATGGGCTATGAATAGAGGAGCACTGGGGCTTTCCCCACACACATCCTCGCACCAAATAAAAACAACTCCATTGTGAAATTATCATGTGACCTGTGACTCGGTTATACACAGCAAAATGCACTCATTACAGAGACAGAGGGTTATAAGGTTCAACCCTTCATTTACACAATGAACAAGAGAAAGCAATGACAAGAGTTTGGTTTTGGTCTGTCCCACCTAATGTTCATTTTCAGTTAATTGAAGCTACCACCTGTATAAACTCAGCATCTCGCTTAACTGCTCTCTTGGTCTCATATAAACACTCCTTTCTTCCAGAAGGTCCATTAGTGAGAAGGGTCCCAAAGTTTTTGTATGGCCCATTATATGGTGAAAATATACCCCCTATTGTAAAATATAAGGATATTATAAGACACCAAAGTGTTACATGACTATATAAAAGGTAAACAGAACTCCTAAGTGACTTCTAGGGGTACTTTATTTATTTTAATACATTTCAGTCATGTCATGTGACAAAAATAACATCACTAAGCACCGATTTTAACAGATGACATCACTAAACACAGTTTATAAGGTTATAATTAACAGGATAATAATTATGTCTCTAGTGTAATATATATTTATGATTCTGAATATTTCAAAGGCCAGTTCACATGCCTATAGAGTCTAAGGGTACTGTATAGTAATTACAGCACACGCAGTGTTTCATCTTTATCTACATGAAATAACATGTGCTGCTTTTGTGCCCAATGATGAATGTATCACAGCTGCCTTTCCGAGGCTCATCTTGCACGGACGTTGTTACTCTACTCAGCAGTATGAAACAAGAGGAGACAACTCGCTTTCGGCCTAATATCCAAGCTAAGATTTTAATTAACACTGAAATGAGATATTGTGGCCCACATTAAGGAGCACTGTATATAACCCTTACCTGGTGGTAATGGGGGTCATCTGGATGGTTGCGTCAGACTGATGAAAGGGATGCCAAGCCCACATACCTCCTGTTTATGTGCCACTCAAGAGCCTCATCCAAGTCTTCTACTCAAGGAACACTTAAAACTGTAAAGTTCAGACTGTAACTAGTTTGAAACTAAAGATCACTACAGTTACAATTAAATTCCATCACTCTCTATTCATTTCTATGGGGCCATATTTACAAATGGCTGAAAGTGATAAATACTTTCTTGAAAATCTCACAGAAATGAATAGAGAGTGGCAGAATTTAACCCTGTACCTATGTTAGTAAACCAGACCCAGAATCTTAAAGCAGATGTGCATTTACATTTAGCCAATAAGATGGTTAATGGGATCCAAACGTTTTTTATTCTCTGCACTGCTGGTTCTGACTACTAAAACAACGTAGCAAAAGACAGCTGATTAACAAACCTGTGAAAATGCATGCACAGCATTGTGGGAATTGGTGTCTTGGCTGGAAAAGAGTTGCCTAGTAAGAATCAGCAGTGAGTAGAGAACCTTGTCATTGACTCTTTTTAAACATTCCAAATTGATGTATTAGTTTCTATCATTTGTCTTAAATCTAATTTGAGTCTGTTACAGAGCATCTGTTACAATTTGCTAAATTAGGCAAAGCTTCAAGTCAAGGTGCATGCTCAGTAGGTGAAACTGCTGAAAAGTGTAAAACCTCGTTTCCTACGATATTCGGTGCGTGGATGGCGGCTCGAAGAGGGACCAATATCGCAAAAGGCTGTGGATATCGGTCGTCTCGTTGATAGGCCAGGTTAAAAGATTTTGATTGGGCGCTGTTGAAGGCATGCAAGCAAAGTCTACGTTCAGAGCTGAATCGGCAGGTGGAGGTAGAATTTCTAATGTTTCTACCTCCATATCTGATTCAGCCCTGAACGTCAGTGAAGGGTGGGAACGATGTTTTTGTGCGAATGGTCGCACGAAAGATTAAAATTGCTACGTGTATGGCCACCTTAACAACTTATCAGTAATGTAACAGTTTAGACAACTGGGGACAGGGCTGCTACTGAGAAACATGGGGGGGGGGGGAGCAAAACATTTATTTTTACGTCTCTGTTTTCAAGTTAGTATTTTTTATAGAGCATGCAAAACGTAATCAATAAAAAAATTAAAAGTGACGCTCTGTTTAACAAGGGTGAAGGTTTATTTATTGCGACTTGGTGGCAGCACCATCATTTAGACTGAACGATCTGAATTGAAATAAATAACAATAGGATAATGGGAATAAATATGCCACCGTCAGTCACTTTAGTGAGAAATGTATATATTTTATTTTCAGTGCCGGTGCAGTATATTTGGAGTAAGTGTTACGGCTTTGGCACATAATGAAAATAAACTGTGAATTAAAAGACATTTTTTTTGTTAAATACCCAAGTAAATGTTTTGGCTTATTTCTGGTATTTGTCACATTGCCCTATGATAAATATGTCCCTGATTTGTATTAATTCAATGTATAATAAAATATATAAACACATTTGTATTTTTGTAATTTAAAAAATGATTTTAACACACACACACATATATATATACACACACGCACAAAAACACACGCACTTCTTTTGCTGTTAACATTTTCAATGCAATTCTTAAACCAATGTCAGTCTTATATCTCCTCCATACTGTGGTCCTCATCAGTGCTATAGGCATCTTCCTCTTGAGCCTCCTCACTCTCAGGGTCAGTCTGATATTTTTCTGCATCATCCAGCAAATCTTCAAGGACCAGTGTACCTTCCGTGCTATTAGCAAAGAGACACGTCATACTGTTGAAAGAAATATCTACATGGAAGAGTGTGCCAGTGTGTGCCATTAACCTATGTTACCTTTCTGCCCGTGGGTTGTTCTCTTCTCTTACACTGACGTGTTCATCAACGCTGGCGCTTTGTCCGTTCTTTGAGACAAATTCCTCGCTCAGCCCCAAGTCACGCAGCACATTCAGATATTGCTTTTCAGCAGACATAAGTGCATTTCTCTGCGCAAAGCATAAAGAGACATCGAGTAAGGTGGGAAGTTAATATTATTCAGCACTTGTGCACACCCCAGACTCTGCTTCAAAAAGTTAAAGGGGTTGTTCACCTTTGAATGAAATTTTAGTATGTTATAGAATGGCCAATTGTTAGCAACATTTCAGTCGGTCTTTATTTTTTAATTGTTATAGTTTTTGAGTTATTTGTCCTCTACTAGCTCTTTCCAATGGGGGTCACTGACCCCAGCAGCCCAAAAACTATTGCTGTGTGAGGCTACAATGTTATTGTTACTTTTTATTACATAATCTTTCTATTCAGGTCTCGCCTATTCATATTCCAGTCTCTCATTAACACCACTGCCTGGTTGCTAGGGTAATTTGGACCCTAGCAACCAGACAGCTGCTGAAATTCCAAAATGGAGAGCTGCTAAACAAAAACTAAAATAATTAAAAAAAACCACAAATAATAAAAACTGAAGACAAACTGCAAAATGGTCACTCTCTACATTATACTAAGGGGCCGATTCATTAAAACACGAGTTCGAATCCCGAATGGGAAAAATTTGGATAGAAAAAGTCACGCGGGCGTACGAAAAAGTCGCGCAAGCGTGAAAAAATCGGAGAAAACACGCTTGGAGCGTTAGTGTCTTAATAAATTTCCCCCTAAAAGTTCATTTTAATATAAACAACCCCTTTAATCCAGTGTGTGCATAATAGAGCACTCCTGCACTGTCAGTGTAAAGTCAAAATGATTGCGGCACATGATGCATACAAAACAGGGACTGAAATTTAACAGGTTTAATACCCCCAAAACATTGTTATTTTTCTATAGACACTATTAAATGTCAAGAGATTGCCCATAGCTACACTATAACTGGGAATAGTACCATGTGGGGGATTCTCCTGTTTAGAAGTAACAAACCTGAGCCACTCGCTCTATCAACAATGGCTTGTTCAGCACTCGCTGTTCCATTGCTTCCAGCTCCTTCATGTAGTCTTTTGTCCTCTGCTTTTCTCTTTTTCTGAAAAACAGAAGGGGGAAAGGCATGTGAGTATTACTGTAGTTGAAAAATAACTTATTCAAAGGCTTGCGCCCTACCACGTTCAACATGAAAAGATGCATGGACGGGTTAAGATGTCACTTCAGACTGGGAGCTGATCTGCTATAGGACTAAGGAAATGGCTAATTCTAACTTCTACATGGCGGATCAGTAAGACTGGTTACCTTAATTCTTTGACTTTATTATGGGAAGTTGGGGATACATTTTGGTAGGAGTCGTTAGCTTTTTCCCTGGCAATTATACGTTTCTTCAATAGTTTCTCCCTTTGCTTTTGTTTGGCTTTTCTCTTTTTCCAATCTGCTTCCAATTTTTCTTTTTCTTCAGTTGCCTTCCTGGTGGGGGTTACAAAACGACTCAAAATCTCTTTAGATTTAAAAAGTGGAACCAGGGTACGAGGAAAAGGCAAACTAAGGGAAATGGAAATTCCTTCTATGGGAATATCTTCTATGAAACAACATCTACTGGATGGCTGGAAGGGAAAGGGCAACGGCAACTTGTAACAGTGTTGTTCTGTTGGTAATACACATTTCTCTGTAATCAGTAAACATTAAACCTGTAAAAAAAAGTTGATTTTCTAGAGTTCTTCAGGTGAGCTCATATAATAAGAAAGTGTTATATCAGAAATAGGAACCTGGTCTTAAAAGACCATCCCTTGATACAGCCATTAGCTTTGTTTGTAAATGTTACTTCTGATGAAAAAGTTATGGTACCTACAGCCAGGCCTGGACTGGGATTCAAAATAGACCCTGGCATTTTAACTCTTATACTACAGTAGATCCTCTTGCTTCGGCATGAAAATATCACTGCACTCACTGCTAATGCCTTAACAACAGAGGATGATGTACAGGTTATGGGTTGTGACACACATCGTTCTCTTCAAGTGAGTTACATACACCAACACTGAGTATAAAGAAATTAAATATGTGCAGTATTGCACTTCAAGACACACAAACAAAAACAGAGGGGGTTCTGTGATCTTCTGACCATCCCGCCCTCGTTTTCAGCACCCACCGCTGCCTAAAAAATGCAAAGCGTTCCTAACAGGACACTCAATAGCTCAAGATTTTGCTGTCATCAATGAGTTGAGCATATAAGCTGGCTATCAACAATGGACTGCCACAGAGTGACATTAGACGAGTACACACAGCATATATTGGTGTTGAAAGTACCTAAAGGCTGCATATTTAATTAGTAGCTTCTACTACAAGAATTAATTGGCTCCAGGCCTGTGCATGCCTAATTGATCCCTTTGACAGCTCCAGATAACCCTTTTCTGTCTTCTAAAAACCTGACTGAAATGAAATTGCACCTATGAACCAATCATGGTTACCTGATTGCATGCTCTCTCCTCTTTGATAACTCAGTTGATCTTGGGATGTTACACAGAGCTTCCCCTTGTGGGTTCAGAGTCCCTGCAGAAGAATGTATTCGGGCCTGGGCCCTAGGAGATTTATATGGCCAACGTGTTTCTTTTAAGTTTTCTTCATCTGCTTGAATGTCCATTATAATTTTCTCTTTATGAGAGGGAATGTTGGAGGTCCGTAGCTGGAAAGGCTCACAGACTGTAACATGTTTTGTAGATGTGCTCTCAGGTAAACGTTTCTGCTGATTTTCATGCATGGTTTGAGAGTGAGGTATGGTCGCACTGATTTTGGGCTTGTGCTTTTGCTTTTCTTTGGGTTTGTAGCATTTTCCTTTCTTAGTGCCTGAGTGAGCGCCAGGAGCAAGAGTGATGGTAGGATATGAGGAATTTTGTAAAAGTTCCTGCGCTCTCATATGTATCCGGATCCCTCGATACAATTCCTCTTCTTTTAGTCGTTCGGCGGTAGAAGTTCCATAAATAGACTTCGGCACTGGCTTGGCTTTAAAATGGTTTGCGCTGGGTACTGATGTTGAAAGGTTCATAAAGTCCAGTCGAAGGGTTTTCTTGCGTTCCTCTCGCTCAATAAACTGGAAAGGTTTCTGAGTGGCCAGTAGAATATCCTTGCTCTTTTCCTTCACAAAACTGCGTCGTTCCTCATTCCTCTCCACTATTTCCTGATAAAGTGGCAGATACACAGAAGATGGAACTGGGTTTGCTCTGAATTTTTTTTGGCATTCTGCCTCTTCTTCCAGCTTTTTCTTCAGCAAATTGTTTTCCAGCTCAATCTCGGACTTTGACTTTATATTCATCTCTTTTTTCTTGGATTCCCGAATTGTCATCTGGAAAGGTTCAGGAATGGTAATTTTGTGAGACCACTCTTTGGACTTTTTGCTAGTTTTATTTTTTGCTATTTCTTTGGAAAAGTATTCAGAATTTCTGATATAATCCTCGACTGTGAATTCATTCCACATGTCAAGAATTTTATTTCTAGCAGATACAGAGTGCTCTGAGTCACTGCTGTCTCCATTGGTCGATTCATGTGAGCTTTCTGATAAGCTGGGAGAGACACTTCCACTCAGGCTGTGCTTCAAATACTTATCATCATATTCAGCTGGAAGCACAGATTTAGGTTCCCATGCTGATCTAAAATGTAAGAAATGGAAAGATATAGTCTTCAATGCTACATTGAGAGCAGTGACAAAGCATAGCAAGTGCTAAATCAAGAAGAAATATTAAATTTTACAACTGGCCCTAGGGTTGAATCCGACCCTCCAAACTCTATTATTGCCCTCATGCTGTCCAATAGTTCAACAGACCTTTATGTGGGACTTTATGCAGGATACAAGGATCATACACGTGGAACTGAAAGGTGAATGACTAATAGATGGAAAAAAATACAACTATATTTTTCAGTATTAACTGACTGTAAGAGCTGATGCTTTGCCTACTAAACCAGCACTTTTTGAGTTTCTTCATGCAGTGGGGCAACATCATCAACAAATTGTATTAAATTTATAAAATCATATTAGTAAGGCAATGGACCCCTGTCAAGCACCATCCCAAAAAATAATTTGAAAGGCCTCATGTGATTCATGAACCTCTACTATATAATGCAGACAGGGTCAAAAAGGGCTGGCAGGAATTAAAAGCACCTGAGCACATACCAATACTATTAGCTGCTTAATACTAAATACTTGGTGTTCTTCTATAAGGCAAGGTCACACAGGGAAAATTATCACTGCTGCTTGTACTGTAAAATTGCCAACCACCTAGCCACTGACATCAATAGAAAGAAGGGCTGCATGGTCAGTAATGGTGGATCCAATGTGAGTAGAAAGAACTATGACAAACTACAAGCAGTGACAATCAAAACACTCTAGGTGACAACAGACAATAGCTGCTTACCTGTAGACTTCCCTGACAACTCCCTGTTCATTCTCTGGGTTGTGAACCCCACTCAGATGTAATTTTTTATCATACATTTTCTCCAGTTGTTCCATATTCTGCAGATGAGCTTTTTTTAGCTTCTCTACCTGAACATAATAGTCTTTGTCTGGATGATGAACTTTGGAAATGTCAAAAACCCAGTCTTGACATCTGCGGGACTTGCAGCACCTGGCTTCTTCCCAGTCTAAAGCAGCAGCAGGAGCAGCAGGAGTACCCTAACAAAGGACAAGAAAGTGTTCAGAGTAAATGTAAGCACCTCTGTGTGCAAAAAACATAAGTAATAAAACTACTTATTATTCCATGTATCCTTTAGTTATTCATTTGAAAAATAAAGCCTGGGTAGTGTTTACCCTTGAACAACTGCAATGTTTTTCACTGGATATAACATTAGGAAACCTTTGCCGGTATAGTTGTATCTCTATTGGGGCTGTCTCTGCCCATGGGAAGCCACTGCAACAAAGACCAATTGACAAGGTTCAAGTTTACTTACAGCCATACTAACTCTTTGTTTTAGGGTAACAGTTCACTAATGTCTCTGTATGAAATTCATTGCCATGCTGCGTCATATGTCCCCCTCCCAAGAGATTTTAAGTATTTCTATATACAAAAAGAAGTATAGCAAACACCATCTGGCTAACACAGCATACACCATAATAAGCTTACACTGCTAACAGATATAGCCTGTAATCTCTTGTGGGCAGGGCCTGTTGCATCTCTTGTTTCAGTCTCCCATTATCTCTGTTTATTAGTCATTTCCTTGCACATCACTGGTTAATTTGAGATATATATTTATATATATATATAAACTGTATAAAGAAAAAAAATTTATAATATAGGAAAATTTAACAGAGCATCATAAGCTTATATCTACATATAACAGAAATATAATAAATGAATGGGCAGGGATTAAAGGACAACACAGACAAATTCACCGTGGAGATGCCAATTTGTTACCAGCCTCACGGACTCCTGTGGGTGCTACTCATCTTTGAAAAATGTTTTTATTAAAGCACAGAGCTGCCATCTTTTGCTTCTATTTTCCCATTTATTGCATTCACGTGCATTGATTTAGATGCAAGTAAGTGTGTTCTTGTAAGTTCAACAGTCATTTCTTCATTCTATTACATTCTGAACGTGCGTCAAATGCACAAATATAGTAAGTAATTTTAAAACCACTGAAAACCTTTCATTAACATATTTGCTTAAAATTACATTTTCTTTTATTGTACAAAAATACTAGTTGCAGGGATCCACTATTTTCGGATTCATCCAAACCCCGAACCCTTCGTAAAAGATTTGTCCAAATACCGAACCAAATCCAAATTTGCATATGTAAATTAGGACACGGAAGGGTTAACGAGTGCAGCAAAAAATGTTCAACTTCCGTATTTATGTGACAAAAAGTGTTTTTAAGGATTCAGATTTGGTTTGGCCAGGAGCGTGGATTCAGCTGAATATGAATCCTGCTGAAAAAGGCTGAATCTTGGCCAAATCCTAAACCGAATCCTGGATTTGGTGCATCCGTAACTAGTTGTCAATGTTTTACTTGTGTTAAGTGTGACATGAATGTAAGTTTTGGGACAGGTCCATACTCTCCCCCACTCCCTGTACGCTTTCCTTCTCCAGATATAATGACTATGAGATCTCTTTTCAGCCCTGCAGATTTTATAGACATTGAGACAACACCATCACGGGTTTGCCAGTGCTCTGCTTAATTCAGTAAATTGCTTCCCAGCTAATGCTCTATAGTCACTAAAAATAACTACCAATCTAATCCTCTTTTAAACGGGATCCCCTACATTGTAGCTTATACTGTTCAGCTTTTCACCATTATTAGCATGTAAATGTAACTGATGTGCCAAATAGCACTCTGTATAATTAGCACTGGCATCACATGATCCCATCTGTTAATTAACCGGTGCCGAATAGGCTTATAAAATAAACACCAGATGACAGGCTAGAGATAATTCCCAGAGCATGCTGCCCTTCCATGCCCAGGCTAACTAAGTAATACAGCGATGTCAAACCTGCGGCCCTCCAGCGATTGTTTAACTACATCTCCCATCAGCAGGGTCAGCAGCCTCTGTTACTTTTTTGTAAACATTATCCCAATGAGTAGCACCCCCCAAGTGGAGTCGGAGTCAGAAGCAACTACTGAGTAGCTGAAGGATTTATGTAAAGACTCCATAGACTGGCCAGGGCTGTGGAGTCAGATTTGTAGAGTCAGAAGCAAATTTGGGTACCTGGAGTCTGAAGTACCATAAACTGAGGAGTCACTGGATATATGTACCAACTCCAAAGCCCTGCCCTATAATTGCACCTTAGGCACATGCCCCTTCTGCCTACCCCTAGTTCTGGGCTTACCTACCATTCTTCAACATATAACAAAGGAGTTGTGGGGCCAGCAACACTTGGGAACCCAAAGGTTCTGTTCCAAACAGAGTTCTAATGTTTGCCGCCTGTGCCCAACTCATATGCCTACTGTCTATAAGTTACAGCAGAACAAACCAGGCTGTAAACCCCAAAATACCATGTTTGCCTAATAAAAAACGTAAATCTACGAAACTTTCCAACAGAAATTCATAAACATTTTTCAATGGTCTTAAAGAGATACTGACACCAGAAAGTAAATCTTTTTTTTTACATCTATAATAACATTGTCTTTGCAAGAACTTTAGAATTTTGCCATAAAAATATTTGCCTGATGCGTTTACATTACCTGTCTGATCCTCGGTTCCTCTAAGTGGGGGCAGCCATATTTGTCTGTTAGCATTAGAAGCTGTAACTGACAGGCTGGGAAGGGACAGTCAGGTTGGCAAAACAGTCAGGTGTAGGAACTTCAAGTAACAATTACTTACAAAAGCAAACCTGTCAGCGAGACACCATCAACATGACCTATAGGTAACTTTTTATGTATATTCATATTTTAAAGTGAACTGTAAATGTAATTGCCATTTAGATCTGTCTAATGAAGCACTGTAGCAGCAGCCACTTGCCTGTTCCTAGCCCTGTCTGTGAATCAGCTGCCCTCTGCTACATTGTTTCACTAGTTACAACCAGCAGTTTGACAGATGAAGCTATCAAAAGAAGTTCTACTTACAAATAACTTTAACACAATGGGACATTTGTAATAAATATATTTGTATATATAAGTTTAGCTCAGAGATAAATTGTTAAGAAGTTTGCTATCTTTAGGTTTCTATGAGCTTTAATATTCCAGCTGTAAGAATAGTATCCATACCATTGATGTTCTTGGAAGTCTCTGGGGTGAGACAGAGGCAGTTCGTTGTTGTTGCCTTTCCCCCAACTCCCGTTCGTACAGGGCAAGCGGTGCTTTGGTGTAGGGGTTCACAGGGGTCCTCACACAGGCGGCAGCGAGCACTGATTCCTTGTGAGCCTGCGCCATATTGGCACGGAACCTTCAGCTTTGGCCGCTGCCTGGCAACCGCCGACGCTACGGAGTCTGCGAGAGACCAACCTCTAAAGCGATCACAAACTGAAGCCACGCCACATGGCATGAGAGAAAGGAGACAATAACCTAGAGCGCGCTGTTTTCAGAGCAGCAACTGGCGCAGGCTTCCAGAGTTTTGCATCCAGCTTTAGTTTATCTGCCGCAGAATGAGACTAATGATGGTGGAAATGCGAGTGCTTAGGGTACTCCCAAAGGCAGAGCATAACCAGCTCCAAACTTCAGCCCACACATATACATTTGGCGACATCTAAAGCGCCGGCTGCCAACACAATACTCTAGCTCCGCTTTCCTATAGGGCGCTCTAGCGATAGTGCCCACCCTGCGCTCTGATTGGCTGAGGCGAGAGCACTACAGCCCCCTCCGCACGGATTTGGAAGAGAGCGGATAATAATCCCGGTAGGGGCGGAATAATGCACAAAGTGCAGTTATTAGTTTATTTGCCTTCAGATAGCTTTTCATATGCCCGTGGTTTTTAATTTGTGTGCCCAAGAGCCAGAGAAGGGGTGGGTAAGGCTCATAAGGGTGACCATAGGAGGTGCCTACTTACTTACAAAGGCTCATTGTTGAATTTAGGGTGATCTCTTCTTTTTTTACGCTAGACCTTCCTGGCATTAAGGTTAAACTATTAAAGTTGTAATACATTTCAAAGCATTGTGGGAACTGTAATCTTACTGAATAGCATCCTTTATTTTCTGTAAATTACTTTTTGGGTGCTTGATCATAATTTAGGAGCATTATAAATAGCACTTGACTATACTCCTATGGCATGTGTGTACCTTTCATGTATATTTATGTTATTTTACACAAACAAATTAAGGTTACACATACCTTAAAGGAGACATATCTTATAAAAATAATGAATGTACCAGTGAATTATACTCCTCTAGACATAGAAGGAATGTGCTTTAAAAAGTTGTATTTCAGACTGATTTATTGAGAAATTCCCCCAAACCCCACTAGCCCCGCCCATCTGTTCCACTTCCTGCTGGCTGAATTCTTTGGATGTGCAGGGGGTGCCAGCGGCCCTCCATAAACTGCACTGTAGGATAGGAACCAATCAGCAGCTAGGCTGACCTGATAGGGAACTGAAGCCTGTCTGTGCTTGTGTGAGTGCAGGGCTGTGATTGGCTCTCCTCCTCCTACTGTGCTTCTGGCAGGGACTGTTGGGACACGCCCACTCTTCATTTCTATAGGGAGCTCCAATAAAGAGGCCATTGTTACAGAGAGGATTAATTTTTAGCACAAAGTGAAATCAGCACCATATATTATTCATAATTGCCTACAAAATTAGCGTTTTTCCCCTTTATCCAATATGTCTCCTTTAATGTAAAATCATTCAGAATATCCTTCCGAGCACTTTTGCAATTTACATTCTTTTTTTCTGCTTAGTTCTATTGTTAGAGGGGCAATGGAAATGAGCAGAGAAGAATCTGTAGATGCTTCTGCAAATTAAGTTTATGTGGTTTGGCCCAGCCCTCACCTGAGCATTGGGTGCCCCAATAACACATTAGCAGGGAAAATAATGCAGTGCATACTAGCAGTGAAAATATAGATCTATTTGAAATAAAACATTTTCTTTACAATTTGTTTACTGCATACATTTCATATGAGCTGTAAAACCACTATCTTGGAAAGAAAATTACTTGTAAATTGTATAATAGCTCTATGAGCAAATTTAAAATTGTGTAACACATCCCATGAGCCTTCAAAAGACTTCCTAGAGACTGTCACAGAGTGGTATTAGCATATAAGCAATCCACTGTTCTTTGTATTTGTTTATATGCTGCACTTGATATTGATGCCATTTATGCAACTAATCTGCATTCCTGTGTAAACAGAACTATGAGGCCCTAATTACTCAGCAGTAATGGGCATAAATGGTAAAGTCTTTCTACTATGTCAACTTTTGTGCATTACAGAACCAAAACACATTGTGGTGGTCTTTGAGTGAATGGTTAGTTAGTGTTGCCATACAACCATCACCACACAATGCACCTAGACAATCTAGCAAATGTTCCCTTTTCAATTACTCATTTTCCTTCACACTTTAAAGTCCCCTCCAATGCAAACCATGCCTCTTGGAGACATACTGGAGTTCCAGTTACTCAGTGTCTAACAGCTGCCCCTTTCACAGGTTAGGACCAGTGTTATCGCAGAAACTACTATTGGCTTCAAATGTCATCTATGGTCGGATCAGACAGCTGATGTCTGATTGGGTGTTGTAGACACAGACTTGCACCTGCCCAAAAATGTGGGCAGGGATATATTAAAAAAAAAAAAAAAAAAAAGAGAACATTGCAAATATAACAAGCACTGATTTTGAGAACACAATTAAGAGACAGCACAAAATGAATGAGCTTGGTCACCCACTAAACACTCTATATACTGTTTGCTACTACAGGCATGAGATCCCTTATCCGGAAACCAGTTATCCAGAAAAGCCCAAATTACGGAAAGGCCATCTCCCATAGACTGCATTATAAGCAAATAATTCCAATTTTTAATTTCCTTTTTCTCTGTAATAAGACAGTACCTTGTACTTGATCCCAACTAAGATATAATTAATCCTTATCGGAGGCAAAACAATCCTATCGGTTTTATTTAATCTTTAAATGATTTCTGCCAGACTTAAGTTATGGAGATCTAAATTACAGAAACATCCCTTATCCGGAAAACCCCAGGTCCTGAGCATGCTGGATAACAGGTCCCATACCTGTACTAAAGACTACTTGAGGGGATTGTAAAATATCCAGGCCTCCTTCTTAAGGCCTAAGTGGTTGCATAAATTACATTCTGAGCCCTAACTATAAATCCTAAACTTAAAAAAAAAATCAAACTATTAGAGTCATTATGTAAGAATTTTATTAAATTAAGTGCCGACAAGTAGTTGAACAACGCGTGTTAGTAGCCAGCTTTGATCTCCACGGTGGTTGCTTGGGTCACTTTTTCAGACCCATCCACTAAATGGCATATAAGAAGTTTATCGTGTGTTCACCTAGAAAAGAAGAATTCGGAAAATTATTCACTGAAATGTTACAAAATCATACTTTACAATGAAGAAAAAGATATATGGTGACAAAATTAACAAAAAAAAAAAACTCTACCCCAAACTACCTACAGCAAAACAAAAAACTGTGCGCGAATGCAAAGAGATGGAGTAAGGCTAATGCAAATGTTACCACCAGCTGGAACAGATAACACCTCCCAGCCATAGATTTATACAATCCAACTGTAATTCCTACTTCTCACAATACCATAGCATACCACAGACTGTGTGATAAAGTATTTAAATGAAACAATAAAACGATACCCACCACATCATCAATCTTGAGAATACTGCGCACAGTCTCTGTAGCCAGAGTTAGAGAGCTGATAGATACCAACAAGGGCTGGACAACAAGTTCCTCCAAAATATTGGAAATTCCTCCCTGCAGAAGTAAAGGTAATTTTGAGCAATAAAAAACAAAACATATACAGAAGAGAACAGTCAGGTATAGATGATTTTACCTTTCTGACATTAATTCCGGCTGTTTTTTCGCCCTGTGCGTGTCTGTTTCTCAGTTCCGTTACAGTGGATATGGGGTTGAGTCCAGCATTTTCAGCCAGAGTGAAAGGAATAATCTCCAAGGCATCTGCAAAGGCTCGGATACAGTAGGACTCCATGCCACTCAGTGTCCTAGCGTACTCATTCAAACGCAGGGATAGCTCAATCTCAGGGGCACCGCCTCCAGCAATCAGAGCTCTAATAAATGCAAAATAGTGTTACATTTCTACAGGACTGATCATGAAAATACTTGCAACATCAGCATCTATGTTTGCATCTAGGTTGCATCACCATGCTGTGAGGTTGCTTTTCATCACGTGGGACCGGGCATACTGATAAAACAGAAGAAAATGGATGAGGGCACCAGGCTTCATGAGTAGGCTGGCTCACTGCAGTTTCCATTACCAAAACAAATTATTTAATTTTTTAAACTGTTGTGATAGAGGACTGGGTCCTTTAAGCCAAAGGGTTCCTGCCAAATCCCAGGGATATGGTTGGAAAAACTTGAAAGCTCTGCTTTCATAAGGTGTGGCAGGAGTCATTTCAGATTTTTCTTGCAGGATGAAAATTTCCCGTGAGTGCAAGTCAGCCTAAGTTTGCAGGAAAAACTAAACATGAGAGTACTGCCAGAACTTAGAATTAACACAATTATTCCATATAAGGGAAACCTCTATCAGGGCTAACACATACGGCCCTGCCTGGCTTTTAAATGAAGTGCTGATAAATAATAAAAATGGGTAAAATAAAACACAGTTCAGAAGTTTACCGACATACATTCGAAAAACACTGAAATGGTAAAAAGGGTTGCTTTACATAGCCAACACACACATACTTAACAGATACCCAATGCAGAATACTTTTTTTTTTTTAAAAAAGTTCTACCTATTATTTTATTTTGATTAATCACAACTTTGGTCAGTTGTGGCATCTCTGGGTGGCAAGTATTAGGAGATGCAATATGTTATCTCACTGCCCTTACAATATAAAAGCTTCCCCCCCTCTACTGCTATTTCTGTTTCAAATTAAAGAACCACTATCTCTACCAATTTTTAGGCAGAATTGTACTTACTGAAGCAATGGTTTCCAAACTGTTGGACTCGCCCCACTGAGGGGGAGGTTAGGTGCCCGTGATAGATCTCTGCTACTGCAGGTGACTAACTGCGCCAAAATGCCTTTCCACCAGCAACAATAGGAGTCGCGGTTGAAAGGCCTACGCATCGATTCGTAGTAAAGATCTATCGCGGGTGATTAACTCGCTCCATGGGCCATCAGCCTGATGTCCAGCAAACGGCAAAGACACACAAGGACATTAGTAGCCCAGGATAAATCTTCTCTTCTGTGAGAGACTAATCTCCTTGTATGTCCCTGTCCATAGGGAAAAGACGGACAGGGCAATTAGTCACAGCGTTTTTTAAGAAACCCCAGTTGCGGCAACAAAGAACAGTCGCAACCACGTTGTAGAAGTTGGCTCATCTTTTAGTGGTGGCAATTAGTCGCCGTGGCTGGATTATAAAAATGATGGTGACTAATAGCCCTGTCTATCTTCATCCTTAAAGTACAATTACTGTGAAATTTTGCCCTAGATATTCCTTAACTGTGGCTAAATGGCTCATATGCAAACGTTTTTAATTATCTACCCTCTTGTGGAAAGCACTGTGACTGCTGTAAGCATTTCAGTAAAAGCACAAAATTGTGGAAAAATGTTCACTGCAAGGTTTTACGGACTTGGGGTTATTACAAGGATATTTTTGTGTGACGCAAAAAAACCTAATGTGCCTCTGCCCTAAAAGCTCTGGTTTCTTCTGCTTTATAATCCCATACAGTGCATTTGCAAAGTAGCACACTAGATACATATGAGACTGTGAAAGAATAGTTAAAAAGCAAGATAAAAAATCATACCTTTTCTTTACCAAGCAGCGTATAACACAAAGGGCATCATGAATGGAGCGTTCTGCTTCCTCAATCACCAATTTGTTGGAACCACGTACAACAATTGTAACAGTTTTCCCGGGGTTGGCACAACCAGTTATCTATAATTACAAAACCACAACCATCACACCCTGCATTATGAAAAGTTAACTACTAGCAACATCAAAGTAAACAAACCCTTACCTTAACTAGTTTTCCAGAACCATTCAGACTAACTTCTTCAGCAAGTTCAGCCGATGCCAGCATATCAGCAGTAAACTGGTCTATGTGTGCAACTGGTTTGGTTCCAATTGTCTATAAAAATGTTAAAAAAAAAAAAAAAAAACATTAACCCTGCCTTCTATGTAGAATAAAATAACAGTCATATAGCTCATAGTGGGTCTAAATGTTTCAGCCATAACGTGTTTGCTGTTCAGTTCATTAGAACCCTGGTGTCACAAGGAAATCTGCTGGCTATGGTTCCCCCTGAATCAAGAGGTCAAGTGACAGTCTAGCTAACTGAAATGCAGAAAGAGTGTGCAGACTTGTTACACATGTGTTTCTGCAAAAAGTGCCAATATTCTTGTATCATCCCCAGGACCTATTATCTTAGGGGTGCCTTTTGTTTAGGTTTATTGGTTTGTATTACCAGTACAGCCACACCAAGCTTGTATAGTGAGAGGTGGTCAGACCTCACCTACCAGAGCTCTGGCTTGAGTAAGCAGCTCAAGCCAGTCAGATACTGACAGAACAGCCATTTTTATGTTATTTGTGTTGGTAATCCTTTAAATAAGTGGATAGTGCTTATGTCAGTTTGTGTATTTCATTATCCATGGGGGGTAATAAAAAAAAATCTAACTTTCAAATGACATACCTTACATATAAACTCAATATCTTCTCTCTCAATATCTTTCACCACCATTATTTTCATCTTATTCAGGAAGTGTAAAGCAAGATCACTAAGAGCATCCCTAATAAGGAAAACAAAATGATAGAACTCAATGTTCTGTATTACATAAGCAAATCTACTTTAAGAATGTTTTTGAATAACAGGTAATAAATCTTATACAAGTGATACCCTAACACATTGCTGCCATAGCACCAAAATAGATTTCTAGACACAGAAGGGTTTGTTTTCCATCTTGTCTTATTAGCTACCTTAAAATTGATTTCTGAATAAGAAGCACATTGCAACCAGCTTTCTTGATTTGTTTCACAAGATTAAGGATGTATGTTCGTTCCTCCCGCAGAACTCTATCCATCTGAGCATAGTCTGAAACCACAATCTGATTGTCCATCTGTAAATTAAAAGCAGTCATTTTTATTTCTAAATTTCTCCAAGGGCATAAGAAGGTCTTGTTAGTTCTAAAAGTTCTATGAACAAGTGCACTGAACATAGTTTCCACACAGGCTTTGCACTGAACTAGGTGACCTGCCCTATTAAACTAAAGTTCAGTGCCAACAACTAAACCATTGTTTCGTTTTAAGCTTTAAAGGAAAAGGAAAGGTACACTCACTGGGGGGGTGCCAAAATGTTAGGCACTACCCAGTAATTGTAATCACTAACCTGGTATCCCAGGATGGTGCTCCTGATAGCAGAAAACTGCATTGGCCCAGGGTACCTGCGAGTAAGTGATCCTTTTCTGCACCGCTTGAACAGTAGAGTAAAAAGCCAAACTTTAACGAAAAAGCCAGCCTTTTCACTCTACTGTGGATGCGTCAGCCCTGGGATCACGGAAAAAAAAAAAACAGACAGAAGGAAGAGGATCAACCGTGTTGTAGGTACTCAGAGCCGGTACCGTTTTCTGATAACAGGAACACCAGCCTGGGGTACCGGGAAAGTGATTACAATCATTGGGGGGTACCTAACATTTGACAACCCACAGTAATTGTACCATCAAAAGCGAGAAACCAATAACTAGTAGCAGGAGATTAATCTTTAATGCCCCATGGTGACAATGCACTTAACCAGTAAAATGGGTGCCCTGTTTCTCAGCAGAGTGTTACTACCATTAAGGTTTATGCCTTGAAAGGTTTCCCCATACATTTCTAATGGAACTTTTTTCACTGTAAAGCTTAAATAAGCAGAAATCAAAAAGCTGGTCAGTAGTTTCAATGTTTTCTTATACATATTTATTTAGAGCATGAAGCATGTCACATGAGACACTTACATCTGTTTTTGGAGCTGACAAGCAGAACTGAATCAGCCCAATCTTGGCTTTCTCAACCCGGGTTACTCCAGTATTTGCCGCTTTCTGTGTGAGCACAAGGCCATCAACCATCTCACAATCATCAATGGTTCCTCTAAAAAATAGGTTGAGGTAAAAATAAAGCTGTCAGTAAAAGGTAATCAAAAGTTCCACAAATAGCATGCAGTGCAATAGCACTGGCAGGACATTCATACATGTATGTATGTATGTATGTATACACACACACACACGACATACATATTATACAAATACACAAGCTCAAGCCAATGCATACTAACAAAATGATTTAAACAAGGACATCCATAATATATCAAGTGAGAAAAAATGTTTATTGTTTAAATGTATGACATCCTAACCAAAGTTTTGGTCCCTCCTAAGACTTATATGGTCATAGTAGATGGGAAGATTAGTTGCCCACAAGGCAACGTCAGATAAACAAAGCGCTGTATATGTTTTCCCATCAGCGACTTACTTAAATGCCAGTGAAAATGCATTTTGTGGAAATTAGTCACCAACGGAAGCAAAGATTTATTGCTGAAACTAATCTCCCCGTCTGCCAGCAGCCTTAAAGGAGAAGGAAAGCCTAAGTCACTTGGGGGTGCCAAAATGTTATCACCCCAAAATGACTTAAATCGCTTACCTTTTACCCTGGGCTGGTGCCCCTGTTGTTAAGAGAGAACAGCACCAGCCCGGGGTAGCTACGAGCGATTTCTTCTTCTGCATTAGAGTGAAAAGCTGAACTTTAATTAAGTCTGCTTTTCCCTCTAATGCGCATGTGCCAGCCCAGGGAATTCGCCGCAGAAGAAACACGGAAGGAGGAAGCGATCGCTCCAGGTACCCCGGGCTGGTGCGGTTTTCTCCTAACAGGGGCACCAGCCCGGGTAAAAGGTAGGTGATTTAAGTCACTTGGGGATGCCCAGCATTTCGGCACCCCCAAGTGACTTAGCCTTTCCTTCTCCTTTAAGGATGATCACTGTTGTGTATTATCTTTGAGGAAAGGTTCCAAGAAGGACATGTTGGATATCATTCAATAAAGATAAGAGATTTCATGCATGCTTGACAATCATTTTCCTGTTCGTGAAATCTTGTGATATGCAGACACTTTGTATGAGGTCACTGCTGTCTGACAAGATGCTGTAATCATAAAAAAAAAAAATAATTTCTTACCCAAGTTTTTTGACAATTTTTATATCTCTAAGATCCACACTGTTGGCTGTCTGTGGATCAATCACCTTCATTACTGCATCCACACTCATTGGAGCAAGTAAACTTGAGTACTGGGACACAACCTTACCAAAAGGAAACAATAACCAGTGTTACAACAATACCTGAGTCAATTATTACATCAAACAAGTAATCCTAGTACAGTGTTAGACTCAACAAAGCACTCTAGATTATAGCTGTATATACTTATATTTACATTTTTAACATATTAACTGTACAAAACAAATAATTAACTTTACACACACCTTTGAGTTCAGGGATGTTGTTGCACTGTTAAGTAGAGTTTCTCTGTCACTTAATTCAACAGACTGGGACATGTTGGTAAGAACTTCTATACCCTTATCGGATGCCAACTGGAAGGATTCTGAAATGGTGGTGGGATGTATACCTGGAAAAAAAGCCATTTTATATTACTGAAGGAAGACATGCAAACAAAAAACACACAAAGTTTATAGAACAATTACAGTGAAACACAAATTAGATCCTACAACAAAAAAGTACCTTTCTGTAGAAGCTTGGCACAAGCATCAAGCAGGGCTCCAGCAATAACTACAACTGAGGTTGTTCCATCTCCAGCCTCAATGTCTTGGGCTTTAGATAACTCAACAAGCTGCAAAGACAAATCAGTATTTTTTTAAAAAAAAGCACTTCTGCACAACTGCGAGACCAATTACTGCAAAGCCACGAGGTGTGAACATTTGCATCATTCTGACTTGGCCAACCTTATGACCAGCAAATCAAGCAAACACCCACTTCTTGTATTACCAGGCCAAAATTTTTGTTTTTTAATATACCTTTACTGTCTGCAATATTTGATATTTTTATGTAAACATTGTGTCTGATGCATGCACACATCTATTGTACAGCACCGCAGAATAGGTCTACCCTTTATAAATTCATGTAAATAACAGTAGTAATAATAGTAAATTGCCATCTTATATTCACAAAGCTTAAGCAACCTGGTCAATTATATTATTTCAACACAAAAAACAAAAACCAAGACATGGGGGAAAATATCCAATCATATTTTCTTGTACACATGAATAAAGGGTGATATCCCTACACTGAGCACCAACTGTTTGGGATTTTGCTGCGCTACCACCATTAATGTGGGGATGGTCTTAAAAGCTCTTGTGATAACATGGGTGTGGTTTGAAGTGGGTGCAGTTTAAAAAAGGGAAATATTTAAAACAGGCTTCCAATTTTGGCCCTCCATCACGTAGGTCAGAAAAATTCCCTTGGTACCACAGAAGTTGGACAGCACTGCTCTAAACTGTGCCAACCCGAGCCTTGTGTGTGGCAGATTCCGCCCACCGTGGGCTGCGGTATTACACATGGCGATTGGAAGACTTTTGTACAAGATGTTTCTTTAGTAATGAATATTGTATAATTGATTAGC
This sequence comes from Xenopus tropicalis, assembly GCF_000004195.4. Classification (NCBI taxonomy): domain Eukaryota; kingdom Metazoa; phylum Chordata; class Amphibia; order Anura; family Pipidae; genus Xenopus; species Xenopus tropicalis. The sequence goes on along the minus strand of NC_030681.2, from coordinate 33,446,334 downwards.
TCTGAAAGGGATGTGTAGGTATCACTTTAAAACAGGCTGATTTTAGCAAAGGGATTAGCATTTAATGTTTCTTACCATTTTGGCTGCTGGGTGCAAAACCTGCATCAGTTTCAAAATAGTTGCACCATCATTTGTAATGGTCACATCTCCTTTTCCATCCTGAATCTTAAAGTAAAATAAAGATAGCAACATCAAAACCAATACTTTCCACACATACACAAACATGTAGCTTAAACGGCAAACTTACCATTTTATCCATGCCCTTTGGTCCCAGACTGGTTCTGACAGCATCAGCAACAGCTGCAAAGACCAATAATCCAGAGAATTAAAGGAGACATATTGGATAAATGGGAAAAACCTTAATATTGTAGGCAATTATGAATAATATATGGTGCTGGTTTCTCTTTGTGTTTAAAATGAACCCTATCTGTAAAAATGGCCCCTATAGATTCTCTCTTCTCTGACCATGTTTGAAATGAAGAGTGTCCTAACGGTCCCTGCCAGAAGCACAGTAGGAGGGGGAGAGCCAATCACAGCCCTGCACTCACACAAGCAAAGACAGGATTCAGTTCCCTGTATATTGTGCAGTTAAAACATATTAAATCATTGTGATGATGTAACCCATGTATATTATATTTGTGACTGGCTGTAAAGGAATTACATGTTTTTGTATCATTAATACGTTGTACCAATGTACCAAAACCCTTTCCCCCCCCCCCTCTCTCCTGTACCCCTTTCCAGTTAAACAATAAATAAAAACTGTTAAAAAAGTGTCATAGAACTTGCCATTTACCAAACTAATCAGACTACAGGGAGAACAGTGGGACAGAGTGCAACTTGCGCACCTTAATAAATGGCCAAAACTATTCTTTTGGGGTCAATGGCTGCATGAGAGTTGAACCTGTCCCTATCCACTTGCACACCTTACAGGTAAAATATACAGTGGGGACATGCTGATCTGATAGAATGTTTGTATGATCCTCTCCTATATAAGGCGGCAGAAATTGTCTGAGCTGCCCAACCAAACCTACACAGTCTAACTTGCTGCAAGAGGCGCACAGAATGCCCACCATTACATGAAATCAAACTTGAGCCAAATGAATCCCCAGAAACATAATACCAGGCAACATAAATGTTAGGAACAAAGCCCTGCACCCTGCCATGTCTCTATATAGGAGAAATCATTTCCTAATAAGGACAGAGTGAGCTGCAAATGACTCTCAGTACCTTCCCTGCATTTTGGTTTTATGCCTTTTTGTCAGAACTGTCCCACTGTTACCTTCTCCCCCCAGTACCTCTCTCAACCACAATTAAAGAGCTCCCACTACTTCATCCTAATTTTAACCATTAAATGATAGTATGAGGATATATGATATGCAATGGAAGGTGCAATGTGCATTGCTGCGGAATGATGCACCAGGATGCTGGGAGGTGTAGTTCAGTGGCTGGAGGATCTCAGTGGCTGGAGGATCTCAGTGGCTGGAGGATCTCAGTGGCTGGAGGATCTCAGTGGCTGGAGGATCTCAGTGGCTGGAGGATCTCAGTGGCTGGAGGATCTCAGTGGCTGGAAAACCCTGTTTAACCCTTTACTAACATATTAAGACTATAAAGGCCTGCAGTGTTGTACAGCACAGATCTCTTGGCTAAATACTACAGGGGCACTGGAGAGGTACTGCTATGACATCTGACAGTAGAGGCGCGGCCTAGCCCACACCCTGTGCTCACAGGGGCTGCTGGGAGTTGTAATGAATGTGACAGGTCTACAACAATGACTTTACACTTATCCCTGAAACACACACGCAGTAACGCCTTGCCGACAGTACAACAAACATTAAGCTCTCCTCCCAGCTAGGGGTGCCATACACAAAAGCATGCTGGGTAGAAAGCCTTTATAGCGGCTGGGTGGGACCGGCCTATGGCTCAGTGCTGGTACTAATGGCCCTAACGGTGTAGCTGGGGGATGCTGCATCCCATTGCGGACCCTTCTCCTCTCACCTTTCCCCGCAGAGATGTTGCTAAAGCGAATCTGTGCCGGCTTGTCCCTGTCCTGGTAGGCACCCTTCTTTTTCCCGGCGCCGTTCCCTGCCCCTCCGGCGGAGGCTACAACTTTGGGCGCAGAATTATCCGGCATCGTGACTGCTTTGGCTCTGGCGGTGCCACCTGATGTGTGGAGGTGATGCCCCGATGGAAGCGGGTCGGGCACAAGGGAGGATGGCAGCGGATAGTATGCGGCTGTCAGAACCCGGCGCTTGAAACTTCCAGAACAAAACGCCGCTGGGAGGCGGGGACTTACTGGCGTCACTGTGGGCGCAGCCTGATGACGTCTTTTAGCGCCCCTAAGCGCGCCTGTTATGGTTGTGCTGTAAATGAAGCGAAGTTGTAGTTAGGCGTGCCAGGCACCACAAGTCTAACAGTATATGTGGCAGCTACTAGCACAGGACTCCATGCTTTCTGTATCCCTCTATCGGTTCTCATTCGCTCCTTTTAATCTCTTCACCATATCATCTTCTGTTTTACACTTTTCCATAATTTACAATTCCCTTCCTCTGTATCACCTATTCCTCCTCCCCCTTTCGGTTCTCTCTATTGTTCTTCCCCTTTATGCTCTCCTTCACCTTTCTTTTCCTTTCTGAATGCGAATTCTCCTTTTTCTTTATTGTTTTCTTTTTCAGGCTTAAAGATTAAAAATCCCTTTCCCTTTAGCTTTCTTTGCATTCCAAATGGATGTTACTGCTTTAATGGTGTTATTGCACCTATTAACACCTGTCTATAAACACGGAGGCCATTTTCATATCTTTAACTGACATAATACATGTTTTAATAAACTAATTTGTTATGCAAGGATGGAGTTTTTCTTTGAAAAAAAGCACTTTGCGTCTATTAATTGTGTGCTCATGTGAATGTCTCTTGGATGTAAAACAAAATACAGTTTTTCTGTGGTGCAATTAAGTCTTTTGGAGACTTAAAGATAGCTTGGATCCTTTGGAACAGTGCTGTCCAACTTCTGCAGGGCTGAGGGCCGGAATTTCTCTAGCATACATGATGGAGGGCCACTAATGGAAGCCAGTTTTGGCCACTCCCCAATTTTAAACTACACCCACGGCAGCTCTAGGGATGTAGTCGATAAAATTAAAAAAAATAAAAAAAAAACCCCCAGATGCCAGATGATACCTGTTCTTGATACTTCTGCAACCTGGGAGCGCAATTAAAGCTGGCCATACACACACCGATGATATTGCACAAAATCTCGTTTCGTACGATATTTGGTGCGTCTATGGTGGCTCGACGAGGCGACCAATATCGCAAAAGGCTGCGGATATGGGTCGACTCGCCGATCGGGTGGGTTAAAAGATTTTGATCAGGTGCAATTGAAGGCGCCCAAGCAAAATCTACGTTCAGGGCTGAATCAGCAGAAGGAGGTAGAATTTCTATTGTTTCTACCTCCATATCTGATGATTCAGCCCTGAACGTCAGTGGAGGGTGGGAACAATCTTTCGTGTGACCGATGGTATATATATCTATACCCTGAATTTTTATTTGTGTGAATCTCCTTCATTTCAAGGGGAGAAATATTTCAATACAAGGCTATTCACGTTTAAATTTGGTCATATGAATATGCTCCCGCATTCTACATAGAAGTATATCCCATGTACTGAATATTACATTTCACACTCGTAAGAAGGTAGACCACAAAGCTACTAATACAATTTATATAACTTTGCATCTTATATATTTTCCCAGTGTTTGTACTAAAAAAATCTTCAGATGGATATATATGTGTACATGTTATACACCGTTTGGCTCCACATGGGTATGTACCTATTGTACTATTGCCAAGTTTCATTCTCTGCCTTATTTCTAAACTCGCTGGGAAATAATATTCTAGCCAGAGAAGGGGCTCTCTTTTCAACAAATTTACAACAAGCACTTGTTTCATTTTAGTATCACTATATAAAGCTAGATGATTGTCAGATGCATAGTAAGCAAGCAGGGAGATCCGCTTATTATGTGCATGTACGCCAACCAACATGGCCATCCGCACCAGGAGCTCCCTTCTGGAGTCTTTTTTTAAAGAAACAATTGTTTCACACAACTGGAGTGCAGGCTCTATTAGGCACCTTTTAAATAAATTATTTTGCACCCATTGAGGTTCCACACCACTGGAGGTAGAAGACAGAATCAAACATGTGAGTCAAAATATACAATAGGGCATTTATGATAAATTTCTTTGTTATCTCTTTATAATCACTGTAATGATCCAAATGATATTGAACTGCCTGGATTCTTATATCATGTTATTGATGTTGTAAGTTTATACTCTATGGGCCAGATTCACTAAGGTACGAATCCGAATCATGAAATCCAATTATTTCTGATGATCGCAAATGTCATGAAAATTCTTTCCATTTCAATATGAAAATTTCGTACTTACGATCCAAAATTTTCGGATTGAAAGCGATAGTCAGAAAATTTTCGTATCCGAACGATCATAAATGGAGCAAAAACCTTTCTGACTTTAATCCTTCAGTGCATGATTTTGGAAGCCTCCCATAGGACTCAGTGGCACTCTGCAGCTCCAACCAAAGCTTGAATGAATCCGAAACTTTCGTACTCGTTGCGACAAATCAGATTTTGTCGTGCAAATTGTTGCAAAGTCCGAAAAAGTTGTGCAAATTAACGGAAAAAAATCACAAAAAATACGCACAGTTCTAAAACAAATTTTTTGTATTCGGACTCAATTGTACTTTGATGAATGTGCCCCTAATTGTTGCTCGGTTATATTAACTTTCCCACACATAATTCTGCAGTATTTGACGTACACGCTTTGTATCTTTCAAATAGGAGGTCCTGTTCTATTAAGTTAGAAGAACCCTTCCTTTACAGAGGTCCGGTTATTAGCCCACCAGTCATCTGGCTCCCCTAAATGTTTGGACCCTGCCAACAAGTACAATGGGGCCCTAATAAATAAATGCCAATTTACCGATATTCCCTCTAAGCAGTGTGCTAGTGCATGTGCACACAAATCTTTAACCCAGCACACACAACAAATTGTGGTATGCACAAAGATATTGTGTGAAAACACAAAATGTATTTATTCTGACCTAAGCACAGTTTCAACAACTTGCAGACAAGTTTAAAATGTGCACACAAAAGAATTTTTGTTGCAAGAATAGCCAAAACAGGAATACCGAAGCTTGAATGAATCCGAAACTTTCGTAATCGGCGCGACAAATACTATCTTGTTGGACAAATCGTCTCAAAGTGCGGAAAAGTTACGCAAATTAACGAAAATATTGCAGAAAATATGCAAAATTTATAAACTTGAGAAAAAATATGATTTTTTTGTACTTGGACCTGTTGTACTTTAATGAATGTGCCCCCCAGTTCCAGTCACTGGATCATACAGAGAGAAGTGCCTAGTGAGCAAGTACAGGGGGCCCATCACTGTGTGTCTGCCAACAAAGAATTTTATTTAATAGTTTAATAGTCAGCAATAAGGTCCACTCTGCTTCTTTATGGGATTTACGTTGCAAACACTGATTAAGTCCGAGTATGGATAATGGAACGTACTTTATAACAGAAACCTTCTACCCAATACGTATGAACCCATAGAAGCGCGGAATTGAATAGACTGGCCAATCAGGACATCCGCAACATCACGTGATAAGAATGCCAAAGTCACATGACCGCCAGCTGCAGAACTGCGGGGTAGGAACTGGCAATGGCAGAGGCAGAAGGCGCAAAGAGTCTGACAGGGCTGCTCAATGGCATCGCTCAGAGTAGTTACTATGGTAACACAGAGATCACGGAGGAGTTGTTGAAGAGTGAGTTGTACCCGGACTTACCGGCAGATCAGTTCAGGGCCTTGCTGGAGAAAATGAGAGGTCTTGTTAAGGTAATAATGCGTTGTTCTCATTAGGCTGTACTTATGCATAGTGTAAGCTTCTAACCATGTCATCCTTGTGTTATGTGCCAAAATCTGTATGGGGTCCTTGGAACTACTGGGATTTACAGATAGGAACATTCTATACAGAGGGGGTACCATTGTGTTGGCTCAGTGTGCCGCCCCAGGGCGAAGAGTCAGTGCACTCAGTGAGGGGTGGTTAACAGATTTGCACCCCCTCCCTCTCAGTGAATATGACTAAAGGTGGCCATAGACCTTCACACCTATTCAGCAGCTTATCTGTGTGTGGGTATCCCCGACTGGCCTACCTGACCAACATCTGGCCTAAAATTGCCCGGATCTCAATTGGGCAGAATTGATTTTCCCATCGGATCAGGGGCCGCATGTTCCATATCGAGTGTCAGATGCTGACATTCTTTTGGAGCTAAGCTGCCACCCAATGTGCATGTAATACAGGCTCCTTTATTAAAGGACAAGGAAAGGCAAAGTCACTTGGGGGTGTCAAAATGTTAGGCACCCCCAAGTGACTTTAATCGCTTACTTTGTACCCCGGGCTGGTGCCCCTGTTAGGAGAAAACAGCACCATCCCGGGGTAGCTGCAGTGCTTCCTCCTTCGCTAGGGCGCGCATGCGCAGTAGAGTGAATAGTGGAACTTTAACACAAAAGTCGGCTTTTCACTCTACTGCGCACGCGCCGACCCCTGGCATTTGCCGGAAAGCGAAGCAGGAAGTGCTCGCTACAGCTACCCCGGGCTGGTGCTGTTTTGAAAAATTTGATTCTCTTAAATATGTTTTGTGTACTGCTGCTCCAAAACTGTCTGCTGCATATATGTAATTAATACATTTAATAAATATTTTAATTTATGAATGTATTATTTCTTTCTATTCATATTTTAATGCATTTAATATATTATTTAATAAAGGGGCATTTCCTAAAGGTGGCCATACACGGGCCAATTGTAGCTGCCGATATTGGTTCCTTAGACCGGTTTGGCAGCTTATCGGCCCGTGTAGGGGCAGCAACGACGGCCTGCCAACTCATACCAGATCTCTTAAAAACTGTTTTTTAAAAACCCAAATTTAAAACACAGTAAATCACCTGCTAGGGCCGGGGCCAGAATTACAACCTTACTGGCAATGTAATTAAGCCTTTCCTGACCCTCTCCGCTAAAGGATTTCTCCTTATGAGTACAGACCCGCCTATACGCTTCCCTGCCCATTCCGTGCATTTCCCACCCTGTGACATCATTGCCCCACCCCCCAATGTTACGCCCCCCCTACTCCCCTGTCCCAAAAAGGTGGCACCTCTCCTACATTTCTAGTACAAAGACAAAACATCACAAATGTGTAGGGGATGTAGCAAGGGAAAAAACAAACCAATGAGCTTTATAAATGAAAAAAAATAAGAAAACATGTATTTCTTTTTTGTAACATTTTAAAAGGTGTCCACCTACCAGGTGATATATAGCCATTATAGGCACACAGATAGTTGCTGGAACCATGTTGGACCTAAATCCATGTCTTATTTAATATTAGAAACCATGAGGTGTAAGCTCACTTGTCATGCTAGACCTCTCATTATATGTGTACTTAATACTGCAAAGCATGTCTTTTATCCCTGTTGTAGAAATATGCAATTTAGCCATGGTCCTTGCCCTTTCACAACAGATCTTTATATATTTATATATATTGAAACCCATACACAATATTTTTGAATCTTTCATTGGCCAGTATATGGAGCATACTCATCAACTGTAGGGCTGATGACCCTGGGGAGGAGCCCAAAGCAGTGAAGGGGGAGATCCACCCTTAAAGGAGAAGTGAAGAAGTAGGGTAGAAATTAGTGATGTGCGTGCTGGCCCATGGGTCAGATGGGTTCGGGCCGACCTCTGCATAACATTTTAGGGTAGTTGTCGGGTTTCAGTTGAGCTCTTCTGCTTCCCCGTGACCTTACACTGCCAGCTACCTGGTTCCTGCTCTCTTATTTATAGGCGCGCACCCTACCTGCCCCTTTTGTGACCTACCTGACCCCCACATCACTAGTCGAACTATTGCACATTATGTTTGGGGTTCTGTACTAGCCCAAGGCAATCGCAGCCCTTTAGCAGGGAAGATCTGTGCCCCCAAAGATGCCCCAGTAGCCCCCCATCTTCTTTTCTGCTGATTCCCTGCACATGCTCTGTGCTGCTGTCAGTTACTGAGCCTAGGGACCCACTCACAATATATTGTATATATAGAATATAAATTTCATAATATACAGCTGATTAGTAAAAAATATAAGTTATTCTGTATGTATGTATATCTTTATAGCGCTACTTATGTACGCAGCGCTGTTCAGTAGAAAACATTAATACAAACAGGGGGTTATTAAAATAATAATAATAGATAAATACAAAGTATAACAATAAATACCAATAAATACAATATACAGTTGCAATAAGTTAAGAGTCAAAGACACAAGAGGATGGAGGTCCCTGCCCCGTAGAGCTTATAGTCTATATGGAAGGGTAACTAACAGACACAAATAGGCAAATATAAGTGCTGTAGGTCACAGTGGGTGACACTACAATATAAGTGCTATTTCCCAGATCAGGTGCTGGGCGAGTGCTCCAAAAGGTTGTCTTTTAGTTTAGTTTTAAAAAGACTGGGGGAGGATTCTCTCCGGAGGAAATCAGGGAGGGCATTACAAATGTAAGGGGCAGCAAGGCAGAAAGGTTTAAGGCGGGAAACAGCAGTAGTAGTGGGGGGCGCAACCAAATGGTTGCTCTGCGAGGAACGAAGGAGTCGGCCAGGAACGTACGGAGACACAAGGGAAGAGATGTAGTGAGGAGCAGAGGAATGGAGGGCTTTGAAGGTTAAGAGAAGGAGTTTGTAAGATATTCTTTGTTTAATAGGGAGCAGGGACTTTAGCAGGGGAAGGGCCTGAACTCTCCTGGATGAGAGGAGGGGAATTCTGGCAGCAGTGTTTAATATAGACTGTAGGGGGGGGAAAGATGGGAGTTAGGGATGCCGGTTAGTAGCAGGTTACAGTAGTCAAATCGGGATAGGATGAGAGCATGCATGAGCAGCCTAGCTGTTGCAGCAGAAAAAGTGACAGGTTTTGACAGTGATGTTAATATGGTCAGAGAAGGAGAGACAGGAGTCAAAGATCACCCCCAAACAACGTGCCAAATCGATGAGGGTGCCATCAATAGAGATAGTAAATGGGAGGGGGGTAGGACCAGGCTTAAGGTCCCCATACACGGGCCGATTATAGCTGCCGATATCGGTCCCTTGGACCGATTCGGCAGCTTATCGGCCCGTGTAGGGGCAGAACCGAGGGGCCTGGCCAACCGATATCTGCCCTGAAATTGGCCAGATATTGATCGGCCAGGTTAGAAAATCCAGTCGGATCGGGGACCGCATCAACGAGCCGATGCGGTCCCTGATCCGACTGGATTTTCTAACCTGGCCGACTGCCCCATTGCCGCGTGCAGAATTCAATCGTTTGGCCCCAGGGCCAAACGATCGAATTCGCCTACATTCCTCCCCGATATCGCCACCCGTAGATGGGAATATCGGGTGAAGATCCGCTCGCTTGGCGACATCGGAGATAGCTAGGAGGCAGTTAGAGATTTCAGTCTCAGTTTCAACTGTTATTGAAGGGGTTGAAAAGTAAATTTGGGTATCATCCGCATAGAGATGATATTTAAGGGCTCTGGCACACGGGGGAGATTAGTCGCCCGCGATAAAACTCCCTGTTCGCGAGTCTTTTTCGGCGATTTGCGCGAAATCGCGCCGCCGCGTCTGCCATCCCGCCGGCGACTTACATGTTCGCCGGTGGGATGGCAGGGGTAGGCAACTCGGGGAGATTAGTCGCCCGCGAACAGGGAGTTAATCGCGGGCGACTAATCTCCCCCGTGTGCCAGAGCCCTAAAGCCGAATGAACGGATAAGATCTCCCAAAGATAGCGTGTAAAGGAAGAACGGCCCAAGTACAGAGCCTTGAGGTACCCCCACATTAATAGGAACTGGAGATGAGGTTTTGTTAGCATAGGAGACAGTGAATGAACGGTTAGAGAGCTAAAAAGAAATCCAGGATACAGCCTGACTACGGATACCAGTCGAATGCAGAATTTGCATCAGGAGGGAGTGGTCGACTGTATCAAACGCAGCCGATAGGCAGAGGAGGATTAGTATGGAAAAGGGACCATTGGCTTTGGCAACCTGTTAGTACATAGTAGCTCAGTAACCAGTGCAATTAGCATCAGAGTTTAATAATCATCCCTTTAGCATCAGCTGATATTATGGGAAAACCATATTTTCTGCTTGATCATTTGCAGTGTCCAGAGAGCATGTGCAGTGTCACTGACATTTCCAACACAGTCCAAGATGGGGCGCTCCCGTGACAAGTTTTAAGGTCTGGATCATTACTTCTATAGAGATGTTACATTTTTGCTAATGTAATAAGTTCAGTATATAAAATATGGCATTTCTAAACCTTTAAAAGGAAAAGTATACCCCCAGCATGAACATTTAACAGATAGTTGGTTAAGTGACCTATAATAATCTTGCCAAACTGGAATATATAGAATATGCATATAATATTGCCATTTTACATCCTTTCTCTTGATCCACCATTTACTGATGGGCTGTGTGATAACATGACCAGAAATAATGCAGGTCTAACTGTAACAGGAATAATGTGGAAGCAAAAGGCAGAACTCCCATTAATAGGCTGATGGGGCCTAGCATGTATGTGTGCCTTGGCATGTTTGTGTGCACTGTGAATCATATGATCCCAGGAGGTTGCCCTTAAAGTGGCAATTTTCTATTTAGGATTACCCACTAGCACATACTACTAAAACAAAAAGTATAATTTTTATGAAAATGGTTTATTTAGATGAAGCAGGGTTTTACATATGAGCTTGTTTGTGCAATTTATTTTTATAGAAACTTACATTGTTGGGGGTATAGTTTTCTTTTAAAGTCAGGGTGAGTTAGAGGTATACAAGCCTATTCTTAACTGCTGGCCCACCTGTATTGATACATACTGATACATGAATAATGATATACTCATATTTTTTTTATATCATATTTTGAGCTGAAGGGCTCACTAAATGATGAACATTATATGGGCTTTTGAAATAGGCCCCTGACTGATTAAAATAGGGCATTACTTGTATGTAAAAGACATCTAGAATCCATGTATTAGTGCACTTCTGTTTTTCAGCACTAGGTGGCAGTCAGATTCCAAAAGTAAAACCTATTTCCATTAGTCTCCTTCTATATGTGTATATATAAATAGGTTATCAGACAAGCCTGATTTGTTTGTTTGTTGTATAATGACCAATGAATATCTAAGAAAAAAAAAAGAGGGGGGGGGGGATATCCTCCCCGAAACATTTTATTTTTCCACAATGAAAGAAGAAGCTGAGAAACTTTCCAGTAAACTTTTATACTGAAAGCTGAAATAGTTTTCTGTTACTTTCCGTTCTCTGCAGTCTTGGTTTTGGCTATTAAAACAATTCAGCAGAAGTCAGCTGATTAAGAGACCTCAAGGAGAACTAAATTCTGCTATATTGTTTCAAGAACCAGAACCAGACCATAGAAACAAATTCTGCTTTCAGTAGCAATTGCATTTACAAATAACTTTAAAAGCACTGGACGTGTTTAATTTATGTATATTTGAAAGACAAGTGGAGTTATGGGATATCATGCTTTTATCTTGCTAAAGGAAAAGCTAACCCATATAACAATATAATAAACTAAAAGTCAAGTCTCTTCCTGACCTTGCTGCACAAGTGGATGTGTGCTTTACTCGTTTGCTGCTGCAGTCTTTTGTTTGCTCAGTAGAGGGCGTATCTGCTCTATCACTGTTTCTATGTTGATATCACAGCAAAGTGTAGCGCAGTCTCACTGCAAAGTACGGAACTGACAAATCTTTGGTTCACCTGACTTAACATAGAAAGTAGAAAACAGTCCTCAGGGAAAAGATAAATATTAAGTGGTATTTCAGGCACCATTAGGCAGGTTCTACTGGGTATAAGATCTTATGCCCTGCTTCATCAGACTGACATCTAATGACCAATCCATTTAGAATTGCACCTTGATTTGTAGTCTGCCCGAACCCTGGTGCAAAGGCCTCAGGTTAGTACAAACAAATACAGCAGAAGCCACATTGGCAGTGAATAACTGCCCTTATAATTGCCTTTTCCCTGCTTTTCTACCTTGTTCCTATAACACTCACTACTATGTCCTTTGCTAAATAAGCACACTGACCCATACAGGATGCAGATATTTATAGAGGGAGGCAGTCCCACCTAACAAGAGCACCCTGTATTTCTCTGATATCAGTGTATCCTTACAGAGACCTAGGATAATCAGCCTCAGACTTGCTCCTTCATAAATCAGGTTGGGAGCTGGCAGGCCGCTTTCCAGCTGCAGGTAGGGTGTTAGTGTTCTGCTGGGTGCCATTGCTTGGATGCAGTGATGCGTGAACTGAATGTACAAAGTGTTTTATCCTTCTACTAATGTGCCGGGTATACTGTCCCACCCCCAGCAGAGACTTATAATGGGGAAAAACCCAGGCTTGTTACGCAATAACAAAATGCAGGGAGTCCTTTGTGAGATGTACGTAAACTGTATTTATTTATATAGCACATTGCTTTACATTGCCCATACACAAACAGGGGGAGGGCAGTTTAGGTATATAAGCAGGGTTATTACCTGTGTTATATACTTTGTTACTGGCAAGGTGTAAGCAGTGCAGCATTATTGTTACACTATGGGGCAGTCTGTGCAAGGCAAATGTACAACATAATGCAATAAGTACTTTGTAGCTGGCCATGGAGCCTAACTGGAACGCACTGCTACAGAGCCACCCATGGAAATATATGCATGTGGCTCATCTTTTAAACCACTTAAAGGGATTGTGACCCGTTCCAGATTTTAACAGAAACATGTCACTATGCCTACATAAACCATAGCGCTGCTATTTTTCCCTCCTAAAAAATGCCCCCACCGCCGCTCACCCCATACTAGCCTATGGCAGGTTCCGGCAAACCTTGGAATTGAGCAGCTTCATGATTGATGGCATTCTGGGGGTGGGACAGTGTTCAGATGGGTTAGAGGGCAAATGCCCCAGCCTTTGAGAATGCTGTTATCCCTAAATTTAGCCGAGAAACTTGCAATTAGCCACTTTAAAATGGTATTACAGTGTGTGCTGTAGCAGACCAGGCACAAATTGGGCTATACCACCGGGCAAAATTACCAGGCAGTATCCCATAGCAACCAGTCAGTTAATAACTTGTGCCAGCCAGCTGCAAGTAGAAAAGTGAAAACAAACATTTGATTGGTTACTATGGGTTTTTGCCAGATGCAGATTTGCCCCCGAGTACATGACTGTCTAAAGCTGGCCATACACGCACTGATACCTCGTTTCGTATGATATTCGGTGCGTGTATGGCAAGTCGGGGAGTTGACCGTTATCGCAGGATGCTGCTGATCGGGCCGGTTAAAAGATTTTGATCGGGTGCCATAGAAGGCGCCATAGAAATCCTATTGTTTCTACCTCCTTATCTGCCGTTTCAGTCCTGAATGGTTTGTGGCCGATGGTACGATCTTTCGTGAAAGATCTAAAGTCGGCACGTGTGGCCACCTTAACTATAGTTGCCATGTAAGGACAGATAGTCAGGCAAACTGAGTGAATTGCCAATTAACTGACTTAGCTGAGAAATCCTCAGTCTTCTAGTCATCTCTATATAGATCCTTATCCGTTTGCTCTGCCTCCCTTTCACATCAGATGAACATAAATAGTAAAAAGCCATTTGCTTTTAGCAAGTCTCTCCATGTGAGAAGGAACAACCTCCTGGAATGAGCCACTGACGAATTCTGACTCAAGACAGATTTTTACTAGTTCAGAGTTTCTACTGAGCCCTGCAAAGCATTGTAACAATGAATGTGCCAGTGAATGATTGCTATCGTTGGGAATGTAGCCTAACTTCTCTCAATGAATAAGGAAATAAAACTTTTTTTTACTGTCCCTTCTATAGTAATTGGATTCTATTGCTTAAGAAATATTTGGCATACTCCCTGGCAGTATTTAGCTACAAATAATCCTGTTCGGCTTGGCAAGGAACAGTCTCTGTAGATTTCCATAGCCATTTCCAGCAAAGGATTTCTGCTCTAGGCTTTCACCCCAGTGTATCTAATAGGCAAGCTGCTCCATTATTAAAAGCATTCCGAACACAGACGGGGCTTGTCTTTAGCTTTCTGTTGCGGGGAATATGTAGCGCTGGTGCAAGGTTGATACTTCACTGATACTTTCACTCATCGTAAGGAACAGCAGCAGGAAAATAAACATTTCCAGCTAAAAACCTGAAGAGCTTTTGCCGGCTGGTGGGCTTAATTTTGTATCCATAAATATATGTGTCTCTGAGATAAATGTCAGCAGAAGCCTAATTAAGAGGGAATGTGTGACTGGGGATCAAATGATTCTAAAATTAATCATATTAACATTTGTTCATAGAGTTGACCTGTTACATTATAAGGCAGGGTCTTTTGTACCCGTGAGCTACATTTAATTGTAAGTCAGTTGGGGTGCAACGCAAGCATGAAATAAAGTTCCTGGACTGTGATTGGCTATTTGGAAGACCTTATGTGGACTGGCACACAACAGGAGACTCCAAAACTTGTATTCAAGCCAGAAATGTAAAAATAAGCAGATGCTTTGAGGTCCTTGGGAGCAACATCCATGCAGTTGGTGAGCATGTTGATCCCGAGCCACTTGTTAGGGATCATTGTTCTAAGGCTTGAGACCCACTAAGGTTCACCCAGAAAACAGACAGTGTTTGGCAAAGCTGGAAGGGCAGTTGTGATGAGGTCGGGTGTCATAGAATGTGGCCAAGCTGAATTAAAAATATGCACTGGACTGGTGCAGGCCTGGACTGGCAATCTTTGGGTTCTGGCAAATGCCAGAGGGGCTGCTGTAAGATGCCATAGACCGTCACTATTTATTGGGCTGGTGGGGTCTGTTTGGGCCTCTGTGTACTTGAAATGCCAGGGCCTATTTTAGATCCCAGTCCAGGACTGTACAGGTGTCTCTGAATTGTTTAATTTTTTATATATGACCATCACCATGCATTACAACAATGCTTGTTTGTACACAAGGGGCTGAAGGGAGTCCTGGCAGTAAACTGTCTACATTATAGCCATCAGTGACTCTTTAGAGTTCAGTGCAAATAATCCTAATAAAAATATAAACAAAAGCCATTACAAGCCTAGGGACACATAGCTAATACTTTACTTTTACACTTTGCTTTAAAATCCGATAAGGTATCACTGCTATTAAACAGAGAACTGTAGGCATTCTGATTGCTGCATTTTATTACCTTAACTGGGCACCAAAATACCCCCTTTAACCTTTAGTTTGATTGGTTCATAGAGCTTGGTAAGCAGTGCAGGTCATTGCGATTGTAGTCAACAGGGTTATTTTATGTGTTAGTTCCACCTTTTACTAAAGATACCTCCTAGTACATCATATTGACCTGTGTGCCATTGCAACAGTAGTCTAGTAGCATTTTAACTTGCCGTATATACTCGAGTATAAGCAGATCCGAATATAAGCTGAGGTACCTAATTTTACCTAATAAACTTGGAAAAACTTATTGACTCGAGTATAAGCCTAGGGTGGGAGATGGAGCCATTACTGCTAAGTTTCAATAATCGAATAAATAATAAAAGGACACTCGGAGTGACCCCCTGTGAACTCTTCATAAATATATAATGTTGGCAGCTGCAGATTAGGGAAAGGTGGGTGGAGGACCCTTTGACCCTCCTGCCTTGTTACAGCACTGCTGATAACTTCAGGGAAAGAAAAATGCAACAGCAGCAGACAAAAGCATGTTTGGGAAGGCAAAGGAAGCTGCCATACTAAGTATCAAGTACTTGCCACCCTGCTGTGTGCACTCCCATCATATCAATCATGAAAGGCAGGTGCAGCTAGTCCACTTAATTTTCTTATTTTGTGCTATAAGACGTTATACAGTTTATGTAGAATATGATCGAGTAGTAGCTCAGGATACACTTACCGCACCACACAATAGTTAATATGACACTGTGCTGATCCACTGCACACAAAAAGAGGTTGCTGGCAAAGTACTATATAGACTCAATGGTATGCTGTGTGCGCTTCCATTGTATTTGTGCCCTATGCGCACCCCATCGTGCGTGCATGCACTGCTTACCAGTGTTTTGTAAAGTGAATGAAATGACTTACTTCTTCCATGAATCTATATTCTTTTAATACACATCAATAACTTGCTGGCTCGTTTTTTTTGCACTTTATATCATGCCCTGCTGTGAGCTGCCACAGACACAGGCCTTTGGGATCAGGAATGCAGTACTATATTCATTTGGGCTGGTGCTGGCATGTAGAAGTCTACTCTCCCACCCCCTAACCTAGGTGTCATATGGATGATAGTGCACAATGCTCAGTCCCATGCTGTGTGCACTCACATTGTATTTGTGCCCTATGCGCTTCCCTGCATGCATGCGCTCACATTGTATTTGTGCTCTATACGCTTCCCTGCATGCGTGCACTCACATTGTATTTGTGCCCTATGCGCTTCCCTGCATGCATGCGCTCACATTGTATTTGTGCCCTATGCGCTTCCCTGCATGCATGCGCTCACATTGTATTTGTGCCCACATTTTTGGTGCTGAAAAATTTGGCTTATACTCGATTATATACGGTAACTCATATTTAGAAGATGTTGCCTTAAGCTAGAGTCCAATGCGGGGCTTTTTGGGCAGACCCATGCGGACCTGTTATACTCCCTGCCCCATCCCAGCAACCCGACCCTTCCCATGCTACCTGTGCCTTTATCCATCTGGGAGGACCTGTGAAACCGGAAGTGATGTCACTGCTGACAGGACATGATGTCACTGGATCAACCATGTCAGGGGGAAAAATAACTTTACACTCTGGGAGGTGGGAGGAAAGCAAGCCTGCAATTGACTAGGGTTCCCAGTATCACCTGCTTGGTCAGGATATTGTGGACTGCCAGAAATACTCTTTTGTGGTATTCCGCAAGTACCCGACCTGATGCAGGCCGGGTATTGGGTATTTGTGTATTTAGGTACCGGAACTGTTTCCCAGGTGCTGCTTGGTGCTGCATACCAGTTTTCTTCTCTGTTGACATTGGAATTCGGGGATAAAATGTTAAATGTGACAGTTTAAGCACTAATTGCGGGTCCTTTTATGCAGCCTTGTGTCCTTTTCTATCCCTGCTTCTTTTATATAGTATTATGATTTTAATTTGTACAATTAGGCACTGCTCTTGCTGTTCTAATGAGTTAATTCCATATATTTCTATTTCAGTCAATCGTCTCTGCAGATATGGATATAAACCAGATTGATGCTTTTCTGACTGCCCAGACTAAAAAGCAAGGAGGCATCACTACAGAACAGGCAGTGGTTCTAGCAAAATTCTGGAAAAACCACAAGAGGAAAATACGAGAGAGCGTGGTCAGTCAGAGCAGATGGGAGAACAATCTAAAGAGCATGAATTGGAGAATCGACCTCAAGTCACAGTCCAGGCACAGGGATCAGGAAAACAGCCCCGTTGCCATAGTGGAAATGGAGATTGGAAACAATGACAAGGTACGGTACATCTGTTCTTATCTCTCTTTCTTCCCAGAAAGCTGCCCATTGCCGGTTGCTATGAGCCATCACAGTGCAGAACATCTTGCTGTTTTCATGCATGAATCGGTTACAGTTTCCCAAGCAGCTTGAATGGAGCAGACTCCGAGGCTGCCAAAAATCAGTATTTTGTCAAGCGGATAATCTGTACGTCCTGTTATAAATTATACACCTAGATATTGCTCACTTTTATTTGGACTTTTCTAGTGTATTGTTGAGCGGTACATTTGTTATAACCGTTATTTCTCCAACACATTGGTAGGGCCATACAGCTAAGAGTTTTTTCTGCCCCATCCCCATAGACAAATGTTAATTTTCATTTCTTGGACACAGGGAATTTATTACGATAAAGAATTTCCTTACTTTTTGTTTATAGCAATATAAGTCATAAAATAGCCTTCTGTACCCAAATGTATCAGGGTAGACTAAGCACTTGTGCTGGGAGGCACAATACATAGGTGATGGAGGTAGCAGCAACAGAATATGTTGTCTCTTCTAACAGCTAGACTTAAAGGAACAGTAACACCAAAAAATTTCAATGTATAAAAGTAATTGAAATATAATGTACTGTTGCCTTGCACTGGTAAAAGTTGAGTGTTTGCTTCAGAAACACTACTATAGTTTTTATAAATAAGCTGCAGTGTAGCTATGGGGGCAGGTATTCAAATGAAATAGGTCTAAATGGCACAGGACACATAGCAGATAACAGAAGTTCTATAAAACACCATTGTATTCTACAGAGCTTATCTATGTAACTTGCGTCTTTTCTCCTTTTTCAGCTTGAATGGCTGCCCTTGGTTTATTTATATAAACTATGGTAATCTTTCTGAAGCAAAAACACAAATTTTACCAATGCAGGGCCAGAGCACATTAAAGGAGAAGGAAAGGCAAAGTCATTTGGGGGTGCCAAAATGTTAGGCACCCCCAAGTGACTTTAACCGCTTACCTCGTACCCCGGGCTGGTGCCCCTGTTCGGAGAAAACAGCACCAGCCCAGGGCACCTGGAGCGGATCACTCCTCCTTCCGGCTTCCACTTTCTAAAATGCCAGTGGCCGGGCATGCACAGTAGAGTGAAAAAGCCGACTTAAATGTTTAAGTTCGGCTTTTCACTCTACTGCGCATGCGCGTGCAGCGAATCACAAAGGAGGAAGCACTGCAGCTACCCCAGGCTGGTGCTGTTCTCTCCGAACAGGGGCACCAGCCCGGGGTAAAAGGTAGGCGATTAAAGTCACTTGGGGGTACCTAACATTTTGGCACCCCCAAGTGACTTTGACTTTCTTTTTTCTTTAAAGTATTTTAAAGTAATAAAAGTATAATTTGTTGGTGTTTCTGTTCTTTTAGATCATTTTGGATCTATCAGCTGGGTACCATAGAGTCATTAGGAGGTATGAACAGAGAGTGGGAATTAACCTGTTTCTATTGATAGATGGGTATGTGTATGGGATTAATACCTATAGGAGTATCTGATATGGATTCATATATGGGTACTTGATATATATTTTTGTAATGGGTTTAGATTGAGATCTATAGATCCACATTTATATGATGGATTTTTATCTGCCAATGGCTGATAGATGCTGCTAATCTTTGTATAAGTTTTGTATCAAGTTTTGTATCATGTGCAATGTTTTTATATGTATTGCAAGAGTTAACATAATGGGTGGGAGGAGTTATGTTTGCCTATAAAGGGTGTTTTTTGGAATGGATATACCATGCAGCTTTTGAAAAAGTGGTGAGACACCACGAAACGCGTCAAGCGTATGGTTTTGTTCTATGTGAGCACAATATGCTTTTAAGATGACTGAATAAAGGTATGATTTTTTAAACAGCGGTGTTGATATTGCTCCGTACATGATACTTTTACTTTTAGGGCAATGACACACGGAGCTACTTGTTGTGCCTACAAAATAGGCAATACTGATGACTGTGTTTTAGCAGAGACAATTCTCAGGGTATTTTCTGGCATTTTGTAGTTGTAACGAGTAGCTGGCTACAAGTAGCATGTCATAGCCCTTACGGTGAACATACACAGGCCAATAAAAGCTGCCAACTTGGCCCCTCCAGACTGAGTTGGCAGCTTATTGGCCCATGTATAGAGGCCACCTGAAGGCCTGCCTGAAAAATGTGCATTTATCTATTGGCTGATGGTGCATCATTTTTGAATGATGACTGCATTGCTCATTGATTGCCAGTAGACCTGCACGCACATCTAATCGGTGGCCCAAAGGTCAGCCTTGCACCTGGGTGTGTTTGGCAGCTTTAGATAACAATATATACTAGTCTATCTATTGGCAATAGGACACATCAGTATCGGGCGATTGCTGCTCAAAAACATTGTTTTCCAGCCTGCACAAAACTGTACCATCAATTTCAAACTAAAGGTGGCCATACACGCACCGATATTATCATACGAAACCTCGTTTCGTACGATAATCGGTGCGTGTATGGTATGTCAGCGAGCCGACCGATGTCGCAGGAAGCTGCTGAAATCGGTCGGCTCGTCGATCGGCCAGGTTAGAAAATTTTGATCGGGCGCCATAGAAGGCGCCTGACCAAAATTCTCCCTTCAGAGCTGAATCGGCAGAAGGAGGTAGAAATCCTATTGTTTCTACCTCCTTACCTGCCGATTCAGCCCTGAATGGTGTGTGGCGGATCTGACGATGTTTCGTGCGACCGATGGTCGTACGAAACATCGTCGGATCGCCACGTGTATGGCCAGCTTTATTGTTGGTCGATTGTGACAAGATTGTGACAAGATTGTGACAAGATTGTGACAAGATTGTGACAAGATTGTGACAAGATTGTTCCATTGTGCCATTCTATTTGCACTTAAAATGCTGTGCTACAATACCACCCCTTCTTATTTTCTTAGAATTGGTTGTGGTAGTTTTTCCCTGGTTCTCCTTTTATATTCTCATTTCCTCTATCTGGGGGCTGCTTATACTGCTTTTCTGAGAATGAGCAATAAACCATAGACTTCAATGTAGTAATTCTTCCAGGGGTCCGATTATAATAATAAATGTGTGTGTGTATATATAGTGCTGGGCGGTATACCGGTAAAAACCGATCACCGTTTTTTTTTTTTTTTTAAACCGATATGAATTTTGTGCGTGAATACTTCCGGGTGCGCGCGTGACGTCAGCGTGCGCGTGACGTCAGCGCGCACACTCTACAAAAGCGCCATCGCTAGGACGCATTCAGAGTTGCGTGCGGATGGGGGGGTGCGTGCGGATGGGGGGGTGTTGGGGGTGGCGGGGGGGGTGCGGGTGGCGGGTGTTTGGGGTGGTCACCTAATCATGCATGGGGAAAAAAAAATACCGTCAAATACCGTGATACCGATATAATTTTGAAAAATACCGTGATATAAATTTTTGGTCATACCGCCCAGCACTATGTATATATATATATATATATATATGTGAATACGTTTGGTGAGCACCCGGCGCGTGGCTTGTGATTGGTGAGTGCCGTTACTGGAACAGATATATATATGTATATGTATATGTATATGTATATATATATATATATATATGTATATGTATATGTATATGTATATATATATATGTATATGTAAATGTGGGAAAAGTTTGTTTGGCGTTACCGATTTACAGATTTACTTTCTCCGCAAGGAAGGTCATGTAACCCATTATCTGGAAAGCTCAAAGTTATGGGAAAGCCATTTCCCATTAAGTCCATTTTAAGCAAATTTAATGTGCTTAAATGAAATCTAATTTGCTTGAATTTTCTGATTAAAAACAATTTCCTTTTTCTCTGTAAAACGAAAACAGCAGCTTGCACTTAATTGACATGGCAACCCTCAAAATAACTTTTTTGCCTAATAAAAGAAAACATAATTCTAAGCAACTTTCCAATATAAGTTTATTGAAAAAATGTTAGTGCTGAAAAGTTATTTGTAAATGTAATTGCTATTGAAAGAAGCATTTGCTGAACTCCTGGTTGTTACTTTTTAAACAATGTTGCAAAGGTCAGTCTCCTCCAGCAAGACGGGTCAGTCAGTCTGCTGCCTTGTAAATCTTAAATATGTAAGGGACTTAATGACCTCAGAGGCAATAATAGAGACTGCACTCAAGCAAAATGTCAGCTGGGGAGCTTACCCCATTTATAAAAATATCGACCTTTATTGTCCAATTCAGACAGCAAAGTTTAAAAACCCTGACTTTTAAAAACAATAATTAACATATGCCACTCCCGGAGGGGCCCTTACTTCCACATTAACATACATATAAGCAGATGAAATATTATAATCCCGTATACAATTAGTGTTGAATTTGCAGCTGGATTACACTATAACTCTCAACATCAACGTCAAATTACATTTGGGCTATAAGAAGTCTGCATGTAATTGAAATAATACTTGAGTATATTGGGATATCAGACTATGTAGTTGTTAAATGTGTAAGTACGTTCCAATGTTCAACGGATATTAAAACAATCTTATTGGGTTTATTTTGCTAAAGCCATACATGGCAATTCTCGGGCTGCGAATAAACGCAGACTGAGAATCCACCCCTACGCTTCAAAAATCTTATTTTTTGTGCCTTCAGCCCAGGGACACTAAGCCGAATTTGGTGCATACACAAGCAGTTTTATGCCGAATTCCGCTGTGTGGCTTTAGCTTTAATGTTTAAATGGTTATTATTGGAAGATTCATTATCCATAAAAGCAGGCCCTAGCCCCTTTAAAGGAGAACTAAACCCTAAAAATGAATATGGCTTGACATGTTATATTTTATATACTGAACCAGCCTGAAGGTTCAACATCTCTATAGTAGTAGTAATCCAGTCCTTTACAGTTCTCACAGGGGGTGTCTGCAACACTCACATGCTCAGTGCTCTCTGAGCAGCTGTTGAGAAGCTAAGGTTAGGGGTCGTCGGAAATTATCAAGCAATGAAAATGATGTTTGTCTGTCATATAAGCTAATCCTAACAGGCTGATGATTAAAGCCTGATGCTAATGGCACTGGTTTCAGAGATGCCATGCAGTAATGATCTGTGTTAATTACTAATCTACCTTATATTGGGACATTTATATCCTATATATAAATATAAATATATATGCAGGATATTGTGAGTCGGTCCCTAACTGACAGCGGCACAGAGCATGTGCAGTAAATCAGCAGAAAAGAAGCTACTGCGGCATCTTTGGGGCACAGATCCTAATTGCTAAAGGGCTGTGGTTGGCGTGGGCTGGTACAGAAGCACAAAACATAATTTACAACATTTCTAGCCTACGTCTTTAGTTAGGCTTTAGTTCTCCTTCAAAGTTTATTTTTAAATATCCTGTATCCCGGATAAAAACACTCCAGTGTATGTTTGTGAAGGTTCTCATTCATCCAGGACATGGGATATCTGTAGTCAAATCAACTGGACTTGCTGTGTTTTTCTTGAAGATGTTTCGACAGTCATCCAGTTGGCTTTCTCAATGACTTGAATGACTTGTACAAAGAAGAAATACCCTGAAATGTTGGTCCAATCAGCATACTCTGTTTATCATAACCAGCATAGGATCAGGGATCTGATGAAGGAAAGGCTAAGTTACTTGGGGGTGCTAAAATGTTAGGCACCCCCAAGTGACTTTAATCGCTTACCTTGTACCCCGGGCTGGTGGCCCTGTTAGGAGAGAACAGCACCAGCCCGGGGTACCTGGAGCGATGCTCTTCCTCCTTCTGCCTTCATTTCGCTGCGACTACACAATAGGCGCATGCGCAGTAGAGTGAAAAGCCGACTTCTCTGTTTAAGTTCGGCTTTTCACTCTACTGCGCATGCGCACGCAGCGAACCAGGAAGGGGGAAGCGCTACAGGGGCCCCGGGCTGGTGCTGTTCTCTCTGAACAGGGGCACCAGCCCGGGGTAAAAGGTAAGCGATTCAAGTCACTTGGGGGTGCCTAACATTTTAGCACCCCCAAGAGACTTTGCCTTTCCTTCTCCTTTAAACCTTCCAGGGAGAGGTGGCAAAACAGCACTGTATGTGGCAGACAATAGATGTCACCCCCCCCCCCCCAGGTTGAATAGAGGCGGGCTCTGTTCATGTTTCTGTTTTTCTCTTTTCACACATATGGCCTCTTTAACACCTCTTTTGAACCAGTCACTCTCCCTGTCTAGAATCTGGACTTGGCAGTCTTCAAATGTCTGTCCTTTTTCCTTTTAGATGTAGGTACACGACAAGTCATTCTGAATTGAGAAAGCCAGTTGGATGAGTGGCGAAACGTCTTCAAGAAAAACACAGCAAGTCCAGTTGATTTTACTTATTACTACAGATACACTTCAGTATAGGTGTTTCCATACACCATGAAATGTTTTCAAGTCCAAGGGTCTCAATCTCATTTCCTGTAACCTGTTGTATTAGATGGCATCCATTAGGTGTCACTGTATACTTTTTCCCAGTTCTCCTTATTCCGTTGGGGAAGGGGACTCCCTTCTTTGTTTTAGTGACACCACCTGTCTTGCAGGTCTTTTCTATTGTCTACTCAACCTTCCTTGACCTTGAAGCCCTTATTTGTTTGCCATGACAGCCGATCTTTGAAAGGCTCGCTTGGATACATATTAGAGTCCTTTGAGCAATATTATTCAGTGACAGCACATTGTCCATTGTAAGAGGTTGGAGGTAAAAGCAAATTGCCCTGCGTGCCATTGCACCTAAAGGGGTGGGTCACCTTTTAAATGAACTTTTACTATGTTATAGAATGACCAGCTGTAAGCAACTTTTCAATTGATTTTCTTTATTTATAGTATTTGCCTTCTTCTAACTCTTTGCAGCTTTCAAATGGAGGTCACTGACCCCACAGCCAATAAACTATTGCTCTGTGAAACTACAGTTTAATTGTTATTGTTACTTATTAGTACTTATTTTTGTGTTCAGGTCCTCTCATATTCAAATATCAGTCATTCATTCAAGCCACACCCTGGTTGCTAAGGTAATTTGGATCCTAGCAACCAAATAGCTGCTGAAACTCCAAATGGAAGAGCTATTGAGCAAAAACTGAAATAATTAAAAAAAACAAACTATGAAGACCAATTGCAGAATATTACTTTCTACTAAACTATACTAAAAGTTAACTCAAAGGTGAACAATCCCTTTAAGCAATTTTGGCAATTAAGCCATTGATGATGCCCCAACTACATTACTTAGACCATGGTTGTTCTGTGTGATTGGCCAACTGTAGGCTGACTTCTGGACACTATGGTACTCACTCACCCAATGCTTGAGTTATGGCTAACATGTAACTTGTATTTAATGGCTCCCATACACCTGTAAAATCAGGGCCTACAGAATTTAAATGTCACCATTTGGTGTTTTCTTCTAGCTGAGAAGCTCCGTGGCATGTGTGTATTTTTATAGCCCATAAAATTTTATGTGGTCTACAAATTCAAATGCAATTTTCACACTGTTTTTATATGTGGAGTGGATATGAAACATTCTAGGCTCCTTTGCTCTCACTACAGTTCCATTATTTACAAACAGCAACTGTGAACCCAATAAAGAATTTACACAGAGAAAGGGGAATGGTCACCTTATGGCAACACAAATGGATGTACTAGTTTTGGTCCAACAAGCTATCTGGCAAAGCTTTGTGTGCTATAGAAACCATATGTTTTCCAAGAATATCAAGTTCCCCTCAGGGTAAAAGTGGGATGTGCCAATATTTTCATTCAGTTCTTATTCAAGAAATCTGTGTTTTTGGAAACTTTTTGATGCCAGCTAGATTAGTTTATATGCTCTTCTAGCTTGCTCATTTCTTCTGTTATGTGAGAATTAAGCTACACAACTGCCATACTATAATGTTATGGTGATTTAGTTTCATTTATCAGTAGTTGTTTTTTTTTTTGTATGTTTTGTTTTTGGCTTCTAGATACTGGGGGGTTGTAGCCTCTGATGTTTGGCAGCAGAGTTGGAGGTTCTTATGGCCAGGCCCAGACTGGCAATCTGTGGATTCTGAGGGACTGCTGTAAGCTGCCATACACAATCACTATTTTTTGGGCCTGCGGGGGGAGCTATTTAGGTCTATGTGTACTTCAAATGCCAGGGCCTATTTTGATTCCCAGTCCAGGCCTGCTCCTGGTTTAATACACATAGGACATTTTGTCACCTTTAGACAGACTTGCCATTGGAATTAGTATGTCCATGCAAAACGCACGACAAGTAGCAGCTACTTGTCATGGCTGCAAAATAGACAATGCTGATCATTTACTGATAATTGTCTCTGCGTCTGTTCAGAGGCAATTCTCAGTATTGTTTATGGCAGGGTATCGTCTGGTGTTTAGTAGCCATGAAAAGTAGCTGCTACTAAGTATCTCCATGTACCTTCGCCCTAAGCCTTAAGGGCTCATGAGGAGATTTGTCGCCTGCGTTTTTTTCCCCCTGGCGCTTTGGCGACAAGTCGCCTCGACAATACCCACGAAGAGATTTCATGCGAGTTGAGCTCCAGGCGATCTGCTACCCATGGTACACTCAACAGTTAACCCCCCCTCATGTTTACTCAAGTCGCTCAGAAAAGGGTCTGTGTGCGATTTGAAACAGCAGGCGATTTGAAGTAGCCTCGTATGTTTTGACGCTGGCGATTTCCATTGATTTAGCACTGGCGTCTTGTCGCTCGTCTTGTCGCCAAATTGCTCTTTTAAAAATCGCCGGCGACAAATCTCCTCGTGTGCCAGAGCCCTAAAGGTGGCCAAACAAGTAGCAATTTAAATCTTTCGGGCTACATCGTCTGATATGGAGGTAGAAACAATAGAAATTCTACCTCCACCTGCTGATTCAGCCCTAAACTTAAATTTTGCTTGGGCACCTTCAATGGCGCCAGATCAAAATCTTTTACTCTGGGCGATCGATGAGACAACCGATATCTGCAGCTTTTGCCATATCGGTTGCCTCTTCTAGCCGCTATACACACACCGAATATTGTACGTAAAGAGGTTTTGTATGATAATATCTGCGCTTGTATGGCTGGCTTTAGGCAAACACCTGAAGTCTGTCTTGTTTTATTATCTGAGCCACTGTTCTTTAAAACAAAGCAGAATAAAAAAATCTTTTATGGCTCATGAACATTAACTAGGCGGCTGCTTAGAATGTTTGTGGCTTACTTAACAATTAGGTGAGAGATAAGAAAGTTTAGATGAGGAAATGTAAACATGTACATCGTACATGTGACCTGCATAAATACATGAAATCTTGGCAATTATCTGCTACACAGAATTACTTTTCCTTTGGCGCCTTCTACTTGTTTTCAAGGTCCTTCACGCAGGGGGCTGAAGTGACCAATGGGCTAATAATTGTGGCCCCTTGTTTTCCTAATGGTGACCCTGCCTGTGCAGTTGGAATACACTGGAAATTTGTTGTAGGTCCTGACACACTGGGACTCATTTATAAATACTGGGCAAACTTGCACCCTGGCAGTAACCTATAGCAACCAATCAATAATTGTCTTTTTTCAGCTGGCTGCAGGTTGAATTTGAAAAGATATCATCTGATTGGTTAGGCCCAGGAGCAATTTGCTCCTGTTTATAACTGATGCCCACTGACAGCAGTGATGTATGGGTTTGGCAAATGAAAGACCTGCACCTTACTGGCCAGACATTCTACAATTGTTAAACCTGTGTCCAACCTGCCCCCCCCCCCCTCCTGTGCCATTGGAACTGGGCTTGATATTGCAGCTGATGTTTTGGGACAAGAGCAGAATCAGTGTCACCAGAGCGGCTGTGGCGGGGAGAGACCTTAGCAGTGGGCAAGGCCCTGGGAACATTTCTGCCCACTACCTACCCACAACTATAAATTCATAGGGTTTCCACTTTCTATCAGACCCCACAGGTGAACATTGAGTAACAGTTGTTCTGTAACTTCCATTTCATAATTTGTTTGACTTTTCCGTTATATGTCACAATAGAAAATTAATGTTTTGCAAGCCTGTGGTACTTGGGGTCTCCTGTAACTGCTAATGGTTCCCCAAGTACAGGAAGTCATGCAAAGCCGTATAAACGAATGCATCTTCCTGCACGCCTATAAAAATATAATCTGCATGTGTGAGACATGAACAACTCTTGTCAAGAACAAAAATAAACCTTAAACCCTGAATTATAGAACAAAAGATACTGTGTAATGCAGGTGTTGTTTCTCTCTCCTACTAACACCCTAAACTTGTATCTCCACAATCCTTGGCAGTTACACAGGGTAGTGCAGTCTCCCCCTCATCTAGTTTTTCTACTCCGACAGGTTTCTTTAAGACCCTCAGGTCAGAGCTGTGTGTAGGAGTGCAAACAGGGCTGACTGAATAGGACCCCAAACATGGTGGGGGCCGCACAGAGCAGTAGGGGTAGGTAGAAGGTTTAGGGAATATCAGGTATGGTAGGACAAGATAGTGCCAGGAACACTTTGTGGGCCCTCAGATGTTTGAAATAGAACTCCCAACACCCGAGGGCTGGGAGTTGCATTTATAGATACACAGATCACACCTACCATGTTATGTAAATAATTGGGCTTTCAGTGCTCTGGGTCCTGCCAGTACTAAAGAAACCAAAATAAGGATTACCCTTAGCTGGTATTGGTAGGGTGCAAGCAGGGTACCAACCTCAGTCCTTACACGCCACTGTGCCCCACTGAATTGTCTCTCTTCTGTAACATATAGTAGGAAAATGGTGTCATGAGAAGGGACTGCAACAGTGGGTTTCTGCATCTTTTGGGCAGCTTGTATAATAAGGTAAGATGGGTTCAGGGGATTTATCTTCTTGCTTGTTTAAAAGGACACTATACACTCCTTTTCAAAATGGGTGCAACAAATAAGGCATGCTCTAAATATACTTTGTGCGGAAAGTTTCAAGGCAACTTCCGCAATTTCGGGAAATCGCGGCGCCGCATATGCCATCCCACCGGCGATTTACATTTTCGCCGGTGGGATGGCATATCGGGGAGATTAGTCACCTGCAACAAGGGAGATTTGTCGCAGGTGACTAATCTCCCCGTCTACCACAGCCGTAAAGGCTACTGCTTAGAATAAGGCAGGGGTTTGTTTAAAGCTCTGAACAAATTGCCCTATTTATAAAGAAAGATAGGTAGGTATGGTCTGTGAACATAGCCCAGATTTTAAATTAGTCCTTTATAATGGCAACAATTATGAAAATATGGATCTTTATAACATTTTTAACAATAGGCAGAATGCCATTTTAACACAAGTGCTATTTATTGTGCTCATTGTTAGCAAAGGTGTTTAGGTGTATACTGTCCTTTTAACTAGGGCCCTATCTTGGTATATTAAGAGCTTTCTGTATAACAGGTTTCCGGTCCCACCTTTATTTATTGTCCTTGCTGCTGTCAGTCAAGCAAGAGTTGTTTTACTCACTTAGCAACGTTTGTAATAAGGAACTTCAAGATACTTATTAGCAACATGTCCTTGGCCTTGTGATCATGACATATGGTTTCCTCATTTCAGTTTTAATTACAATTAATAACTAATTGCCCATTTCTTAAGAATCCCATATAATAAAACCTTCATTATCTATTTAGGAACATGTCAGACACATTTAGTTTAACTAAAAGAAACATTCCCTGCATTAAGTTAATGGCATTCCCCTGATGCCCCGTAGTTGTGTGTATGCTTTGTAGGTACGTCAGCGGCCATATACTGTGCTGTGTTGTGTGCACTCAGTGTTAGCTTTGTGCCGCACACAGGGCTCTGTGTAACCGCTCACAACCCCCCCAGCTCCGGCTATTCTGGGCGGGTAGGTCTGGGGTCACAGCTCCATGGGGTAAACAAGATGCCCACTGTTCTGTGAGATCAGACCTCACTAATTGCAAGCATATGACAGTATCCTGTGATGAGTGTTTTACACTGTATGTTAAGCCAGTAATGAACAAGCCTTCTACAGTTCTGACCCACTTATCCTCCTCCTTATTGTGTTCCGCCCGGTGCCACACTGCATCATCCCTAAGAGTAAGAACAACACAATATTACTCTGCTTTAGCTGCCCATACAGATTTATATAGATTTATATGAAGAGAGCCATAAAATCAGCTTACTTACTGTATATGGGATCCACCCTTGTGACCTGGGACATTTGGGCTGACATTTCTGTATCTATTTATGATTCATTTATTTATGATTAAATTCTTATCCCATAAACAAGGTATGTACCTTATGTTTTATACGTTTGCCGCATAAAGATGTAATTTAAGTCTGATGCAGTTGGAAGAGGCACTCGGCCTAGGACTGCAATTTTCCCTTCATTTAAAGGTGAACTACTCCTTTAAAACTAACTTTTACATAAAGTTTGTTTTTTAACCATTTTTTGTTTACTTAAAGGTGAACCATCTCTTTAAAGCTGAATTTCATTCTACAGATCTTTTTTTAATGATGGAAGGAAGTTATTAACTGTTTTCATTAGTTTATATTCAGTCAGAAATGTAACTGCAGTTCCCTTTCAGCACTACTTGTTCTGACTCTGGAACCAATGTAGCAGAAGTCAGGTCTCCTCTGGCCAGGAATCCAACGCAGAAGTGGAGTAAAAAAATTATTGGAGATCAGTTGTCACAAAAGCCTCCCATTGCATAAACATGGAGATTTTGGCATTCAGTTGTCATTCTGGGTTTCATTTTGATGAATTAAAAGTGCTACTGTGCTTTCTCCACCCAGGTACGTAGCAAAGGGGAGCATTATATAATTTAGAGTAATTGGCACCTCTCGCACTTTTGTTCAGCCCAACTCCTTTTTATGTTCCTAATTTGGGACTGGTACAGAAGAACAGGAACAGCACCTCTTGTCTTTGTAGATTAGAATGCCTTTATTGCAACATTTTTTGGGGCAAACAAAAATAGCAGCAACGTGTCACATAAGACCTTTTATCAATAAATATATATATATATATATACCGCACACACAGGGACTTTGCAGAAAAATAATACGTTTATTGAGAAAAAAGGTCCAACGTTTCGAGCACCAACTTGTTTTCCCTGTTTCATCATGGGTTTCCCCGTGCCGCACAGGAACATGGCAGATAGCAGGGATTCTATGATGTAGCAGAAATTCAATCAAAACAATTACACAGGACTGGTTTCTAAGCAAATACAGGTGAAAGGCAATAATTCACGTGTGTCACAGGGCAGCTACATGCATGTTCATATGCCCCCCCCCCCCATAGGTGACATTAGTGAAAGCCTTCCCCACTCCCCTGCAGAATGGAGGAACCAGTTTCACTATTGCTTGTTTTCCAAGGGAGTCATCTCCTGCCAAAAAGTGAAGGTTCACTGCAGTTGGCCGTCGGATTCACACAAAGCGGCATGACAAGAATAAACATGTTTGTCGGCTGAAGGACTAAAATATTCCCAGCAGGAAACTTTTTAATAGCGTGTGCTTGTTTCCTGCACTGAATGCAAGGAAATTATCCACCCCTACCATCCTTGCAGGCAGATTCTTTGTGGGGGAAATACAGGCTGTTTGCAGATTTATGTACCTGCCCTTTGTACAGCTGTGGCACTTGCTAATTATACACTGCCCTTTATAGTTATTATCCACTTGCAACCCTATAGTGTGCCCCAGGTCCAGACTGGGATTCAAAATGGGCCCTAGCATTTCAAGAACACAGACCCAAACAGCCCCCACCAGCCCAATAAATAGTGACTGTCTCTGGCATCTTACAGCAGCCCCTCTTGTATTTTTGCCAGAATCCACAGATTGCCAGTTCCGGGCTGGTGTATCCTGTTTAAGTCTACCTTCCACCTCTTATACCTTTATCAATGGTACAAACCTGGTATATGATTTTATGTCACTGCTTAGGCTAATGTCACCCTACGGGGCAGATTTATCAACATAAGCAATTAGAGCTTAGCACAGAAACACGCACCAACTCTCCGTTCATTCCTATGGGATTTTTAGAAGAATGTTTATCAATGGGTGAAAGTTAGAGTTCGCCATTTGAAAAATAAGCATCTAAAAAGGGTCTGCTTCCTCTATAGTTGTAGAATCTATAGTACCTGGCTAGCTGCCCCGCTGGTGGGGAGCAAGGGAAGCAGGCTGGGCAGCTGGGTATTTGGGGTTGGTTGCTCTGTTCTCTGGGCGCCTCTGCAGATTCTTTGGGGGGGTCCCAGTGTGGGGTAGTTGTGCTGCTGGGGAGGGCCTGGCCAGAACGATAAGTGGGGATGCACTGCCGAACCCCCAAATCCACCCTGATGGATTCGGCCGAATACCGAACCGAATCCTAATTAGCATATGCTAAAAAAAATCGCTGCGTCCTCAGCACGGGGCAAAAAGCCCCCCTAACATTTAACCCTTCCGAACCCTGCCAAAAAAGGCCGAATACCAAACCGAATCCTGGATTTGGTGCATCCCTAAAGATAAGCAATAAAAATACAATTGTAGCCTCACAGAGCGCTAGTTTTTTTACTCCTCCTCCACCTCCCCATTTGAAAGCTGGAAAAAGTCAGAAGGCAAATAATTTAAAAACTGAAGACCAGTCTTAACAATGAACTTCATAACTACATAAGGCCTGATGTAATTTGGTTTTGCTGTTTCTTAATCGTATTCAGGGCAACTGTCTAAAGAGGCCAGTTACCCAACTTTTATCCTGGGTGGCAGTGAATAAGTAGTTCAAAAAGTCCAAAAAACTATACCACACTAGTATTTCTACCCATGCATATTGCCACACTCCCTCAGTGTCACAGCCAACCAAATCCTGTGCTTGTATGACTGTACCTCTGTTTCCTGCTCTATTGCCCTTTGCCAGTTTGCTCTTTTTCAAAAATACAGATTTCTTACAGCTGGAAGCCCAACCTGCATCCTCTGGTGTGTCGTGTGCATCAGTGCTCATAAGATGACAGTAGGAACCCCACTTTCTTGCTTGTTATGCAGTGTGATTGCGCTTACCAGTCATTCCAGTGCAGTTTGACCATCACCGCAGTAAGCTGGACATGCACTGTAAGATCCACTTGTTGCCATACAATACAATTTAATCATCCAGGTACTTGTCAAAACTGGCCATATAGGCACCAATAAAATAGTACGAAATGCTCAGCCTAATTGTCCTGATAATTTTCGTACCATGGCAATAGGTTGTTTAGTCGATCGGACAGGTTAAAGAATTCCGGTCATGTAACAATAAAATCTGTGCATGTATTGTGTATCTGGCAGTATCCTTGGGGGACCTACAATGTCGTATGATTGGTGTCAATTATTTCTGGTTAGAACATCTTTCACTTTATCCTACAATTTCAGTATGAATGTTAGTTTTAGATCATTGTGTTTAAATTTACAGTCAATATCTAAACGTTCGACTAAAATCTGAACATGTATGGCCGGCTTAAATCAGGCTGAATTGATTGTTTGGCCCCAGGCCACATGGGGGGCCTGCAAAGACCAAGCAAAAGGTCCATCCAGATACTGGTCAACTAGACTGTTACTTTGTCCAAGCCATAGGTCAATAAGCTAATGTGGTCAGTGTATGGCAAGCTTTATTTTAAATCACATGGGCTGAGCTGTTGAATTATTTTGGAATGATCCCATGTTGTTGCTGGCCCTATGCTCTGGGCTTAGTTCTCTCTCCCCTCTTCAGCATGTTCTCAATATTAGGGATGCACCAAATCCAAACTCTTTTTGGATTCTGCCAAATCTTTTGTAAAAGATTTGGGCAAATACCAAACTGAATCTGGGTATGGAAGGGTTAAAGAGAACCTTTCAACTTCCGTGTTTGTGACAAAAAGTCAGGTGATTGTAAGGATTTGGTTCGGCCAGGAGCATGGATTCTGCTATATCTGGATTTGGTGCTTCCCTACTTAATATGGCAATTAATTCAACATTATTACACAAATACTTGCATTCCTTCTAAAATAACCTGTATTAGTGGAAAAATATCCCTTCACCCCAGACAAGCTTGGATCAAGGCATTAGTCTTGACCGTGCTGGCAGGACCCTTGGGGCTTTGAACGATCATAAATGCAATGGGTGCTGGTGTTAAAAGGGGTGGTTTACTTTCAAGTTAATGTTTACTATATTAAAGAATGGCCAATTCTTAGCAACTTTTCAGTTGGTCATCATTTTTTTTTTTTTTTTAATAGTTTTTGAATTATTTTTTTCCTCTTGACTTTTTAAAGCTTTCAAACGGGAGTCACTGACCCCAGCAGCCAAAAACCTATTGCTCTTTTTATTGTTGCTTTTTATTACTTGTCTTTGTATTCAGACCCTCTGCTCTTCATATTCCTGTTTCTCATTCAAACCACTGCCTGGTTAATTTAGGCCCTAGCAACCAGATGGTGAAATTTCAAACTGGAGAACTGAACAAGAGACAAAATAATTCAAACACCACAAAATAATAAAAAAAGAAGACCATTTGCAAATTGTCTCAGAATATCACTCTCTACATTATACTAAAAGTTAATTTTAGGGTCATAAAAATCCCTTGGAGAGCTACTTCTGCCACAGGCTTTCCCCTGCCCTAAGGGGAAGTTGAACCATCAGACATGAATTTTCTGCTTGTTTTTGTTTGGCAAGTCTGTAATAGCCACTCATAGATGTTCTTGGAGGAGCAGAAGCTCTGCTGGAAAATGTTTCCTTCTAATTTTAGCACATTTTTCCTATTTAAATCCACAAGAGAATTCTGAGAAGAGGAATTCCTTTGCACCAGATGAAGAGAAGGAATTGTCTAATAATTCGCAGTTGATAATTCTTCCTTAATAACAGCACCGTGCCTGCCATCCAGTCTGAGTGATACCACCGTGCAGGGCACGTGCTTGATTGTTACGTATGCTGTGTAATGCAAATGATGCCAGAGGTAAAAATATGCCTGGTGTACCTTTAGGGAAAAGCTGGCGTATCTTCAAGATATTATCGTCCAATAATAATCGCACCTAAAAAGTAACTTTAAGGCTCATGGCCCATGGGGAGATCAGTCATCCGCAGTTAATCTGTACTACTGCAAGCGATTAATCTCCCCAAAATGCCTTTACGACAGCCACTGGAAAGGCATGCGTGTTGCTTCGTTTACCAAGTTGTGTAAAGTTTCTGGAAACAGCAGGGAAATGCAGGCAGAAACACACGTGTGTAAGAGCCCTAATGCACTTCTGCTATCAGTAGAGTCGCAACAGAGGGTGATGGGAGAGAGGTTATTCCCTGGTAATTAGGGATGCAGTGAATCTAGAATTTGGTTCGGCCAAATCCAACAATAGTGGATTCAGTGCATCTCTACTGGTAATCTTATTATCTGCCTCACAAGGACCAAATATGGAGTAGCTTCAATTCCCCTCTTTAGTTTCAGAAACAGAAAACCACATATTTTTCATTTATAAAACAATGGGCAAAATTTGGTAGTAAATCTTGTCTTTATTCAACAAAAACTTGCCCCCAAGTCAGAAATTCAAAAATAACTCCCTGGTTTGGGGGCACTGAGAGCAACATCCAAGGGGTTGGGGAGCAACAGGTTCCCCCGAACCACAGGTTGGGGATCACTGCCGTAATCATTAACCTCATTATGGAAAGTGGGTGTTCTACCCCTTTAACAATTTTACAACTGTTCTTCGTGTTTTTTAGTTTTCGAAAGATTTCTTCTGCCTTTTTCCAGCTTTCAAGTCAGGAGTCACTGACCCTGGCAGCCCAAAACTATTTCTCTGTGAGGCTACAAAGTTATTGTTATGGTTACTTTTTATTACTCATCTTTCTTTTCAGAGCCTCTCCTATTCATCCTCCAGTCTCTCATGACCTTTGTGTAGAATTCTGCAGTTATAGAGCCGGGTGGAATGTTGCTCATAAACCAAGAGAGGACTACTGTTTATGGGAGACTACAAGGAAACATATACACGCGGGGAACAGGAAAACACTGCTCTATTCACACACACAAGTTAACATTTTTATTTAGAAAACAAAACACTAGTAATGGGCTTATGGCTTTGTTTAGCTACACCATATGATTAGAACCTCTTCCCCTTTTGTGATTGGAACTTCTCTGTGTAAGAACAAAGGCACTTCGAAACAATCTCTGTTAAGGGTGAAGACAGGTGATTAGTCGCCGCGATTTTTTTAAAACCTTAGTCGTGTTTGAAAAAAAGATGCAACGACTAATCGTGGGGACTAATTTCCATGCACAAATATAAAAGTCGCCAGGTGGGACTAGGCATTGTGACTTTTGGGGTAGCCGAATAGTCACCATGACTGGATTTTAAAAATCGTGGTGACTTATTGCCCCGTCTGTCTTTGCCCTAATAGCAAGTCGCCCCTACTGCAGCTGCCAGCACACTCCTATAATCTCATTCAGGCCTGGCCATTTAAGGTGGCCATACACAGGCTGATAAAAGCTGCTGACGTTCAGACAGGCTAACCGACCAATATCTGGCCAAGAATCGCATTGGCACATTGATGTGGTCCTCAACTCGATGGCCTGTATCCTGGCAATGTGATCTGATTGTTTGGCCTAAGGGCTTAATGACTGGATCATTTCAATATCACCCACCTCAAGATGGGCATAACGGGGGAAGATTCACTTGTTTGACGACCTCACATTACAGTGAAGGGGGTACAAAAAGTTGGAGAGGGGCAACAGAACAATCAACACAGGAAAACCAAGAGGCACACTCCCATAGTGTAAAATCAAAAGCAAACAATGAGCCGTCGTCCATAGGACGTCCCATAACAAGTCGCACGCACGAACAAGAGCCGACGCCCATATATGATTGCGCGCATGATCAGGAATAAGCGCCCAGGAATTTCGCCATAATGTGCATGCCTGATTGATCCCCATCAGTGAATATACATGAAGTAATGTAGTGACAAAAATACAATAAAAGCTTTTTTTATAATACAAGTCACACCATACTCTAAATAAAACTGTATATAAAGGAGAAAGAAATAGGGAAGGAGAGAAAACATTTTTAGGGAAGGAAGAAAAGAAAAAAGAAAGACAATTAAATCACCATAAAATCTGACAAATCATTCAAGCCCAAAGGAGATAATGTCTGTAACTTATAAATCCAGTAATTCTCTCTCTGGTGTAATTTAGTTATCAGACTATTTTCAGAATGATAAATGTTCATAGTTTCAATGCCTATAACTTGTACACCCTCTGTTTTTCCATCATGTATTTCTCACAAATGTTTAGAAAAGCCATAATAAAACAATAAAGCCTCCCTGGTGACAACATCTACCCAATTTTTGGCCAGATATCAGCCAGGGGAGGCCAGTTGGAGGGCCCCATACACGGGCAGATAAGTTGCTGAATCAGTCAAAAGGACCCAAATCAGCAGCTTAAACCTTGCCCGTGTATGCCTACTTTAATACTCCCTATATCATTTACTAACCGACACACAGATCTACGGGGGGTGGCTCAGTGGGTAGCATTTTAGCTTGGGCACAGGCTGCAAGGAGTCTGTATGTCCCACCATATCTACATCGGTTTCTCCTCATGCTCTGGTTTCTTCCAGTGTTTTAAAAAACTTGCAGGCAGATTAACTGGCACCTGGTCATTCACTGACCCTACTCGGTGTGAATGTGATAGGGACCTTAGATTGTAAGCTCCACTGTGGCAGGGATTGATGTAAATGATGTATAATCTTAATAAAAGCACTGCAGCTGTAAACCACAGATAATAATAATAATCAGACATTAGCAAACTGACACACTAGCATATCAGTAAATCACAGAAATACTCCACAATGCCACGCGCTCAGAAATACTCTGCCACCACAATGCCACGCTCACAGAAATACTCTGCCACCACAATGCCACGCTCACAGAAATACTCTGCCACCACAATGCCATGCTCACAGAAATACTCTGCCACCACAATGCCACGCTCACAGAAATACTCTGCCACCACAATGCCATGCTCACAGAAATACTCTGCCACCACAATGCCACGCTCACAGAAATACTCTGCCACCACAGTGCCACGCTCACAGAAATACTCTGCCACCACAGTGCCACGCTCACAGAAATACTCTGCCACCACAATGCCATGCTCACAGAAATACTCTGCCACCACAATGCCACATTTACAGATACACCGCTACAGCAGCAACAGCCCTAACTAACTGCAGCCGTAATGAGTTGAAAATCTCAGTTCTCAAGGCAATAACATGGGCAATAAAAGAAAAGTGTGAGAAAACAAATGCATGTAGCTTTAACTGCCTGCATTTAATATATATTATGGCAGTGCCGTCCAACTGGCGGCCCGCGGGCCGCATGCGGCCCGTGACCCCCCTCTGTGTGGCCCCCCACCTGTCTGGCTGCTTTGATGGCTTACTCTTGCATGGTTCTCACCTCAGATTCAGGCTGTAATCAGGCTGTATTGTTTAAATATGTAATCCCCTGTGTTGTTCACACCTTTTAATCTCTGCATTGTTCACCCCCTGCAGTGTTCACACCTCAGGCTCAGGCTGTAATTACCCCCATTGTTCCCCTGTTCACACCTCAGGAGCAGTAGAAACCCACAAATAATCCCTGCACTCTACAAAAAGAACATATACTGAGGTGGTACTGCAATTAAAAAGTTTTTTAATATATAGTTATTGTGCAGACTGTAGGAGCAGTGCCAGCATTGTGTCACTGTAGGCTGCCTGTGTGTGCCATACACACAGGCAGCCTAGGGCAAGCAGAGTATGGCACACACAGGCAGGGTAGGGAAGGCAGAGTATGGCACACACAGGCAGGGTAGGGAAGGCAGAGTATGGCACACACAGGCAGGGTAGGGCAGGCAGAGTATGGCACACACAAAGGCAGGGTAGGGTAGGCAGAGTATGGCAGGCAGAGTATGGCACACACAAAGGCAGGGTAGGGTAGGCAGAGTATGGCACACAGGCAGGGTAGGGTAGGCAGAGTATGGCACACAGGCAGGGTAGGGTAGGCAGAGTATGGCACACACAGGCAGGGTAGGGGAGGCAGAGTATGGCACACACAGGCAGGGTAGGGAAGGCAGAGTATGGCACACAGACAGGGTAGGGTAGGCAGAGTATGGCACACAGGCAGGGTAGGGCAGGCAGAGTATGGCACACAGGCAGGGTAGGGCAGGCAGAGTATGGCACACACAGGCAGGGTATGGCACACACAAAGGCAGGGTAGGGTAGGCAGAGTATGGCCACAGGCAGGGTAGGGCAGGCAGAGTATGGCAGGTTTTTGCTGTACTACAACCATTAATATGGGTATGGTCATGTGATAACATGGGCGTGGTTTCAAGTGGGTGTGGTTTAAAAAAGGGGAGTGGTCAAAACTGGCATCCATTATCGGCCCTCCACCACGTAGGTCGGAAAAATTCCGGCCCTCGGTACAACAGAAGTTGGACAGCACTGTATTATGGATTTATGGAAGTTTATCTTTATTAGGAATTGTATGTACTAATTAAACTGAGTATCTATGGAGACAGTAGATTATCTCAGTCTATCCCAGCCCCAGTCACAATAAAACCATGAAGCCATCTATATATTTGGCTGCTCCTTATCTCAAATAACAAACCCTATTCAGTGAATTCATGTTTAAAAGGGGCGTATACTTCCCCTTTATCTCTCCCAGTGAAGGCTAAAGCTGCAAGTTCCAAGGTACCACTTCCTCTCGTATCTGCCACCTTTGTGCATGTGTGGCATGCGTGCCAGCTGTCTGCCACTCTAGTGAGTGATGTTCAGAAGCAGCAGTTTGGCTAAAACCCCAGTGATGGCAGAAATATAATACACCCACAAGTGTAGCTTCAGGAGTGTCCCAACTGTCATACACATCCCATTGTCACCTTGGCACTGAGATGCCAGTTTATGTGCCATACTAATGCACATTTTGGCTCTTTGCTGCTTTTATCTGTTTGTAACTGCACATTGTCTGCCTTTGCCTTTGGAGCTCACAGATATAAAAATATATGCCATATAAGTCTGCAATTTCTCTGTCATTTGCAATTGTTTAGCCAATAGTTTATTATCACAGAGTCTATTATGTAGGTTTCACAGCAAAAATGATTTCTGTAGGCATATCTTGCCCTTAAAGGGAAACTATTCTGTGCAGTTTTTATAATAGGCAAAATAATATTTAATTTTTACTCTAATTCCACCTTTAAAGGCACAGTATAAGAACTATGTTAACTTTTTTTTACGTTCTTTGGCTCCGGCTCCCGGAACAGTCTTGCAAGCCGGCTCATTAACCAGACCCAGAGGAGAAGTTACCCCATCACATTATAGATGTTATCCAGAGAACAGAAAGAAACAAACAGATACTGCTTTGTTTAGAAATACAATTAAAACAATTGCAAATTTTTAATGAATACATTTTGTAAAGCTGAGGCTGACTATGGTGGTTTCCACTCAATCTGACCAATTACGTACAATTGTATGTGTAAAAAAAGATATATAGGTATGCAACTCGAGCCCTGCATTGGTTTAGATACCAGTGTCCGGCAACAGGGGGATATATATTTTTTAAAAGTTTTTTTTGTTTAAATACAGGTCACCCTACTAAAGCTGCCAGGGGCCCTCAGTAACCTCTATGGATACACCCCTGGATGCAAGTATGGGTGCATCTGTGCCTACCCATAGATGATATCACATGATGTGATGATGATGATGACACTTCTGTTCTATGAAGATGTCCCTTCCAGTTTTATGCTGGCCAGCAGTAAGCAGGTCAGGCTGCAGATAAAGCAGTTGTGTATTGTATGCAGGATTATATGTGGGTCACAATTGTGTGTGTATATCGGGTGCTGCTGTGGGTCTCCCCCTCTTTACCACCACATGGTCACAGCTCCAGGGAAATGGTTACTTAGCTGCAGCATAGCTTTTGTACAGACCCATGTAATTCAATCCCAACCTCTTCATCTGAACCGACCTTTAATTTGGCGATAAGGAAGCGAGATGGAAGTTCATGCTGAAAACATATTCTTTAGTTATTTATATCTGGCTTCATGGAGGCTTTTGTGCGCCTGTCAGGCTCGTTCCTCTCAGCTCGCTCACTAATCCTTCCAAAGCAGCTCATTCACAGACTGATAACATGACTGCCGCTGATAAAGAGCTTCATCAGGCTGGAGTTAAAGCTCTCAGGGAACCAGATGATTGAAAAAAGCAATATAAGCCTTAGCATGGTGTCACTTGATATTTAGCATGGAGCTTTATAGAAAATGCACAGGGCAATGCTCCATATTCCACCGGCATACAAGCATGAAGCGCTGTATGCTGGTAATAGAAATAATGCTGTTAGTTGTTCATTTGTGTTTTGTTTGCTAATCATTACGTAGTTCTGTCATGATTTATATGGCATACTTTTTATTTCTAAATGAAACTGTTTACATAGCACATAATTCACTCTACCATTTACAATTTTATTCTTGAACCAACAAATGTATTTTTTAGTTGTAATATTGGTGCGTAGGCACCATCTCAGTGCATTGTGCCTGAGTCTGAGCTTTCAGAAGGAGCCAGCGCTACCCATTGCTTTCAGCTAACCTATTGTTTCTCAAACTCCCATGTAACTGGAGGAGTCCCAAGCTGGACTTGGATTTCTTACTATTGAGTGCTATTCTGATATCTACTGGGAGCTGCTATCTTGCTCCCTTCCTATTGTTCTGCTGATCAGCTGCTGCCTTTTAGGCTGTGGCACACGCGGCGACTAATCTCCCCGTGTGCCACAGCCATCCCGCCAGCGAGAATGTAAATTGCTGGTGGGAAGTTTCCTCTCAAGGCAACTTCCGTGACTTCGGCAAATCGCCGCACCGCGGATGCCATCCCACCGGCGATTTACATTCTTGCCAGTGGGATGGCATTTCGTGGAGATTAGTCGCCCGCGACAAGGGAGATTAGTTTGTCTGTCACATCCCTTAAAAGGGAAATTAACTAAATAGGGAATTAGAAAAAAAAAATAATTTAATTCACATGCAAAATCATTGATGACGTGTCCATGTGAATCCCTTGTGGTAAAACGTTTAAATCACATATGTGATGGAAAATGAGAAGGCAATGCAAATATTTTACCAGCAGGTTGGGCTGGTTCTGGCCCACATCTGTACTTCAGAAGCAGGTAGTGGGCGGGTTGGGGCCCCGCTCTCCTGCAGCCTTCCCCGCCGGTGACCTAACTGAGCCCCGCTTTCAGCTCTAACAGCGTCTATTTATAGGCACGCGCCTGCTCCACCCCCTCCGTGAAGTCTGAGATGGGGAGGGTACAGGTCTATAAATAGACGTAGAGCCGGGGGTCATTTACAGGTTGGGAGGGGTAATCTTGGGTTAAGTGTCATCGACTACATGTCAATCTGCACATCACTAACATGAAGATATTTTTATAATGTTTTGCTGCAAAATGGTACATGCTGGGTGAGGCCCACCGTGCCGCTTGGGAACTACTGGCAGACAGTATGGGAGAACTGGTATGTGAGATATGTTTCTTATCTGAGGCAAACACTTGATATCTGAAGAAAAGACTGCGGTTATGTACTTTACAGGAACTTTTGCATTACTCACACTAAGACCAATGCAGGCAGTTTATTTAGCCTTGGCCAAAATGGCAATTCACCAGTTGGTTAGGATCCTTATTGGTAGGAATTGTGTTGACATTCTTAATCAGTATAATTTTTTGGAATTTATAGTGTATCAATTAAAGCAGAATATTTTATGGTTTTGTTTTTAAATTTGCAATATAAAGGCTTAATTGTACACACATTGCTGTGTCCTGGGCTTAGTTTATACAAATGCCAGAGGGGCTGCTGTAAGAGGCTGTTTGGGCCTCTGTGTATGGGAATTGCCAGTGCCTGTTTTGAATCTTAGTTTGAACGCAAACACAAGTCGTGTTTATTAGGCACAGGTTCAGTGTACTTTGTCTCATGGAATTCCCCTTATTAAACTAATCATGGCAGTGAAACAATTTGTCTCAAAAGTTCAATTTATTTGCAAAATCTTCTGTGGAACAACTAGATAGAGAGGGATACATTTTCTTCAGTTTGATGACTGATTTTTCCAATTATGTTGCCACTTACCTGGGAAGGACTTGTGGGCAGGGGAAACCTAGGGTTGCCACCTGGCGGGTACTTAGCCATCCTAGCTGGCTTCCCAGCTCGCCCCTTCACCCATGCACCCTCACAGACATACCTGTGCCCTGGATTAGAGTTTTGTCTAGTAGACTAGACAAAAGGTGGCAACCCTAGGAACCTACTAGGGCATGAAAGAGCAAATGCTTCAAAAGTAGAAAGTGACTGGCAAATCTATAAGGATCTCAGCTGATGATTGTTGAGGCAGCATTTTTAGCATCTGTTCTCGGATAGACTATAATTTATTTATTTATTTATTTATTTATTTTAAATCCCTTGAGATTCTACACTGGGCAAATTTACACCTGGCATTAACCTATGAAACAGTCCCATTTTTCTTTTACAATGCTCTAACTACAGTTGGCTGAAAAAAAATTAATTAGTGATAGCAAAGTTGCACATTGTTGATACAAGAGGCCATTGAGCCATAATGGCACACACACAATAATGATATATTGGCAACTGCAGTGTGAGCTTTATATATGTGACAAATGGTACTTTTGTTACTGCTGTCTGGCCAGTTCAGATGTGCACCCTAATGTCTGGGGTCCCAAATTGTAGGACTGGCCCTCAGGGGCCCAAAATACTTGGTAGGATGGGCAGATTTAAGCTGCTTCTTTGGTCCTTCAGAAAAATTCAATAGCTTATCCGCTGTGTATGCGGCCGACAGGCGTACCAAACCAATATCTGGGCAGGTTTGATTGAACAAACATCTCTGAACTCCATTTGGCACCTCTCTGGGCTGTATAATATTATTAGCGAGAGTGCTGAAGTCCTCGAGCCAACAAAAAACATTGGTTACAGTAGCAAGTGAAATACTGTTAATGTCAGGAACTGAAGTTGCGATTAGTACTCTTCTAATTGCCTTTACATCTCTATAATACATCATAGGCTTCATATCTTTAAGGGCCTTCCCTGTGTGGCCAAAAGACAGATGAGAAAAAATTAAAAGAGGCAATTCTTGGTTTGAGCCACGTTTACATTTGGGGGGGTTTAACTTGATGGAAGTGTATGTCCTGCCTGGAAATCTGCACAGAGCTTGGCAGCAGAACAAGGCCCAGAGCCGGAGTCCTTCCACTGATGAACACTTTCCACATTCATTTCTCAGGAAGCCTGCTCGCTTCTCGATATGTTTATGCCAGCAGAAAATCATTTAAAAATGTAATTAGCTACAATGTTGACTGTGTCTGTAAAGAAGCATTTAACTCTGCAGGCACCACTGGGAAACAGGAGCTGCCAGCCAAAGCTGCCTCGGCCATTCTTTAGGGAAAGGCGGAGGGGCTGAATGCTGTTGCATTTGGTGTTTCCTCGCCTCCCTCACCGGGTGAGAGCTTTCCAATCTGTGGGGTTGGCCACACTTGGGGGGATGGAAACGGTGTTCCCCCTCAACTGGGATCCAGACTCAAAGGCCAGTTTGGTTGAAATATGGAGGAAAAATCTGTTTTGCTCTCCCAAATATTTTAGAATTGTCTTAGGGTTATGCTAATTACACATGGGTCTGGTTATCTGCTGGTTTATATATATATGCTGCCCAGTAGTGAAAGATGTCAAAATGTCGCCCCCAACCCAGCAAGGCACCTGTATTTATAGACCCGCACCTGACCCACCCATCCGTGATGTCACAATAGGGGCAGGCGTGCCTATAAATACTGGCTGCCAGAGGCGGAAGTAGGGCAGAGTATGGTTGTGGAAGGGAAGACTCAACCTGAACCCACCCGCAAGTCACCCTACTCTCCCTGAATGTGTGGGCGCACACACTCAGGGAGCAGAAAGCAACAAATCGGAGAAACCGGCCCGAATACCATTAGCATTATTGTTACAACCACATTTCTATCTCCAAAGTGTTTATGAGCAAAGTGGGTTGAGGGAGGGGTGGTGGCTAATGCTTAGGCCACAAAGCAAAGGGAGACTGAGTAAGAGTTCAGAAAAGTGTGCTGTGAAGTCCCCCATCCTTTTCATTTTATGTCACATTTTCCATCTTTAAACTTTGCTTGTGTGGTCTTGCCAGCAGTTGCTAATAGAAATTGTTCCAGCAAAGAGCTAATATTACAAGTGAGCATAGTGCTTATTTTACAGAGAGCAGAGTGTTTAGTGTAGTGAAGCGCTCAGCACTGCTTTCTTCTCCTGGAAGTTTCGGTTAAATTCATTCCAAAATCATACAAGGATAATTCCAGACAAAACAACAGCTATTTAACTTTAAAAGATTATGTGCAA
The DNA here is from genome assembly GCF_000004195.4 of Xenopus tropicalis. Classification (NCBI taxonomy): domain Eukaryota; kingdom Metazoa; phylum Chordata; class Amphibia; order Anura; family Pipidae; genus Xenopus; species Xenopus tropicalis. The sequence goes on along the minus strand of NC_030681.2, from coordinate 33,401,573 downwards.
AAACGACTTGGTGTCATGTTAAGAGATTAACCTGGGCAATTGCACTCCATGATTCCAGCAAGGGGCTTTTGCTCCACCAGAAAAGGAAGGTAAGGTACATTGCTACGTCATGAAAATGTAAACTGGGGATAAACCCTAAACTGCAAACATTGTTCATGGGCATCAGAGGTGCAATGTAGTTCCTTGTATACCCCAGTGTCATCATCTATGGGTGTGCTAATAGTTCTTTCCTAGGCCAGACACCAGATAAACCAGCCTTCTGGATGATCACTTGGGGTATAAACGATATGTAAAGGTATTATTCAAATCGTTCATCCTAAATAGGTGCTGAAAATATTATAATCCTAAATTATGGGGTAAAATTCCATTTTATACAACTTCTAATACGTCATTAGAAATTACCTTTACACTTGTTCTCTGTTTTCAGTTTTTTAAAGGGGAACACCACCCAAACACAACTTAACTTTTTGAAAAGTAAACATAATTTCAAGCAACTTTGCAATATAACTCAGTCAAAAAACATTCAACCCTAATGATTTGTTTGTGAATCCCCATTCCTGGCTCTACCCAAGCTGATTAGAAAACCCTGCACTACACTGATGAGCTCCAGGGAGGGTGAAACTGGTCTGTAGTTGGGAATCTGATCAGCTATTGTCCTGGTTTCTGCTTTAAAAACCCAGTGGGTGAAATTTAGCCTATAGGATAAGCTCATGTAAATGGGATTTTCTTGGAGCTCTTTGGAATTCATTCCCAGAATTCCATTTGTTTGAAAAATTATTCAGCATTTTCATGATTTTTAAGGTAATAATATGCTTTGGAACCTTCTAATCTGGCTGACTACTTCAAAACTCAAAAAAAAAAAAAAGTAATAGTAGTGGGTTGTGCGGGGCCCCTGAAACACCACTGGCCTCTTTAACAAATTTTGGTTCAGAAGCCGGAGTTCCCCTTTAACTGTTGTTGGAAATTTTCATCATAAAAAAAAAAATATTAGTTTCCCTTTGCTCTGATGAAAGTTCAGTAAGTTACATTGCTGGCCCTTTCTCAGCAGCAACAGATAAATCCTAGCGGCTAATGCATTGATGTAGCACATACTTTAATAAGGCTCTGGAAGCGTAGGGCTTATACTGATACATCAACTAATGTATCCAACTGGAGCAGCTTGAGAGTCACTGCTTTAGCTCCTGAGCTTAAAATGTAATATTAAATCTTGCAAATAGAAAGTGTAAAGCAACTGAAGGTTGCAAAGGTGATTTGCCCCTTTAAAGGTCCTCTCAGTCATCTAGATCAGTTCTCTCCAACTGGCGGCCCGTGGCCCCCCACCTGTCTGGCTGTTGTGACTACTTACCTATGTGGAAGCTTTAAATGGTATCAGTACTGTGATTAACTGGCCTCCTGCATGGTTCTCACCTCAGATTCAGGGTGTAAACCCCCACATTGTTCACACCTCAAAATATTGCAAAAGGATTTAGTATGCTTTAAAACAACTGCCATCCGATTTATTTAAAAATGTTGCTCATGATGTCACTGGCTTGTGGAAGAACCTATACACTGCTTAAAAGGACCAACAAGTGTTTGTGATGTTTCTTAACAAAGCATATACTGCAACATAAAGAGAACTCTAGGAAAATGGTAAGGGTGCTCTTGGATTTAACAAGGGGCCGTTGAAGGAACCAGGTTTCATTTATCACTTTTGCCATAGACTGTAGGAGCAGAGCCAGCATTGTGTCACTGTATGTACTGCCTGCCATTTGCTGCATGTGCTGCCTGTGGGTGCCATACTCTGGCTGCCCTATGCTGCCTGTGTGTGCCATACTCTGCCTGCCCTACCCTGCCTGTGTGTGCCATACTCTGCCTGCCATATACTGTTTGTGTGTGCCATACTTTGCCTGCCCTATGCTGCTTGTGTGTGCCATACTCTGCCTGTGTGTGCCATACTCTGCCTGCCATATGCTGCCTGTGTGTGCCATAGTCTGCCTGCCCTATGCTGCCTGTGTGTGCCATACCCTGCCTGCCCTATGCTGCCTGTGTGTGCCATACTCTGCCTGCCCTATGCTCCCTGTGTATGCCATACTCTGCCTGCCCTATGCTCCCTGTGTGTGCCATACTCTGCCTGCCCTATGCTCCCTGTGTGTGCCATGCTCTGCCTGCCCTATGCTCCCTGTGTGTGCCATACTCTGCCTGCCCTATGCTGCCTGTGGGAGGTGAATCTGGCAGGGGTTTGTTTTGGGAGTTTGTTAGCATTTGGAAATACTCATTATATGGTGCCTATGGTGTGTAATTATGTGCTGGGGGTTGCTGTGCTACCCACAGGGGAGGAGGAGGAGGCATAGGGATTTAAGTGTGTGTCGTTTATATGACTTAATACAATTCTTTCACATATGAATGAAGGGCGATATCCCTACAGTGAGCACCAACCATTTGGGATTTTGCTGCGCTACCACCATTAATGTGGAAATGGTCTTAAAAGCTCTTGTAATAAACATGGGTGTGGTTTGTAGTGGGTGCAGTTTAAAAAGGGGAGTGGTCAAAACAGGCTTCTATTATCGGCCCTCTACCTCTACCATCCCTCGGTACCACAGAAGTCTGACAGCACTGATCTAGATAGACAAAGGCACCACAGCCATTTATTAAATTATCATCTGCTTTATGTGCCATTAAATGTATTTTAGGCAAATAGAAATAAATACCTGGGTGTAGAACATTGTTAGATTTCTGACATTCTTTCGATTGATGTATAGTAAATATGCTGCTTATTAAGATGCTTACATGACTACTGGTATAATAATTGGTGCTGCTGGGGTTATTCAAAGACAGTGGCTGAGAAGTGATTATGAAAGTCAAGAAAATAACACAGTGCAAATAATTGCTCTTGGATCTATTGCAACGCTATGCATCAGAAGGGAATGATGTTGATGGGCAGTATAATTTACTTGCGAGCCCAACCCATTTCTCAGATTGCTGAACTAAAAATAAGCCAAGGGTGGCCAACCCTGAATGAGAAATATATATATATTTATATTGGGAAACCATTAGTGACTGAACAGTCATTTCCATAAGGAGGGGTGGTACTAAGGATAGCAATGGCGGATTGTGTGAAAGTGCAGATTTGTATAAGGCAGTGCATCAAATTATGTTTCCAATTTATGTACCACAGATCTTTTTGTCCTTTCTCCACCCTGTGTCCTTAGGAAACCGATTCACTGTGACTGCACTTACATAATAATAACAGCCCATCCCTTGCCCTGAACTGAATTGTGTCCCACTATGAGTAGTCACACTGTATTGTAAGTACCCATAGTGGGACACTTTATACAGATATGGGACCTGTTATACAGAATGCTCAGGACCTGGGCATTTACAGATAAAGTCTTTCCATAATTTGGATCTCTGTACCTTAAATTTACAAAATATCATTTAAACATTTAATAACACCAATAGGATTAATTGTCTCTTAGTTGGGATCAAGTAAACCCTGTTAAAAAAAAAAAAGACTCTCTGGGATATAACATTCCCTAATTTGAAGCTTTTTGGATAATGGGTTTCCGGATGATGAATCCCATACCTGTATAGTTTGTATAAAAATATTTGTACAACCCCTTGAACACTGTATCTCTACAACCCCTTTTAACATTTACCTCTGACTATTCTTGGAAACAACATCAGCACAGAAACCATTCATAAAAAGTATAGGTATTGGACCTATTACCCAGAATGCTTGGCACCTATTATCTAGAAAGCTCTGGACCTGGGTTTTTTGAGATAAGGGATCTTTCTGTAATTTGGATCCCCATACCCTAAAGGTGCCCATACACTATAAGATCCGCTCGCTTGGCGATGTCGCCAAGCGAGCGGATCTTCCCCCGATATCCCCACCTATGGGTGGGCGATATCGGGTAGCAAGTACCTTATGGGGTTCTGCCCATACACGGGCTGATTAGCTGCCGAATTGGTCCAAGGGACCGATATCGGCAGCTATAATCGGCCCGTGTATGGGGTCCTTAAGTCTGCTAAAAATTAAACCAATTGAATTGTTTTGGCAGCAATATGGATTCATATAGCTTAGTTACCATCAAATACAAGATTCTGTTTTATTATTACAGAGAAAAAGGAAATCAGTTTTTTAAAATTTAGAATTATTAGCTTTCATTGGACTCTGAGAGATGGCCTTCTGGGGTCCCATACCTGTAGTATAAGTATTTGTATCCGTGAGCAAACACACAAACACCATCAGGTAAAATCACCAATGTTGGTTGGAGTGGTGTGTGGGACTGAGGAACAGTTGGTAATTTGTCCTGGAGTGATCACCATCTGAGAGAACTCCTACCTGTCTATCTGAGTCTAACTGCACATTGTACAGAGCAGAAAGGCGCAGGTATAGGTTGGGTGCGGGTCCTACTATGGCAACATTTTCGCGGATTAGGATCAGGTTCTGATTAAGTTTTTGCAGGTTATGGTCAGGTGTAAGTAAAATTTTTCCTCACCCCCACCTCACTATGAAGCTCGGATTCTCTGCAGCGGCCTAAACCACACTGATCATGTGCAGTGCCACTGGCACTCAGACAAAGGCCTAACAATATGGAGAGCTCCCATGGATGATGGCCTGGGATCATTACTATTATAGGGCGGCTGAACTTCTCTGCTGTAAACAGTGAGGTCGGTGTATAAAATACATCATTCCTAGTCATATTAATTTTTAGGTTTTTGTTCACCTTTAACACAGTAATAGGTAAACCAAGGCCTGATGGGTTCTGCCTGCGCTAATTGCCCTTCATGAACACACATTTCTATTAAATGTTTGACTTTGTTATTGTGACCTTCTCTGTTTGAAAGTGTCAGCTAAACAGCGGGTATAATGCTTCAGTGCCAGTGCCCATAGTGTACAACCCAGTTCCCCACAATTCTCTGTACTGTGTGTTCTTATTTTCTACTCACGCTCAATTAACATGGAAAATCCTCGCTATTTATATCCAGCGTGTCCGGGCTTGCTCCTCCAAACCAGCACGAGCCCCGCTAAGCCCACAGCAGCTCCGTCCACTCACCTAGCTTATTAAACAGAGAACCCCTGCACAATGCCTTCTGCTATATCGGCAACTTGGAAAATCCATCACTATCTCTAACGCCATGGAGCTTTGTAAAATATGTAAGAAATGTTTGTCTTGGCCAATGACATCAGATAATGGCAATAACACGCCTGTGCCACAGGCCAATGAGATCAGACCATGGCAATAACATGTGTGTGACACAGGCTAAAGAGATCAGATCATGACAATAACACGCGTGTGCCACAGGCCAATGAGATCAGACCATGCAATCACACGCGTGTGCCACAGGCTAATGAGGTCAGACCATGCAATCACACACCCGTGCCACAGGCCAATAAGATCAGACCATGGCAATAACATGCCTGTGCCACAGGCCAATGAGATCAGACCATGGCAATAACATGCCTGTGCCACAGGCCAATGAGATCAGACCATGGCAATAACATGCCTGTGCCACAGGCCAATGAGATCAGACCATGGCAATAACATGTGTGTGACACAGGCTAAAGAGATCAGATCATGACAATAACACGCGTGTGCCACAGGCCAATGAGATCAGACCATGCAATCACACGCGTGTGCCACAGGCTAATGAGGTCAGACCATGGCAAAAACACATGTGTGCCACAGGCCAATGAGATCAGACCATGCAATCACACGCGTGTGCCACAGGCTAATGAGGTCAGACCATGGCAAAAACACATGTGTGCCACAGGCCAATGAGATCAGACCATGGCAATAACCTGCAAGACCAGGGCCGCTATTACACATTTATCAAAAATGAATTTGTCCGTAAATTTGTATTATCCTTAAATTGAGCCCCTGACTTGCCCATTTTAGCCCCACTCCGCCCCAGTGTTACCATTTCTTTCTTTTCAACTTTATCCAACCTTGACCCACTTCGGTTATATAATAGCTCCGCCCCTTTGACAATACCCATACCCCACACATCATGACCATGCCCCTTTTATGACACAGACTTTCTCACTTTCTGCTGTTTTCGCTGACTCCCAGTTACAATATTCCTCCCTTATTCTGGGCATTTGTCCTTTTACACCTGATTTATCCTCACACCTGGTCTCCCATTATACCTCTTATGCCATAAATTCATGTAAAGAGAAAAAGTAGTCCAAAGGGCTTTCTACTGACGACTACTGTTGTTGCCAATGGAAAGCTTTTTCGGATCTGTTTGTCACCCGCGATAGCAGAGATCTATCAACCGCTCCATGGGTTCTTACCCTAAAGCAGCACTGTAGCGCTGTGTTAGCTGGGGATCTGTGTTTATGTGGGTCTCCTCTGGGTCCTTAGGTTTCCTGATAGACCCTAAAACCAGAAAGGTGAGTTAAAGGTGACTGTTAATAAAACTGAAGCTAGCGTGTGTGAGATATGAGAATGTGATTTAGATTGTAAGCTCCACGGGGACAGAGACTATTATTAATGATATAAATAATGGATAATGCTAATGCTGCTCCCCTGCCAGGTTCCATGTTATTTCTGACCCATAAAGAAAGCAGCAGTCTGGGTGAGCGCTAATCCTTCCTACGCCGCCTCACTGCAGCGCTAATCTGGTGCTTCTCTCCAGCTGGGCACAACAAAGGGCTGGTTCTTATGCCCAAAGGATCATGGTTTGTTTTTGATATGTGTTTCCCTTTAAAGGATTTGCAAGTGTTTTCTTTCATTCTGACGGCTCCATTGTGTCAGCTCTTTTTCTGCAAGGGTAAAACAATTACCTGATTAATGTAAGCGGCCTGGCATTATGCAGTCGTGCTCTGGATATAAAGGGCAATTAAACCCAAAAGGGCATTCTCAAAGTGATCTGCAATTGTTTTTTTTGTATGGTTTTTTTTTTTTTTTTTTTTTTACTGTTGATAAGATATTATATTTATGTTGCTAGAAGAGCCTCTTGGCACAACTATTATTATCACTCTGATGCTTTGCAGCATTGTCCAGACATTAGTGACTGTGAATATCAGATCCTTGTCAGCTTGTATAACAGACTTAATTACAAGCAAAAGGGAGACTTAAGGTGGGCATACACTCCAGGTTGCCAAACAAACAGGTCTTTCCCCTGACATGCCCATCTATGGTGGGTAATATTGGCTAATGCAGTCATTTGGCTACAAAGAAATACAATCTGTTGGAGCAAAGACCACTTCAATGAGCCAATGTGGTCCTCAATCCAATTGGAAAATCAAACCTATCCGATGACCATTTGGCTGATTTTTGGCCAGGTATCTGTCAGGTAGGCCTGTCAGAGGGCCCTGTACATGGGCAGATAAGCTGCCAACTTTGTCTGAAGGGCCCAAAATGGCAGATTAAATCTGACTATGTGTAGCCACCTTTAGCAAGCTGGACTGGGTCCCTGTGGAGAAACAGAGCCATATGCAGAGCCATATGCAGGGCGGTTGGCTTGTGTGCACGCATGCAAATTTTGATACCAGACAATTTGTGTTGTGCACAAAGAATTTAGTATGAAAGCACATTATTTACCCCTCCAATACAGCTGCTGTACCAAAGGCGCCTTAGGAGCCTGTCAGTGTTACTAGATGAGTTGAGACACCATCATCTTTCTGCCCCCTTAATCGCCCCCAGACCAGCGGAGCCTGTTCTGCAGGAAGGGACAGAGCTACAGTAGAACGTTGGTTCATTCTGTCACTCTGTAATGGGGGCATGGTGATCCTTCTATAGGTTAGATTACTGCGGTCTATGGAAGGATTGTGCCACCTCCAGCCCAGAGTGATGCAACCGGACAGAACCCTTAAGCCATGTTGGAATGTCTCATCAGATAAGTAACACTGGGCTTGGAACATCTGAGCAGAAAGATGTTGGTGGCCCAACTCCTCTAGTAATACTGACATGTTTCTGTTTCTTTTTATAGGAACGTGTCAGTATCACTTTAAGAAACGGTAAAAAAGAAGGTAATGAATGTGTGCATGGGATTTAGACAGGAGCATGACTTTATGTTTCATCACTGCATTAAAAATAGGCTAATAGTTGCCTTTCTGAACACCTGCTCCCTTCTTCTTTGTCCCCAAATGGGTTTTCAAATGATGTATTGCAGCCATATAAAGTAGCAGCGCTCAGAAGAAGAATGTACTTGGCTCATTCACATAGAGGAGAAAATGGGGCCAGTTCCATATTGCAGCATACAGCGTTCCGCTGAACTTGAGGGAAAGTGCTGCTGTTTCCCTGCCTGCTGCTAAACAAAAAGAAAAATATCAAATTCTGGAAGCACTCCAAGGCACTGTCCCCTAATAGCAATATTTCAGGTCCACATTGACACGTTAATAAAGGGTCAATATGGACCTGAAACATTGCTGTTCTTTGTGCCAATAATGCTAATAAAGGCATTTTAATTATACAAACTTCCTGCTGACCAGAAATTACCCTGGGGGTCATTGTCTTTCACTTGGGAATACACCACACGTTTGTAGGGCTACACCTGCTACAGAACCTTTTGGTGCCAGGTGCTTTCAAACCCCAGGGTTTGCCCAGGGTCAGACAGATTTCAAATGAAACTGCAGCTTACTGGACTTGTGACTGATGAGTCCAAACAGTGATTTGTGGGCTCGCAGTGCCATATGTGCACACTGTGTTTTGGACCACACAGGACCATTATCAAGTTTTTGGAAAAGGTACCTCAGCGGAAATGAGCATATGGAATAGACCATAAAACAAGAATATGGACAGTGATCTAGGAAGCAAAACACAGTCCTGCTTGTCATTACGCAGAAGGTCCAGTTAGGTAGACTCGTGCCCAACCCAGCCCTGCTTACTCACAACCCGACCCAAATCACTGATTCTCTATGCCACCTGCCCTATCCCCACTACCTGAGCCCTAACTGCACTATCTGTGCCTTTAACCCCACTCAGGGACCCACAAAACTGGAAGTGACATCACTCTGTAGGTGGATCAACAAAGTCAGGGGGAAAAATAACTCTGGGAATAATAACTCGGGGAAGTGGGGGGGGGGGTACCCAGTTTGATGCAGGACTTTAACACAGGTGGCAAGGGCAGGGCGGTAGCTGACTTACAGGATTCAGGACTTCAGGATCTAGGAACATGAATTCAGGATCTCAGTAATGAGGTACTTGAGGCTTAAGGTCCCCATACACTATAAGATCCGCTTGCATGTCGCCAAGCGAGCGGATCTTTACCCGATATCCCCACCTACGGGTGGGCGATATCGGGTAGCAAGTTGCTTTAAAAAAAAATATTCCTATCGTTTGGCCCTGGGGCCAAACGATCAGATTACATTTGCGGCCATGGGCAGTCGGTTCGGGGACCGCATCAATGAGCCGATGCGGTCCCCGATCCGACTGGATTTTCTAACCTGGCCGATCAATATCTGGCCAATTTCAGGCCAGATATCGGTCGGCCAGGCCGCTCGTTTCTTCCCATACACGGGCCAATTAGCTGCCGAGGGGCAAGGTCCAAGGGACCGATATCGGCTGCTTCTATCGGCCCGTGTATGGGGGCCTTTAGACAAAGCAGAAGAGCTAATGATCCAGCACCGGTTGTTGGAGAAGGCAGGATTAAATAGCGCCTTAATTGGGTTGGTGCGAGCGATTGGGTCATAGGTAGTACCAGGCAATACAGAGGGAAAAAGACATTTACTTTGCCCACAGCACGGGGCCTCCAGTGGCTCAACATGGAGATGTAGTGCCAGGTCCCGGTTTCTAGATCAGGGAGTTCCTGACATAGCATTTGAGTGAATTCCTGTAGTACCCTGTACAACACATAAAGAGACCTGCCAATCATTTTAGACCATGTAGCCTTTCTCTTCAGCCACACCCCAGGCTGGTTCTGTTGTGCAAAATGCTGTGAAAACTGTTAACCTGAATTCCACATGACCAATATTCCCTTTTTATTTATTGCAACCAACACAGAGTATCTGTAATTAGTGTGTAATATCATTATTATATGAAGTTATTTTGTGTTCCTGTTACAGGAAAGTGAATTTCTGTATTTGGAATTCAACGAAGCAAAGATAAACGGGATGCTGAAGCAACTCGCCGAGGTGGAGGACTGCATACGGGCATTGACTCAGACCAGCTGATCCATATTCGCCGCCATAGAATATTCCATGGCTGAATTTCTTTTCATCAGACACATTTCTGTATTAATGTCCATCATCCCATCCAAGTGCCTGGTTTTTACACATTTCCATGAATATTTGCATATATTAAGATCAATGTCTACCATTTTTTTAATTAAAAAAATTCTCATGTAGTTGTTATGCAAAGATTCTGTTTGCCTCTTAGTGTCTGAAAGGTATCCCTAGTAGCCAGTTCTGCAGTTGTGCCTATAGGCACTCACAGCACTGCCATGCTGTAGCCCACAGGCCTGGACTGGCAATCTGTGGGTTCAGGCACATGCCAGAGGAGCTGCTGTAAGATGCCAGAGACAGTTACTATTTATTGGGCTGGTGGGGGCTGTTTGGGTCTGTGTAGTTGAAATGCCAGGGCCTGTTTTGAATCCCAGTCTGTGCCTGATAGCTCACCATTGTGCCATTCCAGTTCCAAACCAGGATGAAATCTGGGGACGGGAGAATAGCAGTGACAGAGGTGGGGTGGAGACTTATTGAAAAGATAGGAAGGTAGAAAAAGGGGCGATGACATTATTATGCAAACTTCTTTAGCGTTTAGTGGATGTTTAATAGATGTGTTTCCCAACAGTTAATATTTTAAGGGTGTTTATGAATTTAATGATATATTGAACACACTCCTGCTGTGAGTCGCAGACAGATTTCCCATTCTCTTATAGGCTGATATCAGCATAAGTCAGCAGCTTGCAATGCAATGCTAGGAAAATGTTAGGCTGAGGAAGGATAAGAAATCCATTTATACTGCAGAAACTATAATAAAAAATAGAAACTATTTGTGCAAAGACAAAACTATTTAAAAGACAGCCCCCCTTTAATTAACTTATGTGCATGGGGTTTGAGCAAATGTGTCTAGACAGACTGTGTGTGTGTATGTATTTCTTATTCAGAATATATATAATTCACAAAAATATCCAGAACACCAGAATTTATAATTATACATTCTTGTGTATTAACCTGGCTTTAACTTCTGGGAAAACTCTGTGCAGCCTTCGTGCCACTGTTGGCGATCATATGCCACTGCTGGGTAAGGTTAATGCCCGGGCCGATTGCCTGCAGCCAGAGCCATTGCGTTGGGCCGGGTACAAGCACACGGAGTGGCTTAGAACAGAAGTGAAAAAAAGGTCTAGTAACTGCTTGCTGAGCACCACTCCAGGTATCCCCTTCAGTTTGGGAAGGCACATATGCAATTGGGAGCCTGAGGGAAGAAGATGATGATGGCTTTGCATGCAGTACCCCAGGCTGGTTACATTTTTTTTTTGAAGAAGAAGAGGATCACCAGCTCTGGGTAACAGGCAAACAAAAGGAATCACTGGGGCTGAGCAACAACCCCCCCGATTGGTGGGCCTTATTAGTAGTGGCCTGTGGCTGTTGTATTAGTAAAATGAACCAACTTTATAGATGTTGCGGTGGGCAGAGGCTTACATATAGAGAAGTGGGTCTTTTAACAGACGTGTTCTATAGTGGGTGCTTGTGTTTGTGGGTGGGGGTTTGAGAGTTACCCTTCAGCTATTAATGCAAATGTCATTTATTGAAATATCCCTACAGAAAAGAATCCATTTGGCCTCCTCTTCCTTTCAGCCTTTTTCTTCCCTCTTGTTTGTTTTTTATCAATGATTTACAGTAGCCATTGAGCACACTTCCAGTAAAGCACTTCCATATAATTTACTAGTCAGGTAACAGCCCCTATCTGGACTAAGCAGGAAGTTCTCACTGCAGTTGGTGAGTCATTGGGGCATATTTATCAATGAGTGAACATTCATTATAGTCCCCCATTTGTGCTTTTCTGCCAATACTCCTGGTTTCACATGCTGATAATTGGCTTGTCCATTCTGGAACTCCTCACTGTAGTATCAGGAGTAGGGTTATATTGTATTTTACACTAGGGATAGGCCCAGTTTGCCATATATGCAATACCAGACTGTTCTGTGTATTCAAATGCAGTTAGCCATGTTTCTTTGTAGCATTTTTCCTCAGGATTCCAGTGCATTCATGGACGAACATTAAACTGTATCCTCTGCAACAGGCACCACCAATATGGAGGCAAATTAGCACAAAGATTTCCCCGTGCATTTCTGTTGGAATCCAGGATTTGGTTCAGGATTCGACCAAGATTCAGCCTTTTTCAGCAGGATTCGGCCAAAACCATGTACCAGGCTACGGCAGCGGTTGTTGAACTTTTTCAGTTCTAAAGCCCCCTCTGTGATATAGTTGGTGCCATAACAATGCCTGAGAACACATAACCAACTTAGGGCAGCAGATTTTCCCCCCGAATCACAACCAAACTGACCTTCAAGCTGTGCTTTCAGGCGTATCTAGGGAGCAAATGGCCATTCTACCTAAATCTCACCCTAACAGGCCTTTTGTTTGAGTGCCCTTGCCACTACTCCTGTGGGGGTGGCCCCACTGTGCTTTGGGGAGCCTGAAATTACCAGGTCCAGGCTGATTTTATTTCCAGGGTTTCTTGTGTCTGTGCGCAGTGTGACTAATTAATCAAGTATGGAAACTGTACATTCCAAAGAAGCAATTTTAAAACTCAATAAACCTTACCAAAGATTGATACATGAACACCATAGTCTGTATCAAATAGCAATCAGAGAGAAAGTAGTTGATGCTTTGGAGCAGTTCTATTCACCCATTTTATACCTATGGGCTATTCCCCTGTTTCCAGACACAGCCTGTGTTTGGGCACTGACTTGGGTTTGGGCTTAGAGAATAAGTGAGAAAACACCTTCTCCTTTAGCCACATTTGATCTTTCTCTGTTCCCTTCAGTAAAACTCTTGGGCTCCTCTATTAACACTGGGAATATTGTCACCTGGGCAGTAACCCATAGCAACCTGTCAGCGATTCCTTTTTTCAGCCAGCTGCAGGTAGAACAGCTCCCTGACCTCCTTCTTCTGCACCTCAGCCTCAGCCTTGAAGCTTTTTCTATAAATACAAACATGGGCAATACTCATTTTTATTGTTGCCCTATTTCTGTGGCTCGCATCCATCTTGCTTAGTGTGTCCTCCAACTGCTTTTGCTTTAGTAGGAGCGATGTAACCAAGCGATGCCAGAAGGAGCTGTTGGAAGTCTCAGTGGGTATTATTAAAAGTTTGCTGCTATATATATCTCCCCTTATTCTGTAACCCATAGGAATACAAAGTACATGTGTTTGTAGTTAATTATCCTGTTGTACCGCAATGCCCTTAGTAATTTGCTTTGTCTATATTGTATCTTTATTCCTCCTGTTGCATTATTTTCAATTGCAGTTTCTTCTTAGAATATTGGGCTCTCCTGTACATCATTGATGCTCTGGAACTTGGATATAATTACATTGGGGGACAGGAGTGGCCAGAGAACTGCAAAACATGCCCCACTAAGTTATGTTACCCTGTCATGCACCCCAGGGCTGTATGAAAGGGGTATAACTAGGCTGCCGTAGCTTTGTATGATATTTACACCTTGATCCTGAGAGTACATCACCCAAACTGCCCGGCAGTTCTGTATAGACAAGTCTGTAGGCATGTTCTTTGCAGATAATTGGTAGTTTTACCAGGCACAGCAGAACCTATCAGCATCTTCTCCTTCTGTGACTCCAAGCAAATTAGATGCAACTCTAAATCCAAGATCTGCCTTGTGATTTTGTTTGATAGGATTGCTCAGTACAATGTAAAATAACATTCACTATTAATAAAAATTGACATCCTGTTGCTGTGCAACTCCTTGAAATGAATGGAGATGTCATTCTTGCCTGAACCCAAGCTGTGGTTTTGTTGCTGCCACACCTTCCAGCATTTGCAATGGGATTAAATGAGATTGTATAGTGAACATGGACCGGATCTCCATAGAAATACATGGCAAAGGTCTCGGCCTGGGTCTGTTCTTATTTTCTAATGACTGCTGCTGATGACGATACATTAATTCTGTTTGCCAGATCCCATTTTCCCTGCTTTGATTCCTTTTGAAGTCCAACTTTGCCTTCAAAAATGAGTTTTCATCTCCTTTCAGACTGTTTATTCTGTATAGCATTCCTAGGCCTCTACAGGATTCCATGCCACCCTCTTGACTGCCACTTGTGCGCTCCTTGGCAAATGTCTGCTACCTACTTCGAGAGCACTTTATTGATAACTGACCCACTTATCTATGGTCACGTATCTGGAATGAATGCGCTGCCACCTCACTATTACACACTATTTCTGCAAGTATTCCCTTCTAAAGCCCCATCTGTTGAATAAGGCACTTGAGCTCCACCCAGCCCAATGCACTTATACAATCAGCCACAGCACTAGGGCCCCCTCCCACTCAAGTCGCCAAAGCTCTTATGAATCATTCTGTCTGTGCATTTTCTCTAAGCCAAATAAACATGGAACATTATAGTCATAAATTATAGATTTTAAAAGTGGTTTTATTAGCTTTTCATGCTAAATAAATCCGGTATATGCTCATGTTTGAGAGACTCTTAGCTGAACGCTTGTTGCTCAGTAAAGTGAAGGAGACGTTCAACATTTTCATGTTTGGTCACTAAAGAGTAAAGTCCCATTGGTGTCTATGGAAAAAATAGTATGTTTAAATAAAAATATTGTACTAAATATCTTATTAAAATAAACAATGAAACAATGATTTATTGACATGGTGAATGTGTTGGACCTGTTTAGGCTAGTGCCACACTGGAGAATCCACCCCTAAGCTTGAAACATTTGATAGTTGTGACTGCACCCAGAGCCACTGTTTCGGCACGGTGCAGTCACACTAAGTGGAATTCGGAGCAAAATGAATTTGTGAGCTGAGAATCTGCCCAGTGTAGCACTAGCAAAGAAGGACCTGTCTTAATGGTCTTCAAACTGGGTCTCCTAGATTTAGAGGGATTTTTATAACTGGTAGGGTGGGATACCAGGGAGCCTTGGTATAATCTACATCTGCCCAGTGGGGGCACGATGCACAGTTTGTTTATATGTGCAAAATGGTACCTTTTTCTTAACACAAGTTATATGGGGTTTACATTGTATGTATGTATGTATGTATATCTTTATTTATAAAGCGCTACTTATGTACGCAGCGCTGTACAGTAGAATACATTAATACAAACGGGGTTAAAGATAATGGATAAATACAAAGTACAACAATAAATACAAATAAATACAAGGTACAGTTGCAATAAGAGTCAGAAACACAAGATGAAGGAGGTCCCTGCCCCGTAGAGCTTACAATCTATATGGGAGGGGTAACTAACAGACACAAATGGGCAAATGTAAGTGCTGTAGGTCACAGTGGGTGACACTACAGTATAAGTGCCAGTTTCCAGATCAGGTGCTGGGTGAGTGCTTACATTTACCCAAAGGGCCTCTAACTTTACTATGCCTGGGTTTTTATTGCTTTTAACATGATATGCACTAAATGATCTACTGATCCCATAGACGCAATTGTAAGAACCCTAAGGGGTTCGAGTGCAGATCACAGCGGTCTTGAAGGGGAAGGAGCCCTGTTCATAAGGCCTATGGTAGGTACAGGGCTTCCTTATCACCTTGCACTCCCTAGTTTGGAGCTTCCTTGCATGACATGCTAACTAGGTGGCCATGTACTTGTGGGAAAGGCACAGGTCTTGCGTTCTATTCAGGAGTACAAAGACCTAGGCCTAAGTTTGCATTGCAAGTCAAAGGATGCATAGTGTAAAGGCCATAAATAAGCCCTGTTGTCCCTAGACAGGGTAAGTCAGACTGAGGGAAAAGTGAGTGAAGTTACAAATATCACAATTTAACTCACTGCAGGTTAGAGGCAGTTCATGGATGCTGCTTAGGCTTAGGGCTAGAGAGCATCTAACTGAATATACAGTACCATGGGTTAGTACATTGGTGTCACACAGGCATGGTATGACCTTGTGATTCTGTATTCACTTTGCTGCAAAGTTTATAAATGTATAAAATGATGCAGTCTCTTGTTCTGGGGTTCCAGATACTCTATATTTAGTTAAAAAAATGTTTTTGTCATGTTTAAATTATTTTTTAGTTGCCTTATGGTATGGAGGTCCAAATTATAGAATTATCCACAAAACCCCAGGTCCTGAGCATTCAGGATAATAAGTCCCATACCTGTATATGAATTTCAGTGCACGTAGCTATCCCTTGTTGGGCAGAGAATGAAGCAAAACTGTACTTACTGCTTCTCTGCAAAGTCACCCTGAGAGTCTGTAATTTGTCAACTAAAATCCCATGCTACTTTATCTGCCAATTGCATTGCAGTGGATTTAACTCTCAAAGGCTGAGGTATGCTCATTTATGCTTCAGAGTACCTCTTGTATCTGACTTTGGCAGTCAGCTTGCAGTTAGCCAGTTATAGTGACTATTACCAGGGTGCCTTCAGACAGCTGTATCATAAGTTGCTTGGGACTGGCCCTTTTAAGCTGCACTTTGAGGGGGGTCCGATAATTATGTGTGGCCCTGCCCCCACAGGTCCCAGGAGTGTGGCTGGAAAACCCTTGCACCCCCTATAGCTAGATCTTTAGGGATATATCACTCTTTGCATACATTCATCACACTGGCTGTTATTTGCCCTTGTTTCTAGCCTGAATATTCTCAAGGTCTCATTGATTTGTGCCAAGAGGCCCCTACAGCTCCCTAATGGAAATGTGCCACAAAAAAAGATCAAACTTCAAGTCTTAATTCATTTAATCAACCTCCAGTCTTTCCTTAATACATTTTCCAAACCCAAGGGACATGCTATGCACTGAAAGGACAAACAGATATCAAGGAATATCTTTTATTCATTTTCCCTTATTAAAAGTAAAGTAAAAGTATCTGAGAGCATTACAGGCCCCAGTGCAAATTGCAAGATTGCAAATTATGGATGGAAATTAGTGTTTGCATGTATTTTCCCCCTGCATTTGTATTCGAATGGAGTCCCTTCTGGTGTGCAGTGTCAATAACAGCAAGTTGGTTGCATCTACTGACTGACATTCAGCTAAGGGAACTTTGAATTACAGCAGTTCTAGGTTTCCCTTACATCCATGCGAGCGCTTGTGCATAATTCATCAGCGCAGGATCAAGGGGTGCATTTGTGCTCACCCCAAGTTGCAAAGGAGCGTGTCTGGATACAAGTACCTTCTGAATTGTACCAATGTGTGCTTAATCCTACATTGATTTTAGCACGTTGTGCTTGCATCTGTAAATGTGGCCGATTGTCTGAAATCCATTGGAAGAATGCATAGCAAGTCAAAGGAACCATCCATCCATACTACTTAGAAGTGCATAAAGATTTGAATCCACTTACACTCTATTAACCTATAATTCAGATATAAAAATCCAATGTTTGTCAACAGTTACTATATTTACATGTAGGAGCACTGCCTGACAGTCTCTTTGGGGCCACCAGTGAACCCTACAAACGTGGGCTACAATCTGTTTCTGCACAATACTAATTTTTTAAAACCATTTTCTTTATCCATACTTCACCTCAAGGACCAGTTCTTTCACAACCATTGCTCATTAAAGGAACCTTGGTTGTTCCTTTGAAAAGCTCATTTGGCAGAAGTACTGCCCTCTTGTCTTCCAGTTCAAGGATCTGTACAGGTCTGATTCCTGATCTGTGAGACCTTGGGATTGTTCAATCAGTTCAGAGGAGGCTATCCATTCCCTGACTCAGGCTCTGCATCTCATTGTAGCCCAGGCTGGTTTCATTTGGTGATGGGTTTAAACTACATGTTTTCTCTGGAAATTGTGTGTGCAGTAGACACCTTAGCAGCACAGGCAAAACTCAAGATATTGTAAATGTAATGTTAGGTACCACTAGGTCTGACATTTTTGTGTCTGTGTTTTTATTATACATATCCCTTTGGCTGAATTCAAGGAGGGTGTAATCCCCTACTGGTGTTTTAGCCAGCAGATACATGACTAAATCACTGCTGTTCAGTCTGGGAATGGTGTGTGGATGACAGTAACGGTATTAAAAAAATACTCAATTTTCAAGATAAAGAGCGACAGTCCCAGTTCTGTAAAACATTTACCTTTTAAGTGAATTGGAATGAGCAGTGGCAGTTTCTGCTGCTTTTCCACCAACATAATTCAGCCTTATATATGCCCACATTCCATAGCCTTTAGGGTCTTCTAATCTTTATCGTGTCTCACATATTTGACTTGGACATTGCTCTTTAGCAGTCAGGGAGCTGACTATGTGTACACAGGTATAAGATGTTTGACTGCAAACCTAAAAGCAGTCTATAGAGGCCAATTCACAATACACAGTGACTAAGATATAGGTGGGAAAACAAGGTGGGATTAAGAAACTTATGATCTCTGGGGTATTTATGGGTAGTAAGGGAGGGTGCTCTGCAACAAATGTTGCACCTGGACCCATGGGTCTCTAGATATGTCCTTGTTTTGGGGAATTTAACTACAGACACCCAATAAAAGAAGCAACTTCTGTTGAAGTCTGAATCCTTCTGCTTCTATAAAAATTCATAGCAATATACTAGAATCTAAAATTTCTACAATTTTTACAGTTCTGTGGGCAAGGCAATTTTAAAGAGCTGGTTGCAGCCATGACTATTTTGGCACAGGGTGTGTGAGTGTAACACGGTACAATATAAAGATTCACTCATTCCAGCCTGTGTCTGCATTCTGTACAAAGCCCTCGGTATGACACAGAACCTATCAATGATAGTTATGCACAAACAACTGGAGCTTGCCATACTTCACTGACGCCAATAGCTTTTGTCAGTGTCATTACCTCCATTAGCAGTATAATGCCTCCATCATTCCTTCTGCACTTGGATTGTCTTAGTAAATCTTATTAATAGCCAGATAATAGAGTGCATACAATCTGTTATTATTGTTCACTATTAATATATGAGTAGCCTCTTAGGCAAAGAAAGAACAAAAAATCACATGCTAGAAATGAGCATGAATAATAAACACAACCCATGGGACAGTGGCAGGCTTGGACTAGCAATCTGTGGCTCCTCTGGTACAGGAACATGAACTGAATGCAAATACAAGTCTGGTGGGTGTAAATGCCAGCTACATTAACCTCGCTAGTGTCCTATATGCATCTGTGTTCAACACGAGCAAATTAATTAATAACTGTGCTGACAATATTTTGTCTATCCATGTTATATTATACAGAACTAACACCTCATTGTTATGTTCTTACCCATAGCTCCTCCCCCAGGTAATAGGAGAAATAGTATGTTGGGATGGTGAGAAACATGTCAGATTGATTTACTTCCCTGATGACATCTTGTTCCTGTTGTTGTTGCAATAAATCTTAGTATATATTTACTTAACAGTAACACCAAAAAATGAAAGTGGATCAATGTCATTAATTTAATTTAATTTTGTACTGTTGCCCTGCACTGGTAAAAGTTGTGTGTTTGCTTCGGAATCACTACTACAGTTTATATAAACAGAGCTGCTGTGTAGCCATGGGGGCAGCCATTTACATTGAAAAAAAGGAGGAAAGGCACAGGTTACATAGCTGAAAACAGATAAGCTGTGTAGATTGTATTCTGCAGAATGTACCTGTTATCTGCTTTGTAACCTGTGCCTTTTCTCCTTTTTTCCATCTTGAATGGCTGCCCCCATGGCTACACAGCAGCTTATTTATATAAACTATAGTAGTGTTACTGTAGCAAACACACAACTTTTACCAGTGCAGGGCAACAGTGCATTATATTTTAATTTCACAAATTATAATTTTTTGGTGTCACTGTTTTTAATTCTAGGGCTTTGCTCCTAGTACTGAAAACACTATACTCAGTGGATTAATGTATGTCTGATCTTGCTGCTAAATGACACTTGGTTGAAATTACACCTAGGGGCTGATTTACTAATCCACGAATCCGAATGGGAAAAAATCGGATTGGAAACGAACATTTTGAGACTTTTTCATATTTTTTGCGATTTTTTCGTAGCCGTTACGACTTGCGCGAATTGTCGTGACTTTTTCATAACCATTACAAATTTCGTGAATTGTCGCGACTTTTTCATAGCCATTATGACTTTCGCGGATTGTTGCGACTTTTTCATAGCCATTATGACTTTCGCAAATTGTCGCGACTTTTTCTTATTGAGCTTGAAAAATTTGCGACAATTCGCGAAGAAGTCGCAAAATACCGATCATTACGAAAAAAAAACACATTCGGACGCTTTTCGGACATTCGTGGATTAGTAAATGTTCCCCCTACACTCCAGCAATCTAGCCAAGTGCTACTAAAGTACTATTTTAGTAGACTCCTAGTTTAGGCAACACTGTCTTAGGCTGATGCCACACATAGCTTATGGCGTATATTTTTGGCAAGCGTTTTTCCGCTTGCCGAAAATATACGCCATAAGCTATGTGTGGCATCAGCCTAAGACAGTGTTGCCTAAAGTAGGAGTCTACTAAAATAGCTCCTACCTGTGCCTGCACCCAAATGAATGGAATATGCTCAGTTGCAGGCACATGTAGCCAAAATATGCATAAACACGTGAGACTTTGCATTCTCTTGCGTTTTTATGCGGATATTGGCTACATGTGCCTGCACCTGAGCGTAGGCACAGGTAGGGGGCATATGGTGCGTATGGCACATATTTTCAGCAAGCGTTTTTCAGCTTGCCGAAAATTAACGCCATATGCTATGTGTGGCATCAACCTTAGACTCTAGTCTCCATTTTCCTTCTTCTTGAAAGAATACCCAAAGAAGAGACCACACCTCCTGGCAATCATTATAGAAATCCAAGGCTATTGTGATACTAATATCTACAGTCCGTATTAATGTTTGTATATATATAGTTTATGTATGTGAGTGTATAGATAGGTAAGTATAGGTTGTGTGTGCTGGGTTTACTTGGAAGGGTTGAAATTGATGGACTTGATGGACTCTGGTCCTTTTTCAACCCTACTGTATGTAACTATGTAATCCCGCTCCAGCTCTTTCTCCCTCTCCTGGTACTACAGACTCTGCACGGCCATGGCCTGGTCTACTACCTGGGTCCACCATTTTCTCCAGTTCCACACTCCAAACTTCTGCAAGTCCCCATTGACATCACTGAGCCACATCTTTCTTACTGATCTGCTACCATGTGGCTGGATATAGAAGGCCTTCTTCAAATAATGCTGTCTCCTACTTCACCTCTCTGTATAAACAGGGGGCACGGCACATAGTTACAGTGCATTAAACCTTCAGTTGGCGTGTTCCTTGGCATGGATAGGACAGCCATCAATACAGAATTTGTCCAACAAGCAATATGGCACTAACCAGTCATAAGCATACATACAAACGCAAAGAGATAATAAATCTGCAATTCATTGCTATATATTAATGTCTGTGAATGGGAAAATAAAGTAAAAATAAACTTTTCTTAAAAATAACATTTAATGTATTGCTAGCCATTTTAATGCATAAAGAGGCTGCTTCTGTGGCACGTTAATAAAAGGCTGGGGGACTGGTGAAACTAAAAGGTTATTTGTGCAATGTCCCCAAACTTTCAGAACAATACGTGCATTGTTTTAGTACACAGTTATGTGGCTTATAGTGACACCATGGCTACCAAGCTTACCCTGAAACAATAATGCTAATTATACAATAGGTTCTGTTTGTTTGGCATGTAGATGAACTCTTACATTTCTAAGGAAGAGACAGAGGAGTTAATGACTACAAAGTAACAAAAGAAATGCCAAAAAAAAAAAAAGCAATTCAATGAGCAGTGGGGATAAAAGGGTGAAGTGAAAGTGATACAATTGCAGGACACTAAAGTTACGCAGGTAAAAACCATGGGTTACAGTTTGGGTGCAGCCAATGCAAATAGACCTATGCCACTATGCCAAGCGCAGGGAATGGATGGTTATGAAAGCAGCAGCTCTCAGATACAGGAATGTTACAATAAGGAGAGCTAAGTTCTGAGGGAGCGTTGTGGTCCCTGATGTTCAATTTCAGTATGTATTGGCGCAACAGGTCATCATACTGAAGTTAAGGGAACCATAAAAACAGGGTCCCATAAAATGACTCCTCTGCTCAGACATGGAAGCGCTACTTTCTTATAAAAAAGCGCTATCAAATGTTGTGCCTCAATGTTCTTGGTATTTGCACATCACCTGCTTTAAAATTTTCTCAAGCCAGTATGGTTCATTTGATTTACACATAGGGCAGTGGCACACTGCCCTATCACAGTCGCCTGCGATAAATCTTTGTTACCTCGGGCGACTAATCTCCTTATGTCGCTTCGGTTTTCCGAAGCTGCCTCTCAAGGAGTGCGGGTGCATGCACAATGCCATCACTGGGGGTCATTGACTCTGCTGCGCAATGATAAGTGGTGGGGGCAATGACAAGGGTGCGTGGACTAGGGGTAGGCAGGGAAGTACCTGCCAGGCATTCCCCCATTGTTGTGCCCTAGGCAGGAGCCTCTTCTGCCTACCTTTATTTCCAGCCCTGAGAGAGAGTCTACTTTTTGTAGCAATATAAAAATGTATTTACCAAAAACCACTGACAGTTTTTAATTAATGTATATTGCTAAAAATTACATTTTCTTTCATTATGCAAAAAAAAAAAGGGTGGAGTTCCCCTGCTTAGAACAGGTCCTATTTTTAATGTTAGTCATAGATAGGGGAAGGTAAGGGCTGTTGGACTGTAGGTAATGTCAGAGGCAACTCCCAGCTCCTTTAAAGTGATTTCATTAGTTCATTAAACTTGCTTAATTAAGCCTTACATGTAACTGAAGAGTAGCAGTTCTGGTCAGGCAAGCAACGGTGTGTCAGCACTGAATTAACTGCTGTATCTGCCCTCTGACATCTCCTGGCAAATATGCCACCGCCCCATTGCCATTTATAGCCCAACTAAGTAATTAGCGTGCCTGATCACAAATAATGGGCTAACACATCATTAATGTTAAGTTCTTTAAAGGTGAAGAATGATGAGAGCCCAGTGGATCTGAATCATCAGGTCCTCACTGGCCTTACTTAGCAGAGACAGACTCCCTTTGGGGATCCACCAAAGGACACTACCGGCAGATGCCTATAGTAATGATACAGATATTTAAATGCAAAAAGGGGTGTTGCAGTATATACAGTGAATATGGGTCGTGGCTGGGTCTTCCAACATGACAATGACCCGAAGCACACAGCCAGGATAACCAAGGAGTGGCTCCGTAAGAGGCATATCGAGGTTCTGGAGTGGCCTAGCCAGTCTCCAGACCTAAATCCAATAGGAAATCTTTGGAGGGAGCTGAAACTCCGTGTTGCTCAGCGACAGCCCCGAAACCTGACAGATCTAGAGGAGATCTGTGTGGAGGAGTGGGCCAAAATCCCTGTTGCAGTGTGTGCAAACCTGGTCAAGAACTACAGGAAATGTTTGACCTCTGTAATTGCAAACAATACCAAATATTAACACTGATTTTCTCAGGTGTTCAAATACTTATGTGCAGCAGTGCAATACAAATAAATTCTTTAAAAATCATACAATGTGATTTCCTAAATTTTTTTTAAATGCTGTCTCTCACCTACAATGTGAATTTCAGACCCCTGCATGAACTTGCAAATTCGCAGGGTGTTGAAATACTTATGTTCCTCACTGCATACTGATACAATAGCATCCCAAATGGATCTGCTCCTGACAGCAGAACAAACCAATATTCCTTCAGGGATGTTATGGACAGATATAGGATCTATTATCCTTAAAGAAGAACTATACCCTCAGAATGAATACTTGTAGTTAATATCATATTGGGTGGCCTATTGAAGAATCTTACCAAACTGGAATATATATCAGAAAATATTGCCCTTTTATATCTTTTACCTTGAGCCATCATTTTGTGATGGTTTGTGTGCTCCCTCAGAGATCACCTCACAGGAAATAATGTAACAGGAAGTAGTGTGGAAGCAAAAGACATAACTTTGTCCAATTATTGGCTGATGTGGCCTAGCATTTATGTGTGTCTTGGCTTGTTTGTGTGCACCATGAATCGAATGATCCCAGGGGGCGGCCCTTAGTACTTAAAACTTTCTATTTAGGATTACTCAATGGCACATACTACTAAAAAAAGCATATTTTTATGAAAAAGATTTATTTAGATGATGCAGGGTTTTACATATGGGCCGTGCTATGCAATATATTTTTATAGAGACCCAGGAAGGGTCCTAATTAATGCTCAGTTTATTATTTGGAACTGATTTGCTTTTCATCTGTTACAATAAGACAGTAGTTTGTACTTGGCTTATTCATTTCTCTCAGTAGCAGAACATGTGCATTGCAGATTATGGTCATTGCAGTGGAATGCACCTAGTGATTAGTCTGTGGCAGCGGCAGCTGCAGAAATCTGGCCTGTAGCACTACAGTCTGTGGGGCAAATAAGGCTTCCTGTGATGGTTGGCACACAACTGGCTTCCGTAACCCGAGATTCAGCACAGCCTTGTTTAGAAGAAGAACCGCAGGAGATTTGCCACTAATTCCTTAACACAACATCTACTTGTTTACTCAAATTAAATGACAAGGCCTCTCTGATTAAATTGTTTTTAAGGGCTCTGGCACACGGGGGAGATTAGTCGCCCGCGACAAAACTCCCTGTTCGCGGGCGACTAATCTCCCTGAGTTGCCTACCCCTGCCATCCCACCGGCGAACATGTAAGTCGCCGGCGGGATGGCAGACGCGGCAGGGCGATTTAGGGCTCTGGCACACAGGGAGATTAGTCGCCCGCAACAAATCTCCCTGTTCTCGGGCGACTAATCTCCCCAAAATGCCATCCCACCTTAAGAGGAAACTTCAGAGCCCTAAGGAAACCAATGGTTCATGGCTGGTAGATATTGTGTTGTATTTATTCATGTTATTTAGACAGGAAAAAAACAGGGCTTTGCATATGGGGTGCATAGAACAATCTAACAGTGGATACACAAGGGAAGACCTGCCTGATTTCCCAAACTGGTGAACACCTTTCTATAGCTCTTTGCAGAGATTTTACATTATTCACATCGGCCCCTGCCCCAGAGAAGCTTACAATGTAAGGTCCCTATCACATTCACACACACTATGGTCAATTTAGTCAGAAGCCAATTAATCTCTCTGTATTTTGGAGTGTGGGAGGAAACTCACACAGACACAGGGAGAACATACAAAGTCTAGAATGAGATGTTCCTCTACTCTACCCTTAAATTGTGACAGGATCATCTTTAGTACACACCTAATTTTACAGAGCCTGGTAGAGCCAAAGCAGGCTGCACATGGACCAATACCTGAGTTGTATATTTCTGGGGCCACTGTGTCATAAGCATCAATATTTGCAATCTTTTAGGCAAATTTATCAAAATGTGAGTTTAAAGCTTAATACATAAAAACTCACCCATGTTCTGGGATTTTTAGAAGTGCATTTATCAGTGGGTGAAAGTTAGAGTTTACCCGTTTATAAATATGTTTCTAAAAATCCTATTGGAATGAATAGAATGTGGGTGAGATATTAATTATTATGCTCTAAACTTACATTTTGATAAATATGCCACTTTGTGTTTTACATAACCATTTTGTCAACAAAGTTGGGAGAATAAGAAATAAGGGACAGAAGATAAAGTTAAAAAAGAAAAGAGGGAAAGTGAAGGGTTGGGAAAGGAGAGAAATATGATCTTTTGAGAAAAACAGGAGTAGCTTTACCCAACACACACGTCCCTCAGTCAGGATCAAGATAAACAAGTGGGTCTCAACAACTCTACTTTGTAGAAATTCAAGAAATATGACCTTCTGCACCGTTTTTCTTTTCAATGGTATCTGGTATGCCCACTATATCTGGGCGGTGCCAGGATGAATGCGTTGGAAACAAAAAAAATCTTGTTTAAATAGGCTAGAAAAGCAACATCCACATAAACAGGCCCTCGCACATTTGTACCTACAAAACTCTTTATTCATACAGTGCTCTTGGCTTTAAAACGCTGGTAAAACACAAAAAACATACACAACAGTTCAAATACGCTCGGAGGCCTCCTATTCAAAAGCGCACACAAGCTCAGATAGCCTTTAAATGTACAACACAGTTACATATCGCCGCCTTAGGCAGGAATTCATATATCCAGGTTAAATTATTAATTATTTGTGCAGCGGATTTCAATATTGCAATAGTCTCTTTGAACTAGAAATTTCTTTTGTTTATAACCATTTTACTTTGTACTAAATTGTGGGCCAAAAGCATTTAATATTTGGGTTTTGATTCTAATGGCAGTGTGTCCATGTAACTTTCCCATACATATTATGTATCCACCACTGTAAAATTGTTTTTCATTTTTGATTTTAACTACTTTTGGCAAGATTTGATTGGCATTTAAGCACTGCTTTTAAAATAGGGTGTGGCTAAAAATTAGTGGAGCTGGCTTCAAATTTTGGCTTCATCTAGCTCCATGGGTATAAAATACCAAAGCTGGCCATACACTGAAAGATTCTCTCATTTTGCGACCTCTTTCCCCTATATGCCAACTGGATGGGATTATGTTGACAGGATGCAGGCGGTTCAGGCGAGAGCCGCATTAATGAGCCCATGTGCTCCTTGCCCAACGGGAATTTCCATCCTGCCCAAATGACATCTGTACAGTTTTCAGCTAGATAGCGGTTGCGCAGGCCTGTCCATGGGCTGATAAGATTGCCAACTTGCTCTAAAACCTCCCCCACTATGGCGGGTGCTGATACCATCATGTGCTACTTTCTGTGATATCCTGCACTGCTTTAGGGCTCTGGCACACGGGGGAGATTAGTCGCCCGCAACAAAACTCCCTATTCCCGGGCAACTAATCTCCCCGAGTTGCCATGACCCGCCATCCCGCCGGCGAACATGTAAGTCGCCGGCGGGATGGCACGCGCGGCGGCGCAATTTCCCGAAATCATATTGAAAAAAATATTTGTTTTTACATAAACTATGTATGCTTCGCGTTTACATTTCATAATGGAGCTTGAAAAAAGGCCGGTGGGCCTGAAACGTTGCTTGTACCGTCCAGATTTTGCCCATCATGGAATAAAGGCCTTTTATTTTAAAAGAAATTCTCCTGACTGGTGCTGTTCATTACAGACTTGGTCAATATTGTAACACGTGATTACTATTGAAATTTGCTCCGAATAATTCAAAATATTGGTGTGGAAGAAGTGTGCCGTTTTGCTTTGTTTTAGGTTCAGTGTTTCTCTACTTTACAAACAAATGTGACATTTGGTGATGTGATGTGGCAAAACTTTACACAAGAAATTATAGTATAGTATAAAAGTGTCTTATAAACATACTGGATACTGGAATAAAGGTGTTTGGATAATAAAGGTAGTTTTCCCTGTCAGTAACCACTTCTTACCGGTCCGGATAATAAAAATGCTGCCTTGGGCAGGAAGTCCCACGTGACATTGCCCTTTCTGTACATGCTTCAGCTATGCCCAGGCTGGCATCAGCAAAGGACTATGATCAGCATGGTTTGTTCATCCCACTTCAGTGGTGGTGAAAAAAAACAAACTTTATAACCACCCATACCTTAGTTTTTTTAAAATAAGAATCCACCATGAGTTTGCAAAAAGCTGACAATATTTTTTAAATATAATAATATTAATTGTTTTGAATGCTTTTAAAATGCAGTGTGAATGGGGTCATAAGAGCCATTTTCTGGTGGGTTTCTAGCATCCAATGCAACACTGTAGAGAAGCCACATAATAAGCACAAAGATAATTAAACACCATATGGCCCTGGAGCAAGAGAGCATCATGTGCTTCACAAATATCATTATAGCCCCCAGCCAAAACCTTGCGATAGTCTGTGATACTGTGCAGCTTTGCCCCAGGGCATGCATAAGTATATGTACAATGCTAGTCTGCAAATAGAATACTTATGAATGGCAAACAACTATAGGTTGTTTGTTAAATGCCCCCAACAGATGACTGTCTAAAATCTAATGCACAGAGATACTTGTACCACTAAAAACAGGTAGTGCCTCTACCACAGGGCATTTGGTCACCACACCCATCACCTTTAAATATACGATATCACATTGCTTATTGCATTATCACCCTCTGTGTAACAGTAACAGACACTATTCATTAGGTCAGTGTTTTTATGTTGCACCCATTTGTTCATTATACAACATGACAAGACAGACTAGGAGTCAGAAAAAGACTTTTGAATTGGGCTCTGCATCCATAATTATTGGATATTCTCCATAAACTCCTACTTCTTATTTACTGTTCAGGGCACCAGAGGAAACTGTGAATGTGGACACCTTCCTTGGAAGCACAATAATTAAACAAACTTCATAATAGGTATTGGTATTTGGTTGTGTTAACATCCAATGTTTTAAGGAGTGTTATTTTTATTATTTATTTTAAACCCAGGGCCATATTAAGGCACCACTGGGCAGGCCCGGACTGGCACATACCAGAGGGGCTGCTGTAAGATGCCATAGACAGTCACTATATAGTGGGCTGGTCAGGGCTGTTTGGGCCACTGTGTACTGAAAATTCTAGGGCAGGGCCTATTTTAAATCCCACTTGCGGCCTTCCAACGAAAATTGTGGCAGTATTGAGGTTTCCTGATTAAAAGGGTGGCTCAACGTAGAATTAAGTTTTAGTATGCTATAGAATGCCCTGTTCCTAGTAACTTAGCAATTTTTTTTCATTATTCATTTTTTATAGTTTTTGAATTACTTGCCTTTCTCTTCTGCCTCTGTCTAGCTTTCAGATGGGGGGTCACTGAACTTGGCAGCTCTGTGGGGCTACAATTTTATTATTATTGTTACTTTTTATGAACTATCTTTCTATACAGGCCCTCTCTTATTTATATTCTCATCTCTCGTTTAAATGAATGGCCTGGTTGCAAGGGTAAATAAGACCCAAGCAACCAGACAGCTGCCAAAATACCAAATGGAGAGCAGCTGAACAAAAGACTAAATAACTGAATACCATAAAAAATGAAGACCAATTGCAAATTGTCTCTGAATATCAATATCTACATCATATTAATAGTTAATTTAAAGGTGAACTTTATCACCAACAAAATTGTATTGCTAATGCTGGAAATACATTTAACATATCTGCTAGGCAGGGCCGGAACTAGGGGCAGGCAGAAGAGGCATCTGCCTAGGGCAGTGTTTTTCAACCTTTTTTGGGCAAAGGCACACTTGTTTCATGAAAAAAATCACGAGGCACACCACCATTAGAAAATGTTAAAAAATTTAACTCTGTGCCCAGCAGCAGTGCCCCCCTAGTACACTGGTGCCCAGCAGCAGTGCCCCCCTAGTACATTGGTGCCAAGAGCAGTGCCCCCCTAGTACATTGGTGCCCAGCAGCAGTGCCCCCCAGTACACTGGTGCCAAGAGCCAGCCCCCCTAGTACATTGGTCCAATTTTAGTTTAGGCTAATATCAGACGAGGCATAGGGCGGATATTTTCGGCAAATGGAAAAACACTTGCTGAAAATTCTGCCCTACGCCTCCTACTTGTCCCTACGCTTGGGTGCAGGCACATGTAGCGAAAATACCTATAAAAACGCGAGAGTCTGAAAGTCTTGCGTTTTTATGCGTATTTTGGCTACATGTGCCTGCACCCAAGCGTATCTCATTCATTCGGGCGCAGGCACAAGTAGGAGGCGTAGGGCGGTATTTTCAGCAATCGCTTTTCTGCTTGCCGAAAATATCCGCCCTACACCTTGTCTGGTATTAGCCTTACTTCATGTTAGTGACTTCCCCTCTAGGACTTCACTGAGGTTAAAACGGCAGTTTTAAAACTCCTTGGTGTTAGATTTTGGTACTTTAATAAAATCTTTATTTTGCTAAGGAAGTCAGGGCTATGAAATTGACCTGTTGGTTTTCCACTTTCCTGAGAGTGTCATTCTTTAAATGTGTTTCCTAAAGCAAGTTTTTCTACTTTCAGATCCCACACAGGTTATAGCCAATAAACCACTGGCTGCAAAAATGCTTTTAAGGCCAACATGTACAGAGCCAACAGTGAATTTTCTGCAGCTTTAGGAATGCTTGCAGTGAGGAGGAGGAGGGTAACTACCACCACAAATATTTCTCAAGGGCAGGGCATTGTGCAGCTTTCCAGGTAAACAGCAGAAATGCAGGCAGTTCAACAGTATGCTTGCCTTAAATAAATATTTACATTGTTTTACTTTTGCAGAAGGTAATTTAATTAAATGCATCTTTTAACAGGTCACAGGTTACTTTATTAACTCATAAAGCAGATAAATAATAATTTGTCCTTAAGCTTGTAACAAGGTAACAAGGTAACAAGGCCAAACCAGATTGAGATCAACGATGGTTAAAATCAGTGTCGGACTGGGACCCCAGGGGCCCACCAGGAGATCTTTAGACCATAGGCCCACTCTCCAAACTATTTTTCCTCCTTTCCTCACCCAACCTCTTTATTCTCCTAGTCTTTTATTTACATGCTAGCATCTATTCTTCCATCTATTTCTCTTCTTTGTTCCCATTCAGAAATAGGGAATGAGCATGAAACAGGCCAAATGGTCAGGAGCAGGAGGGCCCACTGACACCTGGGCCCACCGGGAGTTTTCCTGGTATCCTGGTGGGCCAGTCCGACACTGGTTAAAATGAACCTAAAAAAGACATTTTATAACCACAAAAAACTGACAGAGCACTAGAGATAAGGTGGAGATATGCTGTTTCCTGATAAAATGACTGAAGTTGCTAGATGCCTACATATTTAGTAGCCAAAAATGTTTTACAAAAATGGGATTCCCCGTATCATCTTAGCCTGAATATGAAAAATGTAACAACCAATGTAACTTACTAAGGCTCTGTGCCCATGGCTGTGATTTTTTATTGTGCATTCAGCCTGTGTGTCTTTTCAAAGCATTAAAATCAACATATTGATAAAACTGGAATGAGCTTTTTACTCTGTTCCTCCAAAAAGATGTTTTGCTCCAGGTTTAGTTTACTTCCCTTTGTGAATAAGCCAACTGTGCATGATGAACATGGAGTAGCAATAAAATCTTTGCAACTGTGTGTAGGCTCTTAAAAAATGTAGGCTCCATAAAATGCAATGATAATGAAACACAAAAGCATAAATATCAGTGCTGCGGATAATCAGGGTTGCCAACTCATCCCTTTAATTTCTCAGTTATGAAATATGCAGTTTGTACGTCACAATGGAAACCTTCCTTTTCATTTTTTTTGTATTTCATAACCGTCAGTGATTCCAGAGGGGGCTGATAACCCTTCCAAAACATCTGTTCATCTTCACATTAAACAGAGAAAGGCACAACATTGTTAAAATAAAAACTGAATTTAAAATTAATCATAAATAAATATAGTTGGGTTATTTTTAAAGGCCCTCGCCCTATAGTCTGACTCATGCTTATTTTGCCTCATACCTGAGCCACAGCTTACAAGTAATATATTTAGTCAATGGCGCCTCAGCAGCTCAGGATACCCATTTAAATTTCTTCCTCCCTGTCAGATGCCTGGATTGGAATACTCACTTTGTACATTTGCCACTGTTTATACACCCATGGGCCCCTGGGCAAATGCCCACTCTGATTAAAGCCTGGCCAATATGACTTACTCCCTGTCAGATGCCTGGGTTGAAATACTCACTTTGTACATTTACCACCATTTATACACCCATGGACCCATGGACAGCCTGGCCAAAATAACTAAAAGCAGGGCGTTTGTATGGCTCTCTGACTGGAGAAATGAAGGACTGGTTCGACCAGACATTTTATTATCTTGCAACACAATAAGCAGTTTTATAGGTCTATAAAATAATGACTAGAAATACAAAAATATTCCATAAAGATGTTATCGCACAATAAATTTGATGTACAAAAATGTGTTAAAGATATAGATGACACAGTTGAATGCTTTTTTTTGTTCTGGTACCTATGATACACACGTCATACATGTGATACACTTACATAATACAACTATAGACCAGAGTCTCTTGTTTTGTCATCTGTGGATGTAGGACAGCACCCAGTAACAAGCCCCATTATAGGGCTCAGTCTATTATTAAATCACCAACCTTCTGTGCCAATGAAACAAGCTGATGTATGTCACTATTTCAGAGAAAACAGCAGCATTCAGCCCCTGCAAATGATAAATCTACCTCATGTGTACAGGCTACAGCTAAAGGTTATTGGCACAAGTGCAATGAGGTATGTAAAGCATGGATGTCAATAGACTGAAATAAATGAAGCATTCATTATAAGCTTTGAAGGCAGGGACCTCTTTCCTTTGTGTCCCTTACATCTTGTATAAGTAGAAGGGCTCTCAGGAGAAGGAGAGTAAAGGGCTGTGCGATAGAATGGAACATAGCTTAGAGAAAGGTATGATTTCATTGGGCCAGTGCTGCTGTTAGATACAGGTATGGGACCTGTTATCCAGAATGCTTGGGTCCTAGGGTTTTTCAGATAAGGGATCTTTCCATAATTAGGCACAGCATACCTTAAATCTAATAAGAAATCATTTAAACATTAATTAATCCCAATAGGATTAGTTTGTCACCAAATACAAGGTTCTGTTTTATTATTTCAGAGAAAAAGA
Source organism: Xenopus tropicalis (assembly GCF_000004195.4). Classification (NCBI taxonomy): domain Eukaryota; kingdom Metazoa; phylum Chordata; class Amphibia; order Anura; family Pipidae; genus Xenopus; species Xenopus tropicalis. Next base: position 33,368,975 of record NC_030681.2, on the reverse strand, counting down.
AATCATTTCTTTACAGTAAATGCATACCTCCCAACATTTGAAAAATGAAAAGAGAGACAAAAAATTTTTGTAATCTATTAAGGAAAAGCCGGAAATTCATTGAACTATCTGGGACAGCGAGATGCGCTATTAAAACCGGGACAGTCCCATGGAAAGCGGGACAGTTTGGGGGTATGGTAAATGGAGTTTATGGGAGATGGCCTCCCTGTAATTTTGAACTCTCTGTATGGTTTCTGGATAACAGATCCCATACCTGTACTATATACTGGGGCTGTTTGAGCTTCTGTGTACTGTAAATTAAATGCCAGGGTCTATTTTAAATTGCATTCAGGATTTGTTCCCAAGGAAGGATTACTGAATTTCTTCAAAGCTAAGAAACGGATGATGGAAGAGGAAAAGAAGAACTGAACACAAAAAAGGATGAAAGGGGGTGGGCGATCACAAAGGATGTGGTCAAACTGACACATATTTGTTGTGAGACTGACATAACACAGTTCTGTGGCTGTAGACATAGAGACTTATATAGTGTTGGAGGAAATCTGAGCAGCAGCATTCTATAGCACAGTTCTAATGCTATAGAAATCCTGAAATGTACTGTATGTGATGTTCAGGGACCTCTTGTAGTTTAAGGATGTATGCAGGACTGGAACAATTTAGGTCATATTAAACCTCAGTATGTGGCTTTTCAATTCAGCACATTACACTGAGGGGCATATTTATTATGCTGTGTAAAAAACGGTGAGAAAATTCGCCACACATTGCCAGGCTTTGCCGTGTAAAACCGGCGTAAAATCGGCGTAATTTTTTACGCGTTTTTTCTTCCACCGGAACTTATGGAAAATAATGGCGTAATATCCGGCGTTGAGACGGCGATCTTTTCCATTTATTTTACACAGCTTTTTACTCCGTTTTTTCGGCGAATTAGTTTTACACAGCATAATAAATACACCCCTGAGGCCTCCCAAGGCATAAGCAGTGATGCTGGAGAACTTAAATTCCCTTGCCCTTTCAAATACTTCATTCATTCTGATAGAACAGGGCTGTCCAAATGGAGGCCCGCAGGCCATATGTGGCCCTACAAATGATTGTCTTGGCCTCAGTCTGCCTACAGGCTTCATAGACTTCACTATATGACATTGTCATTTTAATTCAATCTGGCCCTCCAACATACTGTATGACATATTATTGGCCCATTACTACATGTAATAAGTTGGACAGCAGTGAGATTGAAGCTGTTTGGGTGGCCACATCAGACAGCTATGAATTGAATAATAAAGGGCAGTCTTTTGATTGTCACTACAGCCATGAAAATGCCTCTAACTTCTACAGATTATTTGCAATTCAGGGAGTTGCCCTGCACAAGAGTTTACTTTTTGAAAAAGTGTTGGCCTGCGTTTTCCAGCTATTATTGCTAAATTAGCATTGGCACGGAGAACAGAAAGTTAGTCACAAAAGGCAGAGTTTAGCATTGAATAAATAATTCTGATGTGAAGTGAAATCTTTTCCCATGCTGTTGCACAAGTGTTTGTGCCTTGCTCTTTATTCATAAGGCCAGTGGGCCCATGTATGTCCAAAAGTGAAGTTGTGGTTTCCCTGCACTCAGTTGCACGTAAAACCACTTTCAGGTGGTACTTGTGTCATAATGTGCTCTTTGCACTTCTGTATTTTGTGCTCACCACTGCTCAGTCCTTCCTGCCTTCCATTTTGAAATGAGCGCTGTGCCTATTGACCAAATTGCACTAATTGCATCACAATTGCCTGAAGTTCATCGCCCCTTTGCAACTGCAGAGACACTTGACTTCTGTGAAAATATGCTGCATTGTGGAAAAAAGCATGGTGATTGCAGGGTCGGACTGGGCCATTTCCCCTGGATGCGTTTCACTTACACACTCGGGGGAGGATGTCGGGTGGGCAGCGGGGGCCCCTTTAGCGGGTTAGTGGGGAGTAGCAGGGGCCACTGAAGGATGCGGGTGACGTGGCTGGCGGGGGTAGCCCCCAGTCCAACCCTAGGTGATTGTGCAAGAAAATGCTCTTTGCTCACTGCACTTGTGAATGTACGTGTGCCCTCAGATCTGTAGCACCTGTTACACCCAAGAAAAACCCTTTAATTACTGTTGGCCATTGTCCTAAGCACAGGGCAGTAGTGTGTCATTTATTAATGCTTCCTTTAATAAATATGACAAAGAACCTTAAGCTGGCAGAGCATGACACTGTATTTACACAAGGGGGGTCATTTATCAAGACTGGGCAAATTTGCCCATGGGCAGTAACCCATGGCAACCAATCAAATTGTTGCATATATTGTTTTACCTGCAGCTGGCTGGAAAAAAAGTCACTGATTGGCTGCTCTGGGTTACTTCCCACAGGCAAATTTGCCCAGTTTTGATAAATGATGAGCCTTATTATAGGGTATATGAGCTCATTCAATTGGGCTTATGTAGAAAAAGTGCATAAACACTATCTAAACTGCCAGAAATAACCATTAAAGGGGTTGTTCACCTTTGACATAAGTACAATGTAGAGAGTGATATTTTGAGACAACTTGCCTTTGGTCTTCATTTTTTATTATTTGTAGTTTTTTTTAGTTATTTTTACTGTTTGTTCAGCAGCATTCCAGTTTGGAGTTTCAGCAGCTCTCTGGTTGCTAGGATCTAAATTACCTTAGAAACCAGGGAACATTTTGAATGAGAGACTGGAAAATGAATAATAGACAACCGGAATAGTAGAATAAATTATTAAATAAATTGTAATACCAGAATCAGCGCATTTTTGAGCAAGGGGATAAGAATAGTAAACTATTAGCCTCTCTGTCTACACATTCGGCAAGAAGATGGCACGCTTACCACAGAACCAAAAATCATTGCACAACAGTTTGCCTCCTACTATAAAAACCTATACACAACTACAGTCACCTACCCTAAGATACAACTAGTACGATACCTAGCAAGCATCCCCATTCCAAAACTAACCCCAGCAGATAGGGCATACTTAGATGCCCCAATTACAAAGCAAGAAATTTGCGGACGCAATTGCAACCCTTCCCCCCAATAAGACACCAGGTCCGGACGGACTACCTTCCAACTGGTGTAAGGCACTATCTGAATATATTCCCATTAAATTATTAGAAACTTTACAATATGCGTGTGATAACCAAGCGCTACCTGCCTCCTTTGCTGAGGCGCTAATAGTGGTCACCCCGAAGCCGGGTAGGGATCCTTCCCTCTGCTCCCATTTCGCCCCATTTCTCTAATTAACACAGATGCCACAATTTTGGCCAAAATTCTGGCGGTGAGGCTGCAACAGGTGGTCCCTGACCTTGTACACCCTGATCAATCAGGCTTTATGCCCGGGAGATCCACTGACATTAATTTAAGAAGACTCTTTACCAATTTACAAATCCCTCACTTAGAGACGGGCACCAGGGTTGTGGCCTCCCTAGACTCCGCCAAAGCTTTTAATTCAATTGAATGGGGATATCTATGGGAGGTCTTATCCGGCTTCGGCTTTGGCCAATCATTTTTAAAGTGGATCAGGCTGCTATACCAACGTCCCACAGCAAGAGTCCGAGTAAACGGGATCACATCTCCCCCTATTTCCTTGGAAAGTGAGACTCGCCAAGATCTTATGGAACACTCAGCCTTCCCAACATATGCACAGGTCCGAGAGAAAGCTCAACAACTTACTCTTCACTTTTACAAATATTTGCAGCTGCGATCAGTGTTCAGGGACCAATTTGGCACTCTCACCCCTCAGCTTATTTCTGTAACAGTGGAGGTAATCCTCCATTCTAATAATCCAGCAAATCTATACCAAAACTTACTCTCAGCAGGCCCCAAACCCTTTAACTCGGCACAGATATGGTGGACTTCCCAAATACCAGCACTCACCCAAGATGATTGGGAGGAGGCAACAGACTCCATGTATAACTGATTGATACAGTATAAAACCTTTCATCACCTGTATATCACACTATTAAGGTTGCACCAGATGGGCCATACCCCAACAGATAAGTGCCCGAGATGTGCAGCTAGCCCTGCTAACTTTTTTCATATGATCTGGTCATGTCCCCATATCGCTAAGTTCTGGAGTCACTAAATACTTATCGAATAACTTAGCCTTCCCTACCATGACTGCTCCCGAAACTTGCTTGCTAGGAGTCCTAGACAGTATAATTGCTCAAAATAACTCCCGGATATGCTACAGAATACTGTTGCTCTATGCAAAAAAAACAGTCGCAATGCATTGGATGGGCCCTACCCTGCCCACTGTTACAGCCTGGAAGAATCTAGTGAATGCGGTTGCTCCTCTGTATAAACTCACATACGAGACTAGAGGTGCACCTGATAAATTTGACAAAGCTTGGGGCCCTTGGTGTGACCTAGAGGGAAACTGAACGATCCCGCTCCTAGCTGCATAGTAAGCCCCCCAGCACCTTCCCACCTTTTTTCTGCCACACCCTGAACAACTCAGTAGGGTGACGGACCCAATATGCTGGAACTGCTGCCAGACTCGCATTCACACTCTGTAATGTTACACCTATCCCTTTAATGTTTGTAACAAATTTTAGAGATAGACCTGGAAAAGAAAATCCAATACTTTTTCCTCATTGCACTGTAAAATGTGTTATTTTATGTTTTTATTTGTATGAAAATTAATAAAATGCACCTTTCAAAAAAAAAAAAAATTGTAAACATTTAGCCTCACAGAGCAAGAGTTTTTTGACTGCTGGGGTCAGTGACCCCCATTTCAAAGCTATAAATAGATAGAAGAAGGCAAATCATTCCAAAACAGTAAAAAATAAATAATGAATACCAACTGAAAGTTGATTCGATTAAAAGTTAAAACAAACAACTTTTTGTTTAATAAAAGAAAATATAATTCTAAGCAACTTTCCAATATACATTTATTAAAAATTGTTAGTGCTTCAAAAGTTATCTGTAAATGTAATTGCTATTGAAAGCAGAATTTGCTTAACATTGGTTATAATGTTTTAAGCAATGTTGCAAAAGCCAGTCTCCTCTAGCAAGGCAGGTCTGTCAGTCTGCTGCCTTGGGTTACATTGTTTCAAATGCCAGAGCCACTAGGGCAGAGAATAGAAAAGGACATACAATTCTGTTTTTAATAGCAATAATACATACAAATAACTTATTATGTTTTCTTTTATTAGGCAAAAAATTATTTTCTGGGTTGACTTGTCCTTTAATGTTTTCTTCAGAGGAGGCATTTAATATATTATTATATTTTACAGGGTTTAAATAATAAATCTACTTGCAAAATCGCCAGTTTCTTCTATGATAATCACTGTTCACTAATAAATGAATGACAAATATATTTAAATAACAATGCATTTCAAATGGTCTGCGGAATCCAAATTGCCATTTATATAACATACTGAAGTTGAATGCAAAAACCTTGAAACTGCTCAGTTACCCTTATATTCTTTTTTCCCTTTGCACCTCATTTTGCTTTGTGTTTATAGGTCTCTATAGCTTGTGGTTTGGCACAAACCTGTCCTACATTTACAGGTGCTGGTGTAGGAAGCAAAATACAAAAGTTTCCTTCCTATGATTTAGAGGTACAGGAAGCATCACAAAGTAACTGAGTAGTCTCCTTCCTTTCATTTACAGGTACAAGTATAGGAAGAAGAATACAAAAGTGTTGTTTCCTTCTTATGATTTATATCCATTGGTACAGAAAACATACAGAACTGCAATTTCCCATATTCTTATGGCTTGATAAAGGCCCATGAAGGTTTGCTGTGATACAGCCTGTGTAAACACTTGCCAGTTCAGGTTCTACCACAAGAGACATGATTTACAGTTCTGGGCATCTATATTTTATTTCACAGATTGTTGGCATGTCGGCAGATAGAATCATGCCACTTGTTTACTGGTCAGTAGTTTCCACTGGAGAAAAGCAAATGGAGATGGAAACTAGTTTTAATGAAGCAAAGACAATTCCAGACAAGTGTGAACTATCAGCCACTGAGCTTGGAAGCTCTCTACATGGACAGTTAAATATGTTTTATTATAAATATCAGTTTAGGTTTAATAGGTAGCTATGCAGGGCCAGTGTCAGACCTGCTATTTTTACATGGCCATTAGGTGCTTATACACAAAGAAATATAATCAGCAGCTCTCTTGTTTGTAAGTTCAGAAGTTACCTAGTTGATTCCCTAGCAACCAGGCCGTGGTTTGGAAGACACACTGGAAGATAAATGGGAAAGAGCCTAAATTAAAAGATAAGTAATAAAACAATAAAAATAAAATTGTAGCCAAACAGATCAATAGTTACATCCATTTGAAAGCTGGAAACATGCAGAAGAGCAGTAGATCCTATAACATGCTAAAAGTTTGCATTAGGGAGAACTACCTATTTAAAGGCATTTAGGGAATTTGCCAAAACAACAAGCCTTGTTATATAATGACCGAGCCTTCCATGTATGTACACAATAGGCCACTGGAAGAGCAGCAAGTGACAAAAGACACATCCTCTCTGTTTTCCATATACAGAAGTGGGACCTGGGGTTTTCCAGATAAGAGATCTTTCTGTAATTGGATCTTCATACCTCAACTGCTAAAATTAATTAGTGAATTAAACCCAATAAAATGTTTTTTCCTCAAATAATCATTAATTATATCATAGTTGGAATCAAGTACACAGTTCTGTTTTATTATTAGAGAGAAAAAGGGCATCCTTTTTGAAATGTAAATTATTTGATTAAAATGGAGTATATAATACTTACATTTTTTGCCCCCGCATCAGTAAAATACATTTTTACCGTGTCATTAAGAACTATAATATTAATGCATTTTCCTGGTCATCTAAAACAGCTAGAATGTAAAGTCATAGCACACATTGCTGTACTGATGCAAGTTATGGACAACAGTAAATGGCCTAAATATGTGCAGAGCAGGTTCTGATTACAGATTAGTGCAGCTGTCTGTACACAAATTACTGTTTAGTTCTGGTGCTTCCAATGTTTGTAGGCAATTACTGTGTACACTGCAGTTTCGTATAGTTGCAAAGTTCCCTCAAGGGTTCTGGTTAGTGATTGAACCCCAGGGAAAGATCCTTCGAAAAGAGGTGTAGTTAGCAGATATTCCCTTGTGCACCTGTTATGTGCAAGTTGTAATTATCAGTAACTAACAAAATGACAACCACACAGAGAACATTCTGCTATTTTCACATATATGACCATAAATATAGTATTTACCTATGCTGGGCTACATACTTTCCTGCAACACAAGTACTCTTGTGTAAGCGCTCACACTGACAAGCGTTTCTTCCTGCGCTTCCCTGCAGTGTTGTTCTCCTGAATTCCACCGCAGGGGAGCGCACGAAGAAACATCCCATACTTTCTTATGAGCTGTGCTAACATAGGAGCTATTAAACGCTGAACGCAGGTGTAACGCAACATGCCGCTCACAAACTGGAAAACACAAAAGACATATTAAAGGACAAGGAAAGGCTAAGTCACTTGGAGGTGCCAAAATGTTAGACTCCCCCAAGTGACTTTAATCGCTTACCTTGTACCCCGGGCTGGTGCCCCTGTTAGGAGAAAACAGCACCAGCCCGGGGTATCTGTAGCAAGCGCTTCCTCCTTCCTGCTTCATTTTGCCGGCGAATTCCCGGGACCGGCGCATGCGCAGTAGAGTGAAACGCCGACTTCTCTGTTAAAGCTTGGATTTTCACTCTACTGCGCATGCGCGTGGCGAAACAGGAAGGAGGAAGCGCTGCAGCTACCCCGTGCTGGTGCTGTTTTCTCCGAACAGGGGCACCAGCCCGGGGTAGAAGGTAAGCGATTTAAGTCACTTGGGGTGCCTAACATTTTGGCACCCCAATTGACTTTACCTTTCCTTCTCCTTTAAGTACGAACTGAAATGTAAAACTTCAGCATCTAAAAGCTTGCAGGTTCATGTAGAACTCAATAGAAGTTGTTTTTTATAAATAAGCACGTTCCAGTTTGGAAAGTTTTAGGGTTTATTCAAGTTATCAAAAATAATTTAAAAAATCCACAAATTGGAATTTTGAGAAATTGGCCTCCAAGTGTTTCTGACTAAAACCTGATGGTTTCTTTTTACCTTTATTTACTTTGTTTAATATTAAATGCATTACATCTCAAGTTGGATGCAAAATTGTGCCCGCTTTGGCACAGATACCTAAACGTACCTACACACTATCAAATACCTTGTCACCAGTGCACAGGTGGAACTTGAGCACATGAAGAAATCATGAAACATTTGCTGCGATCTCAAATAAATTACATGCTGTGTGTGCCATACTCTGCCTGTGCTTTGCGGCTTGTTTTGCTATACACTGCCTGCCCCATGCTGCCGGTGTGTGCCATACTCAGCCTTTTCTATGCTGCCTGTGTGCCTGCCTATGGTTCCTGTGTGTGCCATACTCTGCCTGCCCCATGCTGCCTGTGTGTGCCATACTCTGCCTGCCCTATGCTGCCTGTGTATGCCATACTCTGCCTGCCCTATACTGCCTGTGTGTGCCATATGTTTATTTTTCTCTAAAGTAAAGAACCAAAATGTGCAGAGTGCCACCAGCATTATGGTAAGTGTCTTATAACTGTGCTTTATTATTATTCTTCCAATATGAATACGTTAAAAGCAAATCTCATGTAACTGTCCTACATACATAACTGCACTAATTCAAATGGTTACTAAAGAAAAATGGCCTTCAAACAAATAAGTGCCTGTTTTGAAAATATGAGTGCCCAGTTACTAATTTTTTCCAAAAAATTATGGTCAACTTAAAACTGTTTCTTACCTCCGCAATTTTGAGTTTCTTTTTATTATGTTATATATCTAGTTTTTTTTAAAGGCAATGACAATGTGACGATCGATTGATCGAGCCTAGCCTGACTCCTTTCTATACAGAAAAAAGGTTAGGCTCGATCAATCGATCGTTGCATAGTGGATGCTGCTCCTTCCTTCGCCGCATCGCCGTAGTTCAATTGACAGGAAGCCAAGTTTTACCAGGTATTTTCTATTAAAGCATTTAAAATACTAAGTGGTTTGCAGGATAGGGCAGTTATTGGTGCAGGGTAGAATAGCTTTTTTACTTAAAACATTTTAGTGTTACTTTTCCTTTAACTCCAACTCATGGGTCAGTCATGGGTCTGATAAACAAATGTTTGATTCTGACCCAAACAGGGGTGACTGGTGTGACTGAATTAGCTAAAGATTCTCTTTTTTGGCAACCTGTTTACCATGTACCACAATTTTACAATATTAAGTTTCACTGACTCAAGGTAGTTGCTGCCTATTTCAACATTTTCTCATTATGCATGACAACATATTATCATGACTTTAATGCCAAGTTGCAATCTGAAAACAGGTTAAAACATGCCATGGAAGTATAAACAGCCCATGTATCACTAAATGAGATGCCAGAATTATGACACAGATAATCAATTATGGCATTTGTGTAAATTGTGCATTTCTTGGCTGCAATGGGCACGTGAAATGAATACACATGGAGAAAGTACAGCTTATGCTTGGCATTATATATGTTACAATATCTGCTGACTGTGCACTGTCCTGGGGATTTTCTACTGTGTGGGTATGAGGTGTGAGACGTATGTCCCTTACTCAAATTATAGAAATGGCCTATAGGTGTAATTAATGCCCCTGGAGGTGTTGGGGTCCCCAAAAGAACACAAGGACAAGAGAGTCAATAAAATTTTTGGAAATAATCTTCCCCACGATTTTTATGGTGGTGGGAGTAGGGCCTTTTAATAAATGTTGGTTTGTGCAACCCAGGAACATCTAACTACAAGGGCCTGGGGCAGAATTTTTCCTGCATTACCACTAGGATGTTTTTTTAGCACACCTGAGTACACCACACAGGTAAAGTACTATTGTGCTTATTATTGACTACAGAGCTTACGCTCATTTTGATAGATACCAAAGGCTCTCATTTTAGGTGGTATGTATAAATCTGAATATGCACGTATTCTTTATTTGTACGCAAATAACTTTTACAGCTCCATCCCTCAAAAGCTCCATCAGAGCATGAAACAGTTTGGCAATGAGGGTAAAATTATCTCATTGAGGCCCAAACCCATGCCAGTACTTACATTCCCCTGGCAATGCAAGAAAACAGAGGCCCAGATATATTCCACAGATCCCATAAAAAGGGCCAGGCAGTGACAGATTACAGCAGTCCCTCTCACATTTGCCACATTTGCACATATTGCTAGTCAGGCCTGCCTGGTTTATATTTGTTTTATGTGCCAGAAAACAAAAATTAATTAAAAAGTTAAGTTTTTCTATTTGATCCTTTAAAAAAATGTTAATTAGACTCATGGCACTTGTGATGTATTCTCCACTGGCTAGGGTTGCCACCTAGCCAGTGGAGAAATCGTTATTAGCCAGTGCTTAAGAAGGGTAATGGTGGAGGGGGGGGGGGCAGTAATATCATGGGGGTCTTTGGAGCTGGATGTGGTGTGAGTTGAGATGAAGGGCTTAAAAGAGAAGGAAAAGTAAAAACTAAGTAAGTTTTATCAGAAAGGTTTATGTAAATGCTAAATTTCTTGTCTCTTTTTTTGTAAACATGATGTTCCAGTGTTTGACTTCCTCTCTCAGAAACATTCTTAATTGCTGTGGCCAGAGTCTGCACAGTTGTCTTCTCTCTCCCCTCTCCTGCTCCCCCCTCCCACGAGAATGCTAAGAACAGGAAGCTACTTAAAATGGCAGCTGCTATCTTAAGAAAACAGAGAAAGCTTCTAAAGCTGTTTACTCATGTGGCAAATCTATTGGCAGTAAAATGCCAAAATGACTTTCCTTTCTCCTTTAAATATAAGAGTCAGGGATGTAACAGTGCAGGGAGGTGAGGGAAGGACAGGGAATTACAAATTTACTGCCAACCACATTGCCATTAAAGGACAAGAAAAGGCAAAGTCACTTGGGGGTGCCAAAATGTTAGGCGCCCCCAAGTGACTTTAATCGCTTACCTTGTACCCCGGGCTAGTGCCCATTAGGAGAAAACAGCACCAGCCCGGGGTACCTGTAGCGCAGCGCTTCCTGCTTCGTTTTCTAAGGACTAAGCGACGCGTGCATGCGCAGTAGAGTGAAAACCCGACTTCTCTGTTAAAGTTTGGTTTTTCACTCTACTGCCCATGCGTGTGCGGCGATACAGGAAGAAGGAAGCGCTGCAGCTACCCCGGGCTGGTGCTGTTCTCTCTGTACAGGGGCACCTGTACAGCTAAGCTATTAAAGTCATTTGGGGGTGCCTAACATTTTGGCACCCCCAAGTGACTTTGCCTTTCCTTCTCCTTTAAGTTTGTAATACTGATTCTGGCCCCTAGCTGGTGATTTACTAGCTTGGAACATGGGATGCTGGCTGGGTGGCAAGCCTACCTCTGGCTGGATAATACAGATGAAGTATACGCCATGTATAACCTGAGCCTTACATTTTGATATTCAGTTAGGATTCAGTTATCTGGCAAAATATGTAGGAAATTCTGTGTAATGCAAATATTATAGGGATTTGATGCACCCCTAATGTACACTGCTCACAGTGTTTTGCTGTTCCATAAAACAAGTCTAGATTATGCTCGGCCTTGTATAAGGTACCACAGACAAACAAGCTCATTCACAGTTACTGCAACTCCCTATTGAGATTCCTTCACCCAAGAGACTTTTCCTTGTATATTGAAAATGCTGTTGCCTGGTTCTTTCATTTCACCCAACATTCGTCTGTTAAAGGAATAGTTTAGTTTAGAATACATTTTTAGTGTTGTGAAAACACAATAAGACTTTTTTATTTTTGGTTTTGAGCATTTTTGTTCTGTAGCTCTTACACTTGTTATTTAAACTGCTATCTAGTCACTGTGGTGTAGGTTGGAAGTCAGAACAAATGAAGAATAGTAGGGCCTGAAAAGAAATAAAAAATATTAAACATCATACCAATAAAACTGAAGCCATGTAGTCAGTTTGTCTTTTTATTTGAGTCAGTTACCCTGATAACCACACAGAATTTTTGCTTTCATGCTGGAAATAGAAAGAGTACAGGAGCATTGCCAAGTGAGGGACTTAGCCTGGAGAAGCAAAATGTTTAACAAATCAGAAAACAGCCAAGGCAAAATACATGCAAATACTTGTGTATGCCTTTATACTGAAGGCTTGAATCTTTATTTAAATTGATTTTTATTTAAATAGCGTTGACATGTTTCCACAGTTCTCTGCAGAAAATATTATATATCATTATGGCCCTAGTGGAGCTGATAGTCTAAGTTCCCAATCAAATGCACAAAACACATGCACAAAAGTCAGGCGCCATCTGACTTTCCTGTGTATTTTCTGTAGTATGATCATACCTGGAGTAAGCACTCTAGACATGGGGGGAACACAAAAACTCTTTGCAGACAGTGCCCTGTTTGGACTCTAACTCAGGACCCTAACTTTTCCAGGTTACAGTGCTAACCACAAAGCTATCCTTTTCACCACATCAATTAAAAAATCGCAGATTATCAGACATTTATAACTAAGTATACTCGCACATAAATTCCTAAGATTTTAAGTCAGTAATATACCTCTTGGCATTTTAATCAGCCAGGTCAAGGTCAATCTCACTCAAAACCCCAATTTATTTAAATGTGTATCGAGCGGAGTCATTTTCTGCTTCTTTCTTTTCTGCAATAAGATGCTACTTGTGCAATTAATAGCTACCTTAAATGCCCTGATCAATTAAGCAAATGTGGGTGTGGTGCTACTACCAAATGCTTTGTCAGCGCACTGTAGTACCCTAGCACACCCAAATGTATTGGCAAATTCTCATGCATACATGTAGCTATGTACAAGACCAAATATTTCTGCAACAGATTAACTCAGCCCAGAGGCTGAACAAAAGAACCAGATGCAGTTTGGTCATGTATGTACTGTAAATGGCCCTATGCTGAGCATCTTGTACACTTACCAGCTAGGGTCCTAATGGGCAGGTAGTGCTGAATGTCCAGTATAACCGACTTTGATTGTTTTTAATTGCAATGGGGTTTAGTTACAGATTGAAACTGGCACAATAATGTGTCTGTGTACAGCATACTTAATATGAATGTGGCATCCTTTCTACCAATGTGTTTCATGAAGCGGTTGAAGTGGCTCAAAAAATGTAGAGGGATGCTATGTGGTGTGTGTGTGTACCATGCCATGCCACGTTTAACTCACAGCCAGTTAAAGGCCCTCCACTGTGTACTACCTGGAAGAAAGTGTGAAGTTGACATTTTGGCTAGGTCACGCCCACATCTGATCCCAGCATAGACCACTCATACATTAAACCACCACTTCTTCCTAGTCAGAATTTAATACATGTTTTTTCATAACACCCAAAACAATATTATGACTCTGACATGGTGACCCACCATATTAGGGCACAATAAGTACAGCATGTTTGACAGAGTGGCCTTAGCAATATATGACACAATGGCACAATATTTCATGAAACAGTGGTCCTATATATAATAGGTCACCAAAAAAAAGTTACAAATAAAAAGTATTTATTGAAACATCTCTACTACCTAACACATTTGTGTTCCACAAGCATTTAGTCCTAGGCTCTATTGCCCTATTAATATATGACACAGCAAGCCAAGCTTTAGGGCTGTTACAGACAGCCCTAAAGCCCTAATCTCCCCGAAATGCCATTCCACTGGCTAGAATGTAAATCGCCAGTGGGATGGCATTTCGGGAAGATTAGTTGCCCGTGACAAGGGAGATTTCTTGCACAGCAACTAATCTCCCCGTCTGTCACAGCCCTTAGAGAATGAACATTATTGTGGAGTGAATGCCAACAAATGCAGCCTGAGATAAAACAGGGAAAGTAGCACTGCTCTGTTGTTACATTCCACTTATTTAAACCCTAATGTGGGGGTCCCTAACCTTTATTAATCGTGAGCCACAGTCAAATGTAAAAAGACTTGGAGAGCAACACAAGCACCATAAATGTTCATGGAGGAGCCAAATAAGGGCTAAGATTGGCTATTAGGCAGCCTCTATGCACACTATCAGCTTACAGGGGGCTTTATTTGGTTGTAAATTTTGTTTTTATTTAACCAAAACTTGCCCCCAAGTCAGGAATTCAAAAATAACTACCTGGTTTGGGGGCACTGGGAGCAACATCCAAGGGGTTGGGGAGCAACATGTTGCCCCTGAGCCACTGGTTGGGGATCACTGCCCTAATGTAAGTTTCAAGTAGATTACCAACATTCTTTTTGTATTTTTCTTCTGTGTAATTGTTATATTGATTTTAAGGTCAATGCCCAGTACCCAGTAGCCACATATCAACCTCTTCAGTGTTATAATACTAGTATCTATATGTTTGCTACAAATATGGCACAACTAACCAGGGCCGGAACTAGGGGTAGGCAGAAGAGGCAGCTGCCTAGGGCGCAATGATTGAGGAGAGCCAGGCAGGAGCCTCTCCTGCCTACCCCTAGTGCTACTTTGTCATTGCCTCCGCCGCTTGTCATTAGCGGCGGAGGCAATGACAGATCTAATCGCTTTGCCCCCCCTGCGCCTTCTCCTGTGCTTTGACGCGCATGCGCCGTTCGGGGGGGGGGGCAGGGAGGTGGGCGGAGTTGGCCGACCGGGTTGCCTAGGGCGCCCGGTCGGCTTGGCCCGCCCCTGCAGATAACACTAGACTGACATTAAAAACTAACAGCTGGCAAACAAATAAGGAGAAGCAGATGTCAATGAAGGTGTAAAAAGGAAGACAGCAGCAGGGTTAATGAGACGCAAGCTGTTTATACAAGTTAAAGGGTGGCATAAAATAAGGTCAATATTTAAAAGTTTCCAGTATGTTTTCCTTCTTCTAAAAAACACATAGGCATGAAGGTTTATTTGCACTGATTAGATAATGAGGTATGTTTTATATGAAATGTAAGGGCTCATTTACAAATACAAGTGCATGTATATCGCACAAAGTGACACTTGCCTGTACATAGAATGACAAATTGCATGCAATTGCAAACAAGGTGCAAGAGGGAAGAGAATAGTGATGTGTGATTTGACAAAAAGTTGAGCCGCACATGACCATAACCCCACCCAACTTGACCAGCAATCCACCTCTATTTATAGATCTGCACCTGCCCCACTCCATCTCTGACGTCACAAATAAGGAGCAGAGCAGGCACAAGCCTATAAAGAGAGGCTGTCGGAAAGTGGAGCATAGTAAGGTCACAAGTGGTGAGGGAGTAAGGAAGAGCTAGGCCGGAACCCACACATGACCTGCAAATCTTGTATGGATGTTGGTTGGTAAACCCTTGGATCCTGGGGGTTTCCAGCCAACCCGCACATCACTACAAGAGATCCTTGGAATAACACCTGCCTTGAGGAGGTGTTACTTGTAGCATTTCCTTAGTGTGTTGCATCTAGTGAATGAAATGCTAATGCCATTATTAATACTGTGTGCATCCGCATACTGCAAGTGATTCAGTCCACTTATACATTGGCTAAGGAAGTACTGAGTTTTAACTTGCACTCTATCAAAGCATAGGGTATTTACTGCCTGCAGTGTTAAATCACACAAATTGTAAAACAACACAACATGCATGATTTTTATTCATAGCGATGTGCATTTCATAGAACTCCACCTTAATAGTGGAAGCTATTTAGCAATGCAGGTCCATATTTGCATCTAAGATCACTTGCAAATTGTGGTGCCAGTTCTCATTTAAAAAATTACTTTTTGGGGGTACATTAAAAATTTTTTCTGTGGGGCATATAACTTCTATTTACAAGAATGACAGCAAAACATATTGGTATAAGTTTATTTTCGCAGAGAGCAGTTATTATCGGTGTACAGGTATCGGACCCCTTATCCGGAAACCCATTATCCAGAAAGTTCCAAATTACATAAAGACCCTTTGCCATAGACTCCATTATAAGCAAATAATTCTAAAATTTAAAAATGATTCCCTTTTCTCTGTAATAATAAAACAGTACCTGTACTTGATCCCAACTAAGATATAATTACCCCTTATTGGGGGCAGAACAGCCCTATTGGGTTTATTTAATGATTAAATGATTCCCTTTTCTCTGTAATAATAAAACAGTACCTGTACTTGATCCCAACTAAGATATAATTACCCCTTATTGGGGGCAGAACAGCCCTATTGGGTTTATTTAATGGTTAAATGATTCCTTTTTCTCCGTAATAATAAAACAGTACCTGTACTTGGTCCCAACTAAGATATAATTACCCCTTATTGGGGGCAGAACAGCCCTATTGGGTTTATTTAATGGTTAAATGATTCCCTTTTCTCTGTAATAATAAAACAGTACCTGTACTTGATCCCAACTAAGATATAATTACCCCTTATTGGGGGCAGAACAGCCCTATTGGGTTTAAATAAGAAGGAAAGGCTAATAAAGAGTTAATCTCAAGCTGCAGGCATACCTTCAGTTGTCTCAATAGTAGGGATGCACCAAACCCACTTTTTTGGGTTCTGCCGAATCCCGAACCAAATCCTAATTAGCATATGTTAATTAGGTGCGGGAAGGGTTAAAGGGTTAAAAAAAATTCCCCTAAATTTTAACCCTTTCCGAATGCTAATTAGCATATGCTAATTAGGATTCGGTTCGGCCAGGACCATGGATTCAGCCGAAACCGAATCCATCAAAAAAAGGCTGGATTTGGCCTGAATCCCGAATCGAATCTGGGATTTGGTGCATCCCTACTCAATAGTGCCCTTAAGTCTCCCCATATTTCACCTGTTCAGATGATCAGAAGCCAAACAGGAAGAAAAAATGCTGAGCTGTGTAAAGAAAGTTCCCATAATGCCTCACTCCTGCACAGACACCCAGACCAAGTGAACGTGCTCAGTTCGTAAGACTATGGGGCAGATTTATTAAGACACGAATTCGAATCCCGAATGGGAAAAATTCGGATTGGATACGATAATTTCTGAAGATTGCGACTGTTTCGTCGACATCGCAACTTTTTTGTATCTTGCACAACTTTTTCGTATTGAACGATTGTAAACGGCGAGAAAACCTTTGTGCAGCTCCAACCCGGCCCAAGGAAAGTCTCCCATAGGGCTCAATGGCACTCTGCAGCTCCAACCTGGCCCAAGGAAAGTCTCCCATAGGGCTCAATGGCACTCTGCAGCTCCAACCCGGCCCAAGGAAAGTCTCCCATAGGGCTCAATGGCACTCTGCAGCTCCAACCCGGCCCAAGGAAAGTCTCCCATAGGGCTCAATGGCACTCTGCAGCTCCAACCCGGCCCAAGGAAAGCCTCCCATAGGGCTCAATGGCACTCTGCAGCTCCAACCTTGCCCAAGGAAAGTCTCCCATAGGGCTCAATGGCACTCTGCAGCTCCAACCCAGCCCAAGGAAAGCCTCCCATAGGGCTCAATGGCACTCTGCAGCTCCAACCCGGCCCAAGGAGACTCTCCCATAGGGCTCAATGGCACTCTGCAGCTCCAACCTGGCCCAAGGAAAGCCTCCCATAGGGCTCAATGGCACTCTGCAGCTCCAACCCGGCCCAAGGAGACTCTCCCATAGGGCTCAATGGCACTCTGCAGCTCCAACCCGGCCCAAGGAAAGCCTCCCATAGGGCTCAATGGCACTCTGCAGCTCCAACCCGGCCCAAGGAAAGTCTCCCATAGGGCTCAATGGCACTCTGCAGCTCCAACCTGGCCCAAGGAAAGTCTCCCATAGGGCTCAATGGCACTCTGCAGCTCCAACCTGGCTGCAGAGTGCCATATGAGCCTCCCATAGGGCTCAATGGCACTCTGCAGCTCCAACCCGGCCCAAGGAAAGTCTCCCATAGGGCTCAATTGCAGCTCCAACCCGGCCCAAGGAAAGTCTCCCATAGGGCTCAATGGCACTCTGCAGCTCCAACCCGGCCCAAGGAGACTCTCCCATAGGGCTCAATGGCACTCTGCAGCTCCAACCCGGCCCAAGGAAAGCCTCCCATAGGGCTCAATGGCACTCTGCAGCTCCAACCCGGCCCAAGGAAAGTCTCCCATAGGGCTCAATGGCACTCTGCAGCTCCAACCTGGCCCAAGGAAAGTCTCCCATAGGGCTCAATGGCACTCTGCAGCTCCAACCCGGCCCAAGGAAAGCCTCCCATAGGGCTCAATGGCACTCTGCAGCTCCAACCCGGCCCAAGGAAAGTCTCCCATAGGGCTCAATGGCACTCTGCAGCTCCAACCTGGCCCAAGGAAAGTCTCCCATAGGGCTCAATGGCACTCTGCAGCTCCAACCCGGCCCAAGGAAAGCCTCCCATAGGGCTCAATGGCACTCTGCAGCTCCAACCCGGCCCAAGGAAAGTCTCCCATAGGGCTCAATGGCACTCTGCAGCTCCAACCCGGCCCAAGGAAAGTCTCCCATAGGGCTCAATGGCACTCTGCAGCTCCAACCCGGCCCAAGGAAAGTCTCCCATAGGGCTCAATGGCACTCTGCAGCTCCAACCCGGCCCAAGGAAAGCCTCCCATAGGGCTCAATGGCACTCTGCAGCTCCAACCCGGCCCAAGGAGACTCTCCCATAGGGCTCAATGGCACTCTGCAGCTCCAACCCGGCCCAAGGAAAGTCTCCCATAGGGCTCAATGGCACTCTGCAGCTCCAACCCGGCCCAAGGAAAGTCACGATACTGAAGCTTGAATGAATCTAAAACTTTCGTACTCGTTGCGACAATACGATTTTGTCGCTTTTTTTTACACACAGCACGAAAAAGTCGCATTGAAACGCAAACGGTCAGATTGAACAAACTATCGGACCGTTCGTGGATTAATAAATCTCCCCCTATGAGTCAGCTTCCTGCTGATTGGCTCAGATCCACATTCCTAAGGGGGGGGAGTGAGTTCTTAGCATTCTTGAGGGAGGGGGGAGTAGGAGAGAGCAGAGAGCTGTGTGTCTCTGGCACAGGAATTACAGACACAAGAAATCTTGTCCCATACCTGTACCTTCCTCTGCAATGTGTGACAGCCATAAAGGAAGACAAATAGTGTTGGGGTTACAAAGTTACACTTTGGTGATAAAAAAAACTGTGATAAAAATGACACCCAGGTGTAAAGCGTTGCAATAGCTATCCAATAAAAGTACCATGATAGAAGAATTATTCCTTAGCATTTTCCGAATTATCAAGTACAGACTTCAATCCCAATAATAAAAAGTAAACTTCTTTATGGAAACATTTTTCCCTGTTATTATCCTATTGTACGCCACTATGGTTCTAGCACCAAGCGGACCTTTTCTATTCTGCTGGCAGTACCACTTTAAGGGAAGACGGGGGGGGACACCCGTGTGGTACAGCCGGTTTCCCGAGATAGTTTTTGGTAGAAAAGCAAGTACAAGCGGCACGGTAGGAAAGGTAATGACTTATGCAAAGGTGGAGACAACCGCAGCGGATGAATGGATCACTCCCCCGCCCCCTAGTGTACGCCTGAAGTAAAATTTCCCAAATAACAAACGGAAGGCGTGAGTGACTAAATGCTACGTACCCCTCACAAGCCGCCTAGCAACTCTCCTCAGATGCGCCTTTAACACCTGTCCAGCTCTCACCTCTGCGCTAAGCGGCGTCTCTCCATGCTACGCCCTTGCTGATTGGTTGCCGAGGGAGTAAGGATGACGCGCATTGGGCGTACTCCCCTGTGTAGCTGCTAGACACGCCGCCGGCAGCAGTGTCTTAGTGTCGCGTTGTTTTCCTTCAGAGAGCAGGAGGCGCGTTGCTGCCTCTCGTAACCACTGGCAATTTCCCCGGGCGCTGATACTTACGGATTACTACTATTGCCTGAGCAGCCTGCGACTTTCTTCTACGTGTTTGGATTTGCTTTTGTAATGCGCAGAGCTCACTTCGGGTGAGGGTCTAGCGGCGGCGTGAAGCGAAAGCCAAACCTCTCCGCCAAGGGTTCCCCCTGCCTTTCCTGGCTGTTGGGCGCCGAGACAGGGCCACCTGAGGGGGAGGCAGCGGGGAGCTGCCGAGCGATGAAGCAGGGGGGACGATGAGCGGATTTGGGGAAGACAGAGTCCAGAAGAAAAGACCGCACTGTCCGGGCAGACAAGGTAAATATTCCGCGCAACTAGTGGCCCTCTCGGTAATAGTGTAGGGCAGGGGGGCATTTGCCTTGGGACCCAGGGGACGGGATTAGAAAAGAAGCGGAGCCCGCAACTTCTGCCGGCCTGTGGGGAAGCGACTGGCGAGCAATTTCTTGAAGAAAAGACTTATTTCCTATTATGAGATTGTTGTGTAGCCCAGAAACTTCTACACCGCTACTCGCACCCCAGGAGTACCGTCACCTCGTACCCGAAGTACAGGGGCCCTTGCCTTGGGACCATTGTTGGATATTTCAACTGAATAGGCGATAGTACCCTACAGCCCAAGCTCCATTGTTGGCCCTGAGCCCCCTGGGCTGCCTTCCCTGAGCCCCCTGGGCTGCCTTCCCTGAGCCCCCTGGGCTGCCTTCCCTGAGCCCCCTGGGCTGCCTTCCCTGAGCCCCCTGGGCTGCCTTCCCTGAGCCCCCTGGGCTGCCTTCCCTGAGCCCCCTGGGCTGCCTTCCCTGAGCCCCCTGGGCAGCCTTCCCTGAGCCCCCTGGGCAGCCTGTTGGGTTGTGGGATAGTTAGGAGAGAGCAGTTACAGGTTGCTGGTTCCTTGGCATAGAAACAGAAGCATCTGACTGAGATCTTATGGTTTGAAACTGTCCTTCATTCCCACAGACAGAGCAGGGCTTTGGCGGTGTCCCTCAGATTCATATTTGACTTAAGGTTATGGGGGTCAGCAAATACTCTCTTCAAATCTCTCCTTTACTGGCCTTCGTTAGACTTTAGGAGAGAAATTATGCATTTTCACCAAATCCCCTTCAGGCCTAAGGTGCCCAGGAGTCTTGGCTGCCGCTGTCAGCCAGTGGAAAGGATAGGTGGTCAAAATGCTCCAGTCATTCTCACTGCTTTCGGCGTCCCAGTTGATGTAACAGGTAAACCTCTAAGCCAAAGTGCTCCAGGTCCTCCTGTCACCACTGTGACGTCAGCTGTGGCATTTTCCATTAAGTAACCTTACCCATAGTAACAAGTGGACATATAATTTCTGCATGGTAACCGTGGACAAACACCTTGTGTGTCAGTAGGCCTTCCAGCAACTGCCCCGGGCCCTTAGGGGACAGTCCCAAAAGTTTGAGAACCACCATTTTGTGACCACAATTCTGCATTTTCTGACTTAATTATTTCATGTAAGCACCTGTTCTGATGATTGTTCTAATCACCAATGGTTATATACAAAGCTGAGGACTACACAGATCCAAAAAATACTTGTCATGAGGCTTTAACCCTTCGTGTGCAAGGCAGTGTAAAATCTACTGTAACCTTTGTCAGCACTGTTGATCCTGTCTTTGAGATTCTCTTTGATCTGTGCTGCCTGCTTACTGGTAACATGTGGCATGTAAGGGGTTAAACGGTAACAAGGGGGTTGGGGTTTATTCTGGCTCCTGCAGGCAGTGTTACATTTAATTTTGTAGAAAACAAATTTAGATCCAGGTTGTGAACAAGTTGTTAGGCCCAAGTAGATAAATCCAAGGTTTTGTAGATTCATAAAATTCATGTGACACACAAAACCTGCAGCATATAGCCAAAGTTATTTATGGATACAGAGAATACATTTCAATACGTTTGAGGTTATAGTCTAAGTACCACAGCAGAATGTATATTTTTTCAGGTTAATGTTTGTTTTAAATCAACCTGGGAAGTAGGTTGGATGTGCCCCACTAGGGATTTTTAGGGCCCTCATTCTGTTCAGGGGCACCATATTTGTCTTTCATTTACTTAAAATCACAATTTTAATATTATGTCATATATGATAGAAATGTAGAAAGGTAAAAAATAGTAGTGACGGGGGGGGGGGGTCCAACAAAAAATTATTACGTTAACGCACAAGAAGGTGCAGGCAGGGATTATACTCGGTTTAACTTCATATTTACCTTACAATCTAACATTGCAAATAGGACAAGGGGAGCAAGCATTGCAGACCATGTGACATGACTAAGCACAGTGCTTCCAGTAGGTTGCATTCCTCCTTTTTCTGTTAGCGGAGATAAGAGCAGGAGTTCTCTCTGGACGGCTCCTAGTGTGTACATGTCGGCTCTGTTTTTCTCTCCTGCTAGGGAGGATTTCACTGTTTTTTGCACGTTTCTGGCTAGGCGGATTGGAAAGCTTTGTTAGTAAAACCTTGCTCCTCCCAAAGCACTGCTGGCACTTTCTGCAACTGTTAGAGGAGCATTTAAGTCCTTTTAGAACTTTCTCCGCCCACCCCCACTTATTGGTTTCTAAGGTTTCAGACACTTAAGGAAAGAAAAAAGTAAAAACCGGATGTTTTGGTGAAAGATCGTGTGCAAATCCTGCCTAGACACTGCTTATTGGATAAAAGGAGAGAGGTCTTTTTTTTTTTTTTTTTTTTAACCGTCCCTGCTCATTATATTTTCCCAATAGGTGTTTGCTTCTACTTCAGAATCTACATTAAATCAGTTACAATTTAAACACATAACTGCCCATTGTATTTGTCAGCAATATTTTATAGCAGGTTTAGCTTTATAGTTCATCTAAAATTACTATTCCCGATCACTGAGGCATACAGGTACTTGTAGTGTAACAATGACTGCAGACACACAGGCTTTCAATTACAGGGTGCTTGTTTGCCTAAGGCTCATAAACAAAGAGTTTTGAATGCTAATAATTTTGATGTTCTGATCTAAGATTTAACTGGAAAACTGAAGGTTTTATTGCACCAGGGGTGCAAAACTTTCTTGTTTTAATGCACTTTTCATTTGGTCAGACAGTTTGCCCATTTTTGGCCACACTAACTGCACACACCATCTGGAAATGGTAAGCCTAGTCAGGAACCTCTTTTTAGTTTTAAGCCTGAGATCTTGATGATCGATCATTTGTCCTTGATGGAAAATTTCCTTTGGAAGGTTGACAGTAGTGATGCGTAGGTTGATGTGTTATTTGTTTTCTAGGGCCCAAATTACCCTAGCAACCAGACAGGTATGTAAATGAGAGACTGGAATATGAATAGGAAACAGGCCTAAATAGAAAGAAAAGTAACCATTAAATTATAGCCTCACAGAGCAAAAGATTTTTTGGCTGCTGTGGTCAGAAGGTGAATTAAAGGGGTAGTTCACCTTTAAGTTAACTTTTTAATATGTTATAGAATGGCCAATTCTAAGCAACTTATCAATTGGTCTTCCTTATTTAACTTTTATAGTTTTTGAATTATTTACCTTTTTCTTCTGCCTCTTTCCAGCTGTCAAACAGGGGTCACTGACCCCCGCAGCCGAAAGACTATTGCCCTGTGAGGCTACAATCTTATTGTTGTTGTTACTTTTTATTACTTATCTTTCTATTCAGCCCCTCTTCTATTCCTATATCAGTCACCCTCTCAAACCTCTCCCTGGTTACTAAGGTAAAGTGGACCCTAGCGACCACAACTGCTGAAATTCCAAACTGGGTAAAATATTTAAAAAACCACCAATAGTAAAAAAAAAAAAAAATTCAGACCAATTGCAAATTGGCTCAGAATAGCACTCTCTACATCACATTAAAAGTTAACTCAAAGGTGAACAATCACTTTACTACATGTTTGTCTGTAATGCACTTACAAATCAGCTAAGAGTGCGATGTACTCCACCAGAATTGAATGTGCCTTTTTCAGTGAGATACAGTGATATAAAGATAAATGTAAGTGCATAGGCTCTAAATAAACAGCCAATACTTCTTGTAGAAGGCTTTTAAAGAATGTTGTTCAGTTCAGAAAAACATACACAAGGAAGGGACGGATAAAAAGGCAAGAGTATTGATTTCCCTCAGGTATAAACATTTTATGTGATTTGCAGTAAAGCTATGCTCACAAATCATGGTTTTTGGCACGTGCATTCTTGCCGAAAGATCTTTGTGCTATGGCTGTCGGTTGGTTCGTTCATCAGGCAGGTTTGATATTTTGATCTTTCAGTGCATCATGTCAACCAGTGTATTGTGCGGCGGCAGATGAGAAAGTGAAGATGAATCGCTGCAATTGCAGCTCTTTATTCCCTGGTGTTCCCATCACTGTCTGAATAAGCAGAACCAATGGAAAGCTAGACATGCCTTGGAGTAGGGGCTCTGCTCATATTTAACTATGAATAAGTGACAAGAGTACAAGTTTACTACCCAATAGGGCATCTAAGCTACATTATTCACTACCCAGCTCACAAAAGTTAATACCAGGCAAAAACTAGGGGGAAAAAAATGTCCCTAGAGATGGAAACAGAAATGTTGACAGGGTAATTGTGCATGGCCCATCTTATTCCTTTGCTATGGGTTTGGGACAGTTGTTTGAGTCAGAAAAAAATTTGATCTGCGACAGAATCTGTCCTACTTTTTTTGCACAAAATTCCCTCAGCTTTACCTATTCCCTAAACCCACTGGTGATTGGAAGGGTGGGGCCAAAGGATAAATGCTAAGGTGGCAAGTCCTGCAATAATCAAGCCTGGAGTCACCACTTGCTCATATTCCAACCAATAGCTCCCTTTTGTGACCTGGACTTTCCTGTCCTACAAGTGAAACAGCACATCCAGTGGATTTTGGGTTTGCATGCACATCATTAACCCAGACCAACTGAAATCCATGGTTAGTGCACTTCTGTTGATTGGATGACTGAACAAGTGCTGCTCTTAGTTCCAGGCTAACAAGTCACCTATTAAAAACAGAAAGAATTCAAAACATCCAGAAGGTATATTGTGCGTATATTAATTTCTTCCTTAAAAAAGTCTCCCTTTTTATAAATAAATAACTTTTATTTCCAGAATAAAATTATAATTGTTAGGTACATTGCAGAATTGCCCATTTGCCATACAGTCCTTAAAAATACAAGGCTAGTAAGCTTTGAATCTGACCTTACAACCACATGTGTTAGTCAATGATTTACCTAATGTTTATCCAAAGCCATATAAGCACAAGGCAAATGAAAATCAGTCAGGGGATCAGTGAGAATGAATAGAAAACACCCACTATAGTAAACTATTATAGTAAATATGCAGTCAATCACATTATATTTAACAAAAAAATTCCAGAAATAACATTTCTTAGTAAACTAACATTTCATTTTGATGTTAAATTGTCTGAAGTTTTTTTTTAAGGGGTAGTTGAAAATGAGCTTTTATTATGAGAAACATAAATTGAAGAGGAGCTCAAGAAAAATATAAGCAATAAAAAAAAAACAGTAATAGTGTACGCTTTCATTTTAAATTTTACCTTGTGTTTTGTAGTGCTCCAGTCTCAGTGAGCAGCTATGACTTATTTGTAGTGGCTCGCAGTCAGAGTTGGACATACTTCTTTCACATGGTGTTAAAGGGGAACAGTCATGAAAATGTCATGCTTCATGTCCTGGAAATAAAATACTTATATTTTTAAATATTATCAATTAAAAATAATGTACCATTTCTAAAATAATTAAATTGCTCTTCAGTATTTCCTTTCTCTCATCTGTCTGAAGTAACGCATGTGCCTTCCCACTGGTGAGTCCAGTTATTGCTGGTGGGAAGGCATTTTGGGGAGATCAGTCGCCCACAGTAGCTGAGATTTAATGGCCCTAATAACTCACTGGTGTGTTCTCCCTTTGCCTAGATTTTATGGGAAACTTTATGTACACTGTGCAATAAGCTAAGTGCAATTTCAGACATAGTCACCATGTTTGTCTCCCATAATTCCTGCATCATTGCGATTTACCAGTGAGAGTTGCTCTTTTTGCAGTTGTATCCATTGTAATACAGTTGCGCTGAGATTTTGGGTGGTTGCCGTCATTTGAAAGGTGAGTCCAATTATTTAGAAGCAACTGTGCTTTAGCAATTGAAGCAGGTTGCTGTGGGAAATCCTGGAGATACAGTCTGGGTCGGAGGTGCAGGGAGCTCCAGAGTTCCCCTGCATGGAATTTCTGGTTAGGAGGCAAGTTTTGGTTACATTAAAATCCAGTGTAATTGCCAAACAGAGCCTTCTGTAGGCTGCCAGTCAACATAGAAGCTACCAAATAGCCAATTATAGCTCTCATTGGCACCTCCAGGAACTTTTTTCATGCTTGTGTTGCTCTCCAAAACTTTTTCCATTTGAATGTGGCACATGAAAGGGACAAATAGTAAAGGGAAACTAAAGTTCCTAAAAATGTAATTTTATAAATAAAAAAAACAATTAAACAATTTTTTTTTTTTAGAAAGAGTTGCTTTAAAAGCCTTTTTTTCTACAAGCTCGTACAGAGATCCAACACTGCTGACATTCCTTAAGGCCAGATCACCTCAACTGGGTGGGTTGGTGATGATGTAGCTTGTGTTTACTGGCTAGGTTGGTCCATTACTGACTGTGTAGCACCCATACTTATACTGGGTATATTACGAAAACATTGGATTGCAGTAGGAGCGGTTAGATCTCAAACTGCCAACTCAGCAGCGTATTGACACCTGTATGGGTCTTTGCCAACAGCCTGCCCAGCCAATATGTGTTAAAATTGGTGGGTTAGGAAATACTATTGTGGATGACAGGTCTGCCTTATGATCTAATTGTTGGCCCAGTTTGAGAGGTTGCCAAACAAGTTACTGTTCAGTTGCCCAGTTTAAGATGTACTGTGTGTACGTTTTTGCATCACTTGCTTTAAACTAAATTGGGTGGGAACTGGTATATTTTAGTCTGAAGAAAACAGTGCATTGAAAAAGCAAATAAGATAGCTGCATTATTATTATGTTTTTCCCAAAAAAATGAGCAATGTCCTGGGGAAATTAATTATTTAATACACCCTGAGGGTTAAACTGCATATGATCTTCAGAGTTTCTCACCCACTAAATCTAGAAAAGCATTTTGGTTGAGGAGAGACATCCTCCTCATTTGTATGCAAACAGAAGGAATTCTTAAAAAGAAGTATAAGAACTACTTCCTCAGAAAAGTAGGACTTTGTAGAGAATCGGTGCCAACACACAGTGTCGTTGAAATGAACCCTCTAGTTTTTTTTGTTCCAAGAATAATTAAGCACTTTACAGAACAAGGAAGTCAATGGTAAAAATAACAACCTTTTCTTCTTAAGCATATGTACTAAAGGTACATTTAAGAATGTAGACAATTTTTATGGTACAGGCAGCATTTCAACATTTCTTTATTCTGCATGTAGGAAAGGGGGAAAGATGTGCTCACCACAAAATTTTAAACCATAAGGTGGGGGTGCAGTGAGGCTGTGATGACAAAATTTATATAGACTACAAAAGGTTCCCTGCACTCAACCATTATCAATATATAGGACATTAAGAAATTCTGTAAGAAATACCTTCCCATTTAAACAAAACCGTGATATTTTATCCATATATTGCAATATATTCAAGGTGGCCAACTATGTCAAAGTTATCCTTGGCTGACCAGTCCTACACTGACTATCATCTCATTTATAACATTTCTACTGCTGCAGCGACTGAGTTTTACCTGCAACTTGCTTGCTTTCAAGGTTAAAACTCCCAAATAGAGCTCTTTGTTGTAGCTCCATGTTGTAGTAGTCAGGTACTAGCATGAAGATGTGCTCCCATTAAAGTTGTGTTTGGCACAGCTCAGTCCTCCCAGCCTTCCATTCTGAATTGGGTGATGCTGTGCCACCTTCTGACCAGGAAGTAGCTTCAGGGTTCCCTTGCGCCTAGCTTCAATATGTGCGGCACATTTACACCTAAAGAATCGGGAGCAGGTACCACTAACATGCTGAGCACTGGAAAGGATGCCAGCTGGATGTTAATTTTGGCGAATTGGGTGCAAGTGTATCACCCCCTTGTGACCTCAATGTCACTGGAATTCTGGGGGGAAAATGCTGCCTTATGGTGCTCCAAATTGTGCTTGCAGAGGTATATAATCCTTATAGTGGGTTCTATGCACACATTAGCAAGTTTATCAAACATTAATAGCTAAGCTAAGAAAATACACATTCACATTATGTATCAAACATATTTGCTGGTGCTTATGAAAATACCTGAGCTGGGTGTTGATCTGTGAGCCAAGTGCATCGCTTAAACCTGATTCATTAGCAATTTGAACTACCTAAAAATATATATATTTATGTTTGACCTCTATACACTCAGATTTTCCTGCATGGTTGTGCTTTATTTTAATGAATAATTTGTTTTGCTGTTATCTCTCTCTGTATTGGCTGCTATTGAGTGTTCTGATGTCATTAGGGAATACAGCAATTCAAATTCAAATGCGCTAAAACACAGGCCAAGCATATCCACACCTACAGTCCAAAAAGCTTCTTGATGTGCCTGCACCTGGCGCCATTGGGTTAGCCTGGGTGCAGGAACATGGAGCGGATATTGGTGCAAGGCTGCTTGAGTATACCGTTTTGCACTGAAATCCGCAGGCAGAGAATCCACCACATCTGGCAATAGCCTTATAAAATATCATAGCATTCGCAAAACTGATTTTAGTTGCATGCAAATAATTTCTTTCATGAGACAAGCCTTAAACTTGTTGGATTGTACCGCTGTGTCTATAGTTCCTTCATCTGTAACGCCGGTTAAGGTTAATAGTACACTTCACTACCCTGATAATGTAATATAAAGAAACGCCTTTTTCTTTTCTGCTACTAATTATATTGTTCTGTGCAGTCTTTGCAATTAACATTGTTTTAAAGCACTTTAAAGCAAACTATCTCACGCCTGTGGTGTAAATGCAGGTGGAGAGAAGCTGAGCCTGTGCCTGAGCAGGTGGAACAAAGAAAGCAAACATCTGGTTAGTTGCCATGAACTAGTGGCAAATTTGCCCACTGTTCATATTTGATTGGTTAATTGCAGTGATAGACGGGGAGACTAGTTGCCCAGTGACAAATCTTTGTTGCTGCGGGTGACTAATCTCCCCACAACGCCATCCCACTGTCAAAATTGTAAATTGCCGGTGCGATGGCATACACGCCGCTACGATTTCCGTAAGTCTTCCTCATTGAGAGGAAACTTCCAGCGTCTTTTCGGAAATTGTTGCGACGCATATGCCATCCCACCGGCGCTTTACATTCTTGCCGGTGAGATGGCGTTTCGGGGAGATAAGTCGCCTGCGGCAATGAAGATTTGTCGTGGTGCGACTAATCTCCCTGTCTGCCACTGCCCTCACCCTTAAAGGAGCTGGGGAGATCAACTGTGATGGGAGAAACCATTCATGGGACAACTTAAACTTGAGGTTTGCACAAAATCCATCATTTTTGCCTACAAACCATTCCATCATAAAAAGGGAGGTCACTGGGTATTGGTGAGTGCCTCCCATAATTTCTTAACTGTCTGCTGTTACCCACTCCCATTTATTCTGCTCTATTAATGTTGCTCTTCTACATCCACCTTAACTGCTAATATACAAAGGACTCTATTTAATCTGATTACTGCTGTGAATATACAATAGTAAAGGTGGGGTCAGCATCTTTCTTTTCTGTATCCATGCATAGTTACTGTTTAACTATTAATGTTTATTCTGTGACTTTCCTGTGTGTGATTCATCCACTTCTATTGCATGATTTCTCCATGCTTGCCTTTACTAACCATTGTTTACAATCAAAACTGGGTTTTCATTTTCTTTTATTTCCTCCTTACTGGATTTTTGTTTCTGTTCAGTTAGGGAGAGCATATAGACACACTGAACATTTTTTTTTTAAGAATATGTACACAATTGAAATAGGACTAGTGGGGAAAATCTTACTGTGTAGATTGTACTAAATGCAGTGTTGTGTGTGTGTGTGTGTGTGTGTGTATGTAAAAATGGGGGCTATTTATGGGAAGTTTCTTGATAAAGGGTTTCCAGAAATGAGATTTTAGATCCCATGACAATAGTAAAATGAGTGTTAAGTATTTCTGTAGCGCTCATTCACTTTATTTTTTGTATTGTTCTAGGTATGAGAAATGAGTGTTGGAAGGAGAAGATTAAAACTGGTGGGTATACTGGCAATGGTGAATCTCTTCATCTATGTTATTGTGGAAGTATCAAGAAGCGACAGTCAAGACAAAAATGCAGATGGACAAATTGTGATACCAAATGGCAAGTTCTGGAAAAAACGGACTGCCAGTAATGCTTATTGGAACAGAGAACAGCAAAAGCTAGACAGATTGTATAACCCAATCTTAAATCTGCTTAATAATGCTACTGTGGAAGAAATGGTAGCTTCCAATGCAAGTTTGTTGAACTCCTGTGACATGGATACAAATGTCCGTGCGGAACTAAAAGATTTTGACCAACTGCCAGACCGATTTAAAGATTTCTTTTATTATTTAAGATGTAAGAATTACTCTTTGTTGTTGGACCAACCAAACAAGTGTGTAGACAAGCCTTTTCTTCTATTGGCCATAAAATCTTTAATTCCCCAGTTTGACAGAAGGCAAGCCATAAGAGAATCCTGGGGAAAGGAACTGAAAATAAATAACATGACAGTTGTAAGAGTGTTTTTACTGGGGGAGACGCCACCAGAAGATAACTACCCTGATCTTTCAGGCATGGTTAAATTTGAAAGTGAGATCCATAAGGACATACTTCTCTGGAACTATAAGGACTCCTTCTTTAATTTAACGTTAAAAGAAGTTCTCTTTCTCAGGTGGGCAAGCCATTCTTGTTCTAGTGCCCAGTTTATCTTTAAAGGAGATGATGACGTTTTTGTGAATACTCCTCTGATCCTGGATTACTTGAAAACGTTGTCTCCGGAAAAAGCCAAAGATTTATTTATCGGTGACGTGATAAAGGATGCTGGACCTCACAGAGAGAAGACTTTGAAATACTACATTCCTGAAAGTATCTATGTAGGTTCTTACCCTCCGTATGCTGGTGGTGGTGGCTTCCTATACTCTGGCTCTGTAGCACAGCGGCTTTACAATGCTACTTCTAGGGTTCTGATATATCCTATTGATGATGTGTACACTGGAATGTGCCTCGAAAAAATTGGCGTTTCCCCAGAAAAACACAAAGGCTTCAAGACGTTTGATATTGATGAGAAACAGAAGAAAAGCATTTGCTCTTACACAAACATAATGTTAGTACATCCCAGAAAGCCTCAAGAAATTATTACGATTTGGTCTAGGCTGCAAGACTCTCAGTTAAACTGCTAGCATGGATGAGTGATGTGCCTCAGGAGGAAATCCTATATTTGCACTGCAGATGTTGGGGGGAGCTTGTGCACATAGCACATGTCTTTGCCAATCTGAATGTTTCCAAAGACTTCTGACTGTTCCCCGTTTAGCGTCTTCTCTTTCCTTATGTAAACAAACTTCTGTACATAAATATACTTGTGTGTGATATAGATGGAAAAATGAACCCCCTATTGTACCATATAAGTATTAAATGTCCATATAAAGGCATAAGGCTGCAACTTGAGAGCTTTTATACAGGTCATGGAAATATTTTTATTTTACAACAGGGGATACATTATTTTTCTGATACACAAGTGTGTGACACAATGACATCACTAAGCTCCCATTATAACAAACGACATCACACCAAGCATCATTTATAAAGATACATTTTGCAGGTTATTCATTTACATACACATAAATATATCATTTTAACCTTTCAAAAATACTATACATCTTAAAACAGGCGGTCTCAAGTTACGTGTGGAGTTTATTGTATGATCATATGTTTCAACATGTACATACTGGTTGTTTTTTTTTTTTGTTTTTTTAAATTAAATAGAGACATAGTTTTGTTTTTAAAGGAGCTTGAAGAAAGGTTATTCTGACTGGCGTAGAACTAAACTGAAATGTCAGTAGTTCAGCATGTACTGCTCAGTGAACTGATTCTTACCCTGAAGTGACTGAGATATTCTAGGAATTTGTTCACTGTAGTGTGTCTATTTTATGCAGAACATTTGTTAAACTTCTAAACTGTAAGTTCATTAAAAGATTGTCCCTGATGCATTATCAAGTGCTGCTTAAAGGATCATTAGAAAAAAAAATATCCAGTATTTTGGATTCCCAGAGGCTTAGTAGGCCTGTTCCACTGAACATGCTCAGAGTGGTTCTTAGAAGCACAGCTTTATGGCTTGCTGGAAATTCTCCAAGCATGAACTTAAAGTGAGGTTACATCTGCAAAGAACTTATGCACATGGGAATTTAAATCGTATCTATGTTGTTAGTTGGTCCCTCTTCTGAAGTTATTGCAATCTAGAGCATCTGTTATTTATCTGCAGAAAAGAAGATCGAGGGCTACTAGGAGGGGCACAGATCTTTACTTCTAAATGACTATGAATTGGTACAGAAGTCCAGTCATAAGCTGTAGCATTTGTACTTTGTTGAGCTTTAGTTCTCCTTTAAAATATTCTTTTCTTACTAGTGGAGTTATGTAATAGGACACTTGCCCACATGCAGTAACCTACAGCAACCTATCAGCAGGTAGCATTTACCCATCAGCTCAAACGGTTGATTGGTTACTGTAGGTTAGTGCAGCGGGGCAAACGGTGCCTATTATAACATGGTGGGATGAGAAGAAAGTATGTGATACTTCAGCATAATGTACACCTTAGGGAATCACCGCGCCCTCTCAAGTTAGCTGTTTGGCACAGTGACGTCGCCTGTAGGACAACACTGTTGTGTATTCACAATGTGCATGCTAGCTTTACTATAGGAAGCCGTTCTAATTACACCTAATAAACAATATTGTGTTCACCAGTTGCCTTTAAATATACTTGCTGTATTTGTTTCCGGAATCCATAAATATTAATTAATATTCAAGCATTATATACTTTCCATATACATTGGCAGCTTAGGGGTGTGTATAGTTATTTAAACTGCTTTTGTGAAGGCATGACACCTTAAGAAAATAGCTAAAAGACCTGGCAATATTTACTGAAGCCGATGCTCGCTTCTAGGTAAACATCCGTTAGGTTGGAGGTGACTGAACTTTCCCCCAATATCTCTGCAGTACTGTACATAACAGTCTGTACACAAACTTCTGGCTTTAGAACTGTGTCAAGCTGTATGTATGCCTTATGGTGATGTTAGCTCTTAAATCTAATGTTACCCCCCTGAGCTCCACTTCATTTTCCACTAAAAATTGCCAGGTATTCTCTAGTCCAACCTCTGATACAGCCCACAAGATACAATATTTAAAGTAGGAAGGAAGATATTCTTGTCTGAACAGAAGGCAAAAATAAGATGTTCTGTTTACTTTTTTTTTTTTTCTCCGCAGACAGGGTGCTTTATATTGGTTTTTAAATGTCTGCTGGATTACATTTTCTTGCATGCTTTTACTTCTTTAAACAGGGAACATTATCTCATTATTTCTAAAGAAAAATCGGAATCATAACATTAAATTAGTTAGTGCCCATCTTTTTTCTAGCTTAGAACCAGCTTGTGGGACATAAATGCAGTAGCATCAGTACTGGCATTTTTGAAAGGTGGCACAAATGTGTTACAGTTCAACATGCAGAAAGTCACTTGGAATTGTTACTTTATTAAAAATAGTAATCTAGTTCCTTCTTATTTATAAAGGAATATATATTTTTCTAGTCAGAGCCAAATGCAATATTTTGTCAAAGGAGCAAATCTATTGGTTGAGCAGTACCCTGATCTGATATTAATGTTCTCTCAGTGAAGAGTATAAGCTATAACATATTGTGGGGTTGCCCACTTTTGCTTTAAAGCAGCAGCGCAAGTAGTGTTTTACAGCCATGCTTTTTGGGGGGGGGGGGGAGATCCTGGGACCAAACGCCAGAAATGACTATACCAAATCATTTATGTACTCATTTATCATATTATTGCTGGTTTTATGATGTCTCTATGGGATGCCATTGCTGTAGATTATTCAGTTATATAGTTTCTATTTCTTTCAAGAGTCACAGGAAGCAATAGGGCTGTGGCCGGACAGCCAGAGACAACAGCAGCAGCATAGACACTGGCCTGTGGCCCTTGCTAAACCTGCCCACACATGCACCAATATTGTTTCATATGTTATTCAGTGCGAGTATGTTGGATCAATGAGACACAAGCTTTCAGATATTGGGCGGGGCAAGATTTTGATCAGGCACCATTGAAGGCACCCGAGAAAAATCTGAGTTTAGGACTGAATTGTTAGGGGTAGAATCCCTATTGTTTCTATTTCCATGTAAACCTCAGCGGAGGGTGGGAACCCCCCAATTGTAAGGTGTATGGCCAGCTTTAGACTTTAGCAGTTGGTGGTGCAGTTGGCTGCCAAGAGGCTTTCCCTGTGCCTGAAGTTGCATACATCTAACTAGAGTCAGATTTATCAGAAAGAGCCATGCTGGGCATGCCATTGGGTTAGACCAATAAAAGGAGGAAATAAACAAAGATATAGTGCAACTTTCAGGTGTTACGGCAAACAGGCAGCTGCTTCTCGGAGAAGTAGTAGTCACTTATGTGTGCCAGAAGTAGAATAACTCCTTTGATCTAAAATAGATATTGATTAAATGCCTGGAACTGTATTCAATCAATATTTCTATCCCGAGGGAACAAAAATACATTGAAACTTTGTGCTGTTGCCCCTAAAGAAGACTAAAAGGTGTATCAGATCTTAGGGGGAAACTCCTATTTGTCACTCCTTGCAGTTTTGTTTATTAGTGGCAGTCATTTCTCAAAGAATGTGACTCTGTATTGTCTTTAGTAGTACTACTGAGCTATAAATCCAAACCTACAGCTTTACTGACCATCCAAAATGATCTTTGCATGCATTGCAGGGGAATGTATTGGAGGCTCGCAGGATGCTTTGTGCAGGTTTCTCTGTCTTCCTTTATCTATAATTCTGTTTGTTTGCACATTCCTTATATTGTATGTATGTTATAAAGCATTTTTGGCTTGCAATGTTTCTAAAACTTGAAGGAATTTTAAAGGCTTTTTCCTTATTATAAACGTAATTGTCAGGAAAATGTCTCCATGTAGAAGTGCCTGTGTTTTATTTATTAAGATTAAAAAAACAAGATGACCCTTTTTCTGCCCTTACTTTACACAAATGTAAATGTTTGTACACACAGTTCTAAGTTGAGTATTTAACAGAGCATGAGAATTGCAGTTGATGGTAATTTGAAGTAGAAAATATAATAAAGCTGTTATTTTTTAAATGGACTGATGTCAGATCATTTATTGCAGTAATAAGCAAATTGTTAACTATCGGTGGCTGCTCGATCCAGTGTGGTGTTGCTTGATGATCACTCCACAGCAATTTCATTTATTTTTACAGGGATGGGATCGGTTATCCAGAAAGTTTTAATTATGGGAAGGCTATCTCCCAAAGACTCCATTGTAATTAAATCATTAAAATTAGTGACACAGCAATCCTCTTGGGTTTAATAAATGTTTTTACATGATTTTATATTGGATGGATAGTAGGCATGGAGATCCAAATGACAGAAAGACCCTTTATCTTGAAAACCACAGGCCCCATGCATTCTGGTTAACCAGTCCCATAGCTGTAAGAAAATGCCAGTTATAATCACCAACCGCTGAGACTCTTGGCATCCGCTACTTGTGCTCCATGTGCTTGTGAGTGATTAGAAGATGGCACAAAGCTGTTGCACTTGGCATTCAGGTAGCACTGATGTATGGTACAGGGGTACAGGTTATAACCGCACCAAGCTGACACGATAAAACTATCAAACCTCAACAATCATAATATATTTTTCCCTGTTATATTAAATTTTCAACGCCACTTACAGCAGTTACAACATAGGAATGCAAAGTGTTAATACCATAAAGTTCAGAAAATCCGTGATGCCCATCCACCCACCCACCCACAGATGGTTCTTATTGTTATCTATGAATTCTCTGTTGCACCCATTGCTGTTCATCTGGGTTCCTTTCTACAATCATCTGTACACAGAATAAACACATTAAAGGGGTTGTTCACCTTTAATTTACTTTTTAATATGATGAAGAGATTTTCTGAGATGCTTTGCAATTGGTTTTTATTTTCTTACTGTGTGGATTTTAAATCACTTAGCTTTTTGTTCAGCAGCTCTCCAGTTTGGAATTTCAGCAGCTATCTGGTTGCTAGGCTCCATTTTACCTCAGCAACCAAGCAGAGGTTTGAATGAGATACTGGAATGTGCAAAAAAAACAAAAAGAAAAGCAGGCCTAAAGAGAAAGAGAAGTAATAAAATATAACCATAATATTGTCGCCTCACAGAGCTATTGTTTTTTGGCTTCAGGGGTCTGTGTCACCCCCCCCCCCCTTCCCCCATATGAAAGTTGAAAAAAGACATAGTGAAGGTGGACTACCCCTTTTAACTCTGCAATTACTTTAAATTCCAGGTCTGTTTGGGATCAAACAGGGTGCCCTTCTATGACCATTCATGTATGTCCTCGAAACACATTTTTATACAAATGATTTAAGGGTCTGGTTCTGATTCTGGAAAGCAACCTACTTGCAAGGTTTGTCTGGTTACTCGATAGCCTGTCCTCACCTGTGCAGCTGAGCCTGTAAGCAGAGCAATGATTTCCTTCATCTAGTAGTTCTCTTTGAGAGCAAGAAAGTCCAGGATAACAGAAAAAGTACAATAACAGATAACATGTTTGTAGTTTTTAGCCAGAATCCCTAGGGGCACACAGTGCAGATTGCCAGACTGCATATAATCACATTCTCACAATCCACCCCATTGTGCCCTTGCCCTTATTCAGGGTTCCAACAAGTTTGGACAATATCTACACCAAGTATAAATGTGATTTAGTGCTCACTCCAAGATATATAAAAAAAAAAAAAGTGCAAAAATACAGTATGGTACAAACACAGTAAATAGATTTGCCCATAATAAGCTTATCTGAGAGCACACAAAGTAATCCATTGTATGAACTCTGATAAGCTATTTTATGGGTGAATTATTCTTTTTAGCTTTATTTATAGCAACTGCTTTATTGTTTGTAGCTGCAGTTGGTGCCCAAGAGTTTGACACTTTGGAACTGTTTATTACATTGAAGCTTCTAAGCAAAGTGGTGAATTTAACCATCTGGAACGTGCTCATTTTTAATTCATACACGGCTGGCAGTTTACTTCCCCCTCCAAAACTCATGTATCCCTTGAGTTAGGGATTTCATTTTGTGCACCTTCCTCTTGTGTCACAGAGAGACCATAGTCATTCCAATTTGTGTGGCTTGCTGGTAAACCTAATATGGACTCCTTTACATTATACTGAGCTCTATTGTTTATCATCTATGGTTTGGATTTCCAATTGGCACGTTGAGGTAATTATCTTGTACAGAAACCATAGATATATGTGAATTGGGAGCAGGCATCACTCTGTTTCCTGTGGTATACCCCACTGGAGTTTATAATCTAAGGTCCCTATCACATTCACAATGGTCAATTTAATCAGTACCCAAGTGAAACCAGAAGAAAACCAAGCGGACCATGGGAGAACATAGAGTCTCTTTGAAGATAGCACCCTGACTGGATTTAAACCTAGTGCCTGAGCACTGCAAGGCTTCAGGGCTAACCACTGCCCTAACACCAGATCATGGTCTCACTGTACCTGTACCACTGTACCCCACGTTTTGGGTTCCTTTTGTGGAACATACAAGTTATAGCTATAAAGTTGTTACCACATTATCTCAAAATATATTTAAGTACATGAATGCTATGCCAGATAGTACCTATTTATAAGCCTAAAACTGTTCTCCTCTTAGGCGACACAGTGTTCAGAAATACTGCCTGGCTCATTAGAGTTATCATCACCTGGCAGCGGGGTTGGACTGGACCGGTGGGGCATTAGAAAAAAACCCTGCCAATCCAGACCATATCCCCGGATGCCCTCCCCTGATCCTGGCAAAAGAAAGTATAAGGTGTGCACATGGGGAGGGAGGGTCTGGCAGTGGGTGGTGGAGACCCCTGGGGTAACAGCCCCAACGAGCACACACCTCAATTTGGCCTGACAGGAGGTTGTCTCATTTCTGAGCAACAATCTCCTCCAATCATGATTCCAACTGAATGCTGGGGGAAAATTCTGTGCATTTTGTCCTCATGAAACTAATAGTTGCCCAGACATATCATTATCCTTTAGGCTAGCAGGCCATGCAGGGAATGCCATAATAAAACCTAGTTCCTGTTATTATTAACAGCAAACATAGTGCCTGGGCAAGTTTATTCACCCCCACCCACCACCACAAATACGTACCTTTCGCAACAAAAATACAAGGGTTTTTAATGTACATGCAAATCATTTCTGTTAATTATTAAACAAAGTATAAAAGGCAGCTAAAGTTACAGTGTCCTCCCTTTAAGGTAGTTATAAACCACAATATTACTTTAAGCAAGCGTTGTGATTCTGTAATAAAAACAACACTTTCAACTCCTAGGGTTTTGATCAGTATTAAAGAGACAGTATACACCCCATTTCAACATGAGCTCAACGAATAGGGAATGTGCTGAATATGCTCTAATAGATAGATAAACTAACTACCAGAACACTGAGATGCCCCAGGTAATGAGCTACTCAAGAGCAAAGGAAGGGAATGGTTTGTTTATAGGTAGATATGGAGTTTTGAACAAAATTATAAAAGAAAGGGGGAGGGGTACGTCAAATTAGTGCTTTATAATGGCAAAAAGTCGTGGAAAAAAAACTTTTTTTTTTATTAAAACAATAATTTAAACAAAAAAAGTATTGTGTTCATTTTTAGCAAACGTGTTTTAAGAGGAATACTGTCCCTTTATAAAATACAAAAGGGTTACAGTCTTTAAATCCAAAATATGGTTCTTTGCTTTGCCTGTGATGTGAGCGGGTTCTGGGGGGAAAGCAAGAGCCCTGGTTGGTTCATACAGGTAGAGTCAGTTGTCAAAACAGATCTTCTTATTTACTGTAAACTGGGAAAGTAGACACGTTTGTATTGTTTTAGGGAAGCCACTAATGAGATTATGTTCCAGGACGAAAGTATAAACACAATATTTGTCCGTACTTACTGCGCTGGGTATCATTTCTAGATAACGTGTTAATAAGGGATGTATAGGTTTACGCTATATTTATAAAGTAGGTAAAGTTTCTGAGGTTATAATGCCATATGGGGTTGATCCTTTGCATGCATATAAGCATCCTCTACAATGGTTTGTCTGCACCCAGAGCCACAGGTGCTGACACAGAGTGGATTTCAGCAAGGAAATGCATACTTCTGCAGTTTGGCAACAAAATCCACTTTGTATATTTATACCTGGCCCAATGCAGTGGCTGTGGGTGCAGACACAGAAAACTGCAGAGATGAGATGACAACCCTGAGTGGCATTAACCTTGAGCTTGTTTGTACAGAGGTACCCTGATGGTCCTGCCTGGCACCATTTAATGTGACTTTGTTTCACGCCAAAGAAAAGATCTTAAAGGAAAAATAAACCCCCGCATTTTGATAAGAGCTCATTCAGTAGGCCTAAACAATAATCTTTTACACACAGGCCCAGACTGGCATTCTGTGGATTTTGGCAAAGTCCAGAGGGGCTGCTGTAAGATGCCATAGATAGTGACTATTTATTGGGCTGGTGGGGGCTGTTTGGGCCTCTGTGTACTTGAAATGCCAGGGTCTATTTTGAATCCAAGTCCTGGCCTGGTTACACAGATTTTTCTAAGGTCCCAGTCACATCCACCAACTTGATAAGTTTCACCTGCATTCAGCGCTTCCCTGTGGCACTGTGAGTACAAAGTGATTGAAAAGAAGGAGGGTGTATTTCACCCTGTTTTTCCTTTACAAATGAAAGTGGAAGGGAATGCAAAAACAGCCGCTTTAAAAAAGACTGGTTCTTCCTAGATCCCCTTTAAAACTCTTCTAATCCTTTGCCCCTGATCTGGTGCTCCTGATTCTAATTTTTGGTATTTGAGTTAGTGATAATGTAGGGGTGCACTTAATGTTTTCCCAATGCAAAATTTGTTATAAAATTTATTATAATTAGGCAGTGAACTAAAAAATGTAAATGGTACATAATATTTATTATTTCTTCTTTTGTCTATCAATGTTGTTGAAATGATTCATGTTCACATGATTGTATGTGTTCCGATAGGAGGGGATAAATTGGAGGGTTTGAACTTCATGGATCATTGTCCTTTTAACCCAAATTATCCTGCTAAATGTGCCCAAGGCACACCCCTTCCTGTACATGCCCCCACTCATCAACACCCCCCATGCTTAACTGCTTCCTTTCTATCCCCCCTCAAAAGAGATGTGCAAATTACATGACCCCCCCCTGCCAATGCAAAGTGCTGATATTTGGCTCTACAGAAGGGATGGAACTGGTGGAGAGGCAGGCAGAGAGGTCTGTGCCCAGTGCCCCCCTAACATTGCACCCCAGGCTGCTTACCCGTAGATCCGACCCTGTAACTATGCGATTATTAATTATATCATTTCAGTGTTTTTAAAGTTGTTCATAGATGGCACTACTACTGAAATCACTACAGGTCCAGTTCTTGCTGGTTTTGTCTCCTGGTGTAATTTTGCAGAAGCCGGCTGGAAAGAGATTTGACAACCTGCTTGTTTCAAGAGTCAGAACCATAGAAAAAAAAAGGGATGAACTTTTAAAACCAATGGCAACTTTTATTTAATAGATATTGGATAGTTGGTTAGAATAATATTTCCTGAGTTATGTTGTCCATAAATGCACCGATATTGCACTAAATATCTGAAGATACACTAAGGGGCTGATTTACTAACCCACGAATCCGACCCGAATTGGAAAAGTTCCGACTTGAAAACGAACATTTTGCGACTTTTTCGTATGTTTTACGATTTTTTCGGATTCTGTACGAATTTTTCGTTACCAATACGATTTTTGCGTAAAAACGCGAGTTTTTCGTATCCATTACGAAAGTTGCGCATTTTTCGTAGCGTTAAAACTTACGCGAAAAGTTGCGCATTTTTCGTAACGTTAAAACTTAACGCTACGAAAAATGCGCAACTTTTCGCGTAAGTTTTAACGCTACGAAAAATGCGCAACTTTTTACGCAACTTTCGTAATGGATAGGAAAACTCGCGTTTTTACGCAAAAATCGTATTGGTAACGAAAAATTCGTACAAAATCCGAAAAAATCGCAAAACATACGAAAAAATCGCAAAATACCGATCATTACGAAAAAAACGCAATTGGACTCCATTCGACCCGTTCGTGGGTAAGTAAATCAGCCCCTTAGGCTGACATACATACATAGTGTATGGCGTATATTTTTGCCAAGCAAAAAAACGCTTGCCCAAAATATTGCCATAAGCTCCTACCTGTGCCTGCACTGGAATGAATGAGATACGCTCGGGTG
This sequence comes from Xenopus tropicalis, assembly GCF_000004195.4. NCBI lineage: Eukaryota > Metazoa > Chordata > Amphibia > Anura > Pipidae > Xenopus > Xenopus tropicalis. The sequence continues at coordinate 33,327,795 of NC_030681.2, read as the reverse complement.
CAGGCACATGTAGCCAAAATACGCATAAAAACGCGAGACTTTGCATTCTCTCGCGTTTTTATGCAGATATCAGCTACATGTGCCTGCACCCGAGCGTATCTCATTCATTCCGGTGCAGGCACAGGCGTGTATTTCCAGCAAGCGTTTTTCATTTTTTACGACTGGTGTGTCATCAGCCTTAAGGTTAGAGGAGTGGATGATTGATCTTTTCTGCAACCAATGGAAAAAAAAACTTTTATTACACCTGCAGTCACACCTTATTAGTTTAACTGAGACAACTGTGATAAATGCTCGCTTCTAATTGCAGGTACTTCACATGTGATGATTTCATACTGGAGCTACTGTGCCAGCCCTGGGTCTTGGAGCATGAGCAGGAGAGATGCACACTTGGTATTTTTCTTATTTAGTGACTATTTTATTCTAAACTATTGGATTTAAGCAGCTGAACGGTTACACAAACAGGAGATTGTACAGCACTGTAGAGCACACTTCAGGTATGCCTGTACGATGACTAAATATCTTTGATAGGCTTTCCTTGTCCTTAAACTCAGATATTTGAGTTATTTATTGGTGAAGGAGTTAAAATCTCATTCTAATGCTTTCTAAATGTGTCCCAAAGTGAGCCTGTTATGTGCATAACACTGAGCAAGCTGTTGTACAAACAGATAGTATGGCTGCCCTGTATGGTGCATTTCAGTCCAACAGTCTAAAAAGAGAGGAGATCCAGTTTATGCAGGATAAGTACCTGCATTTTTTAACAGCTGGAGGGACACAGGGTTAACATTGTGGAGTTGAACCCAGGCAGCCTCACACTAATTATACACAGCACTGCACACAGAACCTGACCCTATTTAGCTAGCGTGTCCTGTGAGAAGCAGGGAGATTAAGGGACTCGCTCAAGGCCATGAGCAGCTGGCATAGGAATTCACAGTGTTTAAATAAAGTCTGGATCAGCAGAATTTAATTCAAACTTACTCCAGGTATTTCTTGACCCTGATGTTCATACCGTAGGTCCAGTACTCAAAGGAGGTAATGCAATTACAGTAGAAGGGCAAAAATTCACCTCATATGTTTTATGACTCATATGTTTTATGCAAACAGCTCTGTTTGGTCCCACGCCAATGGAACACAATTAAGAGCCTCCAAATGTTTAATCATAAAAGCAATTCATATTCTACAGTAACTCACCTAATTTTCGTAGTGGTCTGGGTATCAATGCCAGAACCCATAGCAAGGGGAGAAGTCACAACTTTAATCCATAAATGGCTGGCACACTGGTACATAATGATATTATCAGTACACAGATAATCCCCCCCATAAGGCTTACAAAATAGTCACAACATGGGTTGTTTCCTGTTAATCTAATGATTGCTCACTAGTGACACTTGGAAGGAGGCAGTGGCAGGCCCAGAGGGGCTGCTGTAAGACAGTCACTATTTATTGGGCTGGTGGGGGGCTGTTTTGGCATATTTTGAGTTCCAGGGCCTTGGCTAAGGTAAGTAACTGGAAGGTGCGGAAGAAAATAGTTATACTTAGGACACTAAGGGGCATATTTATTACATTGTGTAAGCCAACATCACCTGTTTTTGAGCGCCCCCATTTGTTATAGATTTATTGCCCCTTAAATGTTGCCCCTCTCCTTGTCGTGAAATGAGACTGTGACAGACTGGCAGGGGGATAAAACTTGGGATAGGGATTTGGCCAGGCTCTGCCCCAAACATCCAATTATGGCATACACCAGGGGACAAAAGCTATGTCATTTACTAGTGCTGACAGACCCAGTTAAGGGTGAAGACACATGGTGCTACTAGTAGCAGCTACTTGTTGTGTCTACTAAAATAGACAATGCTGATCATTTACTGATAATTGTCTCTATGTGTGTTTTAGCAGAGGCAATTCTCAGTATTATCTATGGCAAGGTATTTTCTGGAGTTTAATAGCCATGAAAACGTAGCTGCTACCAGAGTGTTACCAGAAACAGGGGTTGTTAAAAGTATCCAAATTGTATCTCATGTAGATATATGTCCCCAGTTGAGTTCTTCTATCATCCACAAACAAGACAAAAAAATTAAATGAAACAAAATATCTATTCTACCCACGATATTTTGTCCGTGTGGATTATCATTTGTGGGCAAAACTGATCTGACTCTCTGTATATGTATGGAAGGCATAGGTCAGCTATAATTACAGCTTTGAAGGATCAAAAGGTGGGTAAACCAGTAGCAAAGCATTATTTGGAAATGGGTCACAGATTGCCAACATTTAAAAAATAGCAATTGACCGTGTCGCAGAGAGAAACATATTGGCTAAAGAAATTGTGGCCTTTGGCCCATAAAGGTCTAAATGAGCAATTCAATTGAATTGCCTTTTGAATATCAGCTATTGGGATCAATAAAAATTCTTACTAGTGAAGGTCGGGAGTGTGTTGTTACACCTGTGCATTTTTAAGGATTTTTTTTAATCTAAATCATATTCCCAATTGTTTATATTAGCCCCTAGGGGAGTAAAGTTTGAATATGAGATGACATCACATAGAGGGAGGGAGTAATTGGTGGTTTGGTTGGGACACACCTACAGTTTTTTCATTATTAAAGGAATATTTTTTAGAAGCCATTTGATCTTGAGAAATGTTGATTAGATGGCAAGATGGAATAAAGATGAAGAAGGAGTGAAGATGAGGAAGAATCAATAGTCAGTAAGTAGCACTGAACTCCACAGGTCACAAATGTATAAAGCGCCAACATATTCTGCAGTGATGTACAGTAAATGAGTTTGTACTCTGAACATACAGACTACATACAAAATTATTACAAGATGTTAAATGGGCCTTGCCCAAATGAGCTTAGTGGTAAATCAAACCTGCCGATTGAGATCTGGCTAATTTCAGGCCAGAGACTCTGGGAGACTCGTCAGCGGTGCCCATACACGGGCTTCTGCCGAATTGGTCTAAAGGTGTATGGCCACCTTTATTGTCCCAGCTTGCTTATTATGTGCACATGTGTAACATCACATGCATGTGATATAGAGCGAACCAGGAGGCTCTCTCAATAAGCACACGCCTGTGATCAAACATGGCTACCTGCACCAGGAGCTCTCTACCAGTATAGGCAGCATAGCGCTCACTACTGCAGTTTTTGCACAAAATAGTATTGTTTCCCTCCCAGCCAGATTGAGTGATCTGTTAGGGAGCTATTAGTCCATGCCTCTGTTAGGGGAAAGAAATTTCCCCCACTAGGTGCCCTTTTATACTATATATACAGTATATATATATATATATAACCCTTAAAATATGCTTTAACATCCATAAGTAGATAATAGCTCCTCCGAGCTACTGGTTAAAATAACACATCTTTTACACTTCAAATGATCCTCAAATGTGAATCATCCACCCATCTGCAAAAGCATGAAATGGCAAATGGAAAAGCAATCTAAGTGCTGCACTTTAACACAGTTTATTGTAGCTGAAGGCTTTTAAAGCTATTTGCTTTGTGTCAGATAATAATAAGACCACCCCCTATCGCCCATGCCGCTCATCCTTTATTAGGCAGCGGCAATTCTGATGGATGCAGCAGGAAAAGGTGGGTTATATATGGTTCATTGCCCCTTCTACACATGGGTGTTAGTGTGGGCTCTAAATTTTATAAAATATTTTCCTTGCATTTTTAAGATAAAATCTATGTTGTTCTGAGTACAGCCCTTACTGTGGAGGCAATGTTTATAGAGATAAATAAAAATAACCTTTTGGAAGCGATATATCAGATAGATGAGACCTGGCCGCTAACCATAAAGAGCACACAAAGCAATTTGGTAAAAAGTGGTAAGAATTGATGATCTACAAGAAAAAATCATATGTCTTCATTTACAAAGCAAGCAGAAAACTGCAGAAATTCTCACACATTCCACAACACATATTACACTGCAAAACATCACAATTTAAGGTTATTATCCAAAAGGTGTGACATCATTGGTATTGGGAATTTCAAGTGAACGGTAGTGGTGGGGTTTCTCCTGTATTATCTAACTGACAAGTGGGTATTGCAGTAACCGTGACTTCATGTTTTGGAAGCCCAGAGACACCGTTTTACTTACAGCAGAGCCCCCAGCAGTCCACATGGGGCTACCAATAGCCAATCACAGTCCTTATTTGATTTCCAAAAAAAAAAACATTTTTCATGCTTGTGTGGCTCACCAACACTTTTACATCTGCAAAGTGGATTACAAGTTAAAAAAGATTGGGGATCCCTGCCTTAAGGAATAAAAAAAAACTATTTTATTTGCCTTGTGTTGTGTATTGATGAAGGCATTTATACTGCTGTATCCACTCAAAGTAACCAGCCTATTGTGGTGTAAAACATCATACCTCTGAGACGACTTCTCCTTTTCTCTGTTCGTTACAGAGCTTTTTCAGTGACAAGAATATTCATTACACTCAGAATAGCTTGATTTGATTCTCTTTGGGAGGAGGAGGGTTCTCAAAGGCAAATCAGGATATAGTGAAATAACAGGTTTGCTACAAAGCCATTCGCTGCTGAGATGAACTGCTGCTCACTGAATGGATACCTAAGAACATGTAAAGCTATTCCTTTTGGTATCCTGGAGAATGGCCAGGTATCTCATATATCTTTATTTACCTCTTCTTTCTATCCTGTAATCTTAGCTACAATGACAGTGCCTTAGGTGTTGCCATTCAGATCCCATTTCATTCTCACACCAACACAATTCTGATGCAGATACATTAATGGCAACTATACAGTATTTTCCTTAAGGCTGATGCCACACTTAGGGGCAGATTTACCAAAACACGAATTCGAATCCCGAATGGGAAAAATTTGCATTGTAAACGAAAATATCATGACTTTTTAGTCGCCGGCACAACTTTATCGTATTTTTCACTACTATTTCAACGCTGTCGCGACTTTATCGTATTGAACGATCGTAA